>NC_066581.1:492610722-493232388 GCF_024323335.1 Lathyrus oleraceus
AAAGATACAAGATGCATTGAGGATCTCTTAAGAGACTTGTTTGATTGTTGCTTGAGCTTACTATTATTTTGCTTGCATATTCCAAAGGATGGGAGCTACTTGGATCATCAATATGATCTCAAGAGAGGAACTCCATTTGTGGTCTTGTTTCTTATCCCTTACCTCTTGTATGATTAGGACTTTAGCCATTCTTATTCTTCCCTCCACTCTAACCCAAGCCAAAACTTTTTGTGCAAACATTTAACACTTCTTTTCAAACATTAGAAACCTAAGCCTTATGCTTTTGATTTTCAAACTTTCTTTTCATATTAATTATTTTGAATTGAACTTCTAAGTCAACTTTAACCATGTTTTGTACATACTTTCCATTGGTAAATATAACCCATTCAAATAATTTTTTGTGGTTTCAATGGCCACTTCCTTAATCATTTTTTTTCATAACCTTTAGCTTTTAGGTTTGAGTTTTCCTTGTGGTAGATGTAATACTCACCTATATCCTTAGTGATGGACAATAAGTCTTCCATGCTTATTATATGGTTAACCCCTCACTAGCATGTTGAAGCTATCCTCACATGGTGGATTTGTGGTTTTAGGTTGAGTTTTCTCCCTTGGATAACAAAAGACCTTAAGGCTTTTGGACCAATCCATTCACCAACTCATTTTTGAGATTTTTTACCCCGAACTACGAGGTTTTGATCCTAATCTTTTTTAAGATGGTACGTAGGCAATGGGTTCATCCATCCAAACACAAAATGTAAATAAAATTGTATATTCTTTCCTCATCGCTTCAATCATGTTTGTACAAAACAAATTTTCCAAAAATACCAACCTTACAACAAGTATGAAAAGGGCTCCTCAGGAGTACCTAGGATGTTTTGGGTGCTTAAAACCTTCCCATTGCATAACCAACCCCCTTACCCAGATCTCTGACATTTTTACTAGTTTTTGATTTGATAAAACTTTTAGGTTTTTGTTCGCTTTCTAACCATTCCTTTGGATAAATAGAAGTGTGGTGGCGACTCGACTTGTATGGTTTACCTTAGACTTAGTCAATATCTCTAATGGTAACGAATACCCCGCTACAATAGGTAGTGGCCAACTCTTCAAAGGTTACTTCATCATCACTTGAGTCTTCATCAGAACCCTATCTTCCAGTCAAGGCAGTCACAAGATTTGCAGACTCTTCTGTTTCACTTTCATCAGACCAAGTGGCAGCAAGACTCCTCTTCTGTTTCTTGAGGTAGGTTCCATATTCAGTTCTAATGTGTCCATACCAATCACATTCATGGCATTGAACTCCTTTTCCTTCTTTGGGCTTTTCATCTGACCTTGTTCTTCTTCCAGCATTGTTGGATTTACTGATGTCAGATGAGATGTTCTTGACATTAGCCTTAGATCTTACATCCATCTTTTTCAGAAGTCTGTTGAACTGTCTTCCCAGCATTGCTACATCATTTGCCAGATCTTCATCAATATCTTGACCACTTTCCTCCTCTTTCTCCTCAGTGTTTGACATAAAGGCTATGCTTTTGACTTTCTTTTCAGATCCATCACACATTCCCATCTCAAATGTTTGGAGGGATCCAATTAGCTCATCAACTCTCATATTAGAAATATCTTGAGACTCTTCTATGGTTGTCACTTTCATGGAAAATCTCTTAGGGAGTGACCTGAGTATTTTCCTCACTAATTTTTCATCTGACATCTTCTCACCCAGGGCTCCTGAGGCATTAGCAATTTCAAGGATATTCATATGAAATTCATGAATATTTTCATCTACTTTCATCCTTAAATTTTCAAACTTGGAAGTGAGTAGCTTCAGTCTAGACATCTTCACTCTAGAGGTGCCTTCATGAGTGGTTTTGAGAATGTCCCAAGCATCTTTAGCCACCTCACAGTTGTTTACCAACCTGAAGATATTCTTATCTACTCCATTGAATATAGCATTCAATGCTTTAGAGTTCCCAAGGATTAAATCATCCTCCTCCTTGGTCCATTGTTCTTCAGCCTTCTTATCAGTAGTAGCTTCTCCATCCTTAGTAATAACTGGATGTTCCCAGCCTGTTAAAACAGCCTTCCAAGCCTTATTATCCAGAGATTTTAGGAAGGCTACCATTCGAGGTTTCCAGTAGTCATAGTTGGATCCATCCAGAATAGGTGGTCTGTGAACAGATCCTCCATCTCTCTCCATAGTACCAAAAAGTAATGTCCCTAGATCTCACCCAGAACCAGAGCAGGATGCCTGCTCTGATACCAATTGAAATTCTGGTATCAGATATGAGATGTCGAAGGTAATGTCACGACACTAATATCTAAACAATACAAACAAGATAAAAGATAAAGAACAGTAATGCAAGAAACACAAGCAATTGTTAACCCAGTTCGGTGCAAACTCACCTACGTCTGGGGGCTACCAAGCCAGGAAGGAAATCCACTAAATAGAATCAGTTCAAAGACTCTCAGTAAACAACTTCAAGTTACAGTCTTTTCACCTAATCTCTACCCGTGTGACTTCTACCTAAGAACTCTTAGATATGAGACCCTACTCACTCCCCCTTAATCACGGCAGTGATATAAAACAAGAATTACAATGAAAAGAAGACACTCTTCAAAGAAACACACTTGATCTTACTTAAAAGCTTCAATCAAGTAGACACACACTCATGCTTAAAAGCTTAGAGTGACAAATAACAACTAAAAAATCAGACCAATTCAATCATCTATGGATGAATTGAATGGCTTACAATTCACACGACCACACAAGACTAAAACCCTTATTCTCTCTCAATATTTTGTTCGTTATTTCTTGTGTATCAAATCAGGCTTTCCATGTCCTTTTTATAGAAGCATTTGGATGGGCTAGGACATTATAAAACCCTAAAACTATTTTCCCATTCATATATTCTCATGATAGTTGATTATATCTCTTTGGAAAATAAGTTAATCTCGTTGTAATTACTGATTGATAGCGTGTTCAATCATCTCATCAATCATACACAGATTTGCATTAAAAACGCAATCACATAATACATAACATTCAGACTGAATGTTCTGTATACAGATGTCATGACATCGGGTCTGACATCTCAGTAAAATCCTGCATAATCACATTTTAAACATCCAGCAGGTACAAGTTATCTTATGTCAAGACAACACATGTGACAACTTGTGAACACTCTAGGTTTTACCAAAATTGCTGCCAACACTTAGAACCAACACTTTGAAGCAGTTTTGAACAATCATTTGGTTCTGATTCATCATTCTCAACTAAAGACAAAAGTATTGTGGATTTCAAAGTTGGTAGGGAGAGTAGTGATCATTGTATTCAATGTAGCCATTTTCCATGTATATTACCATTTTCAAACTTTGTAAAGATCCACGGAGTCCCGCCATTTGCGGGCTGCCATTCTATTAAATAAAGTTGAGCTTTTATCTAATTATTTCTATTCTTATTTGTTTCTGTTTTAATAAAGTTGATTTTTTTTGATGATGATTTTGAAATAAATAAATCAATAAACTATCACTTTTCTTAAATAATAAGACATTTACTTTAAGAACAATCGATTTCAAAAAGGAATGTCAACAACAATCTAAGAATGGTAAGTCTCGATGTGTGAAGCATTGTCGGTCTTCCCCGAGCAGTTGGTTGGTGTTTTTACCTCCCTAACAGTTTATCATTCATCCCCCAGCATGGTTGGTGAGTTTCTCCCCAAGCAGTTTGTCATCTCAGGTAAAGTTGACAGGTTTCTCCCCAAGAAGTTCATCATTTATCTCCAGTAAATATTGATGTGTTGTTCTCTTTGCAATTCATCCTTCCCCAGCTGAGGCTTTCATGTTGGCATCCTCAGTTTGTTTGTTTGTGAATGAACGCTGGATCTCTGTGAAACCTTTATTTAGTTTCAGATCCCTAGCACCTTTATTTGGTTGTTGCATAGTCGTGGTAGTTTCTCCCCTGTGTGAGTCTGCTGATCCGATATATGTCTTTGGTATCTTGGAATAGGTTTATTTATCAATCTCCAAGATGAGTATGATGACTGTAACTTTCCTTTTGAGGAATATGTTGCTGATTTATATCCTCACGTGGCCTTTGATTTGTCCTGGCAGATTGTTAAATCCCCAGTGAAGCCCCACATAGTTGATTGTGAATGGAACCCCTAATAGATCGTCTGGTCCCCCCCACTCAGAGTTTTTACCTCTTGTTGTGACTTGGATCCCCAACGGAGTTCCATCTTCTGATAGAAGATTTCTTCCTTCAGGCAGTATTTGATTCTGAGCAGAATTGATGATGTCCCCTGTAGGGTTGTCTCCTATTTGATATGGTGTTGACTTAAAATTCCCCGCAGTGGTGACTTGTTGCTTTGAAAAGTATATATATATACTGAGCAGAATTGATGATGTCCCCTGTAGGGTTGTCTCCTATTTGATATGGTGGCGACTTAAAACTCCCCGCAGTGGTGACTTGTTGCTTTGAAAAGTATATATATATATATATATATATATATATATATATATATAATATATATATATATATATATATTATATATATATATATATATATATATATATATATTATATCTATATATATATATATATATATATATATATATATATCCCTCGACTTGAGATGTGGATCTTCAACAGATCCTTCTTATCCTCAACATATTGGTTGATATTCTCAGTAGTGCTTTCATCCCCGCGAAGTTGCCAAGCTGTATCTTTCTCCTCTCCCAGAGAGTTTGAGTTATAAGCAAGATCTTTGTTATCTTGGCTTATCCCTAACAACATTATCTCCTTCTCTTTTGAGAGTTGGATTTGTTCTGATCCTTATATATATATATATATATATATATATATATATATATATATATATATATATATATATATATATATATATATATATATATATATAATTTTAATTTTTTTCTTCTTTTTTTTCATCTCCTCAAAGCGTTGAGTTTTCAATAGTGTTTGGCTGGATGCATGTTCTCCATGCTTTTCCCCAGCCAGAGTTGAATTCATCTTGCAGTTAGGGTTTTATATCCTCGATGATTTATTTTCATCCCTAGCAGGTTCTCCAGTTGGTGTTCCCTTCTTGTTGAGATTAGTCGAGAATCTAGTTGTGATGATTCAGATCTTCATTGTGCATTATTGTCACATTGACCTTTTTCTGATCCCCTGCGTTAGTGATACTATTCCCCCATGCAGATTTGGTGTGTCTGCCCTCCTTCAATTGTAGAGTGTCATCCCCTTAAGCATAAAGAGTTTATCCTTTCCACTCCCCACTGAGTTATTTCCTCGTGGATGATTGTTATTTCAGTATCCTCCCCAATTTATTATCTGGATGGAACCCCTCCCCTTGAGTTATATCCTTATTGGGTTGAGTCTTGTTTGATTGTTTCTTTCTAGTTCTTACCTATATAGATCTTTTGGTCCCCAAGAGTTTATTATCCAGTAACCGATAGTATCCTTCTTGATGATTGAGTACTTTACATGTGTTGATTTACCCAGTAACCGTTAAAAGGCAATTTACTTCTTTGATGTTCTCCAGTGGATTCGTCTTTTTCGTTTCCCCAGCAAGTCTATCCTTGATATGTTCATCTTAACCGATGACAAATATTCTTCCTGTTTGGTCTTCTATCCAGTAAAAAGGTAGTCGTAAATCCTTCTTTCCCCAGAGAGTCTATACTTGATATGTTCACTTTAACTGGTGATGAATATTCTCTTTTTGGTATTCTACCCAGTAACTAGTAGATATAAACCCTATTCTTCCTTTGAGTTTATCCTCGATATGTTCACCTTAACCGGTGACAGATATTCTCTTTTTGGTCTTCTACCCAGTAACCGGTAGACATAAATCCTATGTTTTTATGGTCAATCACCTTTATTAAGTTTCCCTAACTGGTAGTTGGTGATTCTCCCCGACAGTCTATCCTTCATATGTTCATCTTAACTGGTGATGAATATTCTTCCCTTTGAGTTTATCCTTGATATGTTCACTTTAACCGGTGACGAATACTCTCTTTTTGGTCTTCTACCTAATAAAATGGTAGTTGTAAATCCTATTTCTCCCGACAGTTTATCCTTGATATGTTCATCTTAACCGATGACGAATACTCTCTTTTTGTTCTTCTGTCCAGTAAAAAGGTAGTTGTAATTCCTATTTGGTTTCTTCTTCCCCAGTAGGTTATTCTTACTTAGTAGCTGGTAATGAATATTCCTCGTTTTCCTCAATGAGTCATCCTTGACATGTTTACCCTAACCAATAACGGATGTCCTTCTGTCAGAATATATCATCTCCCTACCTAATGATCGGTGGTAGATGATATATCTTTTTTACTCCTGTGGTGAATTTTTTCTTCCCCGGTTGAGTTGTGGGTTCGTATTTCCTTGTGAAATCAAATTTCCTTTTGTGTGAGTATTTCAACTTTGTTCTAATCTACTCTCTTCCCCCGCGGATGTCCTGTGCTCTGTTGGTGTTACCCCAATACATGCAGGCTTCCCTTTTCCTCAAACCGAGTCTTTCCATTTATTTATTTTCATGGAAATCCCTCGTGTCTCCAGCAGTTTTTAAATCCTAAATTTTTTCTTATGGAATGCATTATGCTCTTGCGAACTTTCGGTCTCTCCAGATTCTTTTCCTTTGTGGCAATATATTCCCAAAAAGATTATTTTTGCATTCATATCATATGCATAATGAGGTCTCTTAGGGGCCAAAATTCGTTTCTTGATGTTGTTATTTAAGTCCATTCTACCTAGTTGATACTAAGATTTTAACCTTACATCCTATGCTAGAATGTCCTTAAATAGAGGCAACTGTAAGACCCCAATTTTGAACCTAAGATCCCTCATGTTATCTCATCATTTGCATTGACTTTGGGATCACACCTTGGTATCCTCCTCATCCCTCATTCATTGGGATTGTATTAGGAGAGATCACCAAGAAAACTTTTGATTGTATAATACTTTATTTTCTTTGTTTACTAACCAAAATACCAAAAATATGTCTATGTGTAGCTTTATTTCTTTTGCAGGTAGTGTGTGCATCCATCTGTGCCTTATCAAGCTCACATCTAGGGTTTTGAGACCCTCAATGTGAGAGATCAAGCAAGAAAAGGTCCACAGTGGTTCTAAACATCATATATGGATCCCCATGTTCTTTATTTATCATTTTGATCAAGAATTCATCAAGATTTTGAAGCTTGTTTGCCTTGGAAGCCCTAATTCATCTGGGTATCTTGTGTGACTTCCTTAGTAAGTTTCTTCAAAAATTGGTCAAATATATCAAGGGATACTTCATTTTACTTTATCTCAAGCATATATGATTCTCCATGAGCCCCAAATAGCAAAAGAACTTCAAGTTTGCAAGTTGGTTCGAGGAGGTTGACTAGAAAGGTCAACTGGTCAAATCTAGGGTTTCCTAGACCCCATCTCCTACAATATTTATCATACAAAAATTATTCCAAGAGAAAAGTTACTCTTTATGATATTAAAAACAACTTTAATTTTTACATAAAGAGCTAAGTTTGCTTGGAAAGTCATTTTTTATGGTGAAAAATTATAGGTCATTTTGCCTGTGTCCTAGATAGAAGGTCAACTTCCAAGGACCATAACTTGCTCAATTTGTATGATATGAAGGCCACCTAAGTTTCAAGATCAATTTAAAAAAGTCTTCTACAACTTTTCTTCTTTGATAAATTTCAAATTCTACTTGCAAGGGCATGTACCAAGAGGAAAGATTATAGGTCATTTGGGTCATCATTATTGAAGAAGCAATATTCCTCAACTTCTAAAATCCATAACTCCCTCATGCAAGATTCAAATGGTGTCAAATTTGTGTCCAAATTGAATAAGAATGAAATATCTACAATTTTTAAGAAGGAACCATTTTAATTTGAAGATCATAGCAAACATTATTCATGGTGGAAAAAGTACTCATTTGACTTTTAACTTAGAAAAGTTTCAACTATGTTTGATTCTTCCAACTTCCACCTCAAAATTCATCATGATCCAAGATCCAAATGGAAAACATTTCAACATAAACGTTTCTCCCCTTCATGTTAGCTTTCCAACAAGTCCAAGATCATGGAATTTGGAGTATTTTTGAGTGATTTGCGCATAGGTGTAATGCATGGCCCTAATTGGAAAGTTTCATGATCATTTTTCATTTCACTAATGCATGGTTTCATGTTATTGTTTCAGGATCATTAGCACACGAATTTGGACCTGTTTGCATCATTTCATGGGCCTTGTCCACGTCCATGCAAGCATGCAACCTCACATTGCTATTTTTGACATTTGTTTGAAAGTGTGTGAAAATCAATTGAATTGGGATCCCATTGCCCCAGCTTTGATCCTGCAACTCTCCCACCCTCCATTGATAGTATAACCTTGAAGATTTCATTTGAAATCGAGCTTCAATTCCATTTTTGTTTTGGAATTAAAACTCCAAGGGTCCAAGCCATTTGATCATTCCATTCACTTCCTGCAAGCTGGTAGAAGCAAGCTAAGCCAAATTGGAAGAGAGATCGAGCTCAATTGCATCAAACCGAAGGTGATTTTTGTGAATTTTCTCTTCTTCGATTCTCCCTCAATTCTTCACCATTTTGATTGATCTTTAGTTGTTTGAAGACTTATCAATATAGGCAACAAGATTGAGTTGCTTTGAGGTCAAATCATAGCAACTCAATTCATAATCCTCAATTTTAAATTCCACATATCTCTCTCTATATAGTGAGAATTGGAAAATTTTGAGGTCAGATTCTAGTTCCTGGTATTTTTCTCTTCAAATTAGTGTATGCATCTTTAATTTTCATGACCTTTGGTGGTGGACCAGTCCGGTGAGGCCCACCGAGAGAAGATGACCGGAGCCCTAGCTCCAGTGATGTGTTGGAGTGTTTCTACCCATCTGATCTTGCTCCAGCGTTTTAATTCTGACCTTTGGTTTGTTTGACTCAGTTTGCCACACATTGACTGAAGCGCATCATAGACCATTAACGCGTGGCCATCAGATATGCCACCTCAATTAATGAGGGAGATCTGACAACCTATTTTTTTTTTCATATATTTTATTATTCTGATTTTATTTTTTATTATTCATATTTTTTTTGATTCATATTAAATTCATTTTTAATCCAAAAAATATGGGACTTTCACCAAAAATCTTTAAATATTTTCCTCTTCCATATTTTGAATTAAAATCATTTTTTGGATTAATTTTGATATTTTTTGTGAATTAAATGATTTTTGAATTGTTTTTTAATGATTTTAAATACTTTTGACTTTCCAAAAATTCTCAAATTTTTTGTCTAAGGTCCTTTGGCCTTGCTTGACCTAGGATAAATCCCTTGGCCATTTATTTGATGATTTGAAGGGATTTGAGATTTTATCCTTTTTAAAATGCATTTTATTCCATTTTTAATTTGATTTTTAATTATTTAAAAATATTGTTGAGCCATTTGATTGACTTTGTGATGTTTTACTTTCTGTTTGGCCTTGATCATGGTTGATTTGAACTTCCATTTTGTTCAATACTATTGGATTTAGGGGGTTGTTGAAATGTACATTTCATCCCTCAAGATGAATGGATAGTATTGATCAGATGAAATTCCTCCTGTGATCAATTTGGGTTTATATTTACCCTTCCCTCTTCATCTTCATCCCTCTTCTTCCCCAATCTATTCATTCACCAATGAATTCTAAAATGTCAAATGCTAGTTGATTCATCAATGACCTTTTGTCAGATGAATCAAATGAGCCTGATTGAGATAAGTCCATCCCACTTTATTTTTGTGTGTGTGTTATATTTTAGGAGCTTGGTTCTTTGTACCACGACTCTAACATGCATTAACACCAATATTTTATAGTCCGACCTCAGATAGTTGTGACTTTTATATAAGTCCAATTATGATTGCTTAACATATAGCTAAATTTGTCCCAAGAGGCATAACATTCTTGTAAGTGAGATTGTAAGTATCCCATTCTTCATGGCATTGTGTGAAAACTTGACTTTTTTACCATTTATGAGATCTAGTGGCATACTTTTTGATTTATCCAAGTTGGAGCCCTTCTCATAGATGATGTCTTGGTTCATGTCTTCATACTTGTGAATAAATGGTTGAGTGTTCTCCAAAGAATGACTTAAACAAATTGAACTCTTCACTAGCATTTGACTAACTTCCTTTATTATTGCTTTACTTTTTATGTCATTTACTTAATGCAATTTAAATTTCAGTACCTTTATCATTCATTTCCATTTACATTTCATGCAACTTGTTTATGTTTCAGTCCTTTTCACTTTGCTCACTTGAGCCATATCATTTGTGCTTATTGTGTGCTTTTGACTATGTTCTGTTTGTGGTATTAAGACCTTAAAATACTTAATAACAACAAAAACCTTACAAAGTATCTTGGTGGAATGATGGACTTGATATGAACTTTTGGACTTAGAATAAGCAACTTCCATATGCTTTAAGGACTTGGCCAATGCCACTATTTGAGATAGAGCTATCCCTGACTGTGCCTTTCATCTGATGAAAACCTTAAGTTCCCTGGGTTCATATTTTACGTTGTCTATGTGCTTAATTGTTATATTGTTATTATGATTGATGTTTGATGATTGTTTTTTAGGGTTTGCCAAGGAATATTTTCATCTGATACATTTGAAGACATTGAAGACTGCTTGCTATTGGAGTGCTTGCTTGGATGTTATGGCTATCTTTATTTGATGCCTTGTTCTTCATATTAATTTCTTGCATGTTGCTTATGATTGTTTCTTTCTCAAAAGTCCAAAGGAAATGGATTTCTATCTGACATTCTTGTCTTGTGGATTGCATCCCATTAGTCAGATCTTTTCAACTCTTAACTTTTAATTTTTGTCTAGGGTAGTCCCTTCATCCACTCCCATTTCTTTAATTTCAAATCTCTCCCTCATTTCAAAACCTTCTTTACCGCTACATTATCATAATAGAGATCAATGGGATCTACAATGCTAGGAACTATGCCAAGTTCACTAATGAACTTTTTGATCCAAACAACTTCCTTTGCTGCACTTGAGGCATCAATATACTCGGCCTCGGTTGTCGAATCAACAACTATATCTTGCTTTGAACTTTTCCAGCTCACATCGCCATTGTTTAAGTACAACACATAACCAGATTACGATCTATAGTCATCCTTATTTGTCTGGAGGCTAGCATCAGTGTATCCAATTACATCAAGCTCTTCCTGACCTCCATATATCAAGAATGAGTCCTTAGTCCTTCTCAAATACTTAAGGATATTCTTGACAACTACCCAATGAGCATCACCAGGATCAAATTGGTACCTACTCGTTGCACTTAAAGCATACATGACATTTGGTCGAGTACATAACATGGCATACATGATAGATCCTATTGCAGATGCATATGGAATCCTATTCATGTGATCCCTTTCTTCTTTAGTTGAAGGGGATTGTGTTTTTGATAGACACATGCCATGTTGCATATGTATCAATCCTTTCTTGGAATCATGCATATTAAAGTGTCTCAGCACTTTGTCTATGTATGTACTCTGACTTAGGCCAAGCAATTTTTGTGATCTATCTTTATAGATCCTGATTCCTAATATATAGGCTGTTTCACCTAGGTCCTTCATAGAAAAGCATTTCTCCAACCAAGTCTTTACTTGTTTCAGGGTAGGGACATCATTTCAAATGAGTAATATGTCATCTACATATAATACCAGGAAGACGACCATGCTCCCACTAACCTTCTTGTAGACACAAGTCTCATCTTCATTCTTGATGAATCCATATTGTTTTACTGTTTCATCAAAGCGAAGATTCCAGCTTCTGGAAGCTTGCTTAAATCCATATATTGATCTCTATAACTTGCATATCTTTTGGGCTTCTTATGGTATGTGAAATCCTCCAAGATGTGTCATGTACACATCCTCAAGAAGATTCTCATTAAGGAAAACAATTTTGAAATCCATCTGCCATACAGATTTAAGCATTGCAACTGGTGAAAAGGTTTCATCATATTCAACCCTATGATTTTTGTTTATATCCTTTTGCAACTAGTCTTTCCTTATAGGTATGTACCTTACCATCCATGCCAGTCTTCTTTTTGAAGACCCACTTGCATCATATAGGGTTAACTCCTACATGAGGCTCTACCAAGGTCCAAACCTCGTTTGTTTACATGGAATCCATTTCATATTTCATGGCTTCTAGCCACTTCTCAGACTCAGGACCAGTTATGGCCTCTTGGTAGGTCACAAGCTCATCTTGATCCATGATTAATACATCACATTAATCAGTTATGAGATATCCATGTCTTAGGTAGGTGACGTATCATGCTTGACCTACGTTGGTCTTGTTCTACTTGCGTAGGTTGCTCTTCCATAACTACTTGTGTTTCCTGATCTAATTCCTCCATAGGTGTATCAATTCTTTGTGATTCTTGAATTTATTCAAGCTCTACTTTCCTCCCACCGATTCCCTTGGAAATAAAGTACGTTTATAGGAAAAATCCAATTCGAGCGACAAACACGTTGCCCTCAGAAGGATTGTAGAAGTAGTAATACCCTCTTGTTTCTTTAGGATATCCCACAAATAAGCATTTGTCATGTTTGGGCTCAAGCTTAGTTGAAATTTGTCGTTTCACCTAAACTTCACAACCCTAAATCTTCATGTAAGACATATGTGGTTTCTTACCACTCCATATCTCATATGGTGTCTTCTCAACCTTTTTGGATGGAACACGATTAAGTGTGTAAGTTATTGTCAATAGTGCATGTCCCCAAAAGGAGCTTGGAAGATCGGCGTGACTCATCATGGATCAGACCATGTCTAGCAAGGTTCAATTTATTCTCTTAGACATACCGTTCCATTGGGGTGTTCCAGGAGGAGTAAGTTGGGATAGAATCTCATAGTCTTTCAGATGGTCATCAAACTCCAGGCTTAAATATTCACCACCTTGATCTGATCGAAGAGTTTTAATATTTTTACCTAGGTGGTTTTGTACTTCATTCTCAAATTCCTTGAACTTTTCAAAGGACTCGGATTTGTGTTTCATTAAATATACATACCATATCTACTGAAATCATCATTAAATGTGATGAAGTACTGAAAACCTCCTCTGGCTGGTGTGTTCAGTGGTCCACATACACCAGTATGTATGGGGGCCAAAATATCATTATCTCTTTCACATTTTCCTCTGAATGGAGACTTTGTCATCTTTCCAAATAAACAAGATCTGCATGTCTCATATGATTCATAATCAAAAGAGTCCAAGAGTCCATCTTTATGGAGTTTGGAAATGCGTTTCTCATTTATGTGGGCTAATCAATAATGCCAAATGTAAGTTGGATTTAACTCATTAGGTTTCATCCTTTTAATATTAATGTTATAAATAGGCATTTCAAGATCAAGGACATATAGTCCATTGTTCATTTATGCAATAGCATATAATATATCATTCAAATAAATGGAGCAACAATTATTCTCTATTATGAATGAAAAACCAAACTTGTCCAAACAAGAAACGAGAATAATATTCCTGCTAATTGTAGGTGTATAATAACAGTTCTCTAACTGAATTATTAAACCACTAGGTAAAGTCAATACATAAGTTCCTACGACTAAAGCAACAACATTTGCTTCATTGCCAACTCATAGGTTAACTTCACCTTTTGCCAAATCTCTACTCCTTTTTAGCCCTTGCACATTGGTATAAATGTGAGAACCGCATCCAGTATCTAATACCCATGATGCAAAAGTAGATAGATTAATTTCAATAATAAAAATACCTGAAGTTGAAGTCTCTACTCCATTCTTCTTATCTTCCAGGTACTTTGGGCAGTTTCTCTACCAGTGTCCGGTCTTAGCACAATGAAAACTAAAGGTGAGAAAAACAAGAAAGGGGGGTTTGAATTGTTTTAGAATTTAAAAGCTTTTTCAAAATTAAGAACACACAGAATTTTACATTGGTTCGCTTATAACACAAAGCTACTCCAGTCCACCCGGCCAAGGTGATTTCGCCTTCAAAAAGGACTTAATCCACTAATCTTGAAAGATTAATACAACCAAACGTCTAAGAGAATGATCTCTTAGTCCTCTCAAGTATACAGACTACACAGAGTCACTTGAGGAACAAAAGCAATTTAGCAAAATAAATTTGTAATAAAGAGTGCTTCTAAGAGTAAGCAAGTATTACAGTAGAATATTTAAGCAAGAGTTTTCACGTATGAGCAACAGCTCGTGAAAAACTGAGAGAGAATATAAAGGATTTTTCTGTGTGTTGTTGTGTCTCTCAATGAGGTTGGTTGTCCTTTATATAGTAGTGAGAAGGACCGTTGGAGTGATGACATAATATTGGTCTTTGATGAGCATTCAGTGTCATTACTTTTGTGTTTCTTGCCATAACAAATTTGTCGCCCTGACTAACTTCTTTCTTAAAATACTTCATTTCCATAATGAGAATTTCTTTCCATTACTCTTTCTGGATTTGGTGAATCTTCATCAGAGTCTCTGTTGTCTCGGAGTCATACGTCAGAAGGAGATTATGTTGAAGTTACATCAGAGCTTCTCAGAGTACCAGTCTTCTAGATCATCAGAACTAAGACCAGTGGATGTTTAGAGCTTCTAGTTCTTTTCACTGTCTTGCTTTGCTCAGATCCATAACTTCTTGGGGGCACTTCTTCCTCAGATGCGTCTGATCTTCTAGTACTTTATATCTGATCAAGGTTTGTATCTGATAAAAAGATCAGAATTCTTTGTTGCTGTTCAGAGTCCTGCACACTTAGAAAAATTTTGTTAGGGTGCCATTTTTGGTTTCATCCTTTGTTATCATCAAAATCCTAGAATTCTATTATAGAACTAATTTTGTTCTTACAATCTCCCCCTTTTTGATGATGACAAAACACTCTTAATTCAAAGATGAAACATTTTTAGATAAGAGTTTTAGATCAGATAGAAGTGAGCTCCCCCTCAGATAAGTCTAGGAGTTCAGAAGTTCTTACTGGAACTTCCATGATATGATGTTTCTAGATACTCTTCTGCAAATTTCTAAGTTAAAAGGATTAGAACAATGTTTGCAGAGTACTAATATGAGTTAAATATGTTTTCATCAGAGTTGTTTTTAGTTCTCCCCCTTTTTGTCAGAATCAAAAAGGCTTAGTTAAAAGAACATCAAAAAAATATATAGATATATTCACAGAAGCTAGAAGCACAGACAACAAATAACAGCTAGAGAGCATAAGGAAAAAAACAAACAAAGCAGAAAGCAACACGCAAATCAGAGCAAAAGAACTCGTAAACAAGTCCTAGGTGCCTAAGGGTTGGGAGGTGGAGGCATCCTCTGGAGCAACTGGGTCAGCAGATTCTGAATGTTGACATTAACTGAATCTTGTTGATCCAATCTGGCTCGGACATCCTTCTGCTCTTTCTGAAGATCTTCAAGTGTCTTTAGAACCAGCGGGACAAAAGTGGAAGACTCCCCCTGAGTCAGAGCATATGGTTCTACCCTTGTGGCAGACTCTTTAGCAAGACGTGCTTCAGCTTCAGCGGCAACTTTGACTTCAGCTTCAGCAGCAGCAGCAGCAGCAGCCTCAGCTAGAGCTTTGGCTTTAGCTTCCTTGATCCTTTGCAGTTCTTCTTGCCTGGATTTCTCTTCTTCTTCCTTGCGGGCTCGCTCCTCAGCTTCTCTGGCTAGGCGCTCTTGTAATCTTATCTCAACGTCTCTGATGAAGTCGTTGCGGACTTGCTCAGAGAGTCCCTTCAACTTGAAGGCTTCAGTGGTCATCCAACCAATCACTCTGTTCCAGTGTGTTCTTATAGCTGAAGGATCATCATTGATGCCAGAGTTGATGGTCAGAGACTTGACCTTTTCAACTGAAGCTTTTGCAAACAGCACTATTGCCTCCTCAAGGGTTGGTAGGGTGTTTTCTAGTTCAGAGGCTAGGGGTGGAGAAGTGGGAGGGCTTAGGTTGAGGGTGGGAGTTTGTGGTTCAGCGGATGTAGTTGGTGGGGGTATGTCAGAGTTAGATGGTTGTGTTTCAGCGTGGATTGTTTCAGATGGTGGAGGGTCAGATGTGGTTGTGGTTGGTTCTTCTGCGGGTGATGGGGTGACCTTTGGTTCAGGTGTGGGTTGTGTTGGCTGTTGTGAGGCCAGAGCACGAGTTTGGAGCTGGGCCAGAATTGGAGACGGAGGGTCAGATTGTTCAGTATCTGTGGAAATATTGTAGTATGGGGGTGATTCTGGAGAAGAAGATAAAGAGGGTGAGGTGATTTCGTTCAGCATTTCCGCTTCTGAAACAATTAAGGTTGTGGTGGCAAGGTTGAATTTTTGAGATGGTTGGTTAGATGGTCTGGTGGTTAAGGGAGGAGTTTCTGAATTTGTATAAATGGAGGTTGGATGAGGGAGAGAGGAAGCAATATGATGAAGTTGTACAGAAGGATCTAGAGAGACAGACTTACCAGAAGACCCAGTCAGAGGTACTGGAGGTCTTGATCCGGAGGATTCTCCTAGCTTTGCTTTCTTTGCTTGCTTTGCCTTCTCAGATGGTCCTCGTGGTCGCTTCATAAAGTTGGGAGACTCATCTGGCAGCTGGCTTATGTTGAAATCTGAGATATCAACCCCTTGTTTTCGCAGATCATCTAAGTAATACAGGATTACCTCTGGAGGGTCGATCTTTGAGAATAGATAGAGTCCATTTGGGATCTTCCTCTGATCTTTGAGAGCTTCCCAGGAGGTGTCCAGAGTGGGTTTGGCCCTTACTTGATCCATAATCCCCATGCTCTTCAGATTTTTGGCGTTTAGAGCTCTTCCAGTGTCGATCATCACGTCGTCCATGAGTATGAAGGTAATCAAATGATCTACGAGACCGCTTTCAATCAAAACGTCAGAGATCAGCCTTTCCAGAGGGATGTAGTTTCTGGGCTTCATGTTGTTTCTTGTATCCCTTACAGAGTCTCTGAGGTACTTGAAAAGAAGAGCAGGGAGGAAGAGCTTCTGACCCTTGTGGATGCAGTACAGGATGCACTTCTGATCTGTGTTGATGTAGTCTGAAGAGTTTGAAGTTGGGCGATGATGGATGGTGTCCAAGATGATCTTCAGCCAGACCCGGAGGTTCTGATGTAGTTCCTTGTTCTTGGAGTGGTTGCCTTCAGCGTTCTGTTTGAAGATAGTTGGATTAATCTCATGGGACAAATATTTTGCCCTAGGATTAATGTTGTAGATCCTTCTTCCTCCGTCTTTCTCCATGCCCAGAAGAGCAGCAATGGACTTCTCAATGATCACCATTTTAACTCCCAGAACATAGGAGACGATGTAGTGATCGTCAGCGTCAGTGAATCTCTAGAATTCCTTCACTAAGTTTGTGTACACTGGACCATACAGACGTTGGAAATAATTTCCCCAACCTTGATTCTTCAGTTCTTCAGTGAGATCAATACCATTTCTGTGCATGTTATCAAAATCCACCGAAGATTCACATAACACCTCCAGTTTCTTAAATGGTGTTGCAAGGTTGATATGAGGCTCACGATCAAGAATGTGAGGCTCTTTGTAGATGGGGGTGGAGACGACACCGGTAACCGCTGGGGTTGGGTTGCTTGAACTTGGAGCTTGTTCGTTGGAATCCATTTGTTGAGAGAAGTTGTAAACTGATTGTTGTTGGGAATCCATGAATGTTGTTGAGAGCTGAGTTGAAGGTTGAAGAACTTGAAAGGATGCCGCAGGAATGCCTTGAGGGAGAGGAGAACTTGCAGAGGGTTAAGTGTGTTTGTGAGAGTGAATAGTGTGCAATGTGTGAAGAAAAGTGTTTAAATACCCAAATTAGGGTGCATGCAAAACGACACACAAAACAGAGTTTAGCACAAAAACCAAGTATGCACGTTAGAGGGAAAATGATTACAGCTCATAAATGATGTCTAATCCTAACAGTCAGTACACTGCTCGAGGAGATCTCAAGATATTGTTCCTTGATTACTGCTAGACAGTTGTCTAGAAGTTCCAAGGTCAGACGCAAGGTGCTCCACGTGTTTGCTTTATCTGATCTTCAGGAATGCCAAAGGGTTGGTTCCTGGAGATTTCTAACTCACATGACTTCTAATTTGGTAGAAGTATCAGAGTCAGAGGCAGAATCCATTTTGTTTACATCAAAATCTTATTTTGCTCACTTAGAGGCATATTTTATTCAGGACAATTTTGAATGTTCAGATTCTTTAAGATGAAGAGGAATCTATCTTCAGCAAGAGGTTTGGTAAATATGTCAGCCCATTGATGATCTGTATCAATGAATTTCAACGTCACTACCCCTTTCTGAACATAGTCTCTAATGAAATGATGTTTTATTTCTATGTGCTTAGCTCTGGAGTGCAAAATAGGATTCTTGCTTAAACAAATGGCAGCAGTATTATCACAGAAGATAGGAATGTTACTCTCAAAGATTTGAAGATCCTCTAATTGATTCTTCATCCAGAGCATCTGGGTAGTGCACAGTGATGCTGAGATATATTCTGCTTCTGCAGTAGACAAGGCTATGGTTGATTGTCTTTTGCTGGCCCAGGATATCAGATTCTTTCCCAATAGCTGACAATTTCCAGATGTACTTTTTCGTTCTATTCTGTCTCCTGCGTAATCTGTATCACAAAAACCAGATAGTCTATACTCTGATGTTTTCTCATACATCAGACCCAGGTTAGGAGTTCCTTTCAGATATCTGAGAATTCTCTTAACTGCTGTTAAATGAGATCCTCTAGGATCTGATTGGAATCTGGCACAGAGACAAACACTAAATAGAATATCAGTACGAGTAGCAGTCAGATACAGAAGGGAGCCTATCATACCACGATAGAGCTTCTGACAAACATTTTGACTGACTTCTTCTTTTTCAAGAATGCAGGTTGGATGCATGGGTGTCTTTGCAGGTTTGCATTCAGCCATTTCAAATTTCTTCAGAATGTCCTTTATGTATTTACTTTGATAAACGTAGGTGACTTCTGAAGCTTGATTAATCTGAATTCCTAGAAAGAACTTTAGTTCTTGCATTAAGCTCATTTCAAATTATGCCTTCATTAGCTCAGAGAATTCTTGACATACAAAGGCGTTAGCTGAACCAAAAATGATATCATCAACGTATATCTGGCATATCATGAGATCATTATTAATGTTTTTACAGAAGAGTGTAGAGTCAAATTTTCCTCTAATAAAATCATGTTCCAGAAGAAAATTACTTAATCATTCATACCAAGCTCTGGGAGCTTGTTTTAGTCCATATAAAGATTTCTTAAGTTTAAAAACATGTTCTGGACAATTTGAATTTTCAAGACCTGGGGGTTGGTTGACATACACTTCTTCTTATATATAACCATTAAGGAATGCGCTCTTAACATCCATTTGATATAGTTTGATAGAATGATTTATAGCGAATGAGACAAGTAAGCGAATAGATTCTAACCTGGCAACTGGGGCAAAGGTTTCATTGTAGTCAATGCCTTCTTGTTGACTATAACCTTGAGCCACCAGTCGAGCTTTGTTTCTGACAACTTCTCCTTTCTCATTCAGCTTGTTTCTGAACATCCATTTGGTTCCGATAATGTGAGTGCCTTTTGGTTTAGGAACAAGATCCCAGACATCATTCTTCGTGAATTGATCTAGCTCTTCTTGCATGGCTAGAACCCAGTCGCTATCTTGAAGTGCCTCATCACAGGAAGTAGGCTCGATCAGAGATACTAGTCCCAGAGGAGTTTCTTCGGGTATCTTGAAGGTAGACCTAGTTCGGATAGGTTCGTCCTTGTTTCCCAGAATCAAGTCTTCAGATATGTTGAGGCGACTTTTAGCTTTCTTTGGGATTGCTGGGGATTTAGTTCCTTCTGAGGTTTGAGTAGCAGTTGCTTCAGGAGCTTTAATCTTCTCGTCAGAACCTGCAAGAGTAATCTCCAGATCTGCAAGTTTCTCAACTAGCTTTGTCTTTTCAGGGTCAAGCTTATCATCAAATCTGACATGAATTGATTCTTCCATAATTTTGGTTTCTGTATTGTATACTCTGTAGCCTTTAGAGCGTTCTGAGTATCCTAACATAATACCTTTTTATGCTTAAGAATCAAACTGTTCAGATGTTCTTTAGTATTTAGAATAAAACAAGAACATCCAAAAGGATGAAAATAAGAAATGTTGGGTTTTCTTCCTTTACACAGTTCATAGGGAGTCTTCTCCAGAATAGGTCTTATGGAGATTCTATTCTGAATATAACACGCTGTATTTACAACTTCAGCCCAAAAGTGCTTAGCCACATTTGTTTCATTGATCATGGTTCTGACCATCTCTTGGAGTGTTCTATTCTTCCTTTCTACAACTCCATTTTGTTGTGGAGTTCTAGGGCAGGAGAAATCATGAGATATTCCATTGGAGTCAAATTATTCCTCAAAAAATTTATTTTCAAATTCCCCACCATGATCACTTCTGACTCTGATGATTTTAGAGTCAAATTCGTTTTGCACTTTGGAACAGAAGCTAGTGAATACAGAGTGAGACTCACTCTTGTGCTTCAAGAATTTTACCGATGTCCAGCGACTAAAATCATCAACAATGACTAATCCATATTTCTTTCCATTGACTGATGTTGTTTTCACAAGACCAAATAAGTCAATGTGAAGAAGTTCCAGAGGCTTAGAGGTAGAAACAATGTTTTTCTTTTTAAAGGATGATTTTGAAAATTTTCCTTTCTGACATGCTTCACATAGAGCATCTGAAGAAAACTTCAGCTTGGGTAGACCTCTGACTAACTCGAGTTTATTTAGCTGAGATAACTTTCTCATGCTATACCCATTGCTCTTCGTGAACAGACATCAAACATTTTACATTTTGTTCTTTTAAATCCGAAAGATTTATTTTATAAATATTGTTTTTCCTCTTGCCAGTGAATAGGACAGAACCATTGTTTTGATTTATGGCTTTACATGTTTTTTGATTGAAGATTACATCATATCCGTTATCACTTAATTGACTTATTGATAACAGATTATGCATTAATCCTTCTACCTATAAAACACTAGATATAGAGGGAAGAGTACCATTACCAATAGTTCCGAAGCCTCTGATCCTTCCTTTCTGATCTCCTCCGAAACCTACGAATCCAGCGTCTTTAAGTTCCAGGCTTTGGAACATATACTTTCTTCCCGTCATATGTCGTGAGCATCCAGAGTCCAGGTACCATGACTGGTGTTTTAACTCTGCTGCATAAGATATCTGCAACATAAACAATCTTATCCTTTGGTACCCAGAGTCTTTTGGGTCCTTTGTGATTAGTTTTCCCAGAGTTTCTTAATACTTTGGGTTTTCTAGCATTATTAAATTGTTGTGCTTGTGTATGTGTATAGTGATATGAAAATGGAGATTTAGGTTGGTCATTAGTAGAAGTTTTATCTTCACTAGGATCATACCCAATTCCTCTTCTATTGTTCTGACTGACCCCATAAATCATGGATGCCATTCTGCTCCTCTCTATCCCATTTTTCAGAAACTTTTGAAAAGATTTTTTATATTCATTAATTATTGTGTTTGAAGTTTGTGGAGCTTGAGATAACGCTTCTTCAAGTTTTGAGCAATTTTTCTTTGTTGAATCTCTTTCTAATATCAAAGTTCTGTTTTCATCTTTTAGTTCTAAAATTGTTATCTCAAGTTTGCCACATTCTTCTAATGTTTCTTCAAGAACACCTTTTATAGCTTTAGATTTTTGTTTGAGTTTCTGATATGAGTTAAGAGTTTCAGACAGACATGATTCTAGGTCAGATCGAGAAAGTTCAGAAAATACCTCTTCAGATTCAGATTCTTCGTCTGAAATATTTTTGGAGGTGGTAGCCATGAGTGCCACATTTTCCTGTTCGTCAGAGTCTGATTCTGATGAGTCAGATTCACTGTCGTCCCAGGTAGCCATCAGTCCCTTTTTGGTTCTGAAGGAATTTTTCTTGAAGTTCTCTTTTCTGGAACTGTCTTTCTTCAACTTGGGACATTCATTCCTGTAATGACTTGTTTCCTTACATTCATAACACGTAATATCTTTGTTAGATTTACCTTTTGAGGTTGATTCTGATCGATCTCCTTTGGATCTTGGTTTTCTGAAGTTATTATTCCTTTTTCTCCAGAGTTGTTTTACTCTTCTGGTCAGAAGGGATAATTCTTCCTCATCGTCAAAATCTTCCTTTTCAAAGTCATCAGCGTCTTCTGCTTCGGCCTGGAAGGCTTTGTTTCTGTCAGACTTGCGCCTTTCAGATCTGGACTTTAGTGCTACAGACTTGATCTTCTTCTGAGGCTCATCTTCCTCCAGTTCTATCTCATGACTTCTGAGTGAACTGACAAGCTCTTCAAGGCTGATGTTGTTCAGATCCTTTGATAGCTTTAAGGATGTGACCATGGGTCTCCACTTCTTTGGCAAGCTTCTGACTATCTTTTTGACATGGTCCGCAGTTGTGTATCCTTTGTCTAGCACTTTGAGACCTGCAATTAGAGTTTGGAATATATAAAACATTACCTCTACAGCTTCATCATCCTCCATTTTGAAGGCTTCATATTTCTGGATTAGAGCCATAGCCTTTGTTTCTTTGACTTGAGAGTTTCCTTCATGAGTCATCCTCAGGGAGTCGAGTATTTCTTTAGCTGTTTCCCTGTTGGTGATTTTTTCATACTCATTGTAGGATATGGCATTGAGAAGTATCGTTCTGGCTTTGTGATGATTCTTGAATTCGCGCTTCTGATCATCTATCATTTTGCTTCTGGGGATGGCAACTCAAACATCTGTTGCAGGAGGTGTGTATCCGACTGTGACAATGTCCCAGAGATCAGCATCGTAGCCCAGAAAGAAACTTTCAATTCTATCTTTCCAGTAATCGAATTTCTCTCCATCAAAGCCTGGAGGCTTAGTGTTGTAACTATCTCTTTCATTGGTGTTGGCCATAGTTTTTCTCGTTCTGGATCTCTCTATATTGTTAAGTGTTTGATTAGAAAATCAATAACAGAGCCGGAGCTCTGATACCAACTGAAGGTGAGAAAAACAAGAAAGGGGGGTTTAAATTGTTTTAGAATTTAAAAGCTTTTTCAAAAGTAAGAACACATAGAATTTTATACTGGTTCGCTTATAACACAAAGCTACTCCAGTCCACCCGGCCAAGGTGATTTCGCCTTAAAAAAGGACTTAATCCACTAATCTTGAAAGATTAATACAACCAAACGTCTAAGAGAATGATCTCTTAGTCCTCTCAAGTATACAGACTACGCAGAGTCACTTGAGGAACAAAAGAAATTTAGCAAAATAAATTTGTAATAAAGAGTGCTTCTAAGAGTAAGCAAGTATTACAGCAGAATATTTAAGCAAGAGTTTTCACGTATGAGCAGCAACTCGTGAAAAACTGAGAGAGAATATAAAGGATTTTTCTGTGTGTTGTGTTGTCTCTCAATGAGGTAGGCTGTCCTTTATATAGTAGTGAGAAGGACTGTTGGAGTGATGACAGAATATTGGTCTTTGATGAGCATTCAATGTCATTACTTCTGTGTTTCTTGCCATAACCAATTTGTCTCCCTAACTAACTTCTTTCTTAAAATACTTCATTTCCATAATGAGAATTTCTTTCCGTTACTATTTCTGGATTTGGTGAATCTTCATCAGAGTCTCTGTTGTCTCGGAGTCATACGTCAGAAGGAGATTATGTTAAAGTTGCATCAGAGCTTCTCAGAGTACCAGTCTTCTAGATCATCAGAACTAAGACCAGTGGATGTTTAGAGCTTCTGGTTCTTTTCACTGTCTTGCTTTGCTCAGATCCAGAACTTCTTGGGCGCACTTCTTCCTCAGATGCGTCTGATCTTCTAGTACTTTATATCTGATCAAGGTTTGTATCTGATAAAAAGATCAAAATTCTTTGTTGCTGTTTAGAGTCCTGCACACTTAGAAAAATTTCGTTAGGGTGCCATTTTTGGTTTCATTCTTTGTTATCATCAAAATCCTAGAATTCTATTGTAGAACTAATTTTGTTCTTACAAAAGCAAGTATCATCCTTTTATATGCTTCCACTAGGCTTCAAAGCAGGAGCAATGGGTTTGGGCTTGGCAATTTCCTTGCCTTTCCCTTTACCACCCTGCTTGGTGGGCCTTTTGTTCTGTTTCTTTCCATTTACGATCATTAGAGTGGACTTCCCTTTTGACTTCAGATTCTGCTCAGCAATTCTTAACATGGCTAGCAGTTCAGGAAGATTTTTGTCCATATCATTCATGTTGAAATTAAGGACAAATTGACTGAAGCTCTCTAGCAACGATTGCAAGATCAAATCAGTCGCAAGTTCCTTTCCGAGGGGAAAACCCAATCTCTCAAGGTTCTCCACATACCCAATCATCTTGAGCATATGGGGACCTACAGGGGCTCCCTCGGCTAACTTGCCTTGAAAAAGGGCTTTTGAAACTTCAAACCTTTCATGTCTTGCCTACTCTTGATAGAGCAATCTCAGGTGTCCGATCATATCGAACGCTGCCATGTTTTCATGTTGCTTTGGCATCATAGACATGCTTCTTATAAGCATCTCTATCTGCCTTAGGTGCAGAACTAGGAGGTTCATCTTCAGGAACAGGTTCCTCCAAGACATACAACTTTTTATCATGCTTGAGGACAATCCTCAGATTTCGTGCCAATCCAGAAAATTTGTCCCAGACAATTTTTCCTTATCAAGGATTGATCGTAAAATGTAGCTAGAGGTGTTTGTTGTCATGGTAATCTACATGAAAAATATGAAAATATAAGTATCATTAAAATAACATATTCAATTAGGCCTTTAATTAAATATGCTCCCACTATTTTACTCAACAAATGACCCTCACCATTTGATTCGGAAAATCCCGTTGGAAGATTTTCTAGTGGGTCGAGATCCACATTTCACTTTGTTTTAAGTCCGCATAGGAGAATTACACAAAACTAGGTTATTTAGGTAGGAACTCCTTCCAATTGTATCTAATACAACTCTCGAATATTTTAGTTGGGTGAATAACTCCTTATTCTAATCCATCATATGGATCATTTCCAACTCTTGCTTCTAAACGTATGTAATCTTATTATAATTTATTTAGTTAAGTTTGACCCATTGTTTTAGAAATTGGATATTATAATTATCCCATCGCACCTTACTAATATAGAACATGCACCTCGCGTAGGCGAAACCTACATTGTTCGATACTAGTCTTGATGAGTGCTAAAACTTGGAAAGCATAAACTTAATATTTAATTTGAGGGAATTTACAATTATTTTGATCTCACCGGCTTATTTATCATATAAATGGTCTCTCACATGCATCAACAAACATTCACATGTATCAACATACATACAAAATGAAGCACTTATGACCCCTAGCGCAATTGTTCTCCCAAGCCAATGAGAGAACCTAAGATAACCTAATAACGATATAAGCTTCTCCAAGCAAGATCTTCAAGGTTATCCTCCTTTGATATTGTATTCTTCTCTTTCTTCATAACATTACATTACATAAAAGAAACTCGTTTTACATACGAGGGAGTGATATGAGAAAAAAAGTTACATTAAGAGATTAAAAGAGAGGCATGACACGCAAACCATATTTTAAAATCCCAAAATTAAAATAAAGGAAAACTAAGGCCATAACTTCTCACCATAAGACAATAATAATAAACACATTATTATTATTAATTTAAATTCTGTTAATTAAATAAAACAAATTAAATTTTAGCGATTGATCACACTACGCAGAGTTAGCCTGGGGTCCGCTGCCCGGTCAGCGGATGGTGGTTCCTCTGACTGTTCAACAGACGGGGGTCAAGGGGGCAATGCCCCTGCGGGGTTGTTAGAGGCAGGGCCCCGACACAAAATTTTAATGAACAACTCATTTGAAACCAACGTTGTTTTTCGCATCAACACTTGATACTGTAAAGCACAACTCTTGTGCATTTACAATCCTAATCACATAACTCTTTGACAACAATTTCCTACCATCAAACACACCTCGATTGATAATTCAGTATGATTGATCAACACGTCATTGCTTCATCATACTAATGTCGGATTCTGAAGCAAATGACCATTGATTGCTCAAAGGAATAACAATCATTAAGTGTTTGAATGAACGAAACAGAAATAGTATATCATATATACCATATTTTGCATCGGAATTATATATATATATATATATATATATATATATATATATATATATATATATATATATATATATATATATATATATATATATATATATATAAATTGATCGATCTCATTTGTGTAACCTATGGATGATTGATGTATCGCTTCTTTACCATACTAACATCGGATTTCGAAGCATAGTCAACATCAATCATCTAAATCATACACACATGATGCCAAACTTAATTACTCATTTATTATTTAATTCATTATGTCTTTTAATTGTATTAATACAGAAAATACAAAAAATAAACAGCTATCAGATGCATGGTTTTGTAAGTGGCTCTGATACCACTGAAGGAAAATTGTGATCCAAAATGAAGCGGAAATTAAAAAATTTCCTTTAGTGACCTTATGAATGGGCACGATCAGTGATAGAAACAGTTACCACTTGTGGCGATTGAAACCTTTGATGCAGATCTAAGGAGTGATCATGAGCGTTGAATGGTGACAACGCCTCTACTTAGTCCACACGAACGGATTCCTTCCGTCTCAGTGCTAGCTTCTATGAATGAAGGCTTTGAGTGAAAGAGAGAGAGAGAGAGAGAGAGAGAGAGAGAGAGAGAGAGAGAGAGAGAGAGAGAAGAGAGAGAGAGAGAGAGAGAGAGAGAGAGAATTTTATCAAGTGTAATTCTTCTGTACAAGGGTTCTATTTATATAACCACTTGTGTGGGTCGCAAGCTAAAAAGCCCACTTAAGTGTATGTTCCCCATATCTTATGGTATACCAAAAATCACTTAAGCGCGTGGTACTGTTGTACCCCAAAATTTCTCCTATTCTTTCAACATTAATTAACTTATGTTTTATCATCATATACATTCATGCATATCATTGGTTTTATTGTTTTGGGGAGCAAGGCACCTCCCTTATGACCTTCTTCAAGCTTTAGAAGGAAGACAAGTGACAATCAGATTCCGAAGCATAGTCAACATCAATCATCCAAATCATACACACATGATGCCAAATTTAATTACTCATTTATTATTTAATTCATTATGTCTTTTAAATGTATTAATACAGAAAATACAAAAAATAAACAGCTATTAGATACATGGTTTTGTAAGTGGCTCTGATACCACTGAAGGAAAATTGTGATCCAAAACGCAGCGGAAATTAAAAATTTTCCTTTAGTGATCTTACGAATGGGCACGATCAGTGATAGAAACAGTTACCTCTTGTAGCGATTGAAACCTTTGATGCAGATCTAAGGAGTGATCATGAGCGTTGAATGGTGACAACACCTCTACTCAGTCCACACGAACGGATTCCTTCCGTCTCAGTGCTAGCTGCTACGAATGAAGGCTTTGAGTGAGAGAGAGAGAGAGGGAGGGAGAGAGAGAGAATTTTATCAAGTGAAATGCTTCTGCACAAGGGTTCTATTTATATAACCACTTGTGTGGGTTGTAAGCTAAAAAGCCCACTTAAGTGTATGTTCCCCATATCTTATGGTATACCAAAAATCACTTAAGCGCGTGGTACTGTTGTACCCCAAAATTTCCCCTCTTCTTTCAACACTAATTAACTTATGTTTTATCATCATATACATTCATGCATATAATTGGTTTTATTGTTTTGGGGAGAAAGGCACCTCCCTTATGACCTTCTTCAAGCTTTAGAAGGAAGAGAAGTGACAATCAGTGCATGGAGGGTGAGATATCCTCAACTTCATGACCACTCAAGCTACAAGGGTTTTCTTATGCCCTAGGACATCTCAAATGGTCCATTACTTTATCATTTGATTGAGGTTTACAAGATATTGGAAGTAGATCACACCCTCATAGTCTTTTGTTCCTTGAGCTATGAGTGTTGATTACCTCAGTGTGTGGCATATCCATGGACCAAGTTTTTGAATCATCTTCATCATATAATTATACAATACATATTTTTCTCTCAAGTTCCTCCATTTTCCCTAGAGGAATCAAGGTTTTGAAGATGTGCATGAAGGAGAATAGCCATCCAAGGCGCAGTGGAATTTAAAAATTTCTCCATTTAGTGATCCTTACGAATGGGCATGATCAGCGATAGAATCGTTACCTCTTGTGGCGATTCAAACCTTTGGTGCAGATCTCTGATAATGATCAAAACCTTTGATACAGATCCACGGGGCGATCACGAACGTTGAACGATGACAACGTCTCTACTCAGTCCACACGAACAGATTCCTTCAATCGCAGTGCTAGCTGTTATGAATGAAGGCTTTGAGTGAGAGAAAGAGGGAAACAAAATTCCAAGTCTCTACTTGAATTTCAGTCTGAGTGGAGTGGAGTGTCAATGCTTCTACCCAAGGGGTTCTATTTATAGAACCACTTGTGTGGGCTTCAAGCTAAAAAGCCCACTTAAGTGTATTTTGGCCCATATCTTATAATATGCCCAAAATCACTTAAGTATTTGGTACCTTACCATATTTCGTCTCCCACTTAAGTGCACCGTACCTTACGGTATTCCTTAGTTACTCTATCTCTCATCAATCCGTCCTTTGTGTGTGACCCTATAGGTTTTCATGGCGTTGGCAATTATATTAAATCACGCATTTAACATAATAAACGGTGAGCGGTATCTAGCAACACATCACTGCTACCCAAGTCATGAAAATGTCATGTGATCTGACAAAACCTCATGTGATAATAATTATGTGTATAATTACCCCTTTGCCCTTATGTCTATATTGAACACAAGGTATAGACCGTGTCACCCTTGTCCAGTTCAATATTGGGCCCATAGACATTTATCCTGTTACGCAGGATTGGCAAATTCCATCTAGGACACTCATGTCCCTCAGCATGCTTCGTGGAGTACCCATCAACTGTCTTTATGGTTATCCAGTTACAGACAATGTTGGATCAGCAATAAAGCACTCGACTCTACATCTAGGATCCATAGTGGTTTCAGGTCGAAGAGTGGTATACACTATTATCACCATGAGAATAACTTATGACACTTTGCATAACTTTCTATATAGTATTCTCATAGCGGGTCAATCCGGTATAAATATTACTCCTAATATTCATACCTATGTTTAAGACTTGATAACTCTTTATCCATGATCCATGAGATGTGATCATCAGTCTACAAACATAATAGTCTTAATGCTTTAATGTTATCCCACTTCACATTAAAGCTCGACTACGGATACTTTAAGAACAGTGCCGTTATGTTTAATGCGTTCTCATGATTAAGTCACACTTAATACATTAAACGGACTATCTATTCTAGGGACTTTATTAATCAACCATAATAAAGAAAATGCCTTTTATTATTAATAAATAATTCGATACAAGTACCAAAAGTATTGGCCTCTAGGGCTTACACCAACAGTGCACTCATCTCTTGTCTTTTTGTACTGAAATTAGGGTTTGTGACAAAATCAGTTTATTTCTGATTTTTTGAGAAAGATTTGATTCCATGGTATTCTATGGGTCCCTAAGTGTCTATGTGTGGAAATTTGGCCATCAATTTTAATCAGAAGAGGTTCAATTGCTCAGATGATCAATAACTTGATTCAATTGGGAGGAAAGTCAACTGAGTAGATTGAAAAGTCAACTCTTGATTTTTTTGGGTCAAAATTGTATTCCACGGGCCAAATATGGTCTACGGTTGAAATTTGATCAAGAAAAGTCAAGAGATTCACCAAAAATCAAGAATTATGAAAAGTTACATAAATTGGAATTTAGGGTTTTAGAAACTTGCTATTTTTGTCAAGTTTGGTGTTAATGAGAACCTACCTTCATGACCAATGTTCTCTATGGTCAAGACTCCAAACTAAATTTGCCTTAATATGAAAATTGTTCTCCTTTCTCCAAGTTTTAAGGAGATACCAAGTTTGAAGCATTTGGAGCATCGTGACTCAAGTTATGGTCATTGGAAGTTTGGTATTTCAAATTCATCAATTATCCAACACTTAGTTTCGTATTTCAAGTCAGGATTTCCAAGCTTGTTCATGGCATTTTTAAGGAATGTTAGAGGCTCCATTTCAAGATACTTTCAACATGAAAATTGTAGTGTCAAGTTTCCTCTCTCCAATGGTTCCAAGAACTCCTCATTTGGTTGGCTACAACTTAAGATATCATCTTCTAAAGCCATGACCTTAAGTTGGTAATTTCATTTTATACTTAGTAAAATTTTGCCAAGTGTTTGGTCATTTCAAGCACCCCACTTCATGGTTATTTTTCACCTAGATACAAGTTTTATTTTAATTTGACCTCAACATGAGAATTGTAGATCATATTCCCCTATCCATTTTTGCTTCAAGAATTTTCTCATTTAGTAGCTTAATGAGAAAGTTATTGACATGTTAAGTTGGGACCTCAAGATTATCAAGTGACCTATCATTTGCATATTTGTATGTAATTTCAAGCAGTTTTTTTCGTGGCCATTTTTAAGGGATTTCAAGGCCTTGTTTCAATTTTCCTCCAACATGAAACTTATTCTTCTCCTTTCCCTCTTTCCAAAAAGCCCCAGTTTATTCCATTTGGCCAAAAAACCATGGAGTTATGTTAGTTTGAACATGTTTGATTCTTATTTCCAAATATCACAAGCACCATTCATTTTGAGCATTATTTTTCCATTTGCTTGCAGCAAGGCTCTTCTACACTCGTGCCACACCTCCTGCCTTGCCTCTTATGACCAAGCAACCCACATTTTCCATGCATTCACACCATGCAAATTTTGGGCCAAAAAAGGAAATGTTATATTTTCCCTTCCTTCTCTCTCCACTTCCTCCAAGTCACACGAGTTCTGAGCTTTTCCACTCTATTTCAACTCCTTAAAACGACACAAAACTTACACCATTGCAACAAAAAACACCAGGTGCATTACATCACTCTCTCTCATTCTCATTCTATCCAAATTTGGAATTATAACTTTTCCCAAGTATGATGACCCTTCTTCCCTCACTTTGGACTCGTATAAAAGGTTTATTCCTTCTAAACCTAGAGGAGGGAGACGTTTGGTTGAAGGTGAAACAGAAGAGGGAGAAATCTGAACTCTCTTCATTTTCTCTACTTTTCCTCCATTGTTGTAGCTGCTTAAGGGTTTTTATCTGGCTCCTCATTGCTCCTCATCTTCCTACTGGTCTTGTTCATCTTCTTTCTCTAAGAATCCAAGGTGCAGTGGACATCCTCCACTAGGTAAACCTCCCTATTCCATTCTTCCTCATGCTAGCCATTCACCATGCTTAAGTTCATTCATTTGCATCTGGAAGATCCACTCTTGAAGTGGATCATGGAGCTAGGCGCAAGCTTTCATGAACAATTATGTTTAATTGATGTGTGATTATGTTTGAACCTGCATGTTCATGTTCATTTATCTCCCTATTTCCTTGTCCATTTGTAAAAACTAAGAATGCTATGCTGTTCTACTATGTGTGAACTTCATTTTTTATTCAAACTTTATTTGATTTGGTGGAGAGATGAGGAAGTTGTGTGAGGAGGAAGTTGACATGTTAGAATCGGGTTTAGGGTTTCTGTCTTTCGTTTATGTATGAGCTGAGGTTTAAGACGAAGGCGTGGCTTGTTTTGATTGGCCATGGTTGGGTTTTTTCTTTTAGCGCGTAAGTGACAAGGTGATCGGTTGATAAAATGTTCCACATATTTTTAAAACATCACATTTCATATTATTTCATTTTTCTTTTTCTGATGTGTGGATTGGACCGGGACATGTACCACTTGTTTTCCCCACCCCCCTTTCTGGCCCATTTTCGTGGCTAGCCATTTCCTTTTATCCCTTTTACTAACATGAACCCCCATTCCATTTTCTTTTATTATTTGATAATTGTTTCTTTTGTTTTTATTTAAAATACCTCCTTTTATCCAAAAATTCCCAATTAACTCATGATTAATATTTGGCTTGTTATTTAATTTTCCTTATTTTTATTTTTTATTTTTTTATTTATTTTAATAATTGTTTTGATTTTTGTATTTAATTATCTCTAATTAACCTAGTTTTATTTGTTAGGGTTTGATTTTTAATTCTCCCATTTGAATTTTGATCCAATATTTTATACACATGTATACACATAAATATAGGTCACTTGGGTTCTCATTTGATGTTTGGATTATTAATTTTGGATTTTTTTTGAACTTATTTTTAAAAATAGCTTGGTATGATAAATTAGTGGTTCATTGTTTGAATGATGGATTTGATGGAACATCTTTTACACATGGTTTTGAGTGTATCTTTGGGGAAATTTGTGCTTCTGAATTCACCCTTCTATGTTTAGTTTTTCATAATTTTTATATACTCCTAACTATTTTTATTGAATTATTCAAGCATGCTTGCTTGCTTGTGAATCATTTTGCATCTAGTTGATTATTTTGGAATGCACTTGTGCAACCATTAGGGATCTCTTTCCCATTCTCTCTTGACCTTATCATCATAATTTAGGAGTCCTAAATTCACCCATGTGAACCATTTTGGGCATCTCCATTTTATGTTTCTTTGCTTGCTTGTCTTGAATACTTCTTGCTTGCTTTTGAGACCATAATTGAATTTTGTCTTGTGCATTCCAATTTGAGTATTATGAGTCCAATGGAATTTATTTCCTCTTGTTTACACTTCTTATTTCCTTGGTCTATGTATCTATGATTTGATCTTATGATTCTTTGAATGGTATTCCATTGCTACTTCATCATGATGACTCATTAGGAGCTACATTCTTCTTTTCTTGACCTAATTTTGAGTTTAATAAATGGTGAAGCTCTTAGGATATTGGGATCCATCCTTGTGTAGTTTGATGTTGTACTCATTTCATTTATTTATGTCTCAAATTCATTTTACATTATCCTTTTACTTTGGTTGGATAAAGGACTCCTTACTTAGATGATGTCCACCTTTTGACTTACTAGTTATGTATGAACTTTGAGTTTGTTTTCTTGTTGATACCTATTGAAGTTTGATGGTTGTATTTGTTTATTTGAATATATTTTGTTAATGTCCCATAACCTAATCACCCCTCTCTTGACCCTTGCTTATCGCATTGCAGTTTGATAAAGGATTCCTTTTCTAGGATGATATCTTTACTTGGTTGTCAAGTTACTTGACTTTAATGTATGTGTGAAGTTTGAATGACTTCCATTGTTACCCTTGAACCTCATCTTAAGTTAACTTATTTCACAAGTCATACATATCTTGATTTCATGTGTATGCTTCATTGTATGTTTACTACTTGTTTAAGCTTATTTGAACTTGTGAGATTGTTTCCCCGTCTTTTGGCCTATCTTTGAACATAGCTTGTGTAATTCATTCATGATGTTTGAGTGACTTGTATGTGGAGTTTAATATGCCATCTACTTATGAATTATGTGGTTTGATACCATTTTCCCCATAATTCTATTTCATTTATACTTGCTTGAAATTCATTTTCTTTTAGGAGCATGATTAGGGGTTTGATTTCGATCATTACTTGTCTCAACCTTTGAGTGAGCTTTGGTATACCGTCTTTTTGATGTCTTGAGTTTTCTTATGTATATTGACACTATGTCTATGCTTATGGTCTCATTCATCTACTATATCCTTTGCCATGTATAATTACTCACACACTTGTGTTCACTTCCCTTTATAACTTTGAATGATGCTTGCATACTTTGGTGTTTGCATCATGGATTCAATGTCTGTTTGAACTTCTTCTTTATCTCGAGACTCTTGTTAATTGAATAATATGTCTACAGTTGTCTCTTATTTCTTCCCCAATCTCCTTCTCTTTACTTGTTTTTGCTTGTTAAGCATTGCATCAGAACTTATGTCCATTTATGGTCATGTGGTTGCCTTTCCTTTTATGTTTTGCTTGAGAATCTTTCTCAAGTATGTTTAGGTGATGATGATAGGTCTTTGTTGTGTTTGATACTGTATTTTATGACTTCTCTTTTTTTTTCTTTTCACTTCACTCTTCTAATACCATGTTTGTTTGGATACTTGACACATTAGAATTATTGCTTGCTAGTATGCCTATTTGTGTGTTTTCCTTGAACCTTTTGATGCTTAAACCATTTATTCATGACCTTTAGGAGTTATATAACATGTACTCATGTTTATTTTAATGTGATTGTCGCTTCCCATTTTGGTTTGGTAACTTATTGCTTGCTTAAGTTGTTTCCTCAACCTGTTTGAGTTTTGCCTCCGTCTTTCATGACTAGTTTGATTGAGTAGTTGTTATTTGTTAACATGTGGCATTTTTGTGATAGTTTGTGATGTCCTAAATCATGTTTAAACTTGAGAACTCATCTATTATATTTTGCTTGCTTGATTTGATTTTCTTTTCTTCCATGACTTGATATGGACTTTTATCTTTCTTCCATGACTTGATATGGATTGTTATTTGTACTACCTTATCTTTCTTCCATGACTTGATATGGATTGATATTGCTTTATTTATCTTCCATGACTTGATATGGATTGCTATTGCTTTATTTCTCTTCCATGACTTGATTTGGATTGCTATTTCTTTATTTCTCTTCCATGACTTGATATGGATTGCTATTGCTTTATTTCTCTTCCATGACTTGATATGGTATTGCTTTTTCTTTTATTTCATGCTTTGATATGGATTACTTTAACTTTTCTTCCATGACTTGATATGGATTTTTCTTCTTCTTTAGATCTTTTCCTTGTGTGGATAGCATGTTTCGCATAAGATTTATTTGGTTCATTCTTGGTTAAGATTGAACTAAAGTGGACCTTAGGTTTGTTAACCATGCACGACAACATTAGGTAGACCCTTGGATCCGTAAACCTAGGTCAATATTTGCATGCTAATTTAGGTAGATGTCCCCCTTTTATCCTAACTTTAGGACCACTATTGCATGTCAACATTAGGGATCTCTCTAGATTTACCTTAGATTTTTATTTCCTCTTTTGCATTCATTCTAAAACAAAATCCTTTTCTCAATCAAAATCCAAAAACATTCTAATACTACTTGAACTCTTTTAACAATAGGAGAGAAGTACTCAGATGCCTCATGCCTTGGGTGGATCATTTGGTGTATTCTTTCAACAAAAATACCCAACCAATCAAACTTCTTTTGCCGCTTGGCTTTTCTTATGAAAATTTTCAATAAGGGTGGTTACCCATAAAAAGCACCAACAAACCAAAGTTTTTTAGAAGAACTACGGTGCTCTGATTCTTTATTGATAAGTAAGCATTGGGTTGCAAAACCTAAGCGAGCACAATAATAAAAAATTTCTTTTTGTTTGTAAATATTTCAATCTTTTTTCATGCATTCCCTTTTAGTTGGTAAGTTTTAGAATAAACACACCCTTTTGATTAGATCAACAAGAGTGGATCCTGTAGAGTACTACAGACGTGAGGGGTGCTAATACCTTCCCCTTCCGTAATCGACTCACTTACCCGTATCTTGGTTGCGAGACCATTAGATTCATCTTTTTGTAGGTTTACTCAGTGATTCCCTTCCCTTTCTTGGGATAAATAACATTGGTGGCGACTCTTTTTTGTGTGCCTGTTTTTTCGAGATGCGCCAACAGACGACTTTGCTGGGGACTCCCTAAGCAAGTCAGTCCTAGCTCTTGATTGTTTTATCTTCATTGGGTGTTTATTTATTTATGTTTTACTTGCTTATTGATTTCATTGCATTTTATTGCTTTCCATATTCTGGATATTGTTGTTGTGCTGGTTGCTGGATATTCTGTTTGCAGGTTGAGTGGGATGTTACTATGAGGTAAAAGGCCCACTACCCAGGCCAGTGACACATAGGTTAGAGTGGATAGTCATGTTAACTCTCGTGGCGCCTGACACATAATAGTTTTTATGACATACCACACCCAAATGAGGTTCTAATGGGAATACACTTGTCTTGCATGCCTTATGCACTAGACAAAGTGTTATCATGAGAACCATTGACTCTGATTTCCATTTAGAAGCTTGTTCTATTCTGATTAGAACTTACCTCTAAGTTGGGGGTGGGTGTTACAAAATAAACCTTCATCATACCCAGTTTTCTCAGAATCACGTCGAACATTTGTACTTGGGGCATTCAATTATTATCAAGCACAACAGCTATCCATTGATATGGAAACCATTTTTACATTTATAAGCATCGTTATATTCATTCTCTTAACACACATGTCTTTGTATTTCCAGGTGTTTTTAAATTATTGATTCTCGTTATTTAAGTCTTCCCTAAAGATGGATACTGGTAGAGGTGGACATGTTTCTTATAAATTTCCCGAGGTTAATTTGGACTCCCTTCTCGAGATGGATGAGAGATCCCCTTTGGGAAATCTGGAAGTTCAACCTCTATTGATGGATAGAGAACTGGTTGACATGTTCATGGGTACCTTACAAGGTCCTTACTATGACATAATGGTGGGTAGCACTTCTAATGGTTTTTCTGAGTTGGTAATGGATGGAGAGAGGATTGAAGTTGGTCTCAAAATGGGTAAAATTCAATTGGCCAATACTGGTAATTCTACAAGTGGGGTTGTTAAGAAGCCGTTTAGTGGATACCCTAAGAAGAAGAAGGGTGAATCAAGCGCTGCTTACGCTCAGAGGGGCAGAGGAAGACAACAATACCAACCACAACATCAACAACACTATCAACATCAACGTCAACAACAACAAGTGAATGTTGTGGCCATTCCGGTCATCACAACTCCCTAACATCAATAACAACCATAGTATCACCACCACCAACAACAACAACAACAGCAGACCGCTCCTCGTCGCAATTATAATAAGCCAAGACAACCCAGAATTGAGAAAGTATTTGATCTACTCCCAATGTCTTATTCTCAAGTCTTCAACATTTATTGCAATTGAAATTGGTTAATTTGAGGGGCATGCCACCTCCTCCTGAAAGGCTCCCTGAAGGTTATAAGCCTAATGCCCAATGTGAATTTCATTATGGCGGTGTAGGCCATGATGTGGAGAATTGTTGGGCCCTTAAATACAAAGTGCAAGAATTGTTGGATTTTAAGGCTATTCAGTTCACCCCGGACAATGGACCTAATATTATTCAAAACCCGATGTCAGCTCATACCAGACCTACTGTTAATGTTGTGGAATATGGTAAGAGCTTAAATTTGATAATGGATGTGAACTTGTTGTCTACTCCTTTGTTGTGTATTAAAAGTTACCTAATCAATAATGGTGTTTTTCCTAGGTGCTTCCCAAATTGTTGTAAGTGCCAGAGTCAGCTCGAGGGTTTTGTTAGTCAGAAGACTGGGATTCAAAATTTGATCGATGAAGGTGTGTTACAGTGCGATAAGATTATGAAATATGAGAAAGTTGAAGAAAATGATGTGGCGGTAATTTCCATTTCGTATACTTCCACAAATATTTCAACGCCTACTAGGCCTACTCCCTTGAATATCATGTTTCCTGGTCCTATTCCTTACTCCAGCGAGAATGTTGTGCCTTGGCATTATGGGTCAGATGTTTACTACCCCGGAGTGAAGCAAGAAGGGAAGCTTTCCGAAGACAAACCAAGTGAAGACACAAGTTTGAATGTTGATAATTTTTCCAGTACGGGAAGAATTACCAGAAATGGTAGGCTATATTCTCCACAAAATGCTCAAGATAATGTTGATGCCTTGGCGAAAGATAAGGGTAAAAAAGTGGTGGGTGATAGTTCAGAATCTATGCCAACTAATGCTCCAAATGCAGTGCCTGGAACTTCTTCGTCTCAAGAAGTTGAAGAATTATTGAGATTAATCAGGAAAAATGACTATAAAGTTATAGATCATCTGTATCAGACGCTATCTAAGATTTCAATATTGTCCTTATTATTGTATTCCGAAGCTCATAGGAATGCCCTGATGAAATTATTGAGTTATGCTTTTGTGTCGCAAAACATCACTGTTAACCAGTTAGAAGGGGTTGTGGCCAGTATTTCAACTGACAATGGTTTGGGTTTTACGGACTTTGATCTCCCTCCTGAAGGACGCAGCCACAATAAAGCTCTGCACATCTCTATAGAATGTAAAGGAATTACATTATACCGCGTGTTGGTGGACACTGAATCATCCTTGAATGTGCTACCCAAGTTCGCTCTGATGAAGATTGACTATGCAGGAGTTGAATTGCACCCAAGCGACTTGATAGTCAGGGCTTTTGATGGATCTCTGTAAGACCCTAATTTTGACCCTAAGATCCCTCATGGCATCATATCATTGCTCATTGCATTGCCTCAAGGATCATAGCATCTTAGCTCCTTAACCCTAGGGTTAGGACTTGTGTGAGTTGGTTTGAGACCACCAAGCATGCTTGAATTGTATATTATCGCTTTTCTTATTTTTGTTTACTAACCAAAAGCAGAAAAATATGTCACTAACTTCTTTTGTTTTGAAGCTCAAGTGATCACATGTGCCCTTGCTCCTAGGAGGCTCCTATGCTCAATGAAGTGGCTAGATGAAGATGAAAGCAAGCATGACAATGGTTCCCAAAGCTATAAATAATCATATATGTCTCCCAAGTATCTCAATTTTCCAATTTTATCAAGATAAACCAAAGGGCTTGAGGCTTGCTTCCCAAGGAAACCCTAATTCAACTGTGCATTGACTGTGCCTTGCTCATGAAGCAACCTCAACCTATGATCAAATTCAATCAAGGGAAGTTATTTCATTCAATATTTTATGCATATTTGAGCTTATGTGAGTATCATCAATCATTCATTCATCAAGATTTGAAGTTTGGACTTGAGAAGTTGACCAGTCAAGTCATCTGACTATTTTGAGATCCACTGTGACCTAACTTTTGATGTGTTTGTCAAATGAAGATGACCCCAAGAGAAAACATGTTCTTAAGAACCATATTAACAACTTTAATGTTCATCAAAAATTCATTTGAAACTTGGAAGGTCATCATTCATGTCAAAACATTATAGGTCATTTTGACTGAAACCCTAATTTTGGATCAACTTCCCAAGGACCTAACTCCTTCATTTTTATGGTTTTTAGGTGAGATCAATTTCATTGGAAATCTTAAGATGTCTACTTAAAATGTTATATTGGACAAAATTTCATAATCCTAAAATAAACACATGTGATAATACAAAACATTATAGGTCACTTTGGACCAAAACCATTAAATGTTGAAAATGTCCAACTTCAAGTGCCCATAAATTTCTCATAAAAAAATCCAAATGATGCAAACTTTAAGCCTAAATTGATCATATTGAAAATATCTACAACTTTTATGTTGGAGGGTTTTCCATTTGAGGCTTGCATCATTAAAATAGAAGGGCTAGAAGTTGGCCACTTTTGGCAAATTTTTCAAAGACATGTTTTGTACCTCAAACTTCAAGGCTAATTTTCACAAATTTCCAAAATCCAAATGGATTTTTTCCCAACATAGCTTTTGTTCCTTATGTCAAGACCTTTCCAACCATTACTCACATGCCTATGTTTGGATTTTCTATATGGGACTTTCGAAGAGGTGAACATTTAGGCCCAATTATGCATTTCACTTTGAATCTTCATGCACAAGCAATTGCAATTCAAATTTCACATCTAAACCCTCTTCAAATGAGCTCAGCATTCATTTCCATCCAAGTTTGGGCCTCACATGTGCCTGTACAGGCCCATGCATGGAGGACCCAAAGCTTCATGCACACGAGTTTGGCACTTGCTTGCAGTTCAGCTATAAATACATGCCTTGCCTCATTCAAATTTCAACCTGAAGGCTACCTGAAGCTCTGCTGAAATCCATACCCAACCACACCAAAGGAATTCTGATTTTTATTTTCTCAATTCAAGCTTGAATTTCAACAAAATCAGTTGATCTTCAAGACTTATTCCTTAGCCTTGCATTCATATCACATCTCAAGATCAAATTGGAAGCAAAAGTTGAAAGGAATCGTGCTGATCAAAGCTGCTCTTCAAAGGTATATGATCCAACTATTGTGATATGAATCTCATCATACAATGTGAATTGCTTGTGTTCAAATGGTTTTCTGAAGTCCTCGTGCAAGAGGCAAGCCAGTGGTGGCTTTAATTTCATGTTTTGAGAAGTTTCAGTTTGCATACTTGGAAATTCAAGCTCAGATTTCTCATTCCATGGACACTTTGAGCACAATCCAAGGTTACAGGGGTGATGTACATCACCCTAGCTTCATTTTGGTACCACGTTTGTGCATTTTGGTTGAGGTTTAAAAACCTGCAACTGGTGGCCGGAATTAGTTGGTCCACCGGAGAAGACAGTGGTTTCCACCACCGTCCCCACGTGGAACCACCTGCCCCCTTGGATCTCACTCATCTGATCTAATCTTGGCCTTTAGTTCTTTTGACTTTTTTTAAATAAGTGTGTTTCGCGTTTGACTCATGCCTACCATGGAAGCGTGCCTCTGAGCCATGGGATTTGTCCACGTCAATTAATGAAGTGGATCCAGCGCTCCTGGATTTTTGGCATTTTTTTAATTTCTGTTTTATTTTCTTTTATTCCTTTTTATTTCAAAAATTCATAACTATTTTATTTGGAATCACAAAAATATGAGACCAACACTAAAATTTTTCTTGAAAAATATAATTTCATAATCTGATTTTTAATTATTTTTGTGATTCCATTTAATATTTTTTGTGAATTATTTTGTTTTTAATAGTTTTTAATTCATTTTAAATACTTTTTAATATCCAAAAATTCCAAAAATATTTTCTTAACACATATGGACCATGATAAGTCTATGAAAAATATTCTCATCAATTTCTTAATTGATTTGAGATTTATTTGAGATTTTAGTTCATTTGTGTTATTTTTCTTTGTTTTTAATTGTTTTAAAATAGTTTTTGTTTTCAAAAAATGTTGAGAAAATTTGTCAAACCTTGTTTGACCATGTTAGACCTATGATGATTCAATTGGACTTGTTGAAGTTGATTTGAATTGAATTTGAGGTTTGACCATATTTTGTTCATTTTATTTTATGTTTTATTTTAATTCCAAAAAATACCAAAAATATGTTTGACTTTGTTGACCTCTAATCTTCATTTCTCTTCTGTTTACCATTGGTTGATGTTGATTTCATTCACATTTGATCATTGTGTTTTGATTATGTCATTTGAATTCTCTCTTTTATTCATTTCATTTCATCTTCATCTTCTTCTTTTTATTTTGTCCAATGAGTTAATGATTTGTGGTTAGTCTTGACATATGAGAGGCTTAACCTTCTTTGATCCAAATCAAACTCAACTTGATCAAAGATCAAGTGAGTTGCTTTGTGTCAAAGATAGGTTGCTTCTTGGTCAAGCAAAAAACCTAAAATCCATACAAGGCTTTCCTTCTTTTCTTTTGGCATGGCAAGTTGTAGGAGCTTGGCTTACTAGTCATGGTCTCTAACTTGTATTTATTTGCCTATAGTTTTATTGACCGGCCACAGATAGGTGTGACTGCTACATTAGTCCACTTACGATTGCTTAACATAGCGCTAAATTGTCTTATGACACACTAACATTAACTACTAATTACTAACTTTAATTCAAGCATTTAATTTCTTGCAATTTACTTTAATGCAATTTAGTTTCTTGCTCATTTATTCATATTGCCTTTTCCCTTTGCTCACTTGAGCTCATATTTTATGTGTATGCCATTTTCCTTTTGCTCATTTGAGCACATTATTGTATATAAACATATTGTTGCTTTGTGCTTATTTTGTCTTTGTTTGTGTGAACCCAATGCAAAAAGGAGAAAAGACTTAGAATTAGGACCTTACCTATGCTTAAAGGAGTTCAAGAGCAATAGGCCTCATGCCTTTAGAATGCTAAACTTGTTGAAGAGCAACTAGGCCTCATGCCTTTAGAATGCTAAATCTTAAAGTTGACTTCAAAGGACCCCTAATCTAAACTCATTCTTTGTCCATTATTCATATTGTGTTGTGAACCTTGTGATTGGTTGTTCTTGTGTGATAGGGATTCCAAACTTGAGATAGTAAGAAGGACCATTGTCATGAGTATCCAAGTTAAGAGAGACAACCCAAGTGGAGATCCTAGGAGCTTGAATATAATATTTGTTTGATTGCTTGAGTTATTTGCTAAGTCCAAAGGAAAGGAGCATCTTGGATCATCTTTATGATCTCAAGAAAAGGAACTCCAAGGGTTTTATCTCTTCTCTCATCTTTGCATGTTTAGGACTAGCCCTTCTCTTCTTCTCTCCATTCTAACCCAAGCCAAACTCATTTTGTGCAAACATTGACATTGTTTTCTAATTAGAAACCTAGGCCTTATGCCTTTGATTTTCTTCAAACTCTTTTCATTAATACTTATTTTGAATGAACCTTAAGTCAACTTTGACTTCATTTTTGTGAATACTTCTAACTTGTAAATACAACTCATTTCAACTTGTTTTTATGGTTCCAATGACCACCTTTGTTAAAAACTTTTCATAAACATTAGCCATAGGTTTGAGTTATCATAGTGGTTGATGTAAACCTCACCTCATCCTTAGTGATTGGACTATAATTCTTCCATACTTATTATAGGGTGGATCCCTCACTAGTATGTTGAAGCTCTCCTCACATGGTGGATTGTTGGTTTAGGTTGAGTTTTCTCCCTTTGATAACAAAAGACCTTAAGGCTTTTGATCAAATCAATTCACCAATATTTTTAGATTTTTACCCCGAACTACGAGGTTTTGATCCTACCTTTGTGATGGTATGTAGGCAATGGGTTCATCCATTCAAACAACAAAATTGTAAATATGTATATTATTTTCTCATCTCCCCAATCATGTTTGCACAAATATTTTCACAAATACCAACCTACAATACATCTTTGCAAAAAGGGCTCCCTTAGAGTACTAAGGATGTTTTGGGTGTTTAAAACCTTCCCATTGCATAACCAACCCCCTTACCCAGATCTCTGACATTTTTATTAGTTTTTGATTTGATAAAACTTCTTACTTGGTTTTTGTTCGCTTTCTAACCTTTCCTTTGGATAAATAGAAGTGCGGTGACGACTCGAATTATATGATTTACTTTTGATTTAGTCAATAAATCTAAAGGTAACGAATACCCCGCTACAGAAAAGTGGCAACTCTGCTGGGGATCTAACACTCCTAGTGGGTTTAGCCTACTTTTTCCTTTGTTGTATTGTATATTTATCTTTATTTGTGACACATTTTTGTGCAAATTTGGGATGATTGTATTGTTTGCAATGTATGAATTGCTTGATATATCAATTACTTGTGTGCTTGGTGGTCTCTTGTGAGATGAGTTCTATACCCAAACTCGAGTGCACTTATGATAGGAGAATGGCATAGTCTTGTTGACTTGTGTGGAGTTATTCCTTAGCAAGTTGACTTGCAAGCCCATTCACTTGGTGGAGGTTTTGTTGGGATCAATAATTTCACATGAGTAGTCGTGGTTAGGCATTACTCTTTCCAATATAAATCTTAGAAGCCAAGGACCTTAGATTACCTAGCCCATCTTGGCCTATTTTAGGACGTAGTGCGAAGGTCGTTGAAGTGTAAGATTTGATACGATTGTTATGCGATACTACACTCATAAGAGTCACTCTTGAGAATATTTTTGGAATACGAGTATTCGTTTTATCCGATAATATCCGAAAGATGAGATGATGACTACGGGAACATCTTTTAGAACATGATTGTCAGGTTTAACCATAGTACACTCCCTTTGGATGGTTCTTAACCGAGACTCCATGCTCGTGACTTACAACAAACCCTTGATTTGCGGTTGATCCGTTCTCGTATATCCTCAATATCAATGGAACTTGGGTGTTGATAAGGTGTAAACCATGATCCACCAAAATGGATGATTGATACTGAGGATGACTTGATCCATCCCGTGACCTTTGTGTGGCGTGACTTGCTTGATCCTTGAGTGTGATTGTTGCATCCATGCATTCATGCATTCATTCATATCCATATCATCAATAATGAGAAAATTTTCAAGGAACTTAAGAGGTCTATTTGCAAATTTTCAGACATGGATAAGCAAAGAAGGAATATGAAGAAGTACAGTTTCAGACAACCCGACTTGAAAGAGTTAAGGAGTTTGACATCCTATGTATTAGATTCCTTGGAGTTCAAAGCTCGCCATGGAAAGCTTCTGTCTATTTTTTTTATTCAGGTGGATGAAGGTCTGATGAGTGTGTTGGTGCAGTTCTATGATCCTCTGTACCGTTGCTTCACTTTTCTGGGTTTCTAGCTTTTGCCTACACTTGAGGAGTATGCCTATCTTGTGGGTATACCTATCTTAGATCAGTTGTCGTTCAGTGGCTTGGAGAGGGTTCCTTCTTCCCAAGAGATTGCTGATCTGCTTCACATAGATGTATCTGAGATTGTTGCTCATATGACTACCAAAGGTGGAATTCAAGGTCTCCCATCTGATTTTCTCATCGCCCAAGCTACTTTGTTTGGGAAGGCCATGCGTGAGGACGTCTTTGAAGCCATATTTGTACTTCTCATCTATGGGCTAGTGTTATTCCCCAACATCGACACCTTTGTGGATGTGAACGCTATTAGGATTTTCTCTACTCTTAATCTCATTCCTACTCTGTTGGGTGACACTTATTTCTCTTTGCATATGAGGAATGCAAAGGGTGGTGGTACCATTGTGTGTTGTCTTCCTCTGTTGTACAAGTGGTTTATTTCGCACTTGCCGCAGACGCTTGCCTTCAAGGAGAGCAAGGGATGTCTACGGTGGTCCACGAGACTTATGTCTCTCACTAATGATGATATCTTTTTGTACAACCGTGTTTATGATGGTGTATAGATTATTGACTCTTGTGGTGAATTCTCCAATGTGCCTCTTCTTGGTACATGTGGTAGAATTTACTACAACCCTATTTTGGCTCGCCGTCATCTTGGGTTCCCCTTAAAGGATAAACCTAATAATATTTTGTTAGAAGGTGTGTTCTTTTAGGAGGGTAAAGATCCCCAGAACTTGAAGAGCAGAATGGTCCGCGCTTGGCGCAAGACTCATAGGAAGGGAAGGAAAGAGCTCGGTCCGAAGAATTGTATAGCTTTGGAACCCTATACCTCTTGGGTGAGAAAGAGAGCTTCTGAGTACCGCTTGCCATATGACTATCCGAGACCTACCCCTATGGTTATGGTTGGGCCATCAACCCTCCCTAACCAAGGAGTAGAGGAGTTGAGAGATGAAGACCATTCACGTGCTTGGGTTCGTGGGCGAGAAGAGCTTCTTCAGCAGCTTAGAGATAAGGATGCAATGATAGAATTTCTGGAGCATCAGGTTATTGATGAGCCTGATGATGTGGTTACTTCTCTTCTTCCTCAGTCTTCCAAGTTTTGGAAGAGGATGTATGATCGACTCGCCAAGGAGAAGGCAGATATGGAAGCAGCTTATGAGAGAGAGGTGAAGAGGCTTCGTCCAGCTTATCTTCCGGTCTCGAGAGTTTTGGACGATTGTTTCTAGGGTTCCATAGGATGTTCATTTTCCTTCTCTCTTGTATTGTATTTGGTTACCGAAACTGTACTTCTTCATTGGTGTAAAAAAATTTCCAAATATTATTGCTATTGAGTATTCCATATATGTCTAAAAAGATTAATATTTCCAAATATTTGCAAATAAATCTCTATAAAGTTCCTCAAATAAAAATAAATCATATGCACAAACATTGCATGCATCATATGCATAATCAGGTTTTGTTCAGCTCTGATCAGTGGTATAACTCTTTGCTCTTCATTTATTTTAAAGACAAGCTGACGCACCGGTATAACACCAGGGAAAATCTTCCAAAGCTGATGGATCATCTGGAGCAAGAGAACCGTGAACTGAAAGAGGAAATAGCTAGGCTGACTGCCATGATGGAGTCAGTGATGGATGCCCAGAGCCAATAATCTCCAACTCCTACAACTCCTCCCGCGAGGACGATTATTTCAGAGGTAGCTTCCTCAACTGTGCCTGCCGTAACAGCTCACTTTGCGCCTCCTATGCCAGTCGGGTTCCCGTGGGGAATGCCCGCCAATTTTATGCCCGAGGGTTTAGCTCCAACCTTCACTTCTCTGCCGGCATCTAGCCAGGTCCTTGCTGTGCCACCTGCCATTGTGCACACGTTACCTAGAGTCGAAGACACCATCTATCATTCTGAGCCATCTGAGGGTCCAGATGTTTATGAGAAGATGGACGCGATGAACGACCAATTCCTTGAGTTGTGCAAGGAACTGAAGACTCTGAGGGGTAAGGACCTCTTTGGTAAAACTGCTGTTGAGTTATGCCTTGTGCCCAATGTCAAGATCCCTATTAAGTTCAAAGTTCCTGACTTTGAGAAATATAAGGGAAACACTTGCCCTCTCAACCATCTTGTGATGTATGCTCGCAAGATGTCAACGTAAACCGAGAATGATCAGCTCCTTATCCACTACTTCTAAGACAGCCAGTCCGATGCTGCACTCAGATGGTACATGGGTCTGGACAGCGCGAACACCCGCTCCTTCAATGATCTTGGCGAAGCTTTCGTCAAGCAATATAAATACAATGTTGATATGGCTCCCGATAGGGACCAGCTGAGGGCGATGTCCCAGAAAGAGAAGGAGACTTTCAAAGAGTACGCCCAGAGATGGCGTGAGTTGGCCGCTTAGATCGTGCCACCCCTCGAAGAGAAAGAAATGACGAAGATCTTTTTGAAGACTTTAAGCTCTTTCTACTGCGAGAGGATGATTGCTAGTGCTCCCTCGGACTTCACCGAAATGGTGAATATGGGAATGAGGCTAGAGGAAGGAGTCCGTGAAGGATGTCTATCTAAGGATGAAGGCTCTTCTGCAAAGCGATATGGGGGCTTTGCAAAGAAGAAGGAGGGAGAGGCACATGTCGTGTCTTCCCATATCAAAAGAAGACCCTCTATGAAAAGGAAGATTGTTCACCCTGCCGTCAGCCAACACCAGGTGGCTCATATAGCACCTGCCTTCAGGGAAGTTCAACATCAACAACAACAACAACATTATCAACAACAACATCGTCCACAACAGCAGGCCTACTAGCCTCGAAACAACAATAACACCAGCACTAACTACGATAGGAAGAGGGTCACTTTTGATCCAATTCCAATGATCTATGCTGAACTCTATCCATCTCTGATAGATAGAAAGTTAATTACTCCACGAGACCCACCTGCTGTACCGACCAACCCTCAGTGGTGGTACAAGCCTGAATTACATTGTGTGTATCATTCCGGTGCTCCCGGACATGATGTGGAGAATTGCTATCCCCTGAAGACCAAGGTGCAAGACCTTGTTAGAAGTGGGATTTTGTTTTTCGAGGACGTAGGTCCTAATGTAAAGAAGAACCCATTGCCCGAGCATGGGAAAGCTGTTGTGAACATGGTCCAGGGTTACCCTGGCAAATATAAAGTCCTGTATGTCAATGATATCAGGAAATCTTTGGTCGAGATGCATAGACTGTTATGTGGATACAATCACTTTGAGCATGACCATGACAAGTGCCAGGTGTGCACTGTCAACGAAAGAGGATGCCGACAAGTCAGGAAGGACATCCAAGAGATGCTGGATCAGCGTATGGTTGAGGTACTTCAGAATTGTAACAAGGATGAAGTTGATGTTTTCCCTGTTTTCAGAATACCAGAACCTATTATTGTCAAATATGATGGCAGCAAGAAGAAGGTTTCTCCATCTCTTGTAATTAAGCCAGCAGGCCCTGTCCCGTATTCATCAGATAAAGTAGTGCCCTACAGGTACAATGCAGTTATGGTATAAGATGGGAAGGAGGTGCCGTTGCCCTCCACCTTTGTTGTGAGTATATCAGACGTTAGTGGTGTGACCCGTAGTAGTCGTGTTTTCTCGGCGCCGCTGAAACCCCACGAAGATATCGTGAGAAGAACTGCTATTGTTAATCCTGTCAGTCCTGTGAGGACTTCTTCGAATCCGACACTTGTTGTGAAGGGCGTTGACCCTGCTGTTGTTGATAAATCTGCTAAAACTCTTGTCTCTGTTGGCCAGCATGGCATTTTGAAAGAGGACTGTGATGAGATGCTGAGGCTCATCAAAAGGAGCGAGTATAATGTTGTTGATCAGCTGCTACAAACTCCATCAAAGATATTTGTATTGTCTTTGTTGATGAATTCTGAGCCACACCGCGAAGCTTTGCAAAGGGTGTTGGACGTGGCATACGTGGACCACGATGTCACTATTGAGCAGTTTGATAGAATTGTTGCAAACATAACTGCTTGCAACAATTTGAGCTTCTGTGATGTTGATCTTCCCGAGGAGGGAAAAGACCACAATTTGGCTCTACACATTTCCATGAATTGCAAGGATGACACATTGTCTAATGTGTTGGTAGACACAGGATCATCGCTCAATGTGTTACCAAAATCCACTCTGGCGAAACTTTCTTATCAAGGGCCTCCCATGAGGCAGAGTGGAGTGGTGGTTAAGGCTTTTGATGGATCGAGGAAAACTGTGATCGGTGAATTTGAACTCCCGATCAAGATTGGACCTAGTGATTTCCAGATCACTTTCCAGGTCATGGATATCCACCCATCATATAGTTGTTTGCTTGGCAGACCATGGATTCACGAGGCAGGCGCCGTGACATCCACCCTACACCAGAAGTTGAAATTCGTTAAGAATAAGAAGTTGGTGGTGATAGGGGGAGAGAAGTCTCTCTTGGTTAGCCATTTATCTTCCTTTTCCTACACAGATGCTGAGGATGAGTTTGAGACGTCGTTCCAAGCCTTATCTATTGTTGAGTCGTCAAGGAAAGGACCTTCTTCATTTGCTTCCTACAATGATGCGAAGTTGGCCATTAAGCATGGTGCAACTACTGGTTTAGGACAAATGATCAAGCTGGAAGATAATAAATCTCGGGCTGGCATAGGGTATTCTTCAGGCATTTCCAACGAGCGTGGGTTGTTCTAGAGTGGAGGTTTCATCCACACTGTTGAAGATTAAGAGGTTGCTGCCATAGTGGAAGATGATGAAGAGGAAGACCTTGGCAACTTTGTCATCCTTTGAGGAATCTGCAATAATTGGGTCGTTGTTGATGTTCCAACAGTTATCCACAAGTCCACGTAATATGTTCATTTTGTTTAAGAAACCCTTCTCACATGCCAAAAGCAGAAGTGATGACATTGTTGGCACATTAATACAATGATATTCATTCAAAAATTACATGTTAAATGTTTGTTTTTCCAAATTATTTTCCCTTTTTGCTTTTTGCATGAAATTGGTGATCACCATAAAACCCTAAAAAGAGAATTAAATCAATATTTTCATCTGCATAATGATTTGCCTTGCTTGAATTCTGAAATCTCTTTTATATCCAAAATCATTATGAAGGTTGATCAAACCCATTGAACATAATAATCCAACACCATCTCCCAACTTTGAGTCCCCTGTATTTGAGGCAGAAGAAGATGATGTTGAAGAGATTCCTGACGAGATTACCCGTCTGCTTGAGCACGAAGAGAAGATCATTCAGCCATATCTTGAGAATCTGGAAACAATCAACTTGGGGTTTGAGGACTGCAATCGTGAGGTGAAGATTAGGGCACTCCTGGGAGAGTCTGTCAAGAAGGGGTTGATCGAGTTGCTACGAGAATATGTCGACGTCTTTGCATGGTCGTATGAAGACATGCCTGGTCTAGATACTGATATTGTGCAACATTTCCTGCCTTTGAAGCCTGAGTGTGTGCCTATGAAGCAGAAGCTCAGAAGAACTCATCCTGATATGGCAGTGAAGATTAAAGAAGAAGTTCATAAGCAAATTGATGCGGGGTTTCTGGTGACTTCTACATATCCTCAATGGGTGGTCAATATTGAGCTTGTGCCTAAGAAAGATGGAAAAGTCCGAATGTGCATGGACTATCGAGACTTCAATAAAGCTAGTCCGAAAGATGATTTTCCTCTACCACATATTGATATGTTGGTAGATAATACAGCTAAATTCAATGTCTTCTCATTTATGGACAGATTTTCCGGTTATAATTAGATTAAAATGGCACCCGAGGATATGGAGAAGACAACATTCATCACACCTTGGGGAACATTCTGTTATCGAGTGATGCCCTTCGGTTTGAAGAACGTCGGAGCCACGTATCAACGCTCTATGACTACCTTGTTTCATGATATGATGCACAAGAAGATTGAGGTGTATGTTGATGATATGATTGCGAAGTCGAGAACGAAAGTTGAACATGTAAAGCACTTGCTGAAGCTTTTTCAGCGTTTGAGGAAGTACAAACTCCGCTTGAATCCGAACAAGTGTACATTTGGAGTCCGTTCCGGTAAGTTATTGGGCTTTATAGTCAGTGAAAGAGGTATTGAAGTTGATCCTGCCAAGGTCAAAGCAATACAGGAGATGCCTGCGCCCAAAACTGTGAAGCAAGTCCAAGGTTTTCTTGGCCGCTTGAATTATATTTCCAGATTTATATCCCATATGACTGCCACATGTGCGCCTATATTCAAGCTCCTACGGAAAGATCAGTGTCATGATTGGACCGAAGATTTCCAGAAGGCCTTTGACAGTATTAAAGAGTATCTGTTTGAGCCTCCAATTCTGTCTCTGCCTGTTGAAGGGAGACCATTAATTATGTATTTGACCGTGTTTGATGACTCTATGGGTTATGTATTGGGTCAGCAAGATGAATCAGGGAAGAAAGAGTATGCTATATACTACTTGAGTAAGAAGTTCACTGATTGTGAGTCTCGGTACTTAATGCTTGAGAAGGCATGTTGTGCTTTGGCTTGGGCTGCTAAGCGCTTGCGTCAGTATATGTTGAATCATACGACTTGGTTAATATCCAAAATGGATCCAATCAAGTATATCTTTGAGAAGCCTGCTTTAACTGGGAGGATTTCCCGTTGGCAGATGCTGTTGTCTGAGTATGACATTGAGTATCGAGCTTAAAAATCTATTAAAGGTAGTATCTTGGCTGACTACTTGGCACATCAACCAAGTGAGGATTATCTGTCTGTTCAGTACGACTTCCCAGATGAGGAGATTCTGTATTTGAAGATGAAAGATTGCGATGAGCCTACGCTCGATGAAGGGCCAGAGTCGGGGTCCCGATGGGGTATGGTGTTCGCTGGCGCTGTTAATCAGTATGGAAATGGTATTGGGGCAGCGATTATTACTCCTCAGGGCACACATTTTCCTTTTACAGCAAGGCTAACTTTCAAATGCACGAATAATATGGCGGAGTATGAGGCCTGTATTATGGGTTTAGAAGAATGTATTGATCTTAGGATCAAACATCTTGATGTTTATGGTGATTCAGCCCTTGTTGTTAATCAGATTAAGGGTGAATGGGAGACGAATCAGCTTGGCCTCATCCCATACAGAGATTATGCGAGGAGGATTTCAACTTTCTTTACTGAAGTTGACTTCCATCATATTCCTCGAGACGAGAATCGGATGGCAGATGCTCTTGCTACGCTTGCTTCTATGATTATGGTGAAATATTGGAACGAAGTCCCCAATATCACTGTGATGCGCTTGGATAGACCAACTCACATATTTGCAGTTGAAGAAGTGAAAGATGATAAGCCATGGTATTATGATATCAAGTGCTTTCTCCAAATTCAGATTTACCCGCCTGGGGCATCTGTTAAAGACAAGAAGACTTTGAGGAGATTATCTGGTAGTTTCTACCTCAATGGTGATGTGCTTTATAAGAGGAATTTTGACATGGTTCTGCTCAGATGCGTGGATAGACACGAAGCAGACCTGTGGATGACTGAAGTCCATGAGGGTTCATTTGGTACTCATTCCAATGGACATGCTATGGCAAAGAAGCTGTTGAGAGCAGGCTACTATTGGCTGACAATCGATTCTGACTGCTGCAAATACGTGAAGAAATGCCACAAGTGTCATATTTATGCGGATAAGATTCATATTCCCCCGACACTTATGAATGTTATTTCCTCACCATGGCCTTTCTCTATGTGGGGAATTGACATGATTGGCATGATAGAGCCAAAGGCGTCAAACGGTCACCGTTTTATTCTCGTAGCAATTGATTACTTCACCAAGTGGGTTGAAGCGGCATCGTATGCGAATGTGACCAGGCAGGTGGTTGTGAAGTTTATCAAGAATCAACTCATATGCCGTTATAGTGTGCCAGACAAGATCATTACTGATAATGGATCTAACTTGAACAACAAGATGATGAAAGAGATGTGTAGCGAGTTCAAGATTGCATATCATAATTCTTCTCCCTATAGATCCAAGATGAATGGGGTTGTTGAAGCTGCTAACAAGAACATCAAGAAGATTATCCAGAAGATGGTTGTTACGTACAAAGATTGGCATGAGATGCTGCCATTTGCCTTGCATGGCTATCGTACATTTGTCCGCACTTCAACAGGGGCAACCCCTTTCTCTCTTGTATATGGCATAGAGGTTGTACTCCCCGTAGAGGTTGAGATCCCATCAATGAGAGTCTTGATGGAAGCCAAGTTGACTGAGGCTGAATGGGTTCGGAGTCGTTATGACCAACTGAACTTGATTGAAGAGAAGAGATTAACTGCCATGTGCAATGGTCAATTATATCATTAAAGGATGAAGAAAGCCTTTGATAAGAAGGTCAAGCCTCGTGTGTTCCGAGGAGGTGACCTCGTGCTCAAGAAAGTTTTGTCTTTCGCGCCCGATTCCAGGGGCAAGTGGACTCCAAACTATGAAGGTCCATATGTTGTTAAGAGAGCCTTTTCAGACGGTGCTTTGATACTTACAACTATGGATGGGGAGGATTTCACTCGTCCTGTGAATTCAGATGCAGTTAAGAAATACTTCGCCTAAATATAAAAAGAGAATAGCTCGCTAAGTTGAAAACCTGAAAGGGCGACTTAGGCAAAAATGAGCGTCTCGGTGGATTGAAAACCCGAAAGGGCGGTCCAGGCAAAAGTTAGAGACATGAAATAATGAATATATATATCCCGCTAGATTGAGTACCTCACCCTGGGGCAATCTAGGCAAAAATTAGGGATTTGGCAAGTAACTGCATCCTCACAAGACTTTGTTCTACAAGCTGTCTTCTGTCAAAGATTCTCGCTCAGTCATCGTCAGTTGAAGCTTCAAATACATTGGATTCAAAGTTGGTGGAGAAATGGTCATTATGTTCAATGTAGCCCTTTTTCCAATATATATCACCAATTTCAAATTTGTAAAGATCCATGGAGTCTCGCCATTTGCGGACTACCATTCTATCAAATAAATGTTTGCATGTTTTAATTGATAAATATCATTGTTTTAAACAAATAAAGTTTTATAAACTGTTTTTAAACAAAGTGAACATTCACAATGACTGAAAGGATAAATGGAATGTCTTTAGTGCTCTCCCAAGGATAGTACGATCTCCAAAAGGGTAAGACATTTGTTCATATTCTGGCATGTTTGTATCCTCTCCATCATCTTTCAGGTTGTCTCCCCAGCGAGCGCAGAGAAGGGTGATACATCATCAAATCTCCAGAGAGCCTGGAGTTTTGGCCTTGATCTTTTTAGAGATGTGTATTCCTCTATCATCCTCAACTCTCTAGAGAGTCTGAGTCTAGCAGTTGTGTTTTATCAACTATATGGTTGTCATCCCTTGTGTGGACTGACCTAAAATCCCTTATAGATTGATAAAAGTTGATATGCTATCTATTCCCGAGGAAGTTGGTCTTCCCCCAACATAAATGGAAATCTCCAGCATAGTGAGGAGGAATTCCCAGCATGAGTAGAAGTCTTCAGTAGGAGTAAGCATGTGTTCCCTGCAAGGCCATCTTTCAGATACCTCCTCAGCAGTAGTTGCTTAGAGCAGTTGGTGAAGGGTTGTTCCCCTTTTTCATCCCTAGCATGGCACGTGTTGGCGTAGGACTCGTCCCTGATTCCCTTAGCCAGAACAGTTCCTCCGGAGGTACTTGTAGTTATCCTAAGCAGGTTGGCTTGTAGTTTCTCCCCAGCAGTTTTTCGTACAACTCATCCCTAGTAGGATTACTCACAGCAGATTATCCCCAATATGATTTCCAGCAGTCTATACTCAGTGGAGTTGCCTGATTAGAACCTGATGATTTGTTTTCTCTCCTTATTGGAAAATTTTCCTCTAAGTTGAGCTGGTGGTGAAGATGTTGTGTCCTTCCCCAGAAGAGCATTGGTTCTCTCTCCTCTTAGCAGAGATGTCTCTCCAGCAGATAAGAGGAAGTGTTTTGATTGTTGGAACTTCTGTTTGGTGGTTGTTCCCCACAGAGTTTCATATCATTCCTTGATAAGTTTCCCCAGTAGAATTTCTTCTACGATGGATCTTATCTGTGTTGAGCTCCCTAGTAGAGTTTCCTCTACGATGGATCTTTCAACTGTTCATCAGCAAATCCCTGGCAGTGACTCTATTTGTTCCCTAGCTGACTTTGCCTGATCCCAGTTTGACGTTGGTATCTCCTCTGAGTGGAAGACATTTTCCGATATTGAGGGATTTTTGAGGAAGATGTATTGTTTCCTTCCCCAGCGGAGTGATTTGTTCCTTCTCCCGGTAGCAGAGATGTCTCTTCAGCAGTTATAAGAGAATGATTGATGTGTGTCTGTTTGGTGGTTGTTCCCCACAGAATTCCTCACAATCCCCTGATAAGATCCCCGGTAGAGTTCTTCTATGTCAGATCTTATTGATATCTCTGCAAGTTCCCGAGAATTGTCGGAAGATCCCCGTCAGTTATTTCTGTGAAGTTTGCCTTTCCCCAACAGTGGCCTTTGTCCCCAGCGGTGATTGGTGTCTCCTGGTATTTGATGCTCCCCACCAAAATTGATTTCTCCTATGGGCCTGGCCTTTCTCTTTTGAGATGTTATACCGGATGTCCGTCCATTGATTCTCGGACCTGTTTGTGTTAGATATGTCTGTCTTTCAGCATTAATCATACATAAACCATGCATATACATGCATAATCACAGCATTCATATATTCATGTTGCATTCTTCGCCATGTATCTTTGCTTGTTATCTCCTGCTGTTGGTGAAATGTTCTTCCCCAAGCAGATGTTGGTGTCTGATCTCTCCATATAGAGTCAGCCTTATAGGCAGAAAGTGCCTATCTTTCCTTCATTATTCCCCACTGAGTTATATCCTCATGGATGATGTTTGTTTCAGTTTCCTCCCTAAATATATATTGGGATGGAATTACTCCCCTGAGTTATATCCTCATTGGGTTAAGTCTTGTTTCATTGTGTCTCTCTAGTTTGTTCCTAGATTGACTCCTTTCTTGTTATTTCCCCTGCAGTTCCCTGTGGTTTAGTTGTTCAATTGCTCAGTAACCAGTAATTGTTCATCTTTCCCCAGTGGATTTCTGTGGCCTTCTACCCAGTAACCGGTAGTTGTAAGTCCTATTTCTGTGGTTTTCTACCCAGTAACCGGTAGATGTAATCCTATATTTGTTGGTTATCTTTATCCAATTTTCGGTATTGATATTCCTTCATTTTTTGAGTATATCACCCAGTAACTGATGATATATCTCTTGGATGATTGCTTTTTAGCAATTTATCCCCTGCGAGTCATCTTTCATTCACCCTTATTTGGTAATGATTGTTTCTCCTTTGGATTGGTCATCATTTTATACCCAGTAACCGGTATCCAAATGTCCTTTCTTTTCGGACGATTTATCCTTTATTAACCCAGTACCGGTTGTGGATAATCTTCCATGCGAGTATGTTATCTACGTTTTGACGGTAATAGATAATATATCTCATGCGCTCTTCAATCGAAGTCTTTTTCTTCCCTAGTTGAGTAAGATTCGTATTTCCTTGTGAAATCGAATGCATATCCTGTAAATTGAGTTTGCTTTTTCAGCCTTCCTTTTTGGATGATGAGTATCTTGGATATTTTCCCAATTCACGCCTGGTTGGTCACCTATTATATGCCCAGTAACCGGTATCCCTGGTGTTCCTTCCTTCTGCTCCCTATTATGACTTTTTGTCCCCTATGGAGTCAGATTTTTCCTGAGTTGAAATATACCTTTTTTAGGTCTTCCTCAGATGTTTCGGATGATTGATATCTCTCACCCTTATACCGGTCTTAGATATTCTTTCTCCCTGAGCATGTTTGTTCTCTCACCCTTATACCGGTGTTTTGATCACATGCCTCTTTTTGAGTTTATTACCCAGTAACCGGTAATATCTCGTTTGTTTCTTCCTCAGTTGGATCCTTCATGGATTTCCCTGTCTGAGTCCGGATTTTTATCCAAAGTATCCTTTGCGGATAGTTTGCTGTATTGGCATATTCCCTAATACATGCATCTTTGCGTCAGCTCGAGTCTTTCCATCGATTTATTTTCAATGGGATCCCTTCGTGTCTCCCAACAAGTTTTCAAGTCGTGACCTGCTCACACATTTTACCCTATTCTCCCCAGAGTCTCTGTCTCCCTAGTGAGTGTGTTACTCCTATGGATTTTCGGTCTCTCTGATTTCTTTTTTCCTTTGTGGCCATATGCCCCACAGAGTATTAACTTTTGCATTCATACATTTGCATCATGAGGTCTCTTAGGGACCAAAATTCGTCTCTTTGTTATTATTTAAGCCCATTCTACCTCGTCGAGACGAAGATTTTAACCTTCATATCTCCGGCTAGAATGAACTTAAATAGGGGCATATGTAAGACCCTAATTTTGACCCTAAGATCGCTCATGGCATCATATCATTGCTCATTGCATTGCCTCAAGGATCATAGCATCTTGGCTCCTTAACCCTAGGGTTGGGACTTGTATGAGTTGGTTTGAGACCACCAAGAATGCTTGAATTATATATTATTTCCTTTCTTATTTTTGTTTACTAACCAAAAGCACAAAAATATGTCACTAACTTCTTTTGTTTTGAAGCTCAAGTGATCACATGTGCCCTTGCTCCTAGGAGGCTTGTAACACCCTTCTAAAATACCCCAAATATTTAATTAAAATAATAAACATATATCAGAGTAATTATGCAGTTAAGGGTGTCACACAATCATTCACACCATATTCCAAAATAACTGTCATGCTCTTTATTTAATCAATTAAACATGTGCATAAATCGCAGCGGATATAATTCAAATTTATCAAAACATGTAACATACTACATGTAAACTGGTTCAACAATCTCTAACAATATAATTAAAAGGGTTCCCTCCCGATGTTACATCTATCAGAGCATGACCCACTAAGGAGACTACACTAGACTCCAAGCATTCGCTTCTACTCAACTCATTTCTCGTTACCTGAAAAATAGTTGTAAGGGTGAGTTCCTCAATCAATATAATAAGCATTATAAAACAACATGTAATGCCAAGTAATTAACACATCAATCACCCTAATTGCAATACACATTCAGTAATAGCTCATTGGCTTAAACATCATACTCAACATCAATATACAATACCAGTATAATCTCAAATCATACTTAACAACAACACAACACACGTATAATATTGGAACACATCCATTCATATTATACGCCATACATATTTTTATGCAATGAGACTCTACACATGCGGTACCGACTATTCTTGAACATATAGTTCAAGCTCACCGATCCCTCCAGATACGGCTACTAAGCTCACTAGTCCCACTCATTTGAGACCTAGTGACTCACTCACTAATTCCTCACCATGGGAATTAGCTACAACCCCGAAGGCTAGACTATGCACACTAATCATCTAGTATGCAAACATCAACAACAAACCCACAATGGTTCACTCACTAATTCCTCACTATGGGAATTAGCTACAGCCCCGAAGGCTATGCCATGCATGCTAATCATCTAGCAATGCAACATCAACAATAATTCAAGAATAAACATATGCTCACACTCTGAGCCATACAACAGTCCATTCACACATACATGCATAATATATACATTCACAGCATCATGTACATCATTATACATCATCAATCTTTCATCACATAAGCATGTCAGATTATGCCAAACAACAATCACAATATTAGTACATTTCAATATTGCATATACTGCTCAAAACAGCGGGAATTTATCCCTATTACACCATAGGCAACATAGGCCAACCCTCAATTAGGTACACCACATTTAAAAACAATAATTTTTCACTCTGCAACAGTGTTAACCGGTTAACGCCCTGGGTTAACCGGTTAACGCAGGCAAAAACTCACTTTCTGGCAAAACGCAACAGTGTTAACCGGTTAACGCCCTGGGTTAACCGGTTAACGCAGGCAAAACAGTACATTTTCACAATTCAAAACAGTGTTAACCGGTTAACACCCTGGGTTAACCGGTTAACGCAGACAAAACAGCAGTTCCTGCGCTAACACAAGGCAGAATGCAGAATTCTCCGCATTTTCCGCCGTTGGAGGACTTCCGGACCTCCGATTCCGATTCCGTAAAAAGCTATACGTTCGGAATTCCACAACTAACCCAAACACAGATTCAATTACAGTCTAAATACAATTTATCCAATTCAATTCTTCAGCATCAACAATCCCAATTAGGGTCAAATTAACGGCTTATCACTACCCATCACATATTATCCCATAATACCCATTAATCGACGATAAACCCCCCTTACCTGATTAATCCGGCAAATCTTTGAGCTCCAAGCTTTTCTCTCTTCAACCTTCAGCCCTTGCTCTGTCTCTTTGCCCTTTTCCTCTTTCACGATCGTTTCTCTGTTTCACGTGAAACTTTCTTTTTACCAAATGGGATTCTTTTCTTATTTCCAACATATATATATTTTCCGAATAATAATAATAATCCAAAAATAATAATAATAAAATTTCCAATTATTTAACTAAATTAATAAATAATAAATTAACTCAATTTAAATAATTATTTTATTATTATCGGGGTGTTACAACTCTCCCCCACTAAAAGAGTTTTCGTCCTCGAAAACATACCTCAAGCGAACAACTCTGGGTAAGACTCCTTCATCTTACTCTCCAGTTCCCAAGTCACGTTGCCACCTGCTGGTCCTCCCCAAGCTACCTTCACCAAGGCAATCTCTTTACCCCGCAACTGCTTCAACTCTCGATCCTCGATCCTCATAGGTGATGTCTCAACAGTCAGGTTATCTCTCACCTGTACATCATCTACTTGGACTACATGCGACGGATCATGGATGTACCTCCTCAACTGAGACACATGAAAAACCTCATGCAAATTCGCAAGCGACGGCGGTAAAGCGACACGATAGGCTACCTCCCCTATCCTCTCCAAAATCTGATAAGGACCAATAAATCGAGGTGTCAACTTCTTCGACTTCAAAGCTCGACCAACACCAGTTATCGGAGTAACACGAAGAAACACATGATCTCCCTCTTGGAACTCAAGTGACTTCCTCCTCTTATCATGATAACTCTTCTGACGACTCTGAGCAATTCTCATCTTCTCCTGAATCATCTTAATCTTTTCTGTAGTCTGTTGAACAATCTCCGGTCCAACCACAGCACTCTCACCGGACTCATACCAACGTAAAGGTGTCCGACATCTCCTACCATACAAAGCTTCAAACGGTGCCATACCAATACTCGAATGAAAACTATTGTTGTAGGTAAACTCAATCAAAGGCAAATAACAATCCCAAGCACCTCCCTTTTCCAAAACGCAAGCTCTCAAAAGATCCTCTAATGACTGAATCGTCCTCTCAGTCTGACCATCAGTCTGCGGATGATATGCAGAACTCAATCTCAGCTTAGTTCCCAAAGCCTTCTGCAAACCTTCCCAAAATTTCGATGTAAATCTAGGATCTCTGTCCGAAACAATACTAGACGGAATACCATGCAAACTTACAATCTTCTCAATATACAACTCGGCTAATCTCTCTAACGGATAATCCATTCTGATCGGAATGAAATGAGCCGACTTTGTCAATCTGTCAACAATCACCCAAATAGCTTCAAAATTCTTACTTGTCCTCGGTAAACCAGAAACAAAATCCATACTGATACTATCCCACTTCCACTCTGGAATAGCCAACGGTTGCATTAGCCCAGACGGCTTCTGATGCTCAATCTTCGACTTCTGACACGTCAAACAAGAATACACAAAACTCGCGATTCCCTTTTTCATTCCAGGCCACCAAAATAAATTTTTCAAATCATGATACATCTTCGTAGCTCCAGGATGAATACTCAAGCCACTACGATGTCCTTCCTCCAGAATACTCTTCTTAAGTTCGGTAACATCCGGAATACACACCCGATTACCAAATTTCAAAACACCATTCTCATCAACTCTGAATTCACCACCTTGGTCTTGATTCACTAAAGTCAACTTATCAACCAAAAACACATCGGATTTCTGACCCTCTCTGATCTCATCCAGAATACCACTTGTTAACTTCAACATTCCCAATTTAACACTATTGTGAGTACTCTCACACACCAAACTCAAATCTCTAAACTGCTCAATTAAATCCAATTCCTTAACCATTAACATAGACATATGCAATGATTTCCGACTCAACGCATCAGCCACTACATTTGCTTTACCCGGATGGTAATTCAAACCAAAGTCATAATCCTTCAGAAATTCTAACCATCTCCTCTTGAAATCACATGACCAAGAAAACTAACCTCTTCTAACCAAAATTCACATTTAGAGAGTTTAGCAAATAACTTCTTTTCTCGTAGAACTTCTAAAACCACTCTCAAATGCTCAGCATGCTCATCTTCAGATTTCGAATACACCAAAATATCGTCAATAAACACCACAACAAACTTATCTAGGTACGGATGGAAAATCCTATTCATATACTCCATAAATACTCCAGGCGCATTAGTCACACCAAAAGGCATTACAGAATACTCATAATGTCCATACCTTGTTCTGAAAGCAGTCTTCTGAATATCCTCAGTTTTCACACGTATCTGATGATACCCAGATCTCAAATCTATCTTGCTGAACACACTCGCACCAACCAACTGATCCATCAAATCATCAATCCTCGGCAAAGGATACCGATTCTTGATCGTCACTTTATTCAGTTGCCTGTAGTCCACACACAACCTCATAGTACCTTCTTTCTTCTTAACCAACAACACTGGTGCACCCCACGGTGACACACTCGGACGAATAAATTTCTTATCCAACAGATCTTCCAACTGACTCTTCAATTCAGTTAGCTCAACAGCAGACATACGGTACGGAGCCATCGATATCGGTCTAGTACCAGGTACCAAATCAATCGAGAACTCAACTTCACGCTCTGGCGGTAATTCATTCACTTCTTCTGGAAACACATCAGGAAAATCACACACCACGGCTAGATCGCCAATCGCCAATTTATCTTTAGCCTCCAGAGTCGCTAACAGCATAAACAACTCCGCCCCATCTGCTACTTCCTCATTCACCTGCTTGGCTGATAGAAACAAACTCTTTCCTTCTTCAATCTCAGGAAATATCACAGTCTTATCAAAACAGTTGATATAAACTCGGTTACACACCAACCAGTTCATACCCAGAATAACATCAATCTGCACTAGTGGAAGAGACACAAGGTCTATCCCAAAGTCTCTACCAAAAATACTCAAGGGACAATTCAAACAAACTGAAGTAGTAGTCACTGAACCCTTCGCAGGAGTATCAATCACCATACTTCCAAGCATCTCAGATATCTCTAACTTAAGTTTCACAGCACAATCCAAAGATATAAAGGAATGAGTAGCACCGGTGTCAATAATAGCTACAAGAGGAAAGCCATTAATATAACACGTACCTCGGATCAAACGATCATCTGCAGAAATCTCAGCACCCGATAAAGCAAAAACCTTGCCTCCTGACTGATTCTCCTTCTTCGGCTTAGGACACTGTGGACTGATATGACCCAACTCTCCACAGTTGAAACAAGTTACAGTCTTCAACCGACACTCTGCAGCCAAATGACCACCTTTTCCACACTTGAAACATTTCATCTCAGCACTGGTACACTCATGGACACGATGTCCAGCCCGACCACATCTATAACACTTAGCAGGAGCACTAGAGTCTCCCCCACTAGGCCTCTTCATCCCACTCTGCTTCTGGAAACCTTTGCCAGCTGCATACGGTTTTCCACGATCATTCTGATTCTTGCCTTTCCTATCAACCCTTTGCTGATAGCTATCTGCTCTGGCTTTGGAATCCTGTTCAAAAATCCTGCAACAGTCAACCAAGTCAGAAAACACTCTGATCCGTTGGTATCCAATAGCCTGTTTGATCTCGGGACGCAACCCGTTCTCAAACTTCACACATTTCGAAAATTCCCCAGCAGCCTCATTATAAGGAGTATAATACTTTGACAGCTCTGTGAACTTAGCAGCATACTCAGTAACAGACCTATTACCCTGCTTCAATTCCAAAAACTCTATCTCTTTCTTTCCTCTGACATCCTCTGGAAAGTACTTCCTCAGAAATCTCTCTCTGAATACAGCCCAAGTGATCTCAGCATTCCCAGCAGTTTCCAACTCAGTGCGGGTAGCAACCCACCAGTCATCTGCTTCTTCTGACAGCATATGCGTACCGAACCTGACCTTCTGGTTATCGGCACACTCAGTTACTCGGAAGATCCTCTCGATCTCCTTCAACCACTTCTGAGCACCATCTAGATCGTATGCCCCCTTGAACATTGAAGGATTGTTCTTCTGGAACTCACTCAGTTGACGAGCAGCTCCCATTCCCACAACATTCGGATTTCCTCCAAGTACTCCAGCTAGCATACCCAGAGCCTCAGCAATCGCAGCATCATCTCTACCTCTTCCAGCCATCTCTATTCTGATTAATCCAACAAACTAAAACAATAAGTACTGATAGGGTTACACAACTCCTATCCCGTACAGGGAAAACAGAATAATTACGACTCGACACGACCGACTATGCTCTGATACCACTAATGTAACACCCTTCTAAAATACCCCAAATATTTAATTAAAATAATAAACATATATCAGAGTAATTATGCAGTTAAGGGTGTCACACAATCATTCACACCATATTCCAAAATAACTGTCATGCTCTTTATTTAATCAATTAAACATGTGCATAAATCGCAGCGGATATAATTCAAATTTATCAAAACATGTAACATACTACATGTAAACTGGTTCAACAATCTCTAACAATATAATTAAAAGGGTTCCCTCCCGATGTTACATCTATCAGAGCATGACCCACTAAGGAGACTACACTAGACTCCAAGCATTCGCTTCTACTCAACTCATTTCTCGTTACCTGAAAAATAGTTGTAAGGGTGAGTTCCTCAATCAATATAATAAGCATTATAAAACAACATGTAATGCCAAGTAATTAACACATCAATCACCCTAATTGCAATACACATTCAGTAATAGCTCATTGGCTTAAACATCATACTCAACATCAATATACAATACCAGTATAATCTCAAATCATACTTAACAACAACACAACACACGTATAATATTGGAGCACATCCATTCATATTATACGCCATACATATTTTTATGCAATGAGACTCTACACATGCGGTACCGACTATTCTTGAACATATAGTTCAAGCTCACCGATCCCTCCAGATACGGCTACTAAGCTCACTAGTCCCACTCATTTGAGACCTAGTGACTCACTCACTAATTCCTCACCATGGGAATTAGCTACAGCCCCGAAGGCTAGACTATGCACACTAATCATCTAGTATGCAAACATCAACAACAAACCCACAATGGTTCACTCACTAATTCCTCACTATGGGAATTAGCTACAGCCCCGAAGGCTATGCCATGCATGCTAATCATCTAGCAATGCAACATCAACAATAATTCAAGAATAAACATATGCTCACACTCTGAGCCATACAACAGTCCATTCACACATACATGCATAATATATACATTCACAGCATCATGTACATCATTATACATCATCAATCTTTCATCACATAAGCATGTCAGATTATGCCAAACAACAATCACAATATTAGTACATTTCAATATTGCATATACTGCTCAAAACAGCGGGAATTTATCCCTATTACACCATAGGCAACATAGGCCAACCCTCAATTAGGTACACCACATTTAAAAACAATAATTTTTCACTCTGCAACAGTGTTAACCGGTTAACGCCCTGGGTTAACCGGTTAACGCAGGCAAAAACTCACTTTCTGGCAAAACGCAACAGTGTTAACCGGTTAACGCCCTGGGTTAACCGGTTAACGCAGGCAAAACAGTACATTTTCACAATTCAAAACAGTGTTAACCGGTTAACACCCTGGGTTAACCGGTTAACGCAGACAAAACAGCAGTTCCTGCGCTAACACAAGGCAGAATGCAGAATTCTCCGCATTTTCCGCTGTTGGAGGACTTCCGGACCTCCGATTCCGATTCCGTAAAAAGCTATACGTTCGGAATTCCACAACTAACCCAAACACAGATTCAATTACAGTCTAAATACAATTTATCCAATTCAATTCTTCAGCATCAACAATCCCAATTAGGGTCAAATTAACGGCTTATCACTACCCATCACATATTATCCCATAATACCCATTAATCGACGATAAACCCCCCTTACCTGATTAATCCGGCAAATCTTTGAGCTCCAAGCTTTTCTCTCTTCAACCTTCAGCCCTTGCTCTGTCTCTTTGCCCTTTTCCTCTTTCACGATCGTTTCTCTGTTTCACGTGAAACTTTCTTTTTACCAAATGGGATTCTTTTCTTATTTCCAACATATATATATTTTCCGAATAATAATAATAATCCAAAAATAATAATAATAAAATTTCCAATTATTTAACTAAATTAATAAATAATAAATTAACTCAATTTAAATAATTATTTTATTATTATCGGGGTGTTACAAGGCTCCTATGCTCAATGAAGTGGCTAGATGAAGATGAAAACAAGCATGAAAATGGTTCCCAAAGATCTCAATCATCATATATGTCTCCCAAGTATCTCAATTTTCTAATTTGATCAAGATAAACAAAAGGGCTTAAGGCTTGCTTCCCAAGGAAACCCTAATTCAATTGTGCATTAATTGTGCCTTGCTCATGAAGCAACCTCAACCTATGATCAAATTCAATCAAGGGAAGTTCTTTAATTCATTATTTTATGCATATTTGAGCTTATGTGAGTATCCTCAATCATTCATTCATCAAGATTTGAAGTTTGGACTTGAGAAGTTGACCAGTCAAGTCATCTGACTATTTTGAGATCCACTGAGACCTAACATTTGATGTGTTTATCAAATTAAGATGACCCCAAGAGAAAAAATGTTATAAATAACCATATGAACAACTTTCATGTTCATCAAAAATTCATTTGAAACTTGGAAGGTCATCATTCACGTCAAAACATTATAGGTCATTTTGACTGAAACCCTAATTTTGGGTCAACTTCCCAAGGACCTAACACCTTCATTTTTTATGGTTTTGAGGTGATACCAATTGCATTGGAAATCTTAAGATATCTACTTAAAATTTTATGTTGTACAAAATTTCATAATCCTAAAATAAACACATGTGATAATACAAAACATTATAGGTCACTTTGGATCAAAACCATTGAATTTTGAAAATGTCCAACTTCAAGTGTCCATAACTTTCTCATAAAAAATCCAAATGATGCAAAATTTAAGCCTAAATTTATCATATTGAAAATATCTACAACTTTGATGTTGGAGGTTTGTCCATTTGTGGCTTGCACCATTAAAATAGAAGGGCTAGAAGTTGGCCACTTTTGGCAAAATTTTCAAAGACATGCTTTGTACCTCAAACTTCAAGGCCAATTTTCACAAATTTCCAAACTCCAAATGGATTTTTTCCAAACATAGCTTTTGTTTCTTATGTCAAGACCTTTCTAACCATTACTCACATGCCTGTGTTTGGATTTTCTATATGGGACTTTCGAAGAGGTGAACTTTTAGGCCCAATTATGCATTTCACTTTGAATCTTCATGCACAAGCAATTGCAATTAAAATTGCGCGTCCAAACCCTCTTCAAATGAGCTCAGCATTCATTTTCATCCAAGTTTGGGCCTCACATGCGCCTATACAGGCCCATGCATGGAGGACTCAAAGCTTCATGCACACGAGTTTGGCACTTGCTTGCTTGCAGTTCAGCTATAAATACATGCCTTGCCTCATTCAAATTTCAACCTAAAGGCTACCTGAAGCTCTGCTGAAATCCATACTCCACCACACCAAAGGAATTCTGATTTTTATTTTCTCAATTCAAGCTTGAATTTCAACAAAATCAGTTGATCTTCAAGACTTATTCCTTAGCCTTGCATTCATATCACATCTCAAGATCAAATTGGAAGCAAAAGTTGGAAGGAATCGTGTTGATCAAAGCTGCTCTTCAAAGGTATATGATCCAACAGTTTTGATCTGAATCTCATCATACAATGTGAATTGCTTGTGTTCAAATGGTTTTCTGAAGTCCTCGTGCAAGAGGCAAGCCAGTGGTGGCTTTGATTTCATGTTTTGAGAAGTTTCAGTTTGCATACCTAGAAATTCAAGCTCAGATTTCTCATTCCATAGACACTTTGAGCACAATCCAAGGTTACAGGGGTGATGTACATCACCCCAGCTTCATTTTGGTACTACGTTTGTGCATTTTGGTTGAGGTTTAAAAACCTGCAACTAGTGGCCGAAATTAGTTGGTCCATCGAAGAAGACGGTGGTTTCCACCACCGCCCCCACGTGGAACCGCCTTCCCCCTTGGATCTCACTCATTTGATCTAATCTTGGCCTTTAGTTCTTTTGACTTTTTTTAAATAAGTGTGTTTCGCGCTTGACTCATGCCTACCATGGAAGTGCGCTTCTGAGCCATTGGATTTGTCCACGTCAATTAATGAAGTGGATCCAGCGCTCCTGGATTTTTGGCATTTTTTTAATTTCTGTTTTATTTTCTTTTATTTCTTTTTATTTCAAAAATTCATAACTATTTTATTTGGAATCACAAAAATATGAGACCAACACTAAAATTTTTCTTGAAAAACCTAGTTTCATAATCTGATTTTTAATTATTTTTGTGATTCCATTTAATATTTTTTGTGAATTATTTTGTTTTTAATTCATTTTAAATACTTTTTGATATCCAAAAATTCCAAAAATATTTTCTTAACACATATGGACCATGATAAGTCTATGAAAAATATTCTCATCAATTTCTTAATTTATTTGAGATTTATTTGAGATTTTAGTTCATTTGTGTTATTTTTCTTTGTTTTTAATTGTTTTAAAATAGTTTTTGTTTTCAAAAAATGTTGAGAAAATTTGTCAAACCTTGTTTGACCATGTTAGACCTATGATGATTCAATTGGACTTGTTGAAGTTGATTTGAATTGAATTTGACGTTTGACCATATTTTTTGTTCATTTTATTTTATGTTTTATTTTAATTCCAAAAAATACCAAAAATATGTTTGACTTTGTTGACCTCTAATCTTCATTTCTCTTCTGTTTACCATTGGTTGATGTTGATTTCATTCACATTTGATCATTGTGTTTTGATTATGTCATTTGAATTCTCCTCTTTTATTCATTTCATTTCATCTTCATCTTCTTCTTTTTATTTTGGCCAATGAGTTAATGATTTGTAGTTAGTCTTGACATATGAGAGACTTAACCTTCTTTGATCCAAATCAAACTCAACTTGATCAAAGATCAAGTGAGATGCTTTGTGTCCAAGATAGGTTGCTTCTTGGTCAAGCAAAAAACCTAAAATCCATACAAGGCATTCCTTCTTTTCTTTTGTCATGACAAGTTGTAGGAGTTTGTCTTACTAGTCATGGTCTCTAACTTGTGTTTAGTTGCCTATAGTTTTATTGACCGGCCTCAGATAAGTGTGACTACTACATTAGTCCACTTACGATTGCTTAACATAACGCTAAATTGTCTTATGACACACTAACATTAACTACTAATTACTAACATTAATTCAAGAATTTAATTTTTTGCAATTTACTCTAATGCAATTTACTTTCTTGCTTATTTATTCATATTGCGTTTTCCCTTTGCTCATTTGAGCTCATATTTTATGTTTATGCCATTTTTCTTTTGCTCATTTGAGCACATTATTGTATATAAACATATTGTTCCTTTGTGCTTGTTTTGTCTTTGTTTGTGTGAACCCAATGCAAAAAGGAGAAAAGACTTAGAATTAGGACCTTACCTATGCTTAAAGGAGTTCAAGAGAAACTAGGCCTCATGCCTTTAGAATGCTAAACTTGTTAAAGAGCAACTAGACCTCATGCCTTTAGAATGCTAAATCTTAAAGTTGACTTCAAAGAACCCCTAATTTAAACTCATTCTTTGTCCATTATTCTTATTGTGTTGTGAACCTTTTGATTGTTTGTTCTTGTATGATAGAGATTCCAAACTTGAGATAGTAAGAAGGACCATTGTCATGAGTATCCAAGTTAAGAGAGACAAGCCAAGTGGAGATCCTAGAAGCTTGAATATAATATTTGTTTGATTGCTTGAGTTATTTGCTAAGTCCAAAGGAAAGGAGCATCTTGGATCATCTTTATGATCTCAAGAAAAGGAACTCCAAGGATTTTATCTCTTCTCTCATCTTTGCATGTTTAGGACTAGCACTTCTCTTCTTCTCTCCATTCTAACCTAAGCCAAACTCATTTTGTGCAAACATTGACATTGTTTTCAAATTAGAAACCTAGGCCTTATGCCTTTGATTTTCTTCAAACTCTTTTCATTAATACTTATTTTGAATGAACCTTAAGTCAACTTTGACTTCATTTTTGTGAATACTTCTAACTTGTAAATACAACTCACTTCATTTTTGTGAATACCACCTTTGTTAAAAACTTTTCATAAACATTAGCCATAGGTTTGAGTTATCATAGTGGTTGATGTAAACCTCGCCTCATCCTTAGTGATTGGACTATAAGTCTTCCATACTTATTATAGGGTGGATCCCTCACTAGTATGTTGAAGCTCTCCTCACATGGGGGATTGTTGGTTTAGGTTGAGTTTTCTCCCTTTGATAACAAAAGACCTTAAGGCTTTTGATAAAATCAATTCACCAATATTTTGAGATTTTTACCCCGAACTATCAGGTTTTGATCCTACCTCTATGATGGTACGTAGGCAATGGGTTCATCCATTCAAACAACAAAATTGTAAATATGTATATTCTTTTCTCATCTCCCCAATCATGTTTGCATAAATATTTTCACAAATAGCAACCTACAATACATCTTTGCAAAAAGGGCTCCCTTAGAGTACTAAGGATGTTTTGGGTGCTTAAAACCTTCCCATTGCATAACCAACCCCCTTACCCAGATCTCTGACATTTTTATTAGTTTTTGATTTGATAAAAATTCTTACTTGGTTTTTGTTAGCTTTCTAACCTTTCCTTTGGATAAATAGAAGTGCGGTGGCGACTCGAATGGTATGATTTACTTTTGATTTAGTCAATAATTCTAAAGGTAACAAATACCCCGCTACAATCTCGAAGAGCTATTTTTGGTGAAGTGGATTTACCGGTTAAAATTGGACCACAAATTTTTGGTACGACATTCTTCTTCATGGATATACAACCTGCATATTGTTGTTTGCTAGGACACCCGTGGATTCATGGGGCAGGCGCTGTAACATCTACCTTGCACCAGAAAATCAAGATCCCTATTAGTAGTAAGATTGTTACTGTTTGCGGCGAGGAAGAGTACATGGTGAGTCACTTGACATATTTCCGATATATAAAGGTTGAGGGGGAAGTATATGAAACTCCTTTTCAGGCGTTTGAAGTAGTTCAGATGATCAAGACTCCTCGTTTTGAGTGTAAGAAGCCTGCAGTTGCTATGTCTTTGTTGAAGGATGCTAGAGCAGTGGTTGAGAATGGTCACCCCGAAGGTTGGGGTCATGTGTTAGATCTTCCTCTAAAGTTTGACAAGTTGGGTCTCAGTTTCAGTCATTCTCGGCGGGTTTTAGCCCCTGACATTCCCAAGGCTCCAAGTGTTCTCACTCCGGTGAAGTTTACAAGTGCTGGATTTATTAGTAATGATCAGGCCAATGTTGTCGATGATGATGATGACAGTGATTATGACATTGAAACTGGATTCGACCAAGCGTTCCAGGTGAAGAAATCCGCAATTGGACTACAGATGATGTCATCCAAGTCATGCTCAATCAGGAGTAATTTTCTTTTGTTTCTTTTATCATGCAATAATTCTTACGCTCTGCCCAAGGCGTAGTGAATCATGTAGGGCCACCTTGTTTCATTTTTAAATTTTATCATAAAATAAAGGATGTTTTGCATTCAAATCTTTTGATCAATGTCTTTCTAGTTTTACTGTTATCTTTCCTTTTAAAATGGAAATATTTTCTTTTCACCACACACTTCCTAACAGTATAAAAAACATCATTAATGCAGATTCATGACCACCTTGGGTTCCGTTAACAACGATTCTGTTATCGCTCGTTATGACTTTGACAATCCGATCTACCAAGCTGAAGAAGAAGGTGGTTAAGATTGTGAACTCCCTAAAGAGTTAGCAAGGTTATTAAGGCAAGAAGAAAAGGTCATCCAACCGCACCAAGAAGACATTGAGGTTGTGAATCTTGGAATTGAGGACGACGTGAAAGAGGTCGGGGTGGGGGCTTCTTTAGAGGAAAGTGTGAACACAAGGTTGATTGATCTATTGGAAGAATTTATTGACATATTTGCCTGGTCTGATCAGAACATGCCTGGGCTCGACACAGATATTATGGTGCATAGGCCACCTTTGAAAGAAGAGTATCCACCTGTTAAGCAGAAGCTTCAAAGGACACATTTAGATATGTCTAAAAAGAACAAAGACGAAGTGCAAAAGCAATTTGATGTAGTGTAGGTGTTTAATTGGATGCATTATATGGTAAAACACTAATGTCTTGACTGATGTCATGACATGCATATGTGACTACTTTGTAGTTACTGCAGGACTAGCTAATACAGGATTTATTGAATGTCAAACTGGACGTTGTGACATTCATACCTGTCAACAGATACTAAGGAATAGAACATCAGGAGTTTTGTTAGAACTTAGTATTCACTTGCAGTCTGGTTATCAAGGAAGAACCAGACCTGGCATAAGGCCTACTGACTGAATGTCAAACTGGATGTTGTGACATTCATCATTGACAGCAGCTACTGAAGATTGGGCAGAGTGGTGTTCTGCTATACTTCAGCATTTTACTTAGTTTGTTATTCAAGAGAATAACAGAACTAACTTAAGGCCAACTGTGTAAATGTTAAGTTGGACACTTTGACATTTACTAATGTAAGCTGGTACTGTAGCATGGTCATTTTGATCATGTACAGGTCAGCAGATTTGTACAGTCTGTTTTCTGGAAAAACAGACTCAGCATATGGACCTTGATGTCAAGCTGAATGTCGTGACATTCATTCCTGACAGCATATGCTAACTTGTAGGTTGTTCAGTTTTCTGTTACAGCTTTCTCAGGCTATTCTTTAGGAAGTCAACAGCTTAGAGAAAATCCAGGAAATCAACAACCAAGCTACATTCAATGAACCTAACAAATAGCCTATTTGTTAGCAACCTAAATATTGAATTTGTGGGAACTTATGTGACCTAAAATTCAGGAAAATACAGGTGCAAAAGCCCAGGTGCTGCAATATAAAAAGGAAGGCATTCCTCCATTCAGTTTCGGGGATTTTGAGGCGTGAAGATTTAGTGTGTCCATCTTACTTCACTGCTGTATTTTTGTGAGTCTAGAATTAGACGTATCTTGTAAGCCAAGTCATTATCAAGTAGATGATTGCTTTGGCATAGGGTGTTCATTGAGTTGTAAGTGTTGTGTCACTCGAAGCTTTTAAGCGTGAGTGCTGTGTATCTTGGTTTAAGCTGTGAAGCATAACCAAGAGTTTTTTTGAAGTGTGACTTCAAAGTGTTTTTAATATCACTGAGGTGATTGAGGGGGAGTGAGTAGGAACTCTGATCTTAGATTAAGATTGAAATTGCATTGGGTAGGGATTAAGTGATAAGTTGTAAACGGGTGAGTTTAGCTTTGAATTGATACTACTAATAGTGGATTTCCTCCCTGGCTTGGTAGCCCCCAGATGTAGGTCATGTTGGACTGAACTGGGTGAACAATTACTTGTGTTATTTACTGCACTTACTGTTAAGCTCTGCATAATCCCTGTCTGTGCAGAATTGGATGTCATAACAACCAGTGTGACATCCAAAGTCTGATAACTAGAATTTCATGTAGGTTTTCTGGAAGTTACTTCTTATCCTCCGTGGGTAGCTAACATCGTTCATGTGCCTAAGAAAGACAACAAGGTACATATGTGTGTTGAATATCGTGATTTGAACAGAGTAAGTCCCAAGGATGATTTCCCGCTCCCTCACATTGATGTATTAGTCAACAACACTACGCAGTTCTCGGTATTTTCTTTCATGGATGGTTTCTCCGGTTATAACCAGATTAAAATGGCTCCAGAACACATGGATAGACCATGTTTATCACACCTTGGGGAACCTTTTGTTACAAGGTCATGCCTTTAGGTTTGAAGAATGCAGGGGCAACTTACCAGCATGCAATGGTAACCCTATTCCATGACATGATCCATAAGGAGATTGAGTGCTATGTGGATGATATGATTGCAAAATCCCATACAAAGAAGTAACATTTAATCAATTTGCAGAAATTGTTTGAAAGATTGAGGACGTTCAGATCGAGGTTTGTCATACCCCAAAATTCACCCTACCCTTCACAAGTTCATCTAGGTCACTAACCCTAATCATTCGCACATCCTGATAGACATTCATCCCATCTACATATCCATAATATTATATTACATTCCACTTGCATTTGAAAAAAAACATAAAAATCATGGGTTCAAGGGTATTCATCATGGAGCATAGCTTGAAGCCCTGATTTTGGGACCATAGTTGCGGTCATGACTTTGATTTAGAGGTGTTGGATTATAAGCATCATCAAGGTCAATTCAATTCCTAACACCCTAGTTGTTGGTTATGGCATCGTCACGTGGTGTATACATTCAAGAATGAGGATTCATATGATTCATCTGGTCTATTATGGATGGTTCATTTATTGGATAATGATTCATGGTTCTGATCCATTGATTATGATTCATTCAAGGCTTCACATGTTCAAGATCTTACTTGGTTTGTGTTCTTTGGTTTAAGATCAGTCAATAGCATGGCATATCTCAAAAGCATCATGGTCCATTTTCATTTTTTCATAAGAAAATACACATTTTTTTACCCGAGTTGACTTTTGGTGAACTGTTGACTTTTTAGTCAAGCAGTTGACCAAAGTCAACCACCTAACCAAAGTCCATTTTAAGAAACTTGATTCATTTCCATATTTTTAACCACTCTAAACCAATCTCATTTTTTCACCTTTTGAATCGTGTTCATAAACCAATCTCATTTTTTATTCCATTCAATTACAATTACGACCATTCAATACTCGGTTTGATTTCCATTCCAAAAGTGATTCATAATTTCAATACAATAATCCAAGATTAAAAATCCATCACTTTATAATCCAAAATCCAAAACCAATTCATTTTCAACTTACATCATAAACCTATTCAATGTCAACTTATACATTTCCATAAACTACAATTTCAAACCACAATCCATACTACATTCAATTTCATGTACCATTTCAAAACCATGTCCATGATTCATTTTCACATTAAGCCATTTGATCCAGGTTCTTGTCCATCCAATAGCCATTTCAATACCTTTCATTTTCAATCATGATACATCAATTCTATTACAATTTCAATTTCTAAATTACATTTCATTACAACCATAAACATTACAATAACTTCAAATGCATAACATAAATCATTACAAAATATCCAAAATTACAACATACAATCACCCATCCAGTTACATCCATATACAAGGTTTTCAATCAAAAAATACAATAAACCCTACAATTATACAACATGAGCCATGATAGCTAGGTCCACAAACCACATACATTCCAAAATCACAACAGAAATTGCATGTACCCATCTTTCAATTCACAAGGCTCATTTCAAGTTTACAACAAAATTATAACAATCCAAGATTCTTCTGTCGTTAACATCGTAGACATTACATTTCTTCCCATTTCTCATTTTCCTTAAATCCTCTCCATTAATCCCTAATCATGATTTTATCATTCCCCATCGCGTTTTCTCACTCTTCTAAACCACCTTATTCAATTTGAACAAGAATGGGATGTGATAATTCAATTGGTTTGTTGGAGAACAATCGAGAAGCGTGTTCTGGAAATGAAGGGAAAAGGAAAAGGCTGGAAAAAGGTTAAGTACCAGCTTGTTGAGTATCATTCTTTGCCCTCTTTTCTTAGAGATAATGAATGCACTCTTGGTTACTATCGATCTAAATGGCCTATGAAGCAGGTTTTTCTTAGCATCTTTACCACCCTCCACGTCATCCAACCTCTCCACAACCGATGCTACAACCATTCCAAAAACCCTCTCTCAGTCTTCATTTTTCTTGGGCCAATCTACCAAAACCTAACGATATCTTCTCTCCTAACTGATAACAACTTCCAACTACCTCTAAACCGAAAAAACCTCAAAATAATTATTGAACATCCTGCAGAATAACTAACTTCTCAAATAAACTGTTTTTATAACAAAATAACTTCCCTCCTCAAAGAGGACAACAAACTTGATTTTCTCTTCCAATTCCGAACCAAAATCGGCATCACTCCAAAGACCTCCCCTAACAAACTTCAATAACATACTCTAACTTCTCCCTCAACTCTCCAAGAACCATATAACCCTTCCAATTTCTCAACCGACGAAACCGGAAGCTTCACACCAACCGTAACCAAACTCGCAACAACCCGTCATTTTCCACTACATAACCAGCACTCCTCTAACCGCTTCCATAAGAACCTGCAAATCCAATCCCAACAACCGGCAAAGGAGGGAAAGGAATCACTAACAGATCATGTGGAACACCCTGTAAAAAAAGGAAAACGGAAGTTAATCGAAACAACAAAAATGATGTCCTCACCTCTCAAACAATCCATAATAGAATTAATTGGCAAAATCTTAACAGAAGAATCATAACTCCATAACCGATTTTCATTTTCTCTTCAACAAAAAACATTCAAAACAGGACCATCATAGAACCTTAAAGGAACAAACTCTCACCTTCCTCTCTCACTGCATAATAAGAACCAAACCTTCAATCTCACTTCTAACCTACATCACAATTCTCTAACAGAACGCTCTAACCGAATAACCGAATTTCCAACTGAAATTCTAACTGTCAACAAAACCCCCAATTGAATTGAAACCTCTTAATAACTTGGAAGTCATTCTGCAGAAAAGGGGATCCTCCATAACAAGTTCAAACTTCACCCCTCCATTTTCTAACAACTCTTCACAACCCCACTCCTTCAACCTGCTGTAACAAAACCACCCTCATCTCCAAACCCTTGCAACTTCACTTCTTCACCCTCCACTTCACAACCATAACTTCCATTGAACCTCACCTCTAACCGCCCTCAACTCTCCATCCTCACCATAGCACAACTGAACTGAAAACCTCCAACAACCTCTAACAGAAGAAGCATAAGAGAACCTACAATATTCTCCACCTTCAACACGCACACAGGGTACCAACAGAACCGACAAATGCGAGCGAAGGTGAGAAATCAAAAATAGAACAGAAACAGAAGAAAAGGGATCAGAAAGATTGAAAAAAATAAGAGAACTCACATGTCCGCATTTTCGTCATCATCTTCAATGGTATCGCAACATACGGGGAGAACTCACTTTGGTAGATTTTCTCGATTCACCATAAATATGCAATCCTCACACTTGGAATTTTTACAACTTCGATCCACCATGGCATCACCTTCACTTCTCTGAAGCAACCACCAAGATTTAACAAAGAGCATCCTTCAATCACTGCGAACGAGTTCAAAGTGAATTTTCTCTGCTACCATGCACAACAATCACACGTAATTCAGAACCACAACCCAAGCACAGTAAAGAGAAGAATATGAACGAAAATATAGGAAAAGGGGAGACCTCATCACATAATCGAGTTCATCATCTTTATCTCGATTCAATAGTCATCGCAGCCTCTTCTTTGTCGACAACACCATGGTCTGGTTCACACTTCCATCTTCAACCTTCATCATGGCGCGAATGTGGCGCTCGATCTTCATCTCAATTCAACATCAACGACACGACGACATTAACAAACAACAACGATGATACAAATCATAGAGAAGGACAAAGTGCGATGCACAAACAAGATCGGATCACCCATCGATTCATGTTAGCTTGTGTGGCCACCGAGAGAGATTTTCCGGCACCGAGGTGAGTTTTCTTCCATGTTTGACCTGAGCGTTTGATTCATCTTGATATTGTAGAACCTGGGTCGCGCATGTGAAGTCTGGGCCGAAGCATTGGGTGAACTTTGTTCACCCTTCCATCCATACACCTCCTTATCCATTATACACCCCCAAAGCCCATTGAATTAATTATTAATCCCAATTAGCCCATAGTTAACTATGGTGATTTTATTTAATTCTTGTTAAATAGAATTTCCACTGATATTTCCCGCTAGGCTAAAATTAGGATTTTCTTATTTTCTTGTTATTTAGGGATTAATCAAATTTTAGATTAGATTTAATTTTCTTAATTTTCCAGAATTAACACTCATTTGATTAACTTTGCCATGATTAGATTTTAGTCATTAGATTTTGGTTATTTCGTTTTGTGAATTTTGTATGGATTGATATGGTTAATGGTTGATTTTTCCATGTATTAGACCTTAGGTTAAATTTTCACTCAATTTGATTTTTGTGGTGATTTTTATAATCATATTCATTAGATTCGATTCTTGATTTTGGATTGTGAATGACACATTCGATTGATTTTTATCCTAATTCATGTTTAGGTAGATTTTAACTTTTAGAATTAATAGTCACTTTAATTGTCCATTTAATCGACTTGTTGGTTTATGATCGCATTGTAAATTGAAAATCTCATTTTGATTTAGGTGATGAATACTTTGTATGTCTAATTTCATTTTCCATGAACATAGGATAGATCTTTGATTATTTTTCATTGATTAATCCATTACCTTTTGAATTGATTCTAACCATTGTATGTACTTACATATTGTTGTATCATTCTCATTCATTCGACTTTATCTCATGCTAACTCGTTTGTTGTTTTGTGTCCACATGTTGACTTTGAGATGCAAGCTCACTCCTAGTTAGCCATGCTCCTAACCATTTCATTTTCATTCAATATATTTGTTTTGTTTGAAGTACCATGTCACTTGTATGCCTTAGGCATGGTACATAGTTAATAGTTTGTAACTTGTATTTTCCTTTCATTCCCTTATGTTGTATTGTATGGATCCATCCCCCCATTGTGGGTCAAATGTCCCCCACCCCATAGTCATGTAATAGCTTAGATTTATTGCTTTCTAGTTAGTTCACCATGCATGATAATAAAAAAAAGATAAAATACAAAATTATAAACAAAGCATTTCAAAAGAAACAAAAGGTACTTGATTCAACATCAAGTTGTTTTCCGAATAAAACTCACATCATTACAACGTGAATGTTTAATCCAACATCAAATATTCTCCATCCACTCCATGATCCATTGTTCGCATCTCTTCTCCATTATCTTCCCAACCTCATTCTATCTCTCTCCTATATTCCTCCTCACACACTTTTCATAATAAATTCAAATGCTTGATCCAACGTCAAGTATCTTTTTCAAAACCATTTTCATAACAAATTGGAATGCCAAATGGGGTGTACGTGTTTGTACATAACATTCAAGTAATTGGGTTGTCGGTTGTACCTAGCCTGAGGACCCGACACTTGACTTTCCCCCTTAAAACATCTAATGATTCAAACAAGTTAGATCTAGGTGCTAGAGGGAGAAAAGGAGTAGTTAGGACTCCATGGTCCTCTCAATTACCAAGTACTCTGATCATTGACCGTAGTTAATCAAGGGTCAGATACTTGTCTCCCTCTAAGTTCTAATTATTATACTTTCCAAACTCTTTTCACAACTCAAATCTCTTTTTTGGATGAAAAATAGTGGTTAGGACAACATTGTCCTCTCAACTCCCGAGTTATTGGACTGTTGACTGTATCTAGCCAAGGGTTTAATGCTTGTCTTCGTACATAAAATCAACCCTAACAAATCAAATCATTTTTTTCCTTAGGGATTTCTCTTCAAAACCTTTCAATAATAACGTGTTACTTCCGTTCTACCGTGAACGACGCTTAAGCCTCCATGTGCGAGCAAGTAATGTTTAACTGCTAGAGTGTGAACCAGGCGTATCCATTTTACCGCAAACAGGCAAACACTTTCCGCTCAGATGACAGAGTATACAAGCAAATGAACAGTAGCGCGCGAACATCAATACCATTCAGTAAAAATAACCAAACAAATACTCCATTTTTTAGCCGAACTACGAAGCTCTGACTTCCCTATTGCATGTATGGGGATGCGTAGGCACGAGGGCCCAAATACTTGGCGAGCACACTAACTTAAAACTTATTTTCTCTCCCCGTCTTATTCTTTCATCTCATTCCCTATAGCAAGCAACTTACAGATAAACAACATCGATACGCATTAGATATGAGCAAGTGGTTCCCATGGAGTACCATGGATGTGAGAGGTGTTAATACCTTCCTCTTGCATAACCGACTTCCGAATCCGCTCTTGGTTGCGAGACCATTTCTCTCATTTGGGGTTTTATCGCTATTTTCCATTTCCTTTGGAATAAATAAAATCTGGTGGCGACTTTGTATTTTTCGCGGCACTTCAAGGCTAAATCCCAACAAAGTACTTTCGGCGTGAGATCCGATAAATTAATTGGTTTTTTTATTAGTGAAATAGGAATTGAGGTTGATCCTACAAAGATAAAAGCGATTCAAGAGATGCCAAAACCAAGAACCTAAAAATAAGTGTGTGGTTTCTTACGGAGGTTAAGCTATATTGCTAGATTCATCTCCAATTTACCAGCCACATGTGAACCGATGTTTAAGTTATTGAGAAAATATCAGGAAGTGGTGTGAAACAAAAATTGTCAAAGAGTCTTCGAAAGAATAAAATACTACTTGCAGGAACCTCTGGTTCTCGTGCCTCAAATAGAGGGAAGTGAAGGATAAGAGTGATCCAAAACGCAGCAGAATTTAAAATTTCTCCTTTAGTGATCCTTACGAATGGGCATGATCAGTGATAGAATCGTTACCTCTTGTGGCGATTGTAACCTTTGATGCAGATTTACGGAGCGATCACAAACGTTGAATGATGACAACGCCTCTACTCAGTCCACACGAACGGATTCCTTCAATCTCAGTGCTAGATGCTACGAATGAAGGCTTTGAGTGAGAGAGAGAGAGAGAGAGAGAAATGAAATTGCAACTGCACAAATGCTTCTGCACAAGGGTTTTATTTATAGAACCACTTGTGTGGGCTACGAGCTAAAAAACCCACTTAAGTGTATGTGGCCCATATCTTATAATATGCCAAAATCACTTAAGCGTGTGGTACCTTACCGTATTTCATATTCTACTTAAGTACACCATACCTTACGATGTTCTACTATTCACTTAAGGGCATCGTACCTTACGGTGTTCCTTAGTTACTCTATCTCTCATCAATCCGTCCTTTTGTGTGTGACCCTGTAGGTTTTCACGGCATTGGCAATTATATTAAATAATGTATTTAACATAATAAACAGTGAGCGGTATCTAACAACATATCAATGCTACCTGTAACACCCCGATAAAATAAGATAATTATTTAATTTAAGTTAATAATATATTTATTAATTTAATTAAATAATTGGAATATTATTATTGGAATTATTATTATTGGATTATTATTTTATTAGAATAAAAGTTGGAATTTAGAAAAGGTCCCATTTGGTAAAAGGGTTATTTTCACGTGAAAAGGAAAAAGAGACAGAAAAGTGGAAAAGGGCAAAGAGAGCCAGAGAACAAGGGTTGAAGAGAGGAAGAGCTTGAAGCTGCAGAATTGCCGGATTAACTCAGGTAAGGGGGGTTTATCGACGATTAATGGGTATTATGGGATAACATGTAGTGGGTAGTGATAGACCATTGATTTGACTCTAATTGGAATGATGCATGATGAAATTGTGAACTTTTGGATGGACGAAATTGGATTATGATTGAAAGGAATTCGTAGGAATTAGATGTAAAAATGTTAGAATTGGTGAAATTGAATAGGGTATGATTCGTGTTAGATGATATGAACGATTACTGTGAAAAATTGGATTGTAGGAGGTTGGAATTTGAAGATCTCGTAGCAGAGAAAACCATAGCAGATCTGGAAATCTGGTTTCTGGTCATACGCGTATGGCACTAGGCAATACGCGTATGAGATGGTCTGGTACGCGTATGGCACTAGGCAATACGCGTATGGATGAGGAAGATGATGTTTTGAACGTGGTTTGGTCTCTGTTGGTACGCGTATGGGGAAGTGGTACGCGTAGCATACGCGTATGAGACAGGTGATACGCGTATGGGATTGGCGTAGAAATGGGCCATACGCGTATGGGACTAGGCAGTACGCGTATGGGCAGGATTGTGATTTTTTCTGTGCTGTTGTTGTGCAGTTTTTGGTTGTTCAGCTGAGTAATGTAATTTAGCTGATGTATGATAGAGTAGGGATCATTTCCCGTTGTTTTGAGCAGTATAGGTATTAGTAGAGTGTGCTAATGCTGTAATTGATTATGTGGTAGGACATGATATGATTATGTGGTAAATATGTTGATGATGTACGATGGTATGCATAATGTTGTGAATGTATCTATCATGTATGAAGTTATGAATGGATTGTTATGGCTTAGAGTGTGAGCATATGTCCATTGTGGATGATTATTGATGTTTGCATGACTAAGTGATTTAGCTTGCATATTGTGGCCGTTATGGTGGTAGCTAATTCCCATGGTGAGGAATTAGTGAGTTAGTATTGTGGATTGTTGTTGATGTTTGCATGCTAGGTGATTAGCGTGCATATCATAGCCCTTGGGGTGGTAGCTAATTCCCATGGTGAGGAATTAGTGAGTGAGTCACTAGGTCTCAAATGAGTGGGACTAGTGAGCTTGGTAGCCGTACCTGGATTTGGTCGGTGAGGTTGAACTATATGTTCACGAATAGTCGGTACCGCATGCATGGAGTCTCATTGCATAATGTATGTATGCATTGCGTATAATATGAATGGATGTATTCCAATATTATACGTGTGTTTTATGGATGTGTTGAGTTTGAGTATGATGATGATGATGATTATGAGTTGATATTGCCGTTGCTGAATATGTGTATGATTAGGGTGATGAAATGTATTAATTTACTTAACATTACATGATATTTTATAATGCTTATTATATCGATTGAGGAACTCACCCTTACAACTATTTTTCAGGTAACGAGCAGTGATTGAGTAGAAGCTAGTCCTTGGAGTCTAGTGTAGTTCCTTAGTGGGTCATGCTCTAGTAGATGTAACATCGGGACGGGATGTTTTACCTTATTTTCATTATTGGTTGTTGAATGATCTTACCTGTAATGTGTTACATGGTTTGCATGTTGTTGTTAATTTCTATCCGCTGCGAATTATGCAAATGTTTATTTTGATAAATAAATGAGTATGACCAGATATTTTGGAACACGGTGTGAAGAGATTGTGTGACACCCTTAATTGCATATTTACTCTGATTTACATTGTTGTTTTAATTAAATATTTGGGGTATTTTAGAAGGGTGTTACATTAGTGGTATCAGAGCATAGTCGGTCGAGTCGAGTCGTAATTATTCTGTTTCCCTGTACGTGATAGGTGTTGTGTAACCCTATCAGTACTTATTGTTTTAGCTTGTTGGGTTTTCAGAATAGAGATGGCTGGAAGAGGTAGAGATGATGCTGCGATTGCTGAGGCTCTGGGTATGCTAGCTGGAGTACTTGGAGGGAATCCGAATGTTGTGGGAATGGGAGCTGCTCGTCAACTGAGTGAGTTCCAGAAGAACAATCCTCCAATGTTCAAGGGAGCATACGATCCAGATGGTGCTCAGAAGTGGTTGAAGGAAATCGAGAGGATCTTCCGAGTGACTGAGTGTGCCGATAACCAGAAGGTCAGGTTCGGTACGCATATGCTGTCAGAGGAAGCAGATGATTGGTGGGTTACTACCCGCACTGAGTTGGAAACTGCTGGGAATGCTGAGATCACTTGGGCGGTGTTCAGAGAGCGATTCCTGAGGAAGTACTTTCCAGAGGATGTCAGAGGAAAGAAAGAGATAGAGTTCTTGGAATTGAAGCAGGGCAACCGGTCTGTTACTGAGTATGCTGCTAAGTTCACAGAGCTGTCAAAGTATTACACTCCCTATAATGAGGCTACTGGGGAATTTTCAAAATGTGTGAAGTTTGAGAACGGGTTACGTCCCGAGATCAAGCAGGCTATTGGGTATCAGCGGATTAGAGTGTTTTCTGATTTGGTTGACTGTTGCAGGATTTTTGAACAGGATACCAAGGCTAGAGCAGAGAGCTATCAGCAAAGGGTTGATAGGAAAGGCAAGAATCAGAATGATCGTGGGAAACCGTATGCAGCTGGAAAAGGTTTCCAGAGGCAGAGTGGGATGAGGAGACCTAGTGGGGGAGACTCCAGTGCACCTGCTAAGTGTTTCAGATGTGGTCAGGCTGGACATCGTATCCATGAGTGTACCAGTACTGAGAAGAAGTGTTACAAGTGTGGAAAAGGTGGTCACTTGGCTGCAGAGTGCCGGTTGAAGACTGTGACTTGTTTCAACTGTGGAGAAGTGGGTCATATCAGTCCACAGTGTCCTAAGCCGAAGAGAGAGAACCAGTCGGGAGGCAAGGTCTTTGCTTTATCGGGTTCTGAGACTTCTGCAGATGATCGTTTGATCCGAGGTACGTGTTATATTAATGGCTTTCCTCTTGTAGCTATTATTGACACAGGTGCGACTCATTCCTTTATATCTTTGGATTGTGCTGTGAAACTTAAATTAGAGATATCTGAGATGCATGGTAGTATGGTGATTGATACTCCTGCGAAGGGTTCAGTGACTACTACGTCAGTTTGTTTAAAGTGTCCTTTGAGTATTTTTGGTAGAGACTTTGGGATAGACCTCGTGTGTCTTCCACTAGTGCAGATTGATGTTATCCTGGGTATGAACTGGTTGGTGTTTAACCGAGTTTATATTAACTGTTTTGACAAGACTGTGATCTTTCCTGAGATTGAGGAAGGGAAGAGTTTGTTTCTATCTGCAAGGCAGGTGAATGAGGCAGTAGCAGATGGGGCAGAGTTGTTTATGCTATTAGCGACTGTGGAGGCTAAAGATAAACTGGTGATTTGCGATCTAGCCGTGGTGTGTGATTTTCCTGATGTGTTTCCTGAAGAAGTGAATGAATTACCGCCAGAGCGTGAAGTTGAGTTCTCGATTGATTTGGTACCTGGTACTAGGCCGATATCGATGGCTCCGTACCGTATGTCTGCTGTTGAGTTAACTGAATTGAAGAGTCAGCTGGAAGATCTGTTGGATAAGAAATTTATTCGTCCGAGTGTGTCACCGTGGGGTGCACCAGTGTTATTGGTTAAGAAGAAAGAAGGTACTATGAGGTTGTGTGTGGACTATAGGCAACTGAATAAAGTGACGATCAAGAACCGATATCCTTTGCCGAGGATTGATGATTTGATGGATCAGTTGGTTGGTGCGAGTGTGTTCAGTAAAATAGATTTGAGATCGGGGTATCATCAGATACGTGTGAAAGCTAAGGATATTCAGAAGACTGCTTTCAGAACAAGGTATGGACATTATGAGTATTCTATAATGCCTTTTGGTGTGACTAATGCGCCTGGGGTATTTATGGAGTATATGAATAGGATTTTCCATCCGTACCTAGACAAGTTTGTTGTGGTGTTTATTGACGATATTTTGGTGTATTCGAAATCTGAAGAAGAGCATGCTGAACATTTGAGAGTGGTTTTAGAAGTTCTACGAGAAAAGAAGTTATTTGCTAAACTGTCCAAGTGTGAATTTTGGTTAGAAGAGGTCAGTTTTCTTGGTCATGGGATTTCAAGAGGTGGTGTTGCTGTTGATCCTTCTAAGATAGAAGCGGTATCTAAGTGGGAAGCTCCGAAGTCAGTTTCTGAGATAAGAAGTTTTCTTGGACTTGCAGGCTATTATAGGAAATTCATTGAGGGATTTTCTAAGTTGGCGTTACCGTTGACGATGTTGACCAGAAAGGGGCAAGCGTTTGTTTGGGACTCAAAATGTGAAGAAGGTTTCCAAGAGTTAAAGAGAAGGTTGACCACTGCTCCTATTCTGATATTACCGAGTCCATCGGAACTATTTGAGGTTTACTGTGATGCTTCATTGTTGGGTTTGGGTGGTGTGTTGATGCAGAATAAGCAGGTTATAGCTTATGCTTCGAGACAACTGAGGGTTCATGAGAGGAACTATCCGACACACGATTTAGAGTTAGTGGCTGTGGTTTTTGTTCTGAAGTTGTGGAGGCATTACTTGTACGGGTCAAGATTTGAGGTTTTCAGTGACCATAAAAGTTTAAAGTATTTGTTTGATCAGAAAGAGCTGAATATGAGACAGAGGAGATGGTTAGAGTTTCTGAAGGATTATGACTTTGGGTTGAATTACCATCCGGGTAAAGCAAACGTAGTGGCTGATGCATTGAGTCGGAGATCATTTCATATGTCTATGTTAATGGTTAAAGAATTGGATCTAATTGAGCAGTTTCAGAGACTTGAGTTTGGTGTGTGAGAGTACTCACAATAGTGTTAAATTGGGAATGTTAAAGTTAACGAGTGGTATTATGGATGAGATTAGAGAGGGTCAGAAATCCGATGTGCTTTTGGTTGATAAGTTGACTCTAGTGAATCAAGGTCAAGGTGGTGAATTCAGAGTTGATGAGAATGGTGTTTTGAAATTTGGTAATCGGGTGTGTATTCCGGATGTTACCGAGCTTAAGAAGAGTATTCTTGAGGAAGGACATCGTAGTGGCCTGAGTATTCATCCTGGAGCTACGAAGATGTATCATGATTTGAAAAAGTTATTTTGGTGGCCGGGAATGAAAAGAGAAATTGCGAGTTTTGTTTATTCTTGTTTGACTTGTCAGAAGTCAAAGATTGAGCATCAGAAGCCGTCTGGGCTAATGCAACCGTTGGCTATTCCAGAGTTGAAGTGGGATAGTATCAGTATGGATTTTGTTTCTGGTTTACCGAGGACAAGTAAGAATTTTGACGCTATTTGGGTGATTGTCGACAGATTGACAAAATCGGCTCATTTCATTCCGATCAGAATGATTATCCGTTAGAGAGATTAGCTGAGCTGTATATTGAGAAAATTGTAAGTTTGCATGGTATTCCGTCGAGTATTGTTTCGGACAGAGATCCTAGATTTACATCGAAGTTCTGTGAAGGTTTGCAGAGGGCTTTGGGAACTAAACTGAGATTGAGTTCTGCATATCATCCGCAGACTGATGGTCAGACTAAGAGGACGATTCAGTCACTGGAGGATCTTTTGAGGGCTTGTGTTTTGGAAAAGGGAGGTGCTTGGGATTGCTATTTACCTTTGATTGAGTTTACCTACAACAATAGTTTTCATTCGAGCATTGGTATGGCACCGTTTGAAGCTTTGTATGGTAGGAGATGTCGGACACCTTTATGTTGGTATGAGTCCGGTGAGAGTGCTGTGATTGGACCGGATATTGTTCAACAAACTACGGAAAAGATTAAGATGATTCAGGAGAAGATGAGAATTGCTCAGAGTCGTCAGAAGAGTTATCACGACAAGAGGAGGAAGTCACTTGAGTTTCAAGAGGGAGATCATGTGTTTCTCCGTGTTACTCCGATAACTGGAGTTGGTCGAGCTTTGAAGTCGAAGAAGTTGACACCTCGATTTATTGGTCCTTATCAGATTTTGGAGAGGATAGGGGAGGTAGCCTATCGTATCGCTTTACCACCGTCACTTGCGAATTTGCATGAGGTTTTTCATGTGTCTCAGTTGAGGAGGTACATTCCTGATCCGTCGCATGTAGTCCAAGTAGATGATGTACAGGTGAGAGATAACCTGACTGTTGAAACATCACCTATGAGGATCGAGGATCGAGAGTTGAAGCAGTTGCGGGGTAAAGAGATTGCCTTGGTGAAGGTAGCTTGGGGAGGACCAGCAGGTGGCAATGTGACTTGGGAACTTGAGAGTCAGATGAAGGAGTCCTATCCAGAGTTATTCGCTTGAGGTATGTTTTCGAGGACGAAAACTCTTTTAGTGGGGGAGAGTTGTAACACCCCGATAAAATAAGATAATTATTTAATTTAAGTTAATAATATATTTATTAATTTAATTAAATAATTGGAATATTATTATTGGAATTATTATTATTGGATTATTATTTTATTAGAATAAAAGTTGGAATTTAGAAAAGGTCCCATTTGGTAAAAGGGTATTTTCACATGAAAAGGAAAAAGAGACAGAAAAGTGGAAAAGGGCAAAGAGAGCCAGAGAACAAGGGTTGAAGAGAGGAAGAGCTTGAAGCTGCAGGATTGCCGGATTAACTCAGGTAAGGGGGGTTTATCGACGATTAATGGGTATTATGGGATAACATGTAGTGGGTAGTGATAGACCATTGATTTGACTCTAATTGGAATGATGCATGATGAAATTGTGAACTTTTGGATGAACGAAATTGGATTATGATTGAAAGGAATTCGTAGGAATTAGATGTAAAAATGTTAGAATTGGTGAAATTGAATAGGGTATGATTCGTGTTAGATGATATGAACGATTACTGTGAAAAATTAGATTGTAGGAGGTTGGAATTGGGAGATCTCGTAGCAGAGAAAACCATAGCAGATCTGGAAATCTGGTTTCTGGTCATACGCGTATGGCACTAGGCAATACGCGTATGAGATGGTCTGGTACGCGTATGGCACTAGGCAATACGCGTATGGATGAGGAAGATGATGTTTTGAACGTGGTTTGGTCTCTGTTGGTACGCGTATGGGGAAGTGGTACGCGTAGCATACGCGTATGAGACAGGTGATACGCGTATGGGATTGGCGTAGAAATGGGCCATACGCGTATGGGACTAGGCAGTACGCGTATGGGCAGGATTGTGATTTTTTCTGTGCTGTTGTTGTGCAGTTTTTGGTTGTTCAGCTGAGTAATGTAATTTAGCTGATGTATGATAGAGTAGGGATCATTTCCCGTTGTTTTGAGCAGTATAGGTATTAGTAGAGTGTGCTAATGCTGTAATTGATTATGTGGTAGGACATGATATGATTATGTGGTAAATATGTTGATGATGTACGATGGTATGCATAATGTTGTGAATGTATCTATCATGTATGAAGTTATGAATGGATTGTTATGGCTTAGAGTGTGAGCATATGTCCATTGTGGATGATTATTGATGTTTGCATGACTAAGTGATTTAGCTTGCATATTGTGGCCGTTATGGTGGTAGCTAATTCCCATGGTGAGGAATTAGTGAGTTAGTATTGTGGATTGTTGTTGATGTTTGCATGCTAGGTGATTAGCGTGCATATCATAGCCCTTGGGGTGGTAGCTAATTCCCATGGTGAGGAATTAGTGAGTGAGTCACTAGGTCTCAAATGAGTGGGACTAGTGAGCTTGGTAGCCGTACCTGGATTTGGTCGGTGAGGTTGAACTATATGTTCACGAATAGTCGGTACCGCATGCATGGAGTCTCATTGCATAATGTATGTATGCATTGCGTATAATATGAATGGATGTATTCCAATATTATACGTGTGTTTTATGGATGTGTTGAGTTTGAGTATGATGATGATGATGATTATGAGTTGATATTGCCGTTGCTGAATATGTGTATGATTAGGGTGATGAAATGTATTAATTTACTTAACATTACATGATATTTTATAATGCTTATTATATCGATTGAGGAACTCACCCTTACAACTATTTTTCAGGTAACGAGCAGTGATTGAGTAGAAGCTAGTCCTTGGAGTCTAGTGTAGTTCCTTAGTGGGTCATGCTCTAGTAGATGTAACATCGGGACGGGATGTTTTACCTTATTTTCATTATTGGTTGTTGAATGATCTTACCTGTAATGTGTTACATGGTTTGCATGTTGTTGTTAATTTCTATCCGCTGCGAATTATGCAAATGTTTATTTTGATAAATAAATGAGTATGACCAGATATTTGGAACACGGTGTGAAGAGATTGTGTGACACCCTTAATTGCATATTTACTCTGATTTACATTGTTGTTTTAATTAAATATTTGGGGTATTTTAGAAGGGTGTTACATTAGTGGTATCAGAGCATAGTCGGTCGAGTCGAGTCGTAATTATTCTGTTTCCCTGTACGTGATAGGTGTTGTGTAACCCTATCAGTACTTATTGTTTTAGCTTGTTGGGTTTTCAGAATAGAGATGGCTGGAAGAGGTAGAGATGATGCTGCGATTGCTGAGGCTCTGGGTATGCTAGCTGGAGTACTTGGAGGGAATCCGAATGTTGTGGGAATGGGAGCTGCTCGTCAACTGAGTGAGTTCCAGAAGAACAATCCTCCAATGTTCAAGGGAGCATACGATCCAGATGGTGCTCAGAAGTGGTTGAAGGAAATCGAGAGGATCTTCCGAGTGACTGAGTGTGCCGATAACCAGAAGGTCAGGTTCGGTACGCATATGCTGTCAGAGGAAGCAGATGATTGGTGGGTTACTACCCGCACTGAGTTGGAAACTGCTGGGAATGCTGAGATCACTTGGGCGGTGTTCAGAGAGCGATTCCTGAGGAAGTACTTTCCAGAGGATGTCAGAGGAAAGAAAGAGATAGAGTTCTTGGAATTGAAGCAGGGCACCGGTCTGTTACTGAGTATGCTGCTAAGTTCACAGAGCTGTCAAAGTATTACACTCCCTATAATGAGGCTACTGGGGAATTTTCAAAATGTGTGAAGTTTGAGAACGGGTTACGTCCCGAGATCAAGCAGGCTATTGGGTATCAGCGGATTAGAGTGTTTTCTGATTTGGTTGACTGTTGCAGGATTTTTGAACAGGATACCAAGGCTAGAGCAGAGAGCTATCAGCAAAGGGTTGATAGGAAAGGCAAGAATCAGAATGATCGTGGGAAACCGTATGCAGCTGGAAAAGGTTTCCAGAGGCAGAGTGGGATGAGGAGACCTAGTGGGGGAGACTCCAGTGCACCTGCTAAGTGTTTCAGATGTGGTCAGGCTGGACATCGTATCCATGAGTGTACCAGTACTGAGAAGAAGTGTTACAAGTGTGGAAAAGGTGGTCACTTGGCTGCAGAGTGCCGGTTGAAGACTGTGACTTGTTTCAACTGTGGAGAAGTGGGTCATATCAGTCCACAGTGTCCTAAGCCGAAGAGAGAGAACCAGTCGGGAGGCAAGGTCTTTGCTTTATCGGGTTCTGAGACTTCTGCAGATGATCGTTTGATCCGAGGTACGTGTTATATTAATGGCTTTCCTCTTGTAGCTATTATTGACACAGGTGCGACTCATTCCTTTATATCTTTGGATTGTGCTGTGAAACTTAAATTAGAGATATCTGAGATGCATGGTAGTATGGTGATTGATACTCCTGCGAAGGGTTCAGTGACTACTACGTCAGTTTGTTTAAAGTGTCCTTTGAGTATTTTTGGTAGAGACTTTGGGATAGACCTCGTGTGTCTTCCACTAGTGCAGATTGATGTTATCCTGGGTATGAACTGGTTGGTGTTTAACCGAGTTTATATTAACTGTTTTGACAAGACTGTGATCTTTCCTGAGATTGAGGAAGGAAGAGTTTGTTTCTATCTGCAAGGCAGGTGAATGAGGCAGTAGCAGATGGGGCAGAGTTGTTTATGCTATTAGCGACTGTGGAGGCTAAAGATAAACTGGTGATTTGCGATCTAGCCGTGGTGTGTGATTTTCCTGATGTGTTTCCTGAAGAAGTGAATGAATTACCGCCAGAGCGTGAAGTTGAGTTCTCGATTGATTTGGTACCTGGTACTAGGCCGATATCGATGGCTCCGTACCGTATGTCTGCTGTTGAGTTAACTGAATTGAAGAGTCAGCTGGAAGATCTGTTGGATAAGAAATTTATTCGTCCGAGTGTGTCACCGTGGGGTGCACCAGTGTTATTGGTTAAGAAGAAAGAAGGTACTATGAGGTTGTGTGTGGACTATAGGCAACTGAATAAAGTGACGATCAAGAACCGATATCCTTTGCCGAGGATTGATGATTTGATGGATCAGTTGGTTGGTGCGAGTGTGTTCAGTAAAATAGATTTGAGATCGGGGTATCATCAGATACGTGTGAAAGCTAAGGATATTCAGAAGACTGCTTTCAGAACAAGGTATGGACATTATGAGTATTCTATAATGCCTTTTGGTGTGACTAATGCGCCTGGGGTATTTATGGAGTATATGAATAGGATTTTCCATCCGTACCTAGACAAGTTTGTTGTGGTGTTTATTGACGATATTTTGGTGTATTCGAAATCTGAAGAAGAGCATGCTGAACATTTGAGAGTGGTTTTAGAAGTTCTACGAGAAAAGAAGTTATTTGCTAAACTGTCCAAGTGTGAATTTTGGTTAGAAGAGGTCAGTTTTCTTGGTCATGGGATTTCAAGAGGTGGTGTTGCTGTTGATCCTTCTAAGATAGAAGCGGTATCTAAGTGGGAAGCTCCGAAGTCAGTTTCTGAGATAAGAAGTTTTCTTGGACTTGCAGGCTATTATAGGAAATTCATTGAGGGATTTTCTAAGTTGGCGTTACCGTTGACGATGTTGACCAGAAAGGGGCAAGCGTTTGTTTGGGACTCAAAATGTGAAGAAGGTTTCCAAGAGTTAAAGAGAAGGTTGACCACTGCTCCTATTCTGATATTACCGAGTCCATCGGAACTATTTGAGGTTTACTGTGATGCTTCATTGTTGGGTTTGGGTGGTGTGTTGATGCAGAATAAGCAGGTTATAGCTTATGCTTCGAGACAACTGAGGGTTCATGAGAGGAACTATCCGACACACGATTTAGAGTTAGCGGCTGTGGTTTTTGTTCTGAAGTTGTGGAGGCATTACTTGTACGGGTCAAGATTTGAGGTTTTCAGTGACCATAAAAGTTTAAAGTATTTGTTTGATCAGAAAGAGCTGAATATGAGACAGAGGAGATGGTTAGAGTTTCTGAAGGATTATGACTTTGGGTTGAATTACCATCCGGGTAAAGCAAACGTAGTGGCTGATGCATTGAGTCGGAGATCATTGCATATGTCTATGTTAATGGTTAAAGAATTGGATCTAATTGAGCAGTTCAGAGACTTGAGTTTGGTGTGTGAGAGTACTCACAATAGTGTTAAATTGGGAATGTTAAAGTTAACGAGTGGTATTATGGATGAGATTAGAGAGGGTCAGAAATCCGATGTGCTTTTGGTTGATAAGTTGACTCTAGTGAATCAAGGTCAAGGTGGTGAATTCAGAGTTGATGAGAATGGTGTTTTGAAATTTGGTAATCGGGTGTGTATTCCGGATGTTACCGAGCTTAAGAAGAGTATTCTTGAGGAAGGACATCGTAGTGGCCTGAGTATTCATCCTGGAGCTACGAAGATGTATCATGATTTGAAAAAGTTATTTTGGTGGCCGGGAATGAAAAGAGAAATTGCGAGTTTTGTTTATTCTTGTTTGACTTGTCAGAAGTCAAAGATTGAGCATCAGAAGCCGTCTGGGCTAATGCAACCGTTGGCTATTCCAGAGTTGAAGTGGGATAGTATCAGTATGGATTTTGTTTCTGGTTTACCGAGGACAAGTAAGAATTTTGACGCTATTTGGGTGATTGTCGACAGATTGACAAAATCGGCTCATTTCATTCCGATCAGAATGGATTATCCGTTAGAGAGATTAGCTGAGCTGTATATTGAGAAAATTGTAAGTTTGCATGGTATTCCGTCGAGTATTGTTTCGGACAGAGATCCTAGATTTACATCGAAGTTCTGTGAAGGTTTGCAGAGGGCTTTGGGAACTAAACTGAGATTGAGTTCTGCATATCATCCGCAGACTGATGGTCAGACTAAGAGGACGATTCAGTCACTGGAGGATCTTTTGAGGGCTTGTGTTTTGGAAAAGGGAGGTGCTTGGGATTGCTATTTACCTTTGATTGAGTTTACCTACAACAATAGTTTTCATTCGAGCATTGGTATGGCACCGTTTGAAGCTTTGTATGGTAGGAGATGTCGGACACCTTTATGTTGGTATGAGTCCGGTGAGAGTGCTGTGATTGGACCGGAGATTGTTCAACAAACTACGGAAAAGATTAAGATGATTCAGGAGAAGATGAGAATTGCTCAGAGTCGTCAGAAGAGTTATCACGACAAGAGGAGGAAGTCACTTGAGTTTCAAGAGGGAGATCATGTGTTTCTCCGTGTTACTCCGATAACTGGAGTTGGTCGAGCTTTGAAGTCGAAGAAGTTGACACCTCGATTTATTGGTCCTTATCAGATTTTGGAGAGGATAGGGGAGGTAGCCTATCGTATCGCTTTACCACCGTCACTTGCGAATTTGCATGAGGTTTTTCATGTGTCTCAGTTGAGGAGGTACATTCCTGATCCGTCGCATGTAGTCCAAGTAGATGATGTACAGGTGAGAGATAACCTGACTGTTGAAACATCACCTATGAGGATCGAGGATCGAGAGTTGAAGCAGTTGTGGGGTAAAGAGATTGCCTTGGTGAAGGTAGCTTGGGGAGGACCAGCAGGTGGCAATGTGACTTGGGAACTTGAGAGTCAGATGAAGGAGTCCTATCCAGAGTTATTCGCTTGAGGTATGTTTTCGAGGACGAAAACTCTTTTAGTGGGGGAGAGTTGTAACACCCCGATAAAATAAGATAATTATTTAATTTAAGTTAATAATATATTTATTAATTTAATTAAATAATTGGAATATTATTATTGGAATTATTATTATTGGATTATTATTTTATTAGAATAAAAGTTGGAATTTAGAAAAGGTCCCATTTGGTAAAAGGGTTATTTTCACGTGAAAAGGAAAAGAGACAGAAAAGTGGAAAAGGGCAAAGAGAGCCAGAGAACAAGGGTTGAAGAGAGGAAGAGCTTGAAGCTGCAGGATTGCCGGATTAACTCAGGTAAGGGGGGTTTATCGACGATTAATGGGTATTATGGGATAACATGTAGTGGGTAGTGATAGACCATTGATTTGACTCTAATTGGAATGATGCATGATGAAATTGTGAACTTTTGGATGAACGAAATTGGATTATGATTGAAAGGAATTCGTAGGAATTAGATGTAAAAATGTTAGAATTGGTGAAATTGAATAGGGTATGATTCGTGTTAGATGATATGAACGATTACTGTGAAAAATTAGATTGTAGGAGGTTGGAATTGGGAGATCTCGTAGCAGAGAAAACCATAGCAGATCTGGAAATCTGGTTTCTGGTCATACGCGTATGGCACTAGGCAATACGCGTATGAGATGGTCTGGTACGCGTATGGCACTAGGCAATACGCGTATGGATGAGGAAGATGATGTTTTAAACGTGGTTTGGTCTCTGTTGGTACGCGTATGGGGAAGTGGTACGCGTAGCATACGCGTATGAGACAGGTGATACGCGTATGGGATTGGCGTAGAAATGGGCCATACGCGTATGGGACTAGGCAGTACGCGTATGGGCAGGATTGTGATTTTTTCTGTGCTGTTGTTGTGCAGTTTTTGGTTGTTCAGCTGAGTAATGTAATTTAGCTGATGTATGATAGAGTAGGGATCATTTCCCGTTGTTTTGAGCAGTATAGGTATTAGTAGAGTGTGCTAATGCTGTAATTGATTATGTGGTAGGACATGATATGATTATGTGGTAAATATGTTGATGATGTACGATGGTATGCATAATGTTGTGAATGTATCTATCATGTATGAAGTTATGAATGGATTGTTATGGCTTAGAGTGTGAGCATATGTCCATTGTGGATGATTATTGATGTTTGCATGACTAAGTGATTTAGCTTGCATATTGTGGCCGTTATGGTGGTAGCTAATTCCCATGGTGAGGAATTAGTGAGTTAGTATTGTGGATTGTTGTTGATGTTTGCATGCTAGGTGATTAGCGTGCATATCATAGCCCTTGGGGTGGTAGCTAATTCCCATGGTGAGGAATTAGTGAGTGAGTCACTAGGTCTCAAATGAGTGGGACTAGTGAGCTTGGTAGCCGTACCTGGATTTGGTCGGTGAGGTTGAACTATATGTTCACGAATAGTCGGTACCGCATGCATGGAGTCTCATTGCATAATGTATGTATGCATTGCGTATAATATGAATGGATGTATTCCAATATTATACGTGTGTTTTATGGATGTGTTGAGTTTGAGTATGATGATGATGATGATTATGAGTTGATATTGCCGTTGCTGAATATGTGTATGATTAGGGTGATGAAATGTATTAATTTACTTAACATTACATGATATTTTATAATGCTTATTATATCGATTGAGGAACTCACCCTTACAACTATTTTTCAGGTAACGAGCAGTGATTGAGTAGAAGCTAGTCCTTGGAGTCTAGTGTAGTTCCTTAGTGGGTCATGCTCTAGTAGATGTAACATCGGGACGGGATGTTTTACCTTATTTTCATTATTGGTTGTTGAATGATCTTACCTGTAATGTGTTACATGGTTTGCATGTTGTTGTTAATTTCTATCCGCTGCGAATTATGCAAATGTTTATTTTGATAAATAAATGAGTATGACCAGATATTTTGGAACACGGTGTGAAGAGATTGTGTGACACCCTTAATTGCATATTTACTCTGATTTACATTGTTGTTTTAATTAAATATTTGGGGTATTTTAGAAGGGTGTTACATTAGTGGTATCAGAGCATAGTCGGTCGAGTCGAGTCGTAATTATTCTGTTTCCCTGTACGTGATAGGTGTTGTGTAACCCTATCAGTACTTATTGTTTTAGCTTGTTGGGTTTTCAGAATAGAGATGGCTGGAAGAGGTAGAGATGATGCTGCGATTGCTGAGGCTCTGGGTATGCTAGCTGGAGTACTTGGAGGGAATCCGAATGTTGTGGGAATGGGAGCTGCTCGTCAACTGAGTGAGTTCCAGAAGAACAATCCTCCAATGTTCAAGGGAGCATACGATCCAGATGGTGCTCAGAAGTGGTTGAAGGAAATCGAGAGGATCTTCCGAGTGACTGAGTGTGCCGATAACCAGAAGGTCAGGTTCGGTACGCATATGCTGTCAGAGGAAGCAGATGATTGGTGGGTTACTACCCGCACTGAGTTGGAAACTGCTGGGAATGCTGAGATCACTTGGGCGGTGTTCAGAGAGCGATTCCTGAGGAAGTACTTTCCAGAGGATGTCAGAGGAAAGAAAGAGATAGAGTTCTTGGAATTGAAGCAGGGCAACCGGTCTGTTACTGAGTATGTTGCTAAGTTCACAGAGCTGTCAAAGTATTACACTCCCTATAATGAGGCTACTGGGGAATTTTCAAAATGTGTGAAGTTTGAGAACGGGTTACGTCCCGAGATCAAGCAGGCTATTGGGTATCAGCGGATTAGAGTGTTTTCTGATTTGGTTGACTGTTGCAGGATTTTTGAACAGGATACCAAGGCTAGAGCAGAGAGCTATCAGCAAAGGGTTGATAGGAAAGGCAAGAATCAGAATGATCGTGGGAAACCGTATGCAGCTGGAAAAGGTTTCCAGAGGCAGAGTGGGATGAGGAGACCTAGTGGGGGAGACTCCAGTGCACCTGCTAAGTGTTTCAGATGTGGTCAGGCTGGACATCGTATCCATGAGTGTACCAGTACTGAGAAGAAGTGTTACAAGTGTGGAAAAGGTGGTCACTTGGCTGCAGAGTGCCGGTTGAAGACTGTGACTTGTTTCAACTGTGGAGAAGTGGGTCATATCAGTCCACAGTGTCCTAAGCCGAAGAGAGAGAACCAGTCGGGAGGCAAGGTCTTTGCTTTATCGGGTTCTGAGACTTCTGCAGATGATCGTTTGATCCGAGGTACGTGTTATATTAATGGCTTTCCTCTTGTAGCTATTATTGACACAGGTGCGACTCATTCCTTTATATCTTTGGATTGTGCTGTGAAACTTAAATTAGAGATATCTGAGATGCATGGTAGTATGGTGATTGATACTCCTGCGAAGGGTTCAGTGACTACTACGTCAGTTTGTTTAAAGTGTCCTTTGAGTATTTTTGGTAGAGACTTTGGGATAGACCTCGTGTGTCTTCCACTAGTGCAGATTGATGTTATCCTGGGTATGAACTGGTTGGTGTTTAACCGAGTTTATATTAACTGTTTTGACAAGACTGTGATCTTTCCTGAGATTGAGGAAGGGAAGAGTTTGTTTCTATCTGCAAGGCAGGTGAATGAGGCAGTAGCAGATGGGGCAGAGTTGTTTATGCTATTAGCGACTGTGGAGGCTAAAGATAAACTGGTGATTTGCGATCTAGCCGTGGTGTGTGATTTTCCTGATGTGTTTCCTGAAGAAGTGAATGAATTACCGCCAGAGCGTGAAGTTGAGTTCTCGATTGATTTGGTACCTGGTACTAGGCCGATATCGATGGCTCCGTACCGTATGTCTGCTGTTGAGTTAACTGAATTGAAGAGTCAGCTGGAAGATCTGTTGGATAAGAAATTTATTCGTCCGAGTGTGTCACCGTGGGGTGCACCAGTGTTATTGGTTAAGAAGAAAGAAGGTACTATGAGGTTGTGTGTGGACTATAGGCAACTGAATAAAGTGACGATCAAGAACCGATATCCTTTGCCGAGGATTGATGATTTGATGGATCAGTTGGTTGGTGCGAGTGTGTTCAGTAAAATAGATTTGAGATCGGGGTATCATCAGATACGTGTGAAAGCTAAGGATATTCAGAAGACTGCTTTCAGAACAAGGTATGGACATTATGAGTATTCTATAATGCCTTTTGGTGTGACTAATGCGCCTGGGGTATTTATGGAGTATATGAATAGGATTTTCCATCCGTACCTAGACAAGTTTGTTGTGGTGTTTATTGACGATATTTTGGTGTATTCGAAATCTGAAGAAGAGCATGCTGAACATTTGAGAGTGGTTTTAGAAGTTCTACGAGAAAAGAAGTTATTTGCTAAACTGTCCAAGTGTGAATTTTGGTTAGAAGAGGTCAGTTTTCTTGGTCATGGGATTTCAAGAGGTGGTGTTGCTGTTGATCCTTCTAAGATAGAAGCGGTATCTAAGTGGGAAGCTCCGAAGTCAGTTTCTGAGATAAGAAGTTTTCTTGGACTTGCAGGCTATTATAGGAAATTCATTGAGGGATTTTCTAAGTTGGCGTTACCGTTGACGATGTTGACCAGAAAGGGGCAAGCGTTTGTTTGGGACTCAAAATGTGAAGAAGGTTTCCAAGAGTTAAAGAGAAGGTTGACCACTGCTCCTATTCTGATATTACCGAGTCCATCGGAACTATTTGAGGTTTACTGTGATGCTTCATTGTTGGGTTTGGGTGGTGTGTTGATGCAGAATAAGCAGGTTATAGCTTATGCTTCGAGACAACTGAGGGTTCATGAGAGGAACTATCCGACACACGATTTAGAGTTAGCGGCTGTGGTTTTTGTTCTGAAGTTGTGGAGGCATTACTTGTACGGGTCAAGATTTGAGGTTTTCAGTGACCATAAAAGTTTAAAGTATTTGTTTGATCAGAAAGAGCTGAATATGAGACAGAGGAGATGGTTAGAGTTTCTGAAGGATTATGACTTTGGGTTGAATTACCATCCGGGTAAAGCAAACGTAGTGGCTGATGCATTGAGTCGGAGATCATTTCATATGTCTATGTTAATGGTTAAAGAATTGGATCTAATTGAGCAGTTCAGAGACTTGAGTTTGGTGTGTGAGAGTACTCACAATAGTGTTAAATTGGGAATGTTAAAGTTAACGAGTGGTATTATGGATGAGATTAGAGAGGGTCAGAAATCCGATGTGCTTTTGGTTGATAAGTTGACTCTAGTGAATCAAGGTCAAGGTGGTGAATTCAGAGTTGATGAGAATGGTGTTTTGAAATTTGGTAATCGGGTGTGTATTCCGGATGTTACCGAGCTTAAGAAGAGTATTCTTGAGGAAGGACATCGTAGTGGCCTGAGTATTCATCCTGGAGCTACGAAGATGTATCATGATTTGAAAAAGTTATTTTGGTGGCCGGGAATGAAAAGAGAAATTGCGAGTTTTGTTTATTCTTGTTTGACTTGTCAGAAGTCAAAGATTGAGCATCAGAAGCCGTCTGGGCTAATGCAACCGTTGGCTATTCCAGAGTTGAAGTGGGATAGTATCAGTATGGATTTTGTTTCTGGTTTACCGAGGACAAGTAAGAATTTTGACGCTATTTGGGTGATTGTCGACAGATTGACAAAATCGGCTCATTTCATTCCGATCAGAATGGATTATCCGTTAGAGAGATTAGCTGAGCTGTATATTGAGAAAATTGTAAGTTTGCATGGTATTCCGTCGAGTATTGTTTCGGACAGAGATCCTAGATTTACATCGAAGTTCTGTGAAGGTTTGCAGAGGGCTTTGGGAACTAAACTGAGATTGAGTTCTGCATATCATCCGCAGACTGATGGTCAGACTAAGAGGACGATTCAGTCACTGGAGGATCTTTTGAGGGCTTGTGTTTTGGAAAAGGGAGGTGCTTGGGATTGCTATTTACCTTTGATTGAGTTTACCTACAACAATAGTTTTCATTCGAGCATTGGTATGGCACCGTTTGAAGCTTTGTATGGTAGGAGATGTCGGACACCTTTATGTTGGTATGAGTCCGGTGAGAGTGCTGTGATTGGACCGGAGATTGTTCAACAAACTACGGAAAAGATTAAGATGATTCAGGAGAAGATGAGAATTGCTCAGAGTCGTCAGAAGAGTTATCACGACAAGAGGAGGAAGTCACTTGAGTTTCAAGAGGGAGATCATGTGTTTCTCCGTGTTACTCCGATAACTGGAGTTGGTCGAGCTTTGAAGTCGAAGAAGTTGACACCTCGATTTATTGGTCCTTATCAGATTTTGGAGAGGATAGGGGAGGTAGCCTATCGTATCGCTTTACCACCGTCACTTGCGAATTTGCATGAGGTTTTTCATGTGTCTCAGTTGAGGAGGTACATTCCTGATCCGTCGCATGTAGTCCAAGTAGATGATGTACAGGTGAGAGATAACCTGACTGTTGAAACATCACCTATGAGGATCGAGGATCGAGAGTTGAAGCAGTTGTGGGGTAAAGAGATTGCCTTGGTGAAGGTAGCTTGGGGAGGACCAGCAGGTGGCAATGTGACTTGGGAACTTGAGAGTCAGATGAAGGAGTCCTATCCAGAGTTATTCGCTTGAGGTATGTTTTCGAGGACGAAAACTCTTTTAGTGGGGGAGAGTTGTAACACCCCGATAAAATAAGATAATTATTTAATTTAAGTTAATAATATATTTATTAATTTAATTAAATAATTGGAATATTATTATTGGAATTATTATTATTGGATTATTATTTTATTAGAATAAAAGTTGGAATTTAGAAAAGGTCCCATTTGGTAAAAGGGTTATTTTCACGTGAAAAGGAAAAAGAGACAGAAAAGTGGAAAAGGGCAAAGAGAGCCAGAGAACAAGGGTTGAAGAGAGGAAGAGCTTGAAGCTGCAGGATTGCCGGATTAACTCAGGTAAGGGGGGTTTATCGACGATTAATGGGTATTATGGGATAACATGTAGTGGGTAGTGATAGACCATTGATTTGACTCTAATTGGAATGATGCATGATGAAATTGTGAACTTTTGGATGAACGAAATTGGATTATGATTGAAAGGAATTCGTAGGAATTAGATGTAAAAATGTTAGAATTGGTGAAATTGAATAGGGTATGATTCGTGTTAGATGATATGAACGATTACTGTGAAAAATTAGATTGTAGGAGGTTGGAATTGGGAGATCTCGTAGCAGAGAAAACCATAGCAGATCTGGAAATCTGGTTTCTGGTCATACGCGTATGGCACTAGGCAATACGCGTATGAGATGGTCTGGTACGCGTATGGCACTAGGCAATACGCGTATGGATGAGGAAGATGATGTTTTGAACGTGGTTTGGTCTCTGTTGGTACGCGTATGGGGAAGTGGTACGCGTAGCATACGCGTATGAGACAGGTGATACGCGTATGGGATTGGCGTAGAAATGGGCCATACGCGTATGGGACTAGGTAGTACGCGTATGGGCAGGATTGTGATTTTTTCTGTGCTGTTGTTGTGCAGTTTTTGGTTGTTCAGCTGAGTAATGTAATTTAGCTGATGTATGATAGAGTAGGGATCATTTCCCGTTGTTTTGAGCAGTATAGGTATTAGTAGAGTGTGCTAATGATGTAATTGATTATGTGGTAGGACATGATATGATTATGTGGTAAATATGTTGATGATGTACGATGGTATGCATAATGTTGTGAATGTATCTATCATGTATGAAGTTATGAATGGACTGTTATGGCTTAGAGTGTGAGCATATGTCCATTGTGGATGATTATTGATGTTTGCATGACTAAGTGATTTAGCTTGCATATTGTGGCCGTTATGGTGGTAGCTAATTCCCATGGTGAGGAATTAGTGAGTTAGTATTGTGGATTGTTGTTGATGTTTGCATGCTAGGTGATTAGCGTGCATATCATAGCCCTTGGGGTGGTAGCTAATTCCCATGGTGAGGAATTAGTGAGTGAGTCACTAGGTCTCAAATGAGTGGGACTAGTGAGCTTGGTAGCCGTACCTGGATTTGGTCGGTGAGGTTGAACTATATGTTCACGAATAGTCGGTACCGCATGCATGGAGTCTCATTGCATAATGTATGTATGCATTGCATATAATATGAATGGATGTATTCCAATATTATACGTGTGTTTTATGGATGTGTTGAGTTTGAGTATGATGATGATGATGATTATGAGTTGATATTGCCGTTGCTGAATATGTGTATGATTAGGGTGATGAAATGTGTTAATTTACTTAACATTACATGATATTTTATAATGCTTATTATATCGATTGAGGAACTCACCCTTACAACTATTTTTCAGGTAACGAGCAGTGATTGAGTAGAAGCTAGTCCTTGGAGTCTAGTGTAGTTCCTTAGTGGGTCATGCTCTGGTAGATGTAACATCGGGACGGGATGTTTTACCTTATTTTCATTATTGGTTGTTGAATGATCTTACCTGTAATGTGTTACATGGTTTGCACGTTGTTGTTAATTTCTATCCGCTGCGAATTATGCAAATGTTTATTTTGATAAATAAATGAGTATGACCAGATATTTTGGAACACGATGTGAAGAGATTGTGTGACACCCTTAATTGCATATTTACTCTGATTTACATTGTTGTTTTAATTAAATATTTGGGGTATTTTAGAAGGGTGTTACACTACCCAAGACACGAAAATGTCATGTGATCTGACAAATCCTTCTGAGATAATACTTATGTGTACAATTACCATTTTGCCCTTATGTCTATATTGAACACAAGGCATAGACCATGTCATCCTTGTCCAGTTCAATATTGGGCCCATAGACATTTATCCTGTTACGCAGGATGGGCAAATTCCATCTAGGTCACTCATGTCCCTTAGCATGCTTCGTGGAGTACCCATTAACTGTCTTTATGGTCATCCAGTTACGGACAATGTTTGATCAACAATAAGGCACTCGACTCTACATCTAGGGTCCATAGTGGTTTCAGGTCGAAGGGTGGTATACACCATTATCACCATGAGAATAACTTATGACACTTTGCATAACATTCTATATAGTATTCTCATAGCGGGTCAATCCGGTATAAATATTACTCTTAATATTCATACCTGTGTTTAAGACTTGATAACTCCTTATCCATGATCCATGAGATGTGATCATCAGTCTATATACATAATAGTCTTAATGCTTTAATGTTATCCCACTTCATAATAAAGCTCGACTATGGATACTTTAAGAATAATGTCCTTATGTTTAATGTGATCTCATGATTAAGTAACACTTGATACATTAAACGGACTGTCTATTCTAGGGACTTTATTAGACAAACATAATAAAGAAAAAGCCTTTTATTATTAATAAATAATTCGATACAAGTACCAAAAGTATTGGCCTCTAGGGCTTACACCAACAATCTCCCACTAGCACTAGAGCCAATCTGGCATACCCCTAATGCCCATAGATCTAGTATGGCCATCATGCTTTTGTTGTGCAAGAGGCTTTGTCAGTGGGTCAGCAATATTGTCAAGTGTAGGTATTCTGCATATTTTCACATCTCCTCTATCTATTATCTCTCGAATGAGGTGATAACGCCTAAGTATGTGTTTGGATCGTTGGTGAGATCTTGGTTCCTTAGCTTGTGCGATAGCACCATTGTTATCACAATAGAGACCAATGGGATCCACAATGCTAGGAACTATGCCAAGTTCACTAATGAACTTTTTGATCTAAACAACTTCCTTTGTTGCACTTGAGGCAGCAATATACTCGGCCTCGGTTGTAGAATCAGTAATTGTATCTTGCTTTGAACTTTTCCAGCTCACAGCACCTCCGTTTAAGCAAAAGACATAACCAGATTGCGATCTAAAGGCATCCTTATCTGTCTGGAAGCTAGCATCGGTGTATCCAATTACAGCCAGCTCTTCCTGACCTCCATATATCAAGAATGAGTCCTTAGTCCTTCTCAAATACTTAAGGATATTCTTGACAGCTACCCAATGAGCATCACCAGGATCAGACTGGTACCTACTCGTTGCACTTAAAGCATACGAGACATCTGGTTGAGTACATAACATGGCATACATGATAGATCCTATTACAGATGCATATGGAATCTTATTCATGCGATCCCTTTCTTCCTTAGTTGAAGGGGATTGTGTTTTTGATAGACACAGGACATGTTGCATAGTATGAATCCTTTCTTGGAATTATGCATATTAAAGTGTCTCAGCACTTTGTCTATGTACGTACTCTGACTTAGGCCAAGCAGATTTTGTGATCTATCTCTATAGATTTTGATTCATAATATATAGGCTGCTTCACCTAGGTCCTTCATAGAAAAGCATTTCCCCAACCAAGACTTTACTTGTTGCAGGGTAGGGACATCGTTTCCAATGAGTAATATGTCATCTACATATAATACCAGGAAAACGACCATGCTCCCACTAACCTTCTTGTAGACACAAGGCTCATCTTCGATCTTGATGAATCCATATTGTTTTACTGTTTCATCAAAACAAAGATTCCAGCTTCTAGAAGCTTGCTTCAATCCATAGATTGATCTTTGTAACTTACATATCTTTTGGGCTTCTTCTGGTATGTCAAATCCTTCAGGTTGTGTCATGTACACATCCTCAAGAAGATTCCCATTAAGGAAAGCAGTTTTGACATCCATCTGCCATATTTCATAATCATGATATGCAGCGATAGCAAGTAAAATCCGAACAAATTTAAGCATTTCAACATGTGAAAAGGTTTCATCATAGTCAACCCCATGGATTTGTTTATATCCTTTTGCAACCAGTATTGCTTTATAGGTATGTACCTTACCATCCATGTCAGTCTTATTTTTGAAGACCCACTTGCATCCTATAGGGTTAACTCCTACATGAGGCTCTACCAAGGTCCAAACTTTGTTTATGTACATGGAATCCATTTCAGATCTCATGGCTTCTAGCCACTTCTCAGACTTGGGACCAGTTATGGCCTCTTGGTAGGTTACAGGCTCATCTTGATCCATGAGTAATACATCACCTTGATCAGTTATGAGATATCCATATCTCTCAAGTAGGTGACGTATCCTGCTTGACATACGCTGGTCTTATTCTACTTGAGTTGGTTGCTCTTCCACAACTACTTGTGTTTCCTGCTATAATTCCTCCATAGCTGTATCAATGCTTTGTGATTCTTGAATTTCTTCAAGCTCTACTTTCCTCCCACTGATTCCTTTGGAAATAAAATCCTTTTCTAGGAAAACTCCAATTCGAGCGACAAACACGTTGCCCTCAGAAGGATTGTAGAAGTAATACCCTCTTGTTTCTTTAGGATACCCCACAAATAAGCATTTATCAGATTTGGGCTCAAGCTTAGTTGAAATTTGTCGTTTCACATAAACTTCGCAACCCCAAATCTTCATGTAAGACATATGTGGTTTCTTACCACTCCATATCTCATATGGTGTCTTCTCAATCTTTTGGAGGGAACACGGTTAAGTGTGTAAGCTGCTGTCAATAGTGCATGTCCCCAAAAGAAGTTTGGAAGATCATCGTGACTCATCATGGATCGAACCATGTCTAATAGGGTTCGATTTCTTCTCTCAGATACACCATTCCATTGGGGTGTTCCATGAGGAGTAAGTTGGGATAGGATCCCACACTCTTTCAGATGGTCATCAAACTCTAGGCTTAAATACTCACCACCTCGATCTGATCGAAGAGTTTTAATATTCTTACCTAGTTGGTTTTGTACTTCATTCTTGAATTCCTTGAACTTTTCAAAGGACTCTGATTTGTGTTTCATTAAATACACATAACCATATCTACTGAAATCATTAGTAAATGTGATGAAGTACTGAAAACCTCCTCTGGCTGGTATGTTCAGTGGTCCACATACATCAGTATGTATGAGGGCCAAAAGATCATTAGCTCTTTCACCTTTTCCAGTGAATGGAGACTTTGTCATCTTTCCAATTAAACAAGATCTGCATGTCTCATATGATTCATAATCAAAAGAGTTCAATAGTCCATCTTTATGGAGTTTGGAAATGTGTTTCTCATTTATGTGGCCTAATCGACAATGCCAAAGGTAAGTTGGATTTAACTCATTAGGTTTCATCCTTTTAGTATTAATGTTATAAATAGGCATTTCAAGATCAAGGACATATAGTCCATTGTTCATTTGTGCAGTAGCATAGAATATATCATTCAAATAAATTGAGCAACAATTGTTCTTTATTATAAATGAAAAACCAAACTTGTCCAAACAGGAAACGGAAATAATATTCCTTCTAAAAGCAGGTACATGATAACAGTTCTCTAATTGAATTATTAAACCACTAGGTAAAGTTAATACATAAGTTCCTATGGCTAAAGCAGCAACCTTTGCTCCATTGCCAACTCGTAGGTTAACTTCACCTTTTGCCAAATCTCTACTCCTTTTTAGCCCCTGCACATTGGTACAAATGTGAGAACCGCATCCAGTATCTAATACCCATGATGCATAAGTAGATAAATTAATTTTAATAAAAAAAATACCTGAAGTTGAAGTCTCTACTCCATTCTTCTTATCTTCCAGGTACTTTGGGTAGTTTCTCTTCCAGTGTCCGGTCTTACCGTAATGGAAGCAGGTGCCTTCCTTTGTTATGCATCCACTAGGCTTCAAAGCAGCAACAGTGGGTTTGGGTTTGGCAACTTCCTTGCCTTTCCCTTTATCACCCTGCTTGGTGGGTCTTTTGTTCTGTCTCTTTCCATTTCCGATCATCAGAATGGACTTCCCTTTTGACTTCAGATTCTGCTCAGCAGTTCTTAACATGGCTAGCAGTTCAGGAAGAGATTTGTCCACATCATTCATATTGAAATTTAGGACAAATTGACTGAATCTATCTGGCAACGATTGCAAGATCAAATCAGTCGCAAGTTCCTTTCCGAGGGGAAAACCCAACCTCTCAAGGTTTTCCACATACCCAATCATCTTGAGCACATGGGGACCTACAAGGGCTCCCTCAGCTAACTTGCCTTGAAAAAGGGCTTTTGAAACTTCAAACCTTTCATGCCTTGCTTGCTCTTGATAGAGCATCTTCAGGTGTTCGGTCATATCGAACGCTGCCATGTTCTCATGTTGCTTTTGCAACTCTGAGTTCATGGTAGCTATCATGAGACAAGCAGTTTCGTTGGCATCATCGACATGCTTCTTATAAGCATCTCTTTCTGCCTTAGGTGCAGAACTAGGAGGTTCCTCTTCAGGAACAGGTTTCTCCAAGACATACAACTTTCTATCATGTTTGAGGACAATCCTCATATTTCGGTGTCAATCCAGAAAATTTGTCCCAGACAATTTTTCCTTGTCAAGGATTGATCGCAAAATGTTGTTAGAGGTGTTTGTTGTCATGGTAATCTATATGAAAATAATGAAAATATAAGTATCAATAACATATTTAATTAGGCCTTTAATTCAATATGCTCCCATTATTTTACTCAACACAAATGACCCTCACCATTTGATTCGGAAAATCCCGTTGGAAGATTTTCTAGTGGGTCGAGATCCACATTTCACTTTGTTTTAAGTCCGCGTAGGCGGATTACACAAAACTAGGTTACTTAGGTAGGAACTCCTTCCAATTGTATCTAATACAACTCTCGGATATTTTAGTTGGGTGAATAACTCCTTATTCCAATCCATCACATGGATCATTTCCAACTCTTACTTCTAAAAATATATAATCTTATTATAATTTGTTTAGTTATGTTTGACTCATTGTTTTAGCAATTGGATATTACAATTATCCCATCGCACCTTACTAATATAGAACATGCACCTCGTGTAGGTGAAACCTATACTATCCGATACTAGTCTTGATGAGTGCTAAATCTTGGAAAGCATAAACTTAATATTTAATTTTGAGGGAATTTGCAATTATTCTGATATCACCGGCTTATTTATCATATAAATTGTCTCTCACATGCATCAACATACACTCACATGCATCAACATACATTCACATGCATCAACATACATAATGAAACAGTTATGGCCCCTAGCGCAATTATTCTCCCAAGCCAATGAGAGAACCTAAGCTAACCTAATGACGATATAAGTTTCTCCAAGCAATATCTTCAAGGTTGTCCTCCTTTGATATTGAATTCTTATCTTTCTTCATAACATTACATTACATAAAAGAAACTCATTTTACATACGAGGGAGTGAGATGAGAAAAGAAGTTACATTATGAGATTAAAAGAAAGGCACGACACGCAGGTCGTATTCTAAAAAACCCAAAACAAAATAAAGGAAAATTAAGGCCATAACCGATCACCACAAGACAATAATAATAAACACATTATTATTATTAATTTTAATTCTTTTAATTAATTAAAACCAAATTAAATTTCGGCGACCGATCACACTATGCAGAGTTAGCCGGGGGTCCGCTGCCCGATCAGCGGTTTCACATCAACGCTTGATACTTTAAAGCACAACTCTTGCGCAGTCACAACCCTAATCGCATAACTCTTTGACAACACAACCCTTGTGCCGTCATTAACCTTAATGCACCAATTTCAGACCGTCAAACATACCTCGATTGTTAATTCAGTATGATTGATCAACACGTCATTGCTTCACCATACTAATGTCGGATCAAGAAGCAAACGACCATTCATCGCTCAAAGGAAAATAACCATTAAGTGTTTGAATGAACGAAACAGAAGAAATATATCATATATACCGTATTTTGCATCAGGATTACTTATATCATATATAGAACTTGATCGATCTCAATTGCATAACCTTTGGACGATCGATGTATCGCTGCTTCACATTACTAATGTCGGATTCCGAAGCATAGTCAATATCAATCATCCAAATCATACACACATGATGCCAAATTTAATTACTCGTTTATTCTTTGATTCATTCTGTCTTTTAATCGTATTAATACAGAAAATATAGAAAATAAACAGCTATCATATGCATGGTTTCGTAAGTGGCTCTGATACCACTAAAGGAGAAGAGTGATCCAAAATGCAGCAGAATTTAAAATTTCTTCTTTAGTGATCCTTAAGAATGGGCATGATCAGTGATAGAATCGTTACCTCTTGTGGCAATTGTAACCTTTGATGCAGATCTACGGAGCGATCATGAACGTTGAACAATGACAACGTCTCTACTCAGTCCATACGAACGGATTCCTTCAATCTCAGTGCTAGCTGCTACGAATGAAGGCTTTGAGTGTGTGTGTGTGCGTGCGTGTGTGTGTGTGTGTGTGTGTGTGTGTGTGTGTGTGTGTGTGAGAGAGAGAGAGAGAGAGAGAGAGAGAGAGAGAGAGAAACGAAATTGCAACTGCACAAATGCTTCTGCACAAGGGTTCTATTTATAGAACCACTTGTGTGGGCTACGATCTAAAAAGCCTACTTAAGTGTGTGTTGCCCATATCTTATAATATGCCATATACACTTAAGTGTGTGGTACCTTACCGTATTTCGTATTCTACTTAAGTACACCGTACCTTATGATGTTCTACTATTCACTTAAGGGCACCGTACCTTACGGTGTTCCTTAGTTACTCTATCTCTCATCAATCCGTCCTTTTGTGTGTGACCCTATAGGTTTTCACGGCATTGACAATTATATTAAATAACGTATTTAACATAATAAACAGTGAGCAGTATCTAGCAACACATCATTTCTACCCAAGACACGAAAATGTTATGTGATCTGACAAATCCTTCTGTGATAATACTTATGTGTACAATTACCCTTTTGCCCTTATGTCTATATTGAACACAAGGCATAGACCGTGTCATCCCTGTCCAGTTCAATATTGGGCCCATAGACATTTATCCTGTTACGCAGAATGGGCAAATTCCATCTAGGTCACTCATGTCCCTTAGCATGCTTCATGGAGTACCCATTAACTGTCTTTATGGTCATCTGGTTACGGACAATGTTTGATCAGCAATAAGGCACTCGACTCTACATCTAGGGTCCATAGTGGTTTCAGGTCGAAGGGTGGTATACACCATTATCACCATGAGAATAACTTATGACACTTTGCATAACATTCTATATAGTATTCTCATAGCGGGTCAATCAGGTATAAATATTACTCTTAATATTCATACATTTGTTTAAGACTTGATAACTCATTATCCATGATCCCTGAGATGTGATGATCAGTCTATATACATAATAGTCTTAATGCTTTATTGTTATCCCACTTCACAATAAAGCTCGACTATGGATACTTTAAGAATAATGTCCTAATGTTTAATGTGATCTCATGATTAAGTCACACTTGATACATTAAACGGACTATCTATTCTAGGGACTTTATTAGACAAACATAATAAAGAAAAATCCTTTTATTATTAATAAATAATTCGATACAAGTACCAAAAGTATTGGCCTTTAGGGCTTACACCAACAGGAAGACCTCTGATCATGTATCTCACTGTCCTCGATGAGTTAATGGGGTGTGTATTAGGCCAACATGACGAGTCTGGCCGAAAAGAGCATGCAATATAATACCTGAGCAAAAAGTTTACCAACTGTGAAATCAAATATTCACTGCTTAAGGAAACTTGTTGCGCTCTAGCGTGGGCTGCTCACCGGCTGTGACAGTATATGTTGGCCCACACTACTTTGTTGATCTTGAAGATGGATTCGATCAAGTATATTTTTGAGAAGCCTTCTCTTACGGGAAGGGTTGCCCGTTGGCAAATGATTTTAACTGAATATGATATCTAGTATATGACTCAAAAAGCCATAAAGAGTAGTATAATTGCTGACTACTTAGCTCATCAACTTGTGGAAGATTACCAGCCAATGAAGTTCAAGATTCCGGATGAAGATGTGTTGTTTCTCAAAGAATACTCCAACCTACCAAACCCAGATGAAGGACCAGAACCAAGATCATGATGGACGCTCGTGATTGATGGTGCTTCAAATGCTTCGGGAAACAGTGTAGGAGTTGTCATTACTTCTCCCACGGGTTTTCATATTCCTTTCACTGCCAAAATCTTTTTCGACTGCAGAAATAACATGGCCGAATATGAAGCATGCATATATGGGATTGAAGCTTCTATTGATTTAAGAATCAATTATCTTGAAGTGCATAGGGATTCTGCTCTGGTCATCATCCAAATCAATGGAGATTGGGAGACTCATCACCCAAATTTGATTCCATACCGAGAGCACGTGATGAAGTTGATTCCATACTTTGAGGAGATCACGTTTGATCATATTCCAAGAGAAGAGAATCATTTAGCAGCTACACTGGCCGCTCTGGCATCCATGTTCAAAGTCAAATGGGCGAAATTGGCCCCTTCCATTAGCATTATGAGTTTGGATGAGCCAGCCTTTTGCTACACTAATGATGAAGCGCGACATGATAAACCCTGGTTTTATGATATCAAGAGATACCTTGAGAAACACGAATACCAGGAGGATGCATCTATCCCTGATAAGAAAACACTAAGAAAGTGGGCTGCCAGGTTTTTCTTAAATGGTGATGTGTTATATGAGAGGAATCATGATTCTGTCTTGCTTAGATGCGTGGATAGACACGAGGCAGACATAATCATTGAGGAGATTCATGAGGGTTCATTTGGAACACACTCCAGTGGGCATGCCATGGCGAAAAAGATTCTGAGAGCAGGTTATTATTGGATGACCATGGAAACCGACTGCCACATTCATGCCAGATCATGTCACAAATGCCAAATGTACGTTGATAAAGTAGATGTTCCTCCCATGCCTTTCAATGTTTTGACTTCTCCGTGGCCCTTTGCAATGTGGGGTATCGATATGATCGGGTGCATTGATCCCACTGCTTCAAATGGACACCGCTTCATCTTAGTGGCTATTGATTACTTCACCAAGTGGGTGAAAGCTACTTCCTATGCCAATGTGACTAAACAGGTGGTTGCTCATTTTATCAAACAGAATATCATTTGTTGTTATGGAATCCTTAAGAAGATCATGATAGACAATGAGTCCAATCTCAACAACAAGATGATGATAGAATTGTGTAAGAGTTTCAAGATTCAACATCACAATTCCTCTCCTTACCGCCCGAAGATGAATGGTGCAGTAGAGGCAGGCAATAGGAACATAAAGAAGATAGTACAAAAGATGAATGTAACCTACAAGGACTGGAACGAAATGCTACCTTTCACCTTACATGGTTATCGTACTTCGGTACTATAATACCCCAAAATTTACCCTTCGTTTTTTTCCTAGAAGCATGGGATTTTGTTTCACACTTCATTAGCATCATACTAGGTCATACTCATTGCATACTGCATTAGTGACTTGGAAATCAGGTTTTGGTTGATCACTCCTTAACAGAAGGGGCCCACACAAAGCAAGATTGAGAATGGACTTCATTCTCCAAGTATACAAGTCTCAAGGGTCTCAAGGGGGTCCAAGGATCTTTTTATGGTCCCCAGTTCATCAATGAAAGATTTAGAGCTATCAGAGTGCCCATCTGGATTTAATCAAGAAATTAGGGTTTCATGGCTACCTGGAATAGGCAATGTTTGGTTGGAAGTAGAGGATCTCATCCATGTCATGATTGTAGGGGCATCTTGGCCTAGGAAGATTCACAATTATCTCAGAAAGATCCATTGGCAAACAGTGCAACCAGTTCTTGATCATTTTGCCCTAAAATTAGGGTTTGGTATAAAATCAGTTTATTTTTGATTCTTTAGGTGAAACTCTTTTCCATGGCCCTCCATATGTCCACAAGGGTCTACATACAAAAAAATAAGCTCTTTATTTGAGCCAGAAGTGCTTCAATTGATCACTAGAATCGGGAATCAGACAGTTTGGGAAAAGTCAACTGTCGGGCCAGAAAAGTCAACTCCTGACATTTTGAGAGTGGAATCTCAAAATCCATGCCTAAGGGAGCCTACATGTGAAATTTGATCAAGGTTGGATCTTGGATTTATCATTTAATCAGGAATTGAAGAAGTTACCTAATTTGGAAATGGTTGACTTTCCATTTAGGGCAAGTTTTCATGATTGTTGCACCCACTAGAAGCCCATTTTCCATCAAGATGAAAGCTCCATTTGAAAATTTCTCCAACATGAAAGTCGTTCCTCTTGTTCCAAGCTTTCTAGAGATATAAAGTTTTCTCCATTTGGATTAAGATTGAGAAAGTTATGCTTAGTCAAAGTGAGACATATTTTTAGGACACTTAGAAAATTTTCTAAGTCTCAAAATCTTCAAAGTTTATCAAGACTTCTTGGCCAGTTTTCTTGAATTTCAAGGCATCTTTTGAAAATACTTTCTTCATAACAATTATACCTTGACATGTCCTCTTTCACATCCTTTTGGAATCATCTCATTTGGATCCATGGTTTGAGAGATGCATTCATCTAAAGTTGGCATCATGATTTGAATTTCTAGGCAGCATGTTAGGCCAAACTGGCCCAACCTTTTTGGCATGATGAAACCTGAACTTTAAGCCCATTTTTCACCTTCTTCCATTCATCATTTCCATTTGTGCTCAACATGAAAGATGTTAAGCTCCATGAAATCTTTCTACTGTTTGCATTGTCTTACCAATTGGTCATGTTCTCATTAAGATATATGGCCACAAAGTCACTATCTTGGACTGTTTCCTTGCCAGACCAAGACAACCATGCCATGCTGCAAAACCAACCAGCCCATGTTTTTTACCTCTTTTGTCCATGCACTTTTATGTCCACTCACTCAATTTTTGCCAAAATGAGAAACTTGCTCACACCATCTCACTTTTGCTTCAAATGCACATAATCAAAACCAAACATTTCTGAGCCCATTAAGGATTTATTGACCCACATATTTAAGCATTAAAGCCCTAATCTGAAGAGGGGTTGTGGATTTTCGAGCTAGGTAAGGAAAAGAGGTCATTAGAGTCAGCTTGCATTTCATAGCATTTCTCAAAGTTGAAGCATTGAAGCACCATCAAAGCAGCATCATTCTTCTTCCATTCCTCCATTACCAAGAAGCAGTGGACTAACTTCCACTAGGTAATCATCTTGCTCCTTTTTCCATAGCCATGTATAGCTTATTATGTTCACCATTATGCTTGCTTCATGCCATTACCATGCTTGCTTCATGTTATTTTCCATGTTAATATTATGCCATGCTTGTTGCTGAAGCCCTCAATATGAGGCATTGTTCATGTTGTTGAGTTTATACTATTCATATCCGTGTTCATGTGGGTGTCTTGTGGTCAACTTTTCTCTATGTTTAAGTCACCATTTTGCCTAAAACAAGATACCATGTTATTCTACTCTTTCCATACTTGAATTTGGTTTTTATTTCATGATGTTTGATGTACTATGGCATGAGCATTATTGGTTGGAAGTTGGAGGAAAATCACTGATTTTTCACGTGTTCTAGCTCATGCATGGCGTTAGGGTTTTGTCACGGGGAAGACGATGACGTGTCTTTTTAATAGCCCTTGGATTCTTGGCTTGCGTTTTAATCATAGCCGCCCGTTCCCTTTTGCCCTTTTGTGACTTAAGATACCACTTGACCTATTGACATGAGTTACATGAACTATTTTAATTAAACGTTCATTTAGTTTGTGTCACGCTGACTTAAGTTTGGTTATGGACTGGGCCAGCGCCAACTGCTTTTCCCACCCTCTGTTCAAGGCCCATCACCATTAATCTATTCCATTTTCATTTTCTTTTTATTTCCATTTTATTTTCTGCCTTGATTTTAATTATTTAAAAATATTTTCTTTATTCATAAAAATACCAAAAAATATTTTCCATATTTATTAATGTTTTATTTAATTTTATTTAATTTTTATTTTCATATTTATTTAATGTTAATATTTTATTTTAATTATTTATTTCAAGTGGATCATTTTAACACACATTCATTTCTTGATTTTATTTTCATGACTTAGAATTATTTTTAGTTCTTGATTTTTGGGATGAATGTTGACCACTGTCCCATGGTCAACCTGACCTTTTCTTGAATTTTTATTTCACAATTTTCTATTTATTTGATAATTATTTTGGTTGGTTGACTTCTAGTTTGACCTCTGTTTTATTTTAATTAATTTATGCACTAATTTTCATTATTTTAAAAATATTTTTGGGGGATGATGATGTCCTAACCTCACCTTACTTAGTTTAATTTTTTTATAATTTTCTTGATTAATTTGCTATTTATTTCATATTTTTTAAGTTGACTTGACGTTTCAGTTGACTTTTCTATGATCGAAGTTTGACTTAGGGATTACTTATGGCAATTGAAGAGATCTTTTGATCCTCCCTTGTTCATCTCATATGCCATGTATTAGAGGCCTTTTCATATTGATTTTATTTGATCCTTACTTCATTTCCTGATTAAATTATTCAGTGGACCCTTTGTGTGCATCATTGCATCTGTCTGATTCATCTGTCATTTGTGATAATTGTTTCTTTCATCCATGCTTAATATTGTTTGATTGTTTAACATGTTCATATTCCCATGCATTGTTTAATGATCCTTTATTTCATTCTTTGATTCTTTGATTCAATCATATACATGATTGTTTATCTGATTTGATTAATAACTGTTGCCTACCTGTATGATGTATGAGGCATATATTCTTATTGTCTGATTGCCATGAACCATCCCCATTCATAACAAATGTACCCCTCTCCCATGAAGTGTATAATATTTATTCTTTCATTCTTTATTCATCTGTTAATACAAGAATTAAAACGAACGTCCGATAACCATTTCAAAACAAGATCAAAAGTTCGATCCAACATCGAGTAATCATTTTCAAAACTTAACAGAACCAGCACGTATTCATCCATCCTTCTGTAAGTCGATTACTTCATGCATCGCCATTTCTATTGTAAGTCTATTGCTTCATGCATCGCCATCTACCTGTAAGTCGATTGCCTCAGGCATCGCCATCTACCCTTATCTGTGGTTCCTCTCCTTGCTCCATCCGTCGACTCTTGTTCCTTTTAGGTAGCACCCATTAGGTAGAACCCTTTGTATGATAACATAGGTAGAATTCCCTTATTCTTTGCATGCTAACATTAGGTAGATGTTCCTATTTGTAAACCCTAACACATAGGTCCACATTGCATGACAACTCTAGGGCAGAGCTTCCCTACTTTTAGACCTTCCGTGCGTCTCCAATCTTGTGGCATGTCAGTCCATTCTATTGCAAAGAGATAACTGCCTAAGACTCGATTCAGCGAGCTGCGACACCTACTGCTAGGACGTTGAACACATTGCCCACTTTCCTTTGACACAGCTGGTGTCCTCTTTTGTAAGTCCATGTTCAGATGGCAATCCTTAACCCCTAGTTAGTCGAACTACGACAACTCTGATTCTCATGTTCATATGAGATACGTAGGCACGAGATGTGATGTCTTGCCGAGTTTGACTGACGACTAACAACTAATCCTTGCTTGTTTTCGCCCTTGTTGCGATTCTTTTCTCTCGCCCTCGTTGCGATCGAGTCCTTCCCTTTCTCTTGCCCTAGTTGCAATCGAGACCTTCCCTTTCTCTTGCCCTAGTTGCAATCGAGACTCTTGTTCCCGTAGTTAGCTGAACTACGTTTTGCTCTGATTCTCATTCCAGATGAGATACGTAGGCATAAGACGCGATGTCTTATCGAGCACACTTCTCTTTAACCCATAGGTAGCCGAGCTACGAAGACTCTGATTCTCATATTCAGATGAGATACGCAGGCAGTGGATGCGACATCCTTGCGAGTCATTTTCTTTTAACCTTCTTTTAGCAGATAGTACATTAGATATACCCACACCCTTTAGACTAGAACAACAAGAGTGGATCCCGTAGAGTACTACGGATGCGTAGGGGTGCTAATACCTTCCCTTCGCATAATCGACTCCCGAACCCAAGATTTGGTTGCGAGACCTTGTCTTTTCCTTTTCTCCAGGTTTTCTTCGATCGTTTCCTTTCCCTCCTTTGGGATAAATAACGAACGGTGGTGACTCTTCTGTTTCATTTTCCTTCGCCGGTTTTTTCTTTTCGCATATTGGTTGCGACAGGTACGTACCACGACTGGGGAAACTCCATTTTCGTTGGTTTATGGCATGTAGGCAGTTTTTCCCGTCAAGGTTGAATTCCCTTCCTTAAGGTTGATGACAGATGTGAAACTCGACGAGGCCAAGCGGGTGCAAAATAGATTTGATCAGCTGAACCTCATCGAAGAGAATAGAATGACTTCTATATCTCATGGGAAATCATATTAAAAGCTGATGAAAAAGGCATTTGATCGAAGAGTTCGTCCTTAGAATTACAAAGCTAGTGACCTTGTGGTGAAAAGAATTATTCTTCCTCAATCTGATCCTAGGGGCAAGTGGACTCCAAATTATGAAGGGCCATATATGGTAAGGAAAGTCTTCTCTGGAGGAGCCATGATGCTCACCACTATGGATGGTGAAGACTTCCCACTCCCTGTGAATGCAGACATAGTCAAATAAATACTTCGCATAAAAAAGACTCGCTAGGTCGACGACTTAGGCAAAAAAAAGGGTATCCCAACGAACCACAAAAAAATGAATAAAAGGTCTGGGCAAAAAGTATGGATAAAAATAAAAAAATATAAGTACACATGCTAAGTTGAAAACCCAAAAGGGCAGCTTATGCAAAAAAGGGTATCCTGGTGGATTGAAAACCCGAAAGGGCAATCTAGGCAAAAGTTAGGGATTTAAAGCGAACGACTACGTCTTGCATTGGATCTCCGATTTAGTCGTACTGCTACAGTTGGAAACCCCGAAGGGTGGGAATCAGCTCAATCATTTTCTTCAAAAAGCAAGGGGATGATAACATCAAGGTCATAGGAGTTATAGCCGAATCGAAACCTGATGGAAATCCGTTTTCACATTGCCATTCCTGTAACAATCTTTTATTTTTATTTTTGCAATAACCTCTTCCAAGGAATTTCCTCAGGATGTAAATGCCTATTTACATGCCAATTCTCAAATCAATAAAAATTCCTTTTCATTCAAAAGCTTGTTCTTTATTTTTTATTTTATCTGTTTTGTTTGCAAAAACGTCCGAATTTTTGGTAATCATTGCTTTTGAAAATTTTGGGCTTTACGTGACATGATAAAAAGATATTTGAATAGGCTTGTGATTCTGTGTGTGTCCGGGTTGGTAGACAAAGTGGCCATGCTATGCTTGGAGCATTTTAGGTATGTTTTATGTTGCAGGAGTGATGTTCACTCGCAGATGTACGATGTACCAGCACGAAAGCAAGAATCATTGGGATGACTTTTAATATTGCTTTATTCCCCTAGCAAGTTTGTCAAGATTTCTTTTCGCCAAGAAGAGTCTTTGGTTGAAGGGGTTGACTTATGGGATCTTTGTAGTGGTGCTTATCGGAGAATGTTTATTCCCATACCAAAGTTTCACCCATAGTTGTGAGAAATGTCTTTTTCCCCATATGAGCCTTGGTTGAGAATTTTCTTATTCCCCAATAGAGTTGTATTATTGAGACTTCTTATTCAAGACTTCTCACATCTCCAGCAAAAGAGGCAGATTTTTGAGTTTCTTACGCAAAGTTCACCTCATTCCCAGCGAGAATCCATTGGTAATCTTTCTCAGTAACGTCTAATCTTCATTGGCATCCCCGCCCAGAGTTTGCATGGAGATTTGAGTTTCTTCAGCAGAGTTTGCAATTTATTTTTGCAAATTCCCCCAGAGATTGTGGCCCATGGTTATCAGTCACTCTGTTTTTACTCCCCACATAGTTTCAGATATTTCAAGGGCTTTTCTTCAGCAGTTCCTTATATTTCATTGATTCCCCTGCAAAATCATGCATCATTATATCGCATACATAAAATTGTGTAGTATTTCCATTTTAGATGGAGCATTACACCATAGAAAATTCAAACATGCATCAAAGCATAAGTCAATGGTGTTTCCTTGCTTCCCTAGTGAAGTTATCAATCCTTTGATATACCTTCCGATCCTTTTTATCCTTGCGAGATTCATTTGATTTTACCTACAAGTATCCTTGGAGCCTTTGATTTCCTGATAATCTTGTTAAATCCAGTTTTATCCCGGTACCTTTGTTGGTGATCCAGTTCTTTCCTGGCGCAACATATTTTGTTCATGGACATACCCGTATAGATTGGTAGTCTTTGTGATTGTTAAATCTAGTTATATCCTGGTACCTTTGTTGGTGATTCAATTCTTTCCTGGTGCAACATATTTTGTTCATGGACATACCCGTATAGATTGGTATTCTTTGTGATTGTTGAATCCAGTTCTATCCTGGTACCTTTGTTGGAGATCCAGTTCTTTCCTGGTGCAACATATTTTGTTCACTGACATACCCATATAGATTGGTAGTCTTTGTGATTGTTAAATCCAGTTATATCCTGGTACCTTTGTTGGTGATCCAGTTCTTTCCTAGCGCAACATATTTTGTTCATGGACATACCTGTATAGATTGGTAGTCTTTGTTATTGTTAAATTCAGTTCTATATTGGTACCTTTGTTGGTGATCCAGTTCTTTCCTTTCACAACATCTTTTGTTCATGAATGTGCCCGATTAGATTGGTAGTCTTTATGATTGAGTATTTTGCTCGAATACACTGAGAAACTTCAAAACCTACGTACTGACCTCTTTGCCTCTTCTCTAGAGTGCAATTTTTTTGGTTCTTTTGGTATTTGATCCTCTCCCAGCTTGATTGGTTGAAAGCTATCGCTTTGTTAACCTCTTGGGTGCGAGAAGCTTGAATAGGGGTAGTTGTTGTACCCCAAAATTTCCCCTCTTCTTTAAACATTAAACTTCTTATGTTTTATCATCATATACATGCATGCATATCATTAGTTCTATGGTTTTGGGGAGCAAGGCACCTCTCTTATGACCTTCTTCAAGATTTAGAAGGAAGAGAAGTGACAATCAATGCAAGGAGGGTGAGATATCCTCAACGTCATGACCACTCAATCTACAAGGATTTTCTTGTGCCCTAGGACATCTCAAATGGTCCATTACTTCGTCAATTGATTGAGATTTACAAGATATTGGAAGTAGATCACACCATCATAGTCTTTTGTTCCTTGAGCTAGGAGTGTTGATTACCCCAGTCTGTGGCATATCCATGGACCAAATTTTTGAATCATATTCATCATATCATTATACAAGACATATTTTGCTCTCAAGTTCCTCCATTTTCCCTAGAGGAATCAAGGTTTTGAAGATGTGCACTCATCTCTAATCTTTATGGACTGAAATTAGGGTTTGTGACAAAATCAGTTTATTTCTGATTTTTTGAGAAAGATTTGATTCCATGGTATTCTATGGGTCCCTAAGTGTATATGTGTGGAAATTTGACCATCAATTTTAATCAGAAGAGGTTTAATTGCTCAAATGATCAATAACTTTATTCAATTGGGGGAAAAGTCAATTGAGCAGATTGAAAAGTCAACTCTTGATTTTTTTTGGGTCAAAATTGTCTTCCACATGTCAAATATTGTCTATGGTTGAAATTTTATCAATAAAAGTCAAGAGATTCACCAAAAATAAAGAGTTATGAAAAGTTACCTAAATTGGAATTTAGGGTTTTAGAAACTTGCTATTTTTGGCAAGTTTGGTGTTAATGAGCAGCTATCTTCATGACCAATGTTCTCTATGATCAAGACTCCAAATAAAATTGTCCTTAACATGAAAGTTCTTCTCCTTTCTCCAAGTTTTAAGGAGATACAAATTTTGAAGCATTTGGAGCATCATGGCTCAAGTTATGGTTATTGGAAGTTTGGTATTTCAAATTCATCAATTATCTAACACTTAAAAAATTTCTAAGTGTTTCAAGTCAGGATTTCCAAGCATATTCATGGAATTTTTAAGGAATGTTAGAGGCTCCATTTCAATATATTCTCAACATGAAAATTGTAGTGTCAAGTTTCCTCTCTCCAATGGTTCCAAGAACTCCTCATTTGGTTGGCTACAACTCAAGATATCATCTTATAAAGTCATGACCTTAAGTTGGTAATTTGGTTTTATACTTAGTAAAATTTTGATAATTGTTTGGTCATTTCAAGCACCCCACTTCATGGTTATTTTTCACCTAGATACAAGTTTCATTTTAATTTTACCTCAACATGAGAATTGTAGATCACATTCCCCTCTCCATCTTTGCTTCAAGAATTTTCTCATTTAGTAGCTTAATGATCAAGTTATTTACATGTTAATTTGGGACCTCAAGATTATCAAGTGACCTATAATTTTCATATTTGTATGAAATTTCAAGCAGTTGTTTTTGTGGCCATTTTAAAGGGATTTCAAGGCCTTATTTCAATTTTCCTCCAACATGAAACTTGTTCTTCTCCTTTCCCTCTTTCCAAAAAGCCTTAGTTTATTCCATTTGGCCAAAAAACAATGGACTTATGTTGGTTTGAACATGTTTGATTCTTATTTCCAAATATCACAAACTTGTAAATAGACTTAATTATACTTGACTTAAACCTTCAAAAAAGCCAAAAAGAACTAACTCATTCAAACCATTCTTCGGCATTTGTGCCTTTCAAACTTAATTTTTATTGAAATCAATGCATCCACTTTGAAATTTGTATCACGAACTATGAGGTTTTGATCCCTCATTTTTATGTTGGTACGTAGGCACAAGTTCGAAGGTCTTGTCAAACAAAAAAAACATAATTAATGAATTCTTTTCTCATCCCCCCATTGTATTTGTTTGTAAACATCATTTTATATCAAATACATATGCACACAAAAAGGGCTCCCTAGGAGTACCTAGGACACTTTGGGTGCTAACACCTTCCCTCTGTGTAACCAACCCCCTTACCTGTAATCTCTGACATTTTATTAGTTTTGATTTGAAAACTTCTTACTTTTGGGTTTTGTTCGTACTTTTTCCCTTTTCCCTTGGAAACAATAAAAGCGCGGTGGCGACTCTTGTTATTTAATCTCTAACTTATCCATAGCTTGAAGATCATGAATTTACCGCTACACTAAGCTCCTTCTCTTTACTTGTTTTCGCTTGTTAAGCATTGCATGAGGGCTTATGTCCATTTATGGTCATGTGGCTGCATTTCCTTTTATGTTTTGCTTGAGAATCTTACTCAAGTATGTTTAGGTGATGATGATAGGTCTTTGTTGTGTTTGATACTGTCTTATATGACTTCTCTTTTCTTTCTTTTCACTTCACTCTTCTCATACCATATTTGTTTGGATACTTGACACATTAGAATTATTGCTTGCTAGTATGCCTATTTGTGTGTTTTTCTTGAACCTTTTGATGCTTAAACCATTTATGCATGACCTTTAGGAGTTAGATAACATGTACTCATGTTTATTTTAATGTGATTGTTGCTTCCCATTTTGGTTTGGTAACTTGTTGCTTGCTTAAGTTGTTTCCTTAACCTGTTTGAGTTTTGCCTCCCTCTTTCATGACTAGTTTGATTGAGTAGTCGTTATTTGTTAACATGTGACATTTTGGTGATAGTTTGTGATGTCCTAAGTCATGTTTAAACTTGAGAATTCACCTCTTGTCTTTTTCTTGCTTGATTTGCTTTTCTTTTCTTCCATGACTTGATATGGACTATTATCTTTCTTCCATGACTTGATATGGATTGTTATTGCTACTACCTTATCTTTCTTCCATGACTTAATATGGATTGCTATTGCTTTATTTATCTTCCTTGACTTGATATGGATTGCTATTGCTTTATTTCTCTTCCATGACTTGATATAGATTGCTATTTCTTTATTTCTCTTCCATGACTTGATATGGATTGTTATTGCTTTATTTCTCTTTTATGACTTGATATGGTATTCCTTTTTCTTTTCTTCCATGACTTGATATGGATTACTTTACCTTTTCTTCCATGACTTGATATGGATTTGTCTTCTTCTTTAGATCTTTTCCTTGTGTAGATAACATGTTCCCCATAAGATTTATTTGGTTCATTCTTGGTTAAGATTGAACTAAAGTAGACCTTAGGTTTGTTAACCAAGCACACCAACATTAGGTAGACCCTTGGATCCTTAACCCTAGGTCAATCTTTGCATGCTAATTTAGGTAGATGTCCCCCTTTTATCCTAACTTCAGGACCACTATTGCATGCCAACATTAGGGCTCTCTCTAGATTTCCCTTAGATTTTTCTTTCCTCTTTTGCATTCATTCTAAAACAAAAGCCTTTTCTCAATAAAATTCCAAAAAAATTCTAATACTACTTGAACTCTTTAAAAAATAAGAGAGAATTACTCATATGCCTCCTGCCTTGGGTGGATCATTTGGTGTATTCTTTCAACAAAAATACCCAACCAATCAAACTTATATTGCCGCTTGGTTTTTCTTATGAAATTTTTTAATAAGGGTGGTTACCCATAAAAATCACCAACAAACCAAAGTTTTTTAGAAGAACTACGGTGCTCTGATTCTTTATTGATACGTAGGCATTGGGTTGCAAAACCTAAGCGAGCACAATAATAAAAAAATTCATTTTGTTTGTAAATAATTCAATCCTTTTGCAGGCATTCCCTTTTAGTTGGTAAGTTTTAGAATAAACACACCCTTTTGATTAGATCAACAAGAGTGCATCCTGTAGAGTACTACAAACGTGAGGGGTGTTAATACCTTCCCCTTGCATAATCGACTCCCTTACCCATCTCTTGGTTGAGAGACCATTAGATTCATCTTTTTGTAGGTTTACTCAGTGATTCCTTTCCCTTTCTTGGGATAAATAACATTGGTGGAGACTCTGTTTTATGTGCACATTTTTTCGAGATGCGACAGGTACCTTACCATATTTCATATTCTACTTAAGTGCACCGTACCTTACGATGTTCTACAATTCACTTAAGTGCACCGTACCTTACAGTTTTCCTTATTTACTGTATCTCTTATCAATCTGTCCTTTTGTGTGGGACACTGTAGATTTTTGTGACATTGGCAATTATGTTAAATCAGGTATTTAACATAATAAACAGTGAGCAATATCTAGCAACACATCACTGCTACCCAAGACACGAAAATTTCATATGGTCTGACAAATCCTTTTTTTATGATAATACTTGTGTGTACAATTACCATTTTCCCCTTATGTCTATATTGAACACAAGGCATAGATCGTGTCATCCTTGTCTAGTTCAATATTGGGCCCTTAGACATTTATCCTGTTACGCAGGATGGGAAAATTCCATCTAGGTCACTCATGTCCCTCAACATGCTTCGTGGAGTACCCATCAACTATCTTTATGGTCATCCAGTTATGGAAAATGTTTGATCAACAATAAAGCACTCGACTTTACATGTAAGGTCCATAGTGGTTTCAGGTCGAAGGGTGGTATACACCACTATCACCATGAGAATAACTTATGACACTTTGCATAACATTTTATGTATTATTCTCATAGCGGGTCAATCCAGTCTAAATATTACTCCTAAGATTCATACCTATGTTTAAGACTTGATAACTCCTTATCCATGATCTATGAGATGTGATGATCAGTCTATATACATAATAGTCTTAATGCTTTAATGTTATCACACTTCATAAGATATCTCGACTACAGATACTTTAAGAATAATGTCCTTATGTTTAATGGGATTTCATGATTAAGTCATACTTGATACATTAAACGGACTAGCTATTCTAGGGACTTTATTACACAAACATAATAAAGAAAAAGCATTTTATTATTAATAAATAATTCAATACAAGTACCAAAAGTATTGACCTCTAGGGCTTACACCAACAACTAAGACCCACATCCGGTCTTTTTATAGGAAGATGGCTGCTCATTCTGATGATTGTTGTAACCCTAAATTTTCCCTCCTCTTTCTCATCTATGTATCTAATCACTTGATCAAGAGATGACTTGCATAAATCCATAAATCATCCACATGCATCACTCCCCATGGATTCAAAAGAAACTTGGGCCCAGGAAGCCAGGTTTCACACAGGTATCAAGGATCCAAAGGCATGGGTTGGTCACATCATCAGCATAGCATGTGAAACCTTAATGATGGTGGTGAAGGTTTGACTTCAACAAAGTTGTGACCAGACAACTGGGGCATTCAAAACCCTAATTTCTCAAGGCAGGATCTCTTGGAGCTTCCCTAGGCCTCATCTTGGCATCCAAATCCCTAATCAGGAGATGGTAATCAAAGGAACTTGGTGGCTTGATTGTGTATTCATTGTCAAGTTGCTTGACCTAGCTTGGAGTCTTGGTCTTAGCTCAAAGTCTATGGTGCTATTCATTGGGTTGTGGACACATCTTGGGTCATCATAACAATCAAACCCCTGTGTTTTAAGCCACTTGTTGGTCATGCCATTGGTTCATGGATTTTATATCAAAACCTTAACCTTATGGTCTCATTTCATGGTCTTGTTCATATACATTATCAGTCAAGTTATTTTCTTTTCAAAAGTCAAACATTCAAGCCAATTGTGAAACCAATTTCAATCATTTTTCAAAACCATTTCAATCCATTTCATGTCATTTTAAACCATTACATATGATTCCAACCAAGAAAATACAAAATTTGACATCTTTGACCAATTGTTGACTTTGGTCAACAGTTGACTTTTTGGTCAACTTTGACAAAAGTCAACCCAAGACCCTGATACCCTAAATTTAATCATGATCATCAATGCATTGTCCATTTACAAAGAAAATACCAAAAAATGAAGTTTTGACCTATTGTTGACTTTGGTCAACAGTTGACTTTTGGTCAACTTTGAGCAAAGTCAACCTCCCCATTTTTGACCATCAAAAACCTAACCTAACCTAATTTGCCTTGATTCTTCATCCAATCTCCATGCTTTGTGAGATCTTTCTCTTGGTTGCTTCCATTGCAAGTAATGCATTTTTGTATACCATGTCACTTTGGCATTTTGGAACCATTGACCCTTAGCTTTGGTTGGTCCCTAACAGATTCCCAAAGAGTTCCCTAATAACACGAGTTTGTCTCTTGCCCATCACTCTTGGCTTGAACCTAAAACAATACAACATAACCATGAAAATACATGACCTAGCCAATGCAAACACTATGCTAGCCCTGTAGCTGCAGCAGTTCATGCTACAACCTACTGCACACACTTTACCTAGCCTAATATTTTGTAGCAGCACTATAAGCACATAACCAGTGGAACCTACACTTGGCCTTGAGTTTGTCATGGTGATAATGGCATGGAAGCTGCAACCTAGAACCCCCTGCTCACAATCCAACACAACAGTCATGACACATGCGATGAAACTTTGCATATTGAACCTAACACAGAAACCTGTAACACAGTTAATTCAAGGGCCAGTTCAGCCAAATCCTAGCAAACCATAACCATCAATACTCCTATAGTTAGTTCTGCAGCATATGAATTGGAACTAGGACAAGAACCCCGCTATGAGACTAAGCACACATCTGAACTTGACCAAGGTCAAGGTCCTGTAGCATGAGGTTTCCAGCAATAGATGTGCATCCCAAATCCTGCTAATGTGCATTGCAAAACATCCTGCCGCAGACTCAGTCTTGCACCAACAAAACCACTACCAAAATTGTACATCAAGACATATGGCAGTATAGCCCAAGCTAAACATTGGGGAACCTTGTTGCAAATCCACAAGAGCCCACTGCTACAACAACCTTGCCACAGGATGCACTCTTGCCATCATCAACAAATACTAAGACCAAAACAGACCTGCAGTGATCCTGCAGTACACCACATTGCCATGCTAAACAGACCATAATCTAAATCATTCAACAACCATTACCTGAGCAAATCATCCAACATAAATGATGCACTGCCATAACTAACAGATGCAAAACAGTCCAGCATTCACCAATAATCAAATAAATTCAAACATGTTAGAGTTGATGCTAACAAATCCAACCATACATGACCAAGAAAATGACATGATGATGCAAACAAAATCCAAGTCATGACCAAAACAATCAACCAAAAGAAAACCACACCATTGCAATGATTTTGCATCAACCAGATCATGAACCAAACTTGAAATCAACATGAAACTTGCAGCAACCTACAATGCATCGAACCTTCAACCATGTCCACAACCTGTAGCAACATCAGTCTGCAACAAATGGACCTCCTGGCAACAATGCACAAAAAAAGATAGATGTAGCCTAACTTGTAAAGGAACTCAGAGTAGAATGAACTCAAACTTTCACACTTGCATTCTACACAACCTAAAGTTAAACTGCAAACATCAACACATGGCATCCAAAACTAACATCCCGTAGCATGCCATGATCATGAACTAGCATTCAATCCTGCACCATGAAGTAACATGCAATACCTCAGACCTAACATACACAATCCTATATTGCATGCACTAAGACCTGAACTATCCATCAAGCATATCCAACTTACATCAAACCAGCAATTACATGACAAAACCAAACCACATCAGTCTTGCCCAAACACCATCCTGCAGCATCCTTGTTCATCATCAAGCCAAGGCATAGCAGCTACAATGAATTTTTGGTGAAAGCAGTCAGCTGGTCAGTCCAAAGCATCATGACATAACTTGGCAAATGCAATCCATCATCAGTGGAAATCATGCTGCTGAACCTATTTTGAACTGTGGCAGAAGCAAATTAAAGCCAAGCCAAACCCCTAAAGCCTATGTCATTAATTTAGACATGTAAACCAATCCTATAGTGTCGCATCCTGCGAAAAATCAACCGGCGAGCCTAAAAATAAAACACACAGAGCCGCCACTAAACGTTATTTATCCCAAGATAGGGAAAGGAAACGCTCAGAGAAACCTGGAAAGGAAATGGTCTCGCGACCAAGAGAATGGGTTCGGGAGTCGGTTACGCGAGGGGAAGGTATTAGCACCCCTCACGTCCTAGGTACTCCTAGGGATCCACGTTCTAAAATAAAGAATAGGTTGCTAAACATCACACACACACACGGGGAACGCAGGTGGGGTTAAGAGGAACGAGCTCGATAAGGTATCGCACCTTATGCCTACATATCTTGTCTGGAACAAGAATCAGAGCCTCTGTAGTTCGGCTTACGCACGCCAAACAACACAAAACAATCTCACAGATGGCAAACATGGAGCCCGACAACCACTGGATGGAATTACGTCGGCATCCGAACCAAAACACACTCAAAGGGGCAAACGTGGAGCCCGACAGCCAATCACTGGGCTTACGTCGGCATCCGAACCCAAACATACACGCAAAACGGCAAACGGGGAGCCCGACTGCCAATCACTGGGCTTACGTCGACATCCGAACCAAAACATACAGTCAGATAACAAGTAAACGCACGCAAAAAAGAAAAAGGTTGCCCGGAGAGGTCTCGCACGACCACCTGCCTACATACCTCGTCTGGCACGAGGATCAGGGCGATGTAGTTCCCCTGAAAGGGACTAAATTGCTAACCAGAAACCGGGGAAAGATACACAACTAGGGAGCTGAGACTCGAGCCTAATGTTGTCATGCATCGTTAACCCTAAGTTCGGTTTTCTATCCTACTTGCATAAGCAAACTAACCTAACCAGGAAAGAAGCTAGCACACAAGCATACAATCATATATCATCAAATGAGAACAGGTATCTCAAACAAACATGTCAATCAAATAATCACAAAACACCCACTATAGCCAAACAAGGGGGCTCAATCAATCAGGTTTGACTGCCTAAGCAATCGTCTGTACAGGCTGTGTCTGCTCTTAACCTTGCCATTACGAGGCTAAGGTGAAGCAGATGATGGGATGAAGTGAGGATCAGACCTCACAGCTCTTATCCCTAACCAGGGAGAGCTGACAAATGAGCATGGGTCCAGAATAGGGGAACCCTTCTATACTCGATGACTCTGACTCAATGTGCACTGCACAGGATCTTGGGCTTTTGATCTCAATGCTACAACCATGTAATGGGAGCAAGGAGAAGACTCAACTGAAGAGTGGGGGACAGACTGCTTGTCCCTACCTTCCACCAATTGCCTTACTTGAAGGACTTTTCCTGCTTGGGCTTAAAATTAAACATACACAAGCATTGCCTCTTAAGGAGGACTTCAGACAATTTGCCCGGCCCGGTAACAGCCGGGTCTCCAGACTACATGAAGTCAAGAAGACCTACCTCAATGCAAGTTGCTTAAGCAACGCAAAGCAAAAGTTCACAAGGAACTGAGCAACTAAAGTACCTGGAAACAATCCAACACAGTTAGTACTCAGACAGACAAAACCAAACAGCAAGTGTTCAATCAATCAAACTATACAAAGCAATACACAACACAAGGCAAGCTCAAAGCTTAAGCCTAAGCTTTACCACCTACAAAACAATGTTATGTTAGTGTACAAACATCAAACCACATCATTTAAAATTGATTTGGATCATTCTCCATGTGCATTATGCTTTTGATCCTGAAAAATCAAGCAAACATTAGCAACTAGACCACTAGGCCAAGCCTAGGGTCCAAAGGCAATAAAAACTCCTAAACAGCAAGATATCCACCAACCAATCTCAAATTAAAGTCAAACAAGAGCAAACACCATTGGTCTCATGTTTATATCATTCATCATGCTCATGTTGTGCACAAAACAAGGCAAACTAGTTCAAATGAAGCACCAAGCATACAAACAGAACTATTGCATTCAAATCCATACCAAAACACATCCAAAAATTCTCAAATAAATTACACCTAAACAGGGCCTAATCAAGGTCTACCATGTCAAATTTGAGCTCAATTGGGCAAATGGAACCATGTTAATGAAAATCAACAAAAACAGACACAATAATAGGCTCCAAATCACAACATCAATGTATACATCCACTTCAAAAATTCATAACTCAATGAAAACAAAAAAGAAATGGATGAGACCAAAACAGGGAGGTCCTAACATGTGTCTAGTTCATGCATATCAAATTTCATGACAATCCAATACCATATGAGCATTTCCCAATCAATCTACCAACCTAGGTCACATGAGCTTGCAAAATCAATCACCAGAAATGAAAAATCATGATCAATTAGAAAATGCAGTGAAAAATTCTACAAAAATTCACCAAGCATCCTAACATGTCAACAATTTACCATGCAAAATTTCAAATTAATCCAACAAGTATAGGTCACTCAAAAAAATCCAGCAAGTTGACATAATGAGGTGTGACACAAATTGTCACACCTAAGTTCCAGAATTTGCTGCTCATTGACCAGGTATCAAAAATTCATGAAATTTATATGGAAATGAGCATCAATGAGTCCACAATCATCACAAAAATTTTCAAGAATTTATTTGCAAGCATGTGCATTTTATGAACAAAATGGTAGAATGTATCAAATATGAGTACATGTGAGACAAGCCTAAGTCAAACAATAATTATACCATGCACAACTTTGACCAATAGGTCAAAAATAATCTACAGTCAACAAGGAAGTCAAAGAAAAAATTCTCATATTTTTCTGATTTTTCTACAATTTTTTTATGAATTATTTCATGTGTTAATGATTTTTATGAATTTTTTAAGAATTAATTATAATTAAATAATTTCAGTAATGGCAGTATTGTAAATAGTTTGCGCGGGAGCGGGAAACAGCTAATTCGAATTTTCAAACCAAATTATGGATCAAACATACTATTGAACGCGTTCTTGAACAAGAACCATTCCAGAAAATCCAGAAAATCACGATGAACATTTCTTCACCAAAATAATCATGCTATACATCAAAATCACCGTCTAATCACGTACATCATGGATATGGATTCAGTTTCTCCTAATTCTAAACCTATCAACCGGATCGAGCGAAAGAAGTTTCTACATCAAATGTTCAAGTCAAGATATCTCTCTCTACACTCAACCGAATCCAAAACCACAAGTTGCATGACGATCTACATTGAAAAATCTATCTAAGCCATATCTCAATTCATACAATTAAAGAAATCGAAATCTGACCTTATGGAGATGGCAGAAGTTGATTTGGATGTTTCCACGTGTGAAAAGCCAAAACAGATGCAGTTTATTGATGAGGAAGATGATTGAAGTGAATGCCTTAGCTCAAAACAACTCTAGGTGCAAGAATCTTCAAAACTCCATTGATGAGCAAGGTTATGACAGTCCAAATTCAGCAAGCTTTGGCCACGAGTTGAACGAAACAGTTCCTCAACTCCACTTGTAGAATGCAGATCCAAGAAAAATGAACAAGTTTGATGAAGATTTCTTGGAGAAATGGTGAAAAAGGTGAGATGAAGTTTGGAGAATTTGAGAGGTTTTTGGAGGGAAAGTTTGTTAGATCTGAAATTGTGAAATTGTCCTTTTCAATTTCTGTTACAGTTAAGGTTATATACCACATCCTAATCCACTCCTTAATCACAATTAGCAAAATGAAGTGAAATTAGTGAAAAATCAGTTGAGTGAACAAAAATTTGGAAAATAGGTGACTTAACAACCAAAAAACAGCTTCACACAGCAAAAAAATACCCAGAAAACTGAGTTTTCGCGCGAGCGGTCGACTCATAGCCTGCTATGCGTCGACCCGAGGCCTATGCGCTGACCTATGCGTCGACTCAAACACGCTATGCGCTGACCCGTGGTCTATGCGCTGACCCTATGCGTCGACTCATAGCCTGCAAAAATTTTTTTTTTTTTTTTTTTTTTTTTTTTTTTTTTTTTTTTTTAAAGAAGAGGAGGGCAAATTTTGAGATGTTACATATAGCTAACCCTTTGAAACTCACCATGACAGGGATAAGTCCTGCACTAACCAAAACAGTCACCAAGTCTAAAATCATGTTGAGGCTAGTTACTGAATAATAGTAGCAAGTTCAAGATACTATTACCTTGCTACCATGGCCTTGCAAGACTAATCCTTGTGCTGCAGCAAGAGAAGTAAAAGAGGGCAAAGAAGTGAGATTGGGATCTATGAAACATCAACCACTGCCTGCATTAATAGGAACATAAGCCTACCAAATATGAACATCAAATCATGGCAATATAACATGGCATGGTTTACAAGATGACCTACCAACTCAGTGTGCACAAGTGCTAGCCATTGAATCTCCCAAGCAAGCATATCACATGCCATGAATTGGATTCAATGAACAGGATCAAAGTCTGCAGTAAAAAAGGAGCATGAGCCATTAGTGGAGCATAAGAAAAATGATCAAAAAGAGGATGTACATGTTAAGCTTGCAATGTATTGAATCAAAGCATAGGTTAAACATCATACACTTGCACTCAATGACTAGTTCAGTAGGTTACCTCTAATTCATTGGTAATCCTAAGCCTAAAGCTACCTGCTACAGCCAGTACACATCCAAAAAACCATTAACCTTTTGTTTCATCATGAAGTCACTTAAACTTCATTGAAACTAACCCAACATGACTTCAACTCATTAATCACCAAAGGCAAAACCTGCTCAGTAGGTCACCATTCATGAGTATGTTCAATTCCACTTAAACTAATCTATAATAGCCAGTCTAATTCATTCACTCATTAATCAATCTCAACCACTGAGTTGATTCTAACTAACTGAGTTTCACCATGAACTCAGTGAGTTGAATGCAACTAACTCCAAGCCTAAATAATTGTTTCCAATCCTAACTCCCATCTAAAAACAACTCCAAACCTAGACTCTATATAAACAGTGGATCACTCTCAGTTTCAACACTTTTGGAACCCTGTGAATTCTGAGCAATTTCTCTACAACCTCTCTCACCCTCACCAAAGCTCTTACTCTCTCTCACAAGAAAAGCCATTGAAGCTTCACATTGAAGCTTCAATTCAACTTGAGCTAAGCCACCTCACTACCACTCTGTTATCAAGAAGAAGAAGGAGACGAGAAGAAGAAGAAAAGGGAAGAATCAAGGTCAGGACACTTACCGGTGAATTCTCCGATCATCTTCTCCGGTATGTCATTTACATTTCGCTGTCGTTTCTTGTTTTGAGTGTACCAGAGCGTAGCCTTTAGGTTGAAGAATGAAACCCCCATGGTTGTGAGGTTTAGGTTGCACCATTTGCTGTTTAATTTGGCTTATAGGCCTTAGGGTTCTTCTCCTCAGAGGTGTGATTTGGCCGGTGTGAGGAGCGTTCCTTCAATCCATGTTCATTTTCGTGTTCAGCTCGACTGAGTGTTTCGGTTAGGTTAGGATTAGAGGTATAAGTTGACACCGGCGCCGGTGACGACCGCCGGTGTGGTGGACCAAGACAGAGGACGGTGAAACTGGTTTGCGAGGTGAGCGCGCGTTTAACTTAATTTGACTCTGTTGACTTGTCTAAGTCAACAGAGGTGTTTGTTTGGGCTCAAGTTGGGTAAGGCCCATGGCAATTTACTGTGTACACATTAGTTCTTACTGATGTACCCCCAGGTTTAGTGAGAAAATGAGTTTGGGCTTTGTCAAGCCCATTAGCACGTTTGCTAATTCACCATGCGTTTTCTGTTGCACCCCTTTATGGTGGAAGGCTTAGATATGATGCTTGGGCCCAAACGGCCCGTTCCCATTTCATTAGTGTACCCCCCCCCTGTGTTTTTTGGTTGTTGGATTCTCTGGCTGGACAAAAATCAGCACTGGGCTCATCCTGCAGCCCATTAGTCTGATTCCAGTGTACACCACCCTTTTTCCTTTCACACCCTATTTCCCTTTTATTTGTTTCTTTCATTTTCTTTTGGTTTTACATTTTAATTAGGATAATTTTAGAATAATTAGAAAATTAATTCATATTAGAATAATTAGAAAATTAATTCCTTTTAGAATAATTAGGATTAATTCTCATTTTTAGAATATAATTAGGATTAATTAGGCTTAATTCACACATTAGGACTTTAATTAGGTTTTTAATTAGGAATTGAGTTAAGTTATAGTTAGACTCTTTTGACATTAGGTTAGGATTAACATTAGAATTTAATCAATCTTAGACCATAAATTTTGACATATTTCATAAATGGCCATTTTGCCCTTATGGGCCTAATTTTGATATTTCTGTGTTAGAATTGCATGTTCCCCTTAGGATTAGAATGCAATTAATTGTAGGATTTAACATAGAATTTTCATCATGATTTTAATCAACTTTGACATGCTCCCTTATGATTTCTAATCTAACTTAGAATATTCAACCAACTTCTAATGCATGATCCCTTAGGTTAGTTCTAACAATTACTAACTTCAATTAGATCCAAAACTTAGTTCCCTTCAAAAATAAAATCAAACCCCCAATTAAATTGATCAAAAGCAATTTTGATTAATTAAATCCTTTGAAATTGTATAATCCCACAGTCTAATTGAGTGACCACCTTGGTCACTTAGTAGGACTTTCCTTTCGCGTTGTGGAGCTCAAGGCCTCAATTCAAGATCTTCAATCAAGGCATCCTCAGTTATACCAAGCAGCGGATTATTCAAGAACATCAAAGGTGGCGTCTTCAAATTTCAAGCACATCAAAGGTGGCGTCTTCAACACTTGTTAACTCAAAGTTAGAAGAGTGTGACACGAGCCTTAAGCAATAAAGAAGGAATGGGACTGGAGTATTCCTACCCCCATTCTGAGTATCTTTGGGTATGGGACGTATGACCCGTCGCTCATCGTATTCACCTCTATTCATAGACTTTAGCACAATTCTAACCATGCGATTAACAAGTCTCTCTTCACAAAGGCAAAAAACAGCAAAAACAAGGACAACATCAACAACTTATCAATCATGAATCAAGTTGTACGATACGAGCCTTAAGTAAAGGAGAAAGAGTGAGACTGGAGTTATCCTACCCCCATTCTGAGTATCTTTGGGTATGGGACGTATGACCCAGTGCTCATCATATTCACCTCTATTCATAGACTTTAGTGCAATTCGAATCGAACGATTGATAAGGTCTTCATCTTCCATGCAAGAAACAACTACAAAGACTCTTCTCTCTCCACTTGAAAGTTAGTATGATTCTCATCATCCAGTAACTATCAAGTATATCCATTCTTCATTCTCGATCATTCCATTTCTAATCATTTCAATCTCAATCATCCATTTCGTCTTGCCTCCTATCAATTTCTTTTCAGCCTAGTGGGCCAAACTACGAAAGCTCTGATTTCCTCATTTGTACAATAAGGATACGTAGGCAGGAGAACCCAGTTTCTTCGCGAGCTACCATATTTATTAATCAACTCTTCTTCGTTCATTCAATCAATACCATCTTTTTGAGGTCAAATATCATTGTTCCTTGGATTCCATTCACATCCTTTTAAGACACTTAATGAATACTCCGCCTTGTGAACCAAGAGTTGTTCGCGCTATGCAGTCGAACACTTATTCATTCTTTTTTCGGTTATTCCAACACGATGTTGTAGGCCCTCGCGTGTTGGTTCATACCAGTTTTACTCTTGAGTTCGAAGCCAGTTATCTTCTTGAGCTCCCTCGATACCATTATGTTGGTGCAAGTTATAATCTTCATCGATGTATATCTCCCTTTCTCTCTTTTCGTAGTTCTGAACTACGATTGCTCTGATTTTCTCATTACAGAATAAGAATACGTAGGCACGAGGATGCGAATCCTTGGCGAGCATACTCCTAATTATTTCTCCTTCGCCTTAGGGTACCATCCATATCTTTCATAATCCATTATCTACCGTCGATCATAAACCGTTCATCCTAGTGACGCATTATTCCTTTGACATCGAGATACACTTTCTTTGGAATTCCATATATACCCTTTTAGGACGCTTAATGAATAGTCCACTTTTGTACCTAGAGTTGTTTGTACTATGTAATCAAACACTTAATTCCTTCTTTTTTTAGCTAAAACCCTATGGTGGCGGTCTTCTAGTCCACGTATCGGTTAACGATGTTTCCCTCTATGGTACAAATCCCATTTCTCCTATGGATTCCAATATACCTTGAATTTCGATTTCAAACAATACTTTTCAGTCACTTATCACCAGGTACTCTATTCTATGACTTTGGTCACTTCACTCCATTCATTTCCATGATACCTTCATATTCTACCTTCATTCACTTCATGTGATATACCAGTTACCTTTGAGCCAAATACACTATACCTTTGTGCTCCATCTTGTACCCCCTTTTTCGTGAACCAAGAGCCGATTTGTTTGTCTTGTCAGACCTTGTAGCTTAGACAAACATCTCCTTACTTACTTTGTAGCCGCATTTAGGCAACCCTTTCTTTTCGGTTATTCCAATACAATGTTGTAGGCCCTCACGTGTTGGTTCATACTAGTTTTACTCTTGGGTTCACATTTTCACCCCTTGTTGGAGTTCAAATCATATTATCCTTTGGTCCAGACCATACCTTTGATCACCATTCTTTTCACCTCCCACCATTAGTTCTCTGAACTACGGAGCTCTGAATTCCTTATTACACTATGAGGATACATAGGCATGAGGGCCCTAATCCTCATCGGGCACTTTATCTATTTCCCTTCCTTTCCCCTCATTCTTTTGCGAGTAATCTTTAGTTAACACCTATTCAAGCGAGAACAATCAAAACGGTTCCCATGGAGTACCGTGGATGTTTGGGGTGCTAATACCTTCCCCTTGCATAACCGACTTCCTTACCCAGTATATCTCTTTCCCCCGGGTTTTATCGATGTTTTCCCTTCCCTCTGGGTATAAATAAAGTTCGATGGCGACTCTGTTGTATGTTCGAGCGTGCGATACGTTAGGGTATATTTCCGCTAGCTTCAATGTTGAGAAACTATTAATGCATTTCTTCCAAGACAACCTCCGTGGGGCTTCACTTAAATGGTATATGCAGCTTGAACGCACACATATACGAACTTGGAGGGAGCTAGTTAAAGCATTCCTTAAACATTATCACTATGACTCAGACATGGCTCATAACCATACTCTGCTCGAGAGCCTAACTCATAAGTCAGATGAATCATTTAAGGAATATTCCTAACGGTGGAGAGACTTGGTTGTCAAGGTTCAACCCCCTCTTTTGGAAAGGGAGTTGGTGGACATGTTCATGAGTACCCTTCAGGGGACGTATCTTGACATGATTCTTGGAAGCGCCTCCTCATGATTTCCAAACTTGGTCATTTCATGTGAGTGAATCGAGAACTGCTTGAAAATCGTTAAAATCCAAGATACAATCGTTGTGGCTAATGAAGCAAAGAAACCTCACTCCGAATTCCCTAAGAAGAAGGAAGGGGAGACCAATGTCGCCATGATAGTCAAAGGGGAAGGTAAAGCCTACCAAGCTCCATACTATCAAGTGGCAACAGTAGCACCGAACTAGTATCAACAACAAACATATGAATCCATATTGGTCCTCCACCAATGCAGTATCAATAGTCATACGCTCCTTAACAACATTACGCTTCCCAACGATATAATTATTATCAATAGGGGCTGTAGAAATTGAAGAAACCATAAAGAAGGATAGATCTGGTCCCAATGTCATACATTAATTGCTTACTCACTTTTTTCGAGTCTCGTTGGTGTAACTAAGGGAATTAGGACCTCCTCCAACACCTCTCCCTCAGGGCTATGACACCAATGCTAGATGTGAGTTTCATTCAGGGGCACTCGGGAATACAATCAAGAATTGTAGATTACTAAAGCATAAGGTCCAAGACCTAATCGACTCAAAGGCTATCTTGTTCATGGAAAACGTTCCAAACATAATGAACAACCCCATGCAGGAAAGCATATATGCAATGCCACAACCAGTGTAGCGGAAAGTAGTGGTAAATCTGAAAAAGTTGCATTCGAGGATTATCACGTCAATTTATGCAAGTATAAAGACCCCAACCTATGGGAGGAGTAAGGCTAATCCCGCCAGAAATCACTAGATTGTTCAGTCGAAAACTCAAAAACGAGTGACTTAGCCAAAAATTAGGGCATCCCTGTGGATTGAAAATTTGAATCAATCCAGCAAAAGTAGGGAAATAAAAAAGATAGAGAAGCAAAAGAGGAATCAAAAGAAAATCCCCAGCAAGAGCAAAGTTGTGTGGCTACAAACCAAATAAAAGGTGGGTGACTGCCACTCCAAAAACCTCGTTGGTTTATCACTTCCATCATTCAAAATCCCTTTTGGAAAATGAGCACTTGTGTCCAACTAGCCGAACGTAGGACTGTAGAACATTAAGGAGAATAGGTGGGTTAGAATAGGTTTCGAGCCATAAATCCTTTCTTTCTAAAACTGTGAACCAATCCACATTACTACCCGCAAAAGACCTAATTGAAGCATGGTTTATTTCTAAAGCATACTATAGTCGGTAAGATCGTGTTAAAAATGACTCATGACAGTTTTCTTATCATTTGTGTTGGTATCGATATGACATTTCCATTAATGATCTATTCACTATATGTCATAATTCTAGTGAACGGACTTGGATTTCAAAACTGACATAAATATAACATTGCAATTATCATTTCTAAGACGAACATTTTTACTCGTGAGTAAGCATTTGACATCAAGAAAGTTCCCACGATGAACATGAATTGAGGAGCTTGATGATACCAAGGGACAAAACGCCTGAGGACCCCGTTGAGAAGGGGCTGGTCCTTTAGTTGATCCCACCAGGGGGAGAGTGCTTAAAGACTCCGAAGAGCAAAAGGCAAGCCGCTTCAAGATTCGGTGAGTCTGGGGCAATCACGTCGAGAAATCTCTACAAGATTCTATCAATCTGAGGAATCACGTCGAGATTCGACAAATCTCTCTCAGACCAGTTAGTCAGGGGCATTCCCTTGAATATCAACCAACCAGAGGCAAAGTTACTTCAAGACTCATACTGGGGCATGCCGCTCCAAGAGCACAAGAAGTCAATCTCTCTGAGAGGGTTAATCAGAGGTATACAGTTCCAAAACACTAAGGCAGGTCAGATCAAGATCATCCTACAAAAAAGTTGCTTTATAACTTGTGATTGGGGAAATCCATATAGATACCCAATAGACCGGGGTAAGACTGGCCATAAAGGGTAAGTTCCTCTTTGTACTTTCAAAGCCTCTCAAATCTAGCCTGGTGCATCATAAGATCCAGCTCAGGCTCACCATTTCAACAGTATCGAGAGACCAGGATGTTGGAAAGTTGTGTTAAACATATCCCATAACCTTTCAACAGGAAGCCTTGTAACCAAGCAAAATATCTCCCAATGTTCATTATACATGACCCACCTCAGGGGTGTTTGATGAACCTTTAAAACCATTGCATAAATCAGCATGCATTAATCATGCCACGCATATCGTTCATCTAGCATAGCATGAAGCCTCTCCCTAACAAGTTAAATCCCAATCTTTATTGGCCATCCTTCAAAGCCTAATTCTTACTGGCATCCTCAAAACTTTACATCTCGAATAAAAGATATGAGACTGGATGAATAACCTATTCCTTTCTCGTTTGTTTTGAACACCTGACGTGGGTTTGACAAGTCCCGTAGTGGTAGTCATATTTCGAGAACTTCATCCTCGCTGTTGTGCCTAAGGGACATCATGAGGTTTTCGTGCCTACTGCAAAGTCCCCATTTGACATAACGTGATTAAAGCCCAGTTCCCGTCTAGAAATCCCCTTGAAGCCCAGTTCCTGTTTGGCAAACCCCCTTAAAGCTCAGTTCTTGTCTGGAAATCCTCTTCAAAGCCCTGTTTATGGCTGCCAAACCTCCTTAAAGCCCAATCCTTGCATGGAAAACCTCCCTAAAGCCCAGTTCATGTCTAGAAAAACTCTTCAAAGCTCAAGACCTATCTGACAAACCCTTTCAAAGCTCAGTTCCTGTATGGCCCTTCACCTCAAATCCCAATCTTTATTGGCTCGTTCCAAAAACCCAACTTACTTGGCATCCCACAAATCCCAATAATTGGCATTCTTCATAAGTGATCGTCATCATATAAAACACCTTATCCTCTAATTCAAGTATCCATATGAAGCATAAGCTATGTACTCTTTTGTATTTACCCTACTTTTCCTAACACTCATTTGTGTTGACTGTTTTAACACTCTTCTATGTTGACCATTTTTTCCTAATACTCGTTTGTATTTATCTTAAAGACATTTTCAATACTTGTATATATTACTTCCCAACACTCTTCTGTGTTGGTCCTTATCTCTTTAATACTCTATGTATCAATTCCCAACATTCGTCTGTGTCATTCCCTCTCTTTTTTGATGCTCGTCTGAATTACTTCCCAACATTTATCTACGTTGATCATTATCTCTTCAATACTCATCTGTATTGATTCTCAACACTCCTTTGTATTTATCCTTTTTCAATACTCATCTATATTGATTCTCAACACTCGTCTGTGATTATCCTTTTTTCAATACTCGTATGTGATTATCCTTTTTTCAATACTCGTTTGTATTGATTCTCAACACCCATTTGTGTTTATCCTTTCTTTCAGTACTCGCCTGTATTTATTTCCAACACTCGTATGTGTTATCGATTTTTTGCAATACGCGTCTGTATTGATTCCCTACACTCGTATGTGTTAATTCTTTTTTCAATACTCGTCTATATTGAGGTCACACACCCGTATGTGTTAATCCATCTTTTCGACACTCGTTTATGTTAATATGATTTTCAGTGCTCGTCTGTATTGATTCCCAACACTCGTCTGCGTCAATCTTTTTCCAATACTCGTTTGTATTGAGCCCCCGTATCTGTCTGTATCAATCCCTTTTTTCTCAATACTTGCTTGTATTGATCTCCAACACTCATCTGTGTCAATTCTTTTTTTCCAATACTCGTCTGTATTGATTTTTAACACTCGTCTATTTTTATCCTTTGTATTGATCTCCAACACTCATTTGTGTCAATTCTTTTTCCAATACCCGTATGTATTAATTTTCTACACTCGTCTATGTTTATCGTATATATTGATTTCCAACACTCATTTGTGTTTATCCTGTTTTCAATACCCATCTGTATTGATCTTCGCCAATCGTTTATGTTAATTCTTTTTCCAATACTCGTTTGTATTGAGCTCTAACGGTTATTGGTGTTAACCCTTTTTTCAGTACTCGTTTGTATTAATTCACTTATCTGTATTAACCCTTTTTTAATACTCGTCTGTATTGAGGTCCAACACCCGTCTATGTTATTTCCCATTTTCAACACTCTTATGTGTTAATCTTTTTCTCAATACTCGTCTGTATTGATTCCCAACACTCGTTTGTGTCAACCTTTTTCCAATGCTCGTTTGTATTGGGTTCTCCATATGTCGTTTGTATTAAACCCTTTTTTCAATGGTCGTCTATATTGATCTCCAACACTTGTCTGTGTTTATCCTCTCTTCAGTACTCGTCTGTATGAATCTTTGACTCTCGTCCGTGTTAATCTCTTTTCAATACTCGTTTGTATTTGTGTTACTCCTTTTTCCCAATACTCGTCCTTATTGAATTCTAACATTCGTCCGAGTTCAATCCTTTCTTTAGTACTCGTCTGTATTGATTCCCAATATTATGTATTGACCTCTAACACTCGACTATGTTATTTCTCGTTCCAATACGTGTTTGTGAGTTCTAACACTCATCTATGTCATTTCTTTTGCCAATACTCGTTTGTATTAATTTTCAACATTCGTTAGTGTTGACCCCTTCCAATGCTCGTCTGATATACATCACTCATCTGTCTTGATTTCCCCCTCCTTCTTAACCTGTTGTTAGGAAATTCTCAGTACCATATTCATCGGGTTCCTTCTTAGCCTCTCTCTAAATAATTTCTCATTGCCTTTTGTACAAGAAACCATATCCCTAACAAGCTTAAACTTTTTGTTTAACTCTAAGCCCAAAACTTTGTATTTGGCCAATTCCCCAGCTCAAAGCCTAAAACTTTAGGTTTAGCCCTCTAAGCCCGAACCTTTTTTTTATCAATACCTTTTTCCCAGCACAAGCCTAAACTTTACATTTAGACATACATACCCATAAAGCCCAAATATTGTTAGATTTGGCCCTTCTTCCCCAGCAAAGCCCAAATCCTATTGCATTTGGCCTTTCTTCTCCATTAAGCCTAAGTTACATGACTATCCCTTCATATCCATAAAGCCCAAATCATGTTGCATTTGGCCATTCTTACTCGTTAAGCCTAAGTTGTATGCTTAGCCCTTTCATATCCATCAAGCATAAACCTGGTGTTTAACCCTTCTTCTCCGTGAAGCCCAAATTTCATTTGGCCCCCTTTTGTCCCTATTATAGTCCAATTACTTCGTTTAGCCATCTCCCTTCGAAGCATAAAATTTGTTTATCCATTCCACTAAAGCCTAGTTCCTGCCTAGCCAACCTTCTCAAAGTCTAGTCCCCGTCTGGTCAATCATTTCAATCCCCAGCGAAATCGTCAATCACTCCAAAGCACATGCCCCTCTTGGTAAACCATCTTCAAAACCTCTTACATAGTATATTCCCCAGGGAGAACCTTGTCACTTCTTAACAATACCCTCCAAAACTTGTTAGTGGAGGAAAAAACAAAAAAAAATCATATATTGCATGCATATCATATTCCATACATCATGGATGCCTAACATTTCTTTTACAATTACCCCACACTCCCCGACAGATATGTCAGCTAATCCCCAACAAATGACCTAATACGAAAGCCAAATCGTCATTCCATATCTCAATAAACAATTCATTAATACCCTTGCATTACATCCATTCAATCCTAGTAGGATTTGTTTTGGATATTATAATATTTAATCCTCTCCTACTTCGAACGCCTGAAAGTCGTAGTTATTCATGCATTCAGGTCTGAGATAATTAAATAGGGGCAACTGTCATACCCTAAAATTTGCCCACACCAACTTTTGGTTTGATACTTCATCTGCATATCCATGACATCATAGTACATTAATTTTCATTAAGAAGCATAAAATCATGGATTCAAAGGCCTTGATCACACATAGCATTGAAGAGAGGTTGAGTTCTAAGCTAGGGTTCTTCCATGTCATGATTGTATTGATGAACCTTCATCTTGGTTTTCTTCATCATGGAGCATAGTGGAAACCCTAATTAATTGGTGTTGGATTACAAGCATCATCAAGATCATTCAAATAAAACCCTAATTTTTAGTTATGACACTACCATCCATTGCGTGTGCATCTAAGATTGAGGTTTATCTGAATCATTTGGTCCATTGTGGAGGATTAATTGATTTGAGGTTCATTCAAGGTCATTCTTGTTCATGGTCCTAATTCCTTTATTATGTCTCATTCAAAGTTTCACATGTCCATGGTCTTTTGCTTGGTTGATGTGCATTGGCTCAAGTCTAGTGCAATGGTATTTCAAGGTTCACTTTGATTCAATTTATGTCATTGCTTAATTGGAGTCTAAGGGCATTGGAATTCATAATCAAAGTCCATTTTATTCATTCTATCAAGTCATTGTTCATTCAAATTTCATTCTATTAAACACATTATTCAAGTTCATTTTCATTCCAAGTCCATTTCATTTCCAAGTCTTGTTCATTTTAAAACATATCAATCCATTACATCACAAAATATAATTTCAATACAAGTCATTACATTACTAGTCATTTCATAAAAAAAAACTTTTCCACCTAAGTTTACTTTTGGTCAACTATTGACTTTTTGGTCAACCAGTTGACCAAAGTCAACTAACCCACTTTCACCATCCTAAAACCTAAAGTCCATTTTTCACTTGAATGTTCCACTTGGTCTTGCCATGGTCCAAATTTTCACCACTTTCTTCAAGTATAAGTCATGCCTTGATTTCCACCATTTCATATTTTCATATCCTACAAAAAACAAACCAAGTTGTTATCACTCTCACCAAGTTACAATAACCATCCCAACATCAAGCATCATGTATCATTCATATCGTACATATCCATATTAACCATTCCAAATAATTAAGCAAGATAGCAATTCATTCACTAACTGTGCATGATATGTCAAGCATACATGGCCATTTCAAGCTACATTATAATGCATCGTAACTGCACAACATGATAAAGCAGCCCATGGCATCTTATGCATTAACCAGCCTACAAACCAAGGTCAAACCATTTTACGCATGCATTTCATGCATGACCTAGCCTACACCCACAAACAACTCATTGCAAATCCATGTAAATAAATCCAACATGACCATACCAATTCATTCACACAACTATACAAGGCATGTAACATTTATAGACAACAACTCACAATAATAGTGTATTGATGGTTTAACAAAAATACAGTAATGCATCATTCATAAACATTTCCATACATAACACATTTTAAGCAACATAGACCTACCACATTTCTAAACAGCCATGGCATACACATTCATTACAGTCCTAGTAGAAACACATGTATATCAACAACATATACAATCAAGTCTATTCATTAGAAATGCAACATGGCAAAACAAGTTCAGTCATAACAAGCATCACCTATCATACAACACACCCTAACTGAACACAACAATATCACACAATCAAACATGTAATTCACATCAATAGAGTAGCAATACAAAAAACTAACAAAAGTAACCATTCAATCAGAATAGCAAAACTAACCATCATTTTCACAATTCAGTTACAACCCCAACTAACTCATAACTAGCCTGGTTTTCCTAACAAACTTTCACAAAGTCAGTTACAAATTCTTAACCAACTGAAATTAACCTATATAACTTAATTCCTTATCACAACTTCAGGACCAACTATTCTCACTCCAATCACCCTCTCTCGAGTTCACCATAAACATAGCTTTTTCCCATCTCAGAATCATTCAACTTTCACTCAAATCACCCTCTCAAAAAACTCACTTCTGAGTTCATATCAATTCACTTTTCATACTCGAGTTCTCTCTCTCACTCATCAACCAGTTTCACTCAAATGAACAACCTCACTCAAACCAATCTGAAGAAAAATGTTCAACAGAAAAATTAAGAAGAAGAAGAAGAGCAATCAAAAATAGGAGGAATTGAACCAAGAACTCACATGAGAATCTTGCCATAAGCAGTTTAATCTTCTTTGGAGAAGGTAAGCTCGATTTCATCTTTTTGCTCCAATTATTTTATGGACTTGTGAGTGGAGATATGGGGAATCAAAGCCCAAACACATTGGGCTCTGATTCCCCGAGTGTGGCATTTAATTTAATAGTAAGTAGTTAGCGTTCTGTGTAATCTTGGGTTCGGTTGGATCTTAGAGCATTGTTTAATTTAAATTGGCCATAGATTCGACATGAGCACGTTGAGACACAAAGGATGTTGGTGTTAATTATGGTTTTGGCATTCTACCGCCGCCAGAGGCAACCTCCAACATGGTGGAGGACGGGGGTCTTAAGTCAGATTGAATTTGATTATGTTTTGGCCTTGGCACATGTTTTTTTTTCTTTTTCATTCTCATTTGAATTTTGGCATTGTTCTGAGTATTATTCCCCTTCATGCTACGCATTGGGCTTCCGATCCCCAGTCCCATGCATTTTTCAGTTTAACACCCTACAATGGCATTAACCCCCCCCCCCCCACCCCTACACCCCACTCGGCGAGGACAAATTGATATGGGTGACATTTGGGCTCTGCGCCCAATTTGTTTTTGGCACACCATTTTTGACTCATAAACCCCCTGTTTTTACTATTTTGCTATTTGTTTTTTATTTTTTTTCTTGACACTTTTTCGTATATTTTTCTTGCTAATTGTTTTTAATATTGAGTTTCAATTACCTTTTAGATAGTATTATTATCATGTTTAACCTAGTGTTTGAGTAGGTAGAAAATTACCTAGTTCTTGATTAATTCATCTTGTTATCACTTCATGTATTAAGTGTTAATTCTCAATTGGTTTTGTGGCCAATTTTCAATTAATGGCTCATTAGATGTTGATTCTTTAGTTGATTAAATATCATTTGATGTTATCATTTGGCCATATGATGCCACTTTGATCCATTTGCCTTTGTATGATTGCTTTAATCATGTGTTTCTATTAGAATGTGCATCCTTGTTGCATTTCTCATTTGCATTGAATTGTGTGATTATGATTGACGATTACCATGGCCTTTTGATTATTTTAGGCATGATATTGCTTTGTAAACTTGTATGATATCTTTTCCCATACCATTTTTTGATTGGTATCACCCCCCCCATTATGGTTAATATGTCCCTCATTCCCATGAACATGTAATAGCTTAGGATTTCCCTTTACTTTATTGCTTTCCATTGCATGCTAACTAACAAGATAAAATTAAACTATAAAAAAAGATTTTTTTTCAAAATAATAAAGACACACTTGATCCAACATCAAGTGTTTTCTAAATCAAACTTACTTCAAAGCAACATGAGTGCTTGATCCAACATCAAGTATCTCACCATCCATTCCATTCCATTCAATTCCCACTTATCATTCTATTTCTATCTCAATCCCTTTCTTCTCACACGCTTTTTCATAATAAATTCCAAACACTTGATCCAACGTCAAATTCCATTTCAAAACATTTTCTCAATAAACTGGAAGGTAAAAGTGGGGTGTACGTACTTGTGCATAACACACAAGTACTTGGGTTGTCGATCGTACCTAGCTTATAGTCTGATGCTTAACTTCATATTCAAAACACTTAACAATGAAACGAGTTCAATCAAGTGCTCTGAGAGAGAAACATAGTGGTTAGAATGTGTTTATTGTGGAAATTGGTAAACAACCGCCGATCCTCCCTGGTCTTAAAACGAAGGGTTACTTGCAGGATCAACCAGTTGATCCTAGGACATGTGCTAGTGCAAGTGAGACTTGTTCAAACTTCGACGAAATGACTTTGTGAGGAACGGCTCCCAACAAAGTGTCGAACAAGCGTAGGGTTTTTCCACACGAACGGTTTTAGACAATGTTATCGCCTGTAGGTGACTCGTGACCGACAACGCTACAACATTCAAAAGACGTATACTACAAACACGCTTTTGGTGAACTCTATGATCATGATAGAGTCAGTGTCGACAGCGTAAATGACAACGTAAAATGATAACTCAAACACAAAAGAAATTAAGATAAAATGTTCAACGGGAACAATTGAAAAGTAGGGAAGTTGCATTGAAATAAATGTCGTGATTCACGTACATAGCACTCTCAGAGAAACTCTTGCTTCCTCGCGCTGGGAATGGGAAGTTTTCTTACAAGTGATTTCGTAGTACAAAGTGAACACCTCGAGCCCCTTGTGGGATACTCCTATTTATACTAAACTAGAGGAAACTACTCATAAGCTAACTTCTTAGAAACTAGCAGATGTGATGACGCACGATCTGCATAACCGCCGCACCCATGTCTGGCTAACCGCTCCACGTTGGGACGCTTTTATTTCTTTTGGAACTGCTATTTTGTTTTAAATTTCAAATTTCTCCCCCCCATACATTAGGGCGAAGCTGTCTTCTGCACATTTGATTAGAATTCTTTAAGTCCCAAACCTCGCGTTGGTCGACATAATGGCCTGCCGACGGAACCATCTTTCCCTGTCAGCCTCGTCCTTTGGTTTATTTTTCTTTCTTGCTTGCTTTCAACATCTTTTTACCTTTTGGTAGGGTATGATCCCCACATTCATAAGGATTTTTCATTACTTGTGCTTTCAACCTGCCTTAGGAATATTTCGTGGTAACAAAATGCCCCCCAGAGATGCCATTTTCGACTGTCGATGTTGATGAGATGATGGCATCTCTGAAACTGTCGACTTACCCTTTACTGTGCCCGCTTCTACTTAGTGGGACCTCTGTGTACCCCACATGGGTGACGTCAGACAATCATGGCGAGCGTTTCTTCTTCTCCTCGAGACGCACAAAATCACGTCTACGTCACTTCACATCTCCAAAACTTGAACGTGTTTGTATTTTTGCTTGCTCTCTCTCCTCCACGTGTATGTAGGCGTGGGAACGTGAGTATACGTTTCGGCTATGGAAGTGTAATCGTTCCCTCTTCTTTGCTCAGGGTTTAAGGGCTATAAAACCCTCATTCTTCTTTCTTTTTCTCTTTTTTGGCTTTCTTGATTCAGCATTCATTTGTCTTCTGCTTTTTCTGTGAAAAAACTCTTCCACTCCACACGAAGAAACCTTCTGTTCTTTCCATGGCCACCTCTAACAAACCTTCAGCTGCTGAACTCACACGCCCCATCAACATTGATGACAGGGAGTATGTCCCTGAGCCTTCATTGGTAGAAGAAAAGGAGAAAATTTGGCGTTCTCAGGTATTGATTCCTTTCTCTCTGGCTAATGAACCCTTAGCGTTTCTAGGTCCTCTCCCAGAAAACCGACACCCAGAGATTATCAAAAATGGCTCTTCCCTTTTTCCCGCCAGTCACATTTCTGAACCTATGATATCTTCTCAACAACCCTTCTCCCTTCGATACGTCGATAGGAACTTCAGAACCGCTCCTCCCACGAATTGTCCTAAGTTTTGTTCTTGGATGGACCGGTTGGAAACGGAGAAAATCGACCACTGGAAAAGGACAGGCATCTATACCCTCTTACAGATTGCCCGTTGTGGCCCTCCCTAGTCTTGTGGCATGTTATTAGCCGCTCTTCAATTCTGGGAGAGTTCGACCAACTCTTTCCATACTAGATGTGGCATGATCATGCCGACACTCCTATACATTGTTGCGATCACTGGATTGAGACCGACTGGCGAAGTTTTTGACTGCGAGGCCGTAGCACCAGTCTTCTTAAGGTTCGACGTTGGTGACTCTCGCAAACCAACATACAACAATTTTATTGATCATCACGCCACTTCTGCAGGCCCCGTGACCGACGAGGAACATGTGGCGTTCTTGACCCTTTGGCTGTCCCGTTTTGTTTTCTGCTCAAGGTCTATGCAGGTAGCCAAACACTTTGCTCTCTTGGCAACCCAATTGCATCAAGAGCGTGACGTTGCCTTGGGCCAGCTGCTACTAGCCTTTCTCTATGAGTCTCTATCTGAGGTTGTCTGCCAGATTAGGCTCTTCGACCCTGAGAACTCCAGGAAGAAGAATGTATTGATTCATGGCCCTTTCTAGTTCCTGCAATTGTGGCTCAATGCCACCTTCTCCAAAGATGTAGCCCCCTATGGGATGAGGAGGGTTGCGTGTCCCCCAGAGGAACGACATGTTATCTGGAAATGGCTGATCCCCTTGACACCCATCGACAAGAACTTTCCAGACCTTCGAGTGTTTCGCCTCATCTTCGACATCATGTTGACTCGTGTCGATTTCCTACCCTCTATGGCCCCTTTTTGCCGTCGAACTGAGGGTCCTGAGTGGCTTACCAGACCTTTCCCTCCGGCTGATGGGGAACTAAGGACTGAATCCTTCCTCATTTGGAGGCGGTTTTTGGTCCCTCGCTTCTTGTCAGCGGAGACTGCCAGCAGCAATCCTGGTCTAGTAGCTTACCAGCCTAACCTTGTGGCCAGGCAATTTGGTCTTTGCCAATTCATCCCCAAACCTCTGTTTTCTTCTCAAGAGTTACTTGCCAATATCCTTTGCGGCCAACCTTGGAGCGAGGTCGAAGAGGAACTCGAAAACATTTGGAAAAACCGACCGCGTCTTCCCTCTCTCCCTTTCCGACCAGCCCACTACTGTACCAAGGAATTCCATGATTGCTGGCAGTCCTATTTTACCCTTTATGTTAGAGATCCTGATGCAAAACTTTCTGAATTAACTGAGGCTTTTGTTTGTTTGCAGGCGAAGTCGACTAAATGTAAGGCTCTTCATGTCAAACAAATTCGCGCTTTCCAGAATTACTTCCAAGTTGTGTATCAACCAGATAATCTTCATGGGACCATCTGGGAAGCTGCGGTCGAACTAAAAGCGAAAGTAACCGACCAACTTTTGAAACTCGAAATCCCTGCTTACGTGAAAGACAAATATCTTTACGCTCTTCCCTCCGGAAAACTCAAATTCCCTCCTCTGCCATCTAGTCCAATGGCTTTGGCCTTTGGTCATTTGGTTCCAGTGTGGTTCTATTGTCCCACTTCGTACATACAGAACGCCTCTAAAAAGAGAAAATCCGACAGAGTGGTCCCAACGAAGTATTATCTGCCCGAGTACTCAAGACCGCTTCATATTGATCCCCAATATGTTAGCGTGTTTGAAACCACGCAACTTGGTAACATTTCTCTGGAAATTTTAGCACTCTCGTTTAGCTTAATCTTATCACTTACTTGCGTTTCCTTTATTTATTTGCAGCGCTCCCACTAAATCCTGCAGGTTCTGTATCTGCTGATCAAACTGCTCCCTCGACACAAAAGGCTCAGGTTCGACTCTGGCTGCCTCACTATCTCCTTTGATTTTTACTTTTATTCTTAGCCATCCTTTCCTTTCCTGCAGGTTGCTCCTAAGCAATCTTCTGACGATGATAGGCGCCCCATATCTCAAGTCTTAAAGAAACCCAGCTCTTCTGTATGCTCCTCTTTGAAGCATCTCCATTCTCTTTTGTTTTCTAAAGGGGAACATTATGTGGTTGCTGATATTTCACTTATGTGTAGGGTCAACCACGTTCGACAGAGCCTACTGGCTCTTCCGTCTCTAAAAAATCCAAAAAACACAAACGCTCTGCTCCCGCGGGCACTGAGGTATTTCTTGTCGGCTCGTCTGCTCTTTTCGTGTCTCCAGCACACCTCTCACCATAAATCTAAAAGCCATCATGGCCACAAAAGGAAGAAACATGACTCGCCTTCCAAGAGTGGTGACAATAAAAGGAAGAGGCGTCATACAACACCTCCTTCAGAGGTCCCTGTCACAGATGCCGACACTCCTGCAGTCGACGCTCCCACCCTTGGTGTGGTCCCTGCTCCGGTCGTGGGAGCTTCGCCGTCGATTGGTCCCTCCCCCACTACTGCCTTGGGGGACACACATCAGGATGCGGTTTCCCCTTCATCTACACAGGTATTTACCTGTATTCCTATTTATTTTTTTGGATTTTTTGTTGCGCTTCTCTTACACAATTTTCTTTCTGCAGGATGATGCTTCTACTGAGCCGACTCAGCCTGTTGCTGACTATACTCCCGCGTCGCCGGTTTCTTCCCTAGCTCGCCCCTTTCAATCTGTCGACACCGCTGGTGAGTGCATTGAATTTCCACTCCAGATCAGTGACAGTGACTCTGATTCGGTCACTAGTCCTGCGACGTTTCTGGACTCCAGTTCGACTAGTTCTGACTCGAGTCTCTCTTCAGCTTCCTTGCAAGATCCACGGGAGCCAGTCGGTGTCGACACCAACAAACAACAATCCTCCTATGCTACTCCATTGCCGACTGCTTCTCCTCAGGTCAATTCTCCATCGGCAGCTTCTCCTTCGACCTTCCCGGGGTTGGCGATCAAGCCTTCTGCTTTAGAGGCAATTTCCAGACTCCGCAATCTGGTGAAATTGCGTGATGTTTTGTCCAACTCTGAGCAACTCCGTTCTGGGAAAATGGGCCCTGAGGTGACGAAAACTAAGGCTCTCATGGACAAAATCCGCATGCACGCCTTGAACTTTGATCTTCATTTCGTGCTCATGCATGAACCTGCTGTCGGTCCAGAGCTTCTGAGTGCAATTTCCCAACTGAAGGATCTCCAACTCTCTGATTACGCCAAACGTGTGATGGTGGCTTTAGAATAACTCTTGGTGCCCATGTTGCGTCATATTGACAGTGTTCGGGACACTGAGCGTCAAATTGCTGATACTGAGGCCTCTGTGAAAGAGAAATGGGAGTTGGTGACGCATGTAGACGCGGAAGTCGCCAGTATGTTGAAGGTTATATAGGAGCGGAAGACAGAATTGACCTCCAAACAAACACGGGCCGCTGAGATACGTCAACAAATTGACGCCCTTCGGCGTCAAATTGCCATTTTGGACGGTGAATTGGAGTCCATTACCCAGGAGGAGTCACGTTTCGTCGATGAAGTGTTAAAACCTACCCAGGCTACCGTGGAGAAGACCACCAGTGATGCTTTGAAGGTTGCTGACGAGCTTATGAACGTCGAAGGAACACTTGAAAAACTCAAAGCCCATCCCGACACTTTGGAGCCTATGTCTTTGCACTATAATTTTGAACTTAAATCTTTCTAATCCAAATTCGTCCAGCTTTGACCGCTTCTATCGATTGTACTAGTTCATTTTTTGTAATATTTAAACAATGGCTTCTTTCCACATTAATGTTATCTTGACTTTAGCACTGTATACTTACTTTCTGTGCATTTGCCGTTGGTATCTAACATAATTATCTCCAACTTTATTTTTTGACATTTGTTTTAGTCTGCCAAAATTTTGACCTCTTGAAGGAGAGGCCTATATTTTTTCAAGTACTTTCCATTCACTCTTAAAATTCGCCTGTCTGATGCCAACTTTTCGACCTCGTAGGCATTATTAGAAAAGGCCCGCAAAACCTTAAACGGTCCTTCCCAATTTGGGGACCATTTGCCCAACATTTTATCATTTCTGTCCATAGGCAAGATCACCCTTCAAACCAAATCGTCGACAGCGAACACTTTCCCTTTCACCCTTTTGTTGTAGGCTCGGGCGACTTTCTCATTTTGTCTTTGTAGAGAGTCTAATGCTAGCATTCTTTCTTCGTCTACGTCGACTAATTCGTCTATAATCATGCTCCAGTAATCTTTAGAAGGTATTTCATACTGCCTTTGGGTCCTGACCGCCTGAACCTGAATTTCCACTGGCAATACTGCGTCATGCCCATAAGTCAGTCGAAATGGGGTTGTTCCAGTCGCTTCTTTTGGTGACGTTCGACATGCCCACAAGGCTTGGTCTAACTTCTTGTACCAATTCCTTGGCTTCTTTCCTATGTGTTCTTTATTAGGCTGGTGATCACCTTATTAGCAGCTTCGACTTGGCCATTCGCCTGTGCGTAATAGGGGGTAGATGTCAGTAACTTGATTCCCATTTCTTTTGCAAACTCTTGCACTTTTCGACCAGTGAAGACTGACCCCTGGTCGGTTGTAATAGTTTCTGGGATGCCAAATCTGCAAATGATGTAACTCTAGACAAAGTCTATCACAGTTTCTTGGTTTACATTTGGTAATGTTATGGCTTCAACCCATTTTGTGAAATAGTCGATCCCGACTAACACATACTTTTGTTGTTTCGACGAGGCTGGCTTTATTTCTCCTATAACGTCCAACGCCCATCCTCGAAATGGCCAGGGTTTCATATTTGTGTGTAGCTCACTTGCAGGCACATGCTGTATGCCCCCATGCAATTGGCATTCCTAACAACCTTTGGCAAATTCAATGCAATCTTTCAACATTGAAGGCCAATAAACTCCCGAACGCATCAAGAGCCACTTCATCTTCAAACCTGATTGATGTGCCCCGCACGCCCCGCTATGTATGCTCGATACAGTCACGTATGCTTCACTTTCCCCCAGGCATTTTAATAACACTCCTTCGACTGTCTTTTTGAGTAATTCATCATTCACCAAGACGTAGTTAAGGGCCCTATATTTTATCTTTCGATCTGTCGACCCCACGGGGTTACGTAAGTAATCGACTAGCGGTTTACGCCAATCACTCCCTCCCTCGTCATTGACAGCCAAAATTTCAAAATGATTTTTATCTACTGCCCCCAGCTTCATGATCGCCAGATCTGACGGTGACAACACTGTCGCCCATACTTTCTCTCTTACTTGGATCTCTTCGTCCTGGTCTTTCGCTGCTTTATACCCTAAAGCTTCCTGTGCCAAATCATTTTCTCTTTGGTTTTCTTGTCGTGGTATGTGTTGGAGATTAACTTGCTCAAACCTCTTGAGCAGTCTGATGGTAACCACGAAGTACATGATCAGATTTTCTTTAACACACCTATACTCTTTTGATACTTGTTTAATCACTAACTCTGAATCTCCCATAATTTCGACATTCCTTGCCCCCAATTCCAGCAGTAGTTCAAGTCCGGTGATCAGTGACTGGTATTCTGCTTCATTATTGGTGCATACTATCGCAACCTGAAAAAATACAGTGTGCAAAAAAAACAACCGGCGAAAGAAAATGACAGAAGAGTCGCCACCGTGCGTTATTCATCCCAAAGGAGGGAAAGGAAACGCTCGAAGTAAACCTGAAAAAAGGAAAGGACAAGACGGGGTCTCGCAACCAAATCTTGGGTTCGGGAGTCGGTTATGCGAAGGGAAGGTATTAGCACCCCTACGCATCCGTAGTACTCTACGGGATCCACTTATGTAGTTCTTGTCTAAAGGGTGTGGGTTTATCTAATGTACTATTTACTAAAAAAGGGTTAAAGGAAAAGGACTCGCGCGAATGTCGCATCCGCTGCATACGTATCTCATCTGAATATGAGAATCAGAGTCTTCGTAGCTCGGCTGACCTATGGGTTGGGGGATGTGTGCTCGCTAAGACATCGCGTCTTATGCCTACGTATCTCATTTGGCCTGAGAATCAGAGCAAGTCGTAGTTCGGCTAGCTATGGGGTTATGGATTGGGTTTTGGACGAACGACGTCACTACGCAATCTACCGGATGCTCGACCTTTGGAGACTTACTCGCCTGTAGTAGAAGGAGTAAACGTGTGTTATGGAGAAGAAAAATCAATAAAGGGTTAGGGTTTGGGATGCTCAAGGGCAAAAAGGCAGTCCTTGACGAAGGAACCGCGCTACCTGCAGGGATATGAATACAAAACACAAAACATGTATCTCAAAGTAAAATGCCACCAAGGGGCTCAAACGTTGCCTCCTATCGAGGTCTTCCAGCTAGGAAAGCAGTAAACACTACGCCAAAAACTGGAATAGACAGCGCACCTTAGAGGGCGCTTTATTACAAAAGTGCCCTCTAAAGTGAAGCGAAAAATAAGGAGCAATAGACAACGCACTTTAGAGGGCGCTTTTGTAACAAAGCGCCCTCTAAGGTGAAGCGAAAAAATAAGGAGGAGATAGAGGGACAACAATACATGGCCCTTTTTTGAAAGCGCCCTCTAAGGTTACCCTTAGAGGGCGCTTTTAATAAAGCGCTGTTATAAGTCCATGTGCATTTCCAGCTTATAGAGCGCTTATGGAAAGCTTTAGAGAGCGCTTTCATAAGCGCCCTCTTAGGCCCCCTTTAGAGGGCGCTTTTTTCCACAAGCGCCCTCTAAGGTGAAACGAAAAAATAAGGAGGAGATAGAGGGACAACAATACATGACGCTTTATAGAAAGCGCCCTCTAAGGTTACCCTTAGAGAGCGCTTTTAATAAAGCGCTGTTATAAGTCCACGTGCATTTCCAGCTTATAAAGCGCTTCTGGAAAGCCTTAGAGAGCGCTTTCATAAGCGCCCTCTTAGGCCCCCTTTAGAGGGCGCTTTTTTTCCACAAGCGCCCTCTAATGTCCTCTTTAGTAAACATTAAAATTATAACATACTGCGCATTTTGTTATTTCACTATCTGTTATTAGCGTTCTTTTTCACGTTAGGGTTCTGAGGCATTTTCCTTCCACCTCTGTTAGATCTACATGCGCGTTTCCTCCTTCTACCAATCAAAGGTACACGCTTTTCCCAATTACTGTTTTATGTTATTGCTTTGTTTTAGCTTTGCCCAATTTCTGTTTTACCTTATTACTGCGCGTTTCCTCCTTCTACGTTTGTTTCGACCATGATAGCGGATGCACTAGGAAATTGACGGTTGGTTTTTAGTGACCATGATTGCGGATGCAATGGGTTATACGACCTATGAACATTTGATTTTGTGTCAACACCAGTATCATTAAAAACCTAGGTCCGAATGTGTTTGAACTCTTCTGAAATTGTTTTTTATTTATTCTAATTAGTAATGGATAATACATGGATGTCTTCCAATCGATTGTCGAGAGAGTACGAGAATGGAGTATCAGAATTTGTTAAGTTTGCCGTTGCGCACGCCGAAGACCCCAGTAGAATGATATGTCCTTGCTTGGGTTGTTGTTATGGGAAACGGGTTGACGCAGTTCAGTTGACATCGCATCTAATGAGGCATGGAATTGATCGAAGTTATACATGTTGGAATTTTCATGGTGAGAAAAGTAACGAGAATGTTGAACCGGGGGATAGTACGACCTATGCCTCAAACTATAGTGGCGCAGATACATACGATTGTGATCGAGTTGAAGAGATTGCAGAAGCACTTGAAGGAGATCTTAAGGATTGTCCCGAAATGTTTGAGAGGTTGGTAAGTGATGCAGAGAAACCTTTGTATGATGGTTGCACTAAATTCACAAGATTGTCTGCGGTATTAAAGTTGTACAACTTAAAGGCGGGCAATGGGTGGTCGGATAAAAGTTTCACAGAGTTATTAGCCCTTTTGAAAGATATGCTTCCTGAGGATAATGTTCTTCCCAATCGAACATATGAGACCAAAAAGATGTTGTGCTCTATTGGCATGAGCTATGATAAGATACATGCATGTCCAAACGATTGCGTTTTGTTTCGAAATGAGTATGCATCGTTAAATGAGTGTCCTAAATGCGGTGTCTCGCGATATAAGAACAAGTTGTCTCCAGCAAAGGTCTTGTGGTATTTTCCTGTTATTCCGAGATTTAGACGCATGTTTCGTAGTGAAACCGATTCAAGACACTTGACCTGGCATGCAGATGAAAGAATTATAGATGGAAAGTATCGACATCCGGCAGATTCACCACAGTGGTTGAAAATTGATAATGATTATCCTGAATTTGGAGAAGAATCAAGAAACCTTCGCTTGGCATTATCTACTGATGGAATGAACCCACACGGTATCCAGAGTATCTCACACAGTACATGGCCTGTGATTATTATGATTTATAACCTACCTCCATAGCTATGTATGAAGCTTAAGTACATGATGTTGTCTATGTTGATTTCTAGACCTAAACAACCAGGGAATGACATAGACGTGTACTTGAAGCCCTTAATCGAAGATTTAAAGATTTTGTGGGAGACCGGTGTGGAGGTTTATGATGGATATAGGAAAGAAAGTTTCAACTTGAGGGCGATGTTGTTTGGCACAATTAATGATTTTCCAGCATACGGAAATCTATCAGGGTATAGCATAAAAGGTCAATGTGCGTGTCCTATTTGTGAAGATAAAACAGATTGGAAGCGCTTGGAGTTTGGTCAGAAGAATGTCTTTCTCGGTCATCGGAGATTCTTAAATTCAAATCATCACTACCGTGGATGGAGAAAGGCGTTCAATGGAGAGACAGAACAAGGCAGAGCTCCACCTATATTGACGGGTGATCAAATTTTTGAAAAGGTGAAAGATTTGGATACTCAGTTTGGCAAGCCTTTTGCCCACACACTTGTCAAAAGTGGGTGGAAGAAGAGGTCAGTTTTTTTTGAATTGCCGTATTGGAAGTCCTTGTATGTGAGACATTTTCTTGATGTTATGCATATTGAAAAAAATGTATTTGAAAGTGTTATTGGCACGTTACTCAATATACAAGGAAAGTCTAAGGATGGCCTTAAGGCAAGAAAGGACTTGATAGCGATGGGAATAAGAACTGAATTAGGACCCTTGAAGAAAGGAAAACGAACATATCTACTGTAACACCCTTCTACCCGAACGACATATTTATTTATATTATCAGAGTACAACTTGTAGAAGAGTTTACATTCCTTACAACATAACACTTATTTCATTTCAACATAACATATATTATTTATTTTATTAAAACTTCGCAGCGGACAACAACATAAATATTATAAAAATGTTTCAACATTATCTCAACAATTTAGTCATCATAAACAACGTAAATAATAATAATAATTTAGCTATCGAATCCCATAATCCCCGGTGTCACATGACCAGAGCATTTGACTCGACTCTGTAGAATAACTCTACACTTATTCTTCGGACCTCAACAATAGCTACTCCACTTTATCTGCACATTGCTCATCATAGATGAACATAAACACATGCAGAAGGGGTGAGAATTACATTATTAAATAATAATATAACGACAGAAATATAAACATAAATATAATTCACACATGCCAACACAATTCATCATAATCATCATAATCCATAAACTCATGAACATCAACAACACAACACATCAAATGCAATGCACGCACCCATGCATGACTCAACACGACTCGGTATACCCATTTTGTGACCAACTACAGGATCACCACTCCCAGATTCATCACCATAGAATCCGAGTTCCCCGTAAGGAACCAAGCCTCTCAACAAGCCCGGAGTCAACAACATCATTGGAACTCAGTCCGTTCATCACTAGGCATCGGCCTTTCATGAATGCATGCACACCAAGCATTCATCATAATCAACATAGCAACAACAGCATCATATAGTCATGTTATCATCATCATTAACACATTCTATCATAAGAGCATATCACCTCATGCCACATAATCAAACACGGTATTATCGCACTCTACTAATATCTATACCACTCAAGGCAACGGGAATTGATCCCTACAACATCATATCTCAGCTAAGTACATCACTCAGCCTAAACAACCACAAACTGCACGACAACAGTTCGGGAAAATCCCAACTCTGCCCATACGCGTATTGCCCATGCTCATACGCGTATTACCCACGCCTGGCCAAATCCATACGCGTATTGCCCATGTCCATACGCGTATGCTACGCGTATCACATTCCCATACGCGTACCACCAGGGACCAACCCACGTTCAAAACATCATCTTCCTCATCCATACGCGTATTGCCTAGCGCCATACGCGTACCATCAGTCTCATACGCGTATTGCCTAGTGCCATACGCGTATGACCAGAGACCAAGTTTCCAGATCTGCAATGGCTTTTCCTGCTACGAGATCTATCCAAATTCATCCTTAAACAGTCCAAATTTCACATAAACTCACTCATATCATCTAGTACAGTTAGTCTCCTATTCGATTTCACCATCCTAACATCATTGCATATAATTTCCACGAATTCCTTCGACTAAAAACCCCAAATTCGTTCACCCAATATTTCACCAATTTCAACATATCATTGTTTAATAAGGTTCAGACCCCTTACCTCTTTGGATTGAAGGAAGCTCTGAGCAATCTTTGGCCTCTTCCTCTTCCTTCTCTTTCTCTTCAGCGTTTCTCCCCTTTTTCTGACTCTGAGACAAAACACGTGAAACAAACTGAATTCTCCCTTTGGCCTCTTTTAACCAATTTCCACTTTTACCCTTCCACCCTTCATATTCCAATTATTTTATTTATTTAATTATTATTAAAATAAATAACATCTATAATAATAATAATAATAAAATTCCCAATATTATTTAATAATTCCTTTTACCTTCCAATAATCATACTAAATAATATTCAAATTACTCTAACAGTATTTGGGGTGTTACAACTCTCCCCCACTTTAGAAGTTTTCGTCCTCGAAAACATACCTCAAGCAAATAGGGCCGGATACGACTCCTTCATCTGATCTTCACGCTCCCAAGTCAAGCTCTCACCAGCTGGACCTCCCCAAACAACTTTCACTAGAGCAATCTTCTTACCTCTCAGGGTCTTCTCTTCTCGGTCATCTATCCGAATTGGCAACACCTCAACGGTCAAATTATCCCTCACCTGGATATCATCCAACTCAACAACATGCGAAGGATCCGCAATATATTTTCTCAACTGAGATACATGAAACACATCATGCAGATTAGAAAGCGACGGCGGTAAAGCTACCCGATACGCCACTTCCCCAACCCTCTTCAAAATCTGATACGGACCCACAAACCTCGGAGTAAGCTTTTTAGACTTTAAAGCTCTACCCACACCCGTCGTCGGAGTAACTCTCAAGAACACATGATCTCCCTCTTGGAATTCAAGTGCCTTTCTCCTCTTATCATGATAACTCTTCTGACGACTCTGAGAAATCTTCATTTTCTCCTGAATCATCTTAACCTTTTCAGTCGTCTGCTGCACAATCTCAGGTCCGAGTACAACACTCTCACCTGATTCATACCAACACAATGGAGTTCTACACCTCCTACCATACAATGCTTCATATGGAGCCATACCGATACTAGCATGAAAACTATTATTATAAGTAAACTCCACCAACGGCAAATAACTATCCCAAGAACCACCCTGCTCCAACACACAAGCCCTCAATAAATCCTCTAAGGATTGGATAGTTCTTTCAGTCTGACCATCAGTCTGAGGATGATAAGCTGAACTCAACCTCAACTTAGTCCCCAACGCTTTTTGCAAACTTTCCCAAAATCTAGAAGTAAATCTGGGATCTCTATCAGACACAATACTGGATGGAATACCGTGCAGCCTCACTATCTCTTCAATATACAACTCCGCCAACTTCTCTAAAGAGTGATTAATCCTCATCGGCAAGAAATGCGCCGACTTAGTCAATCGATCCACAATCACCCAAATAGAATCATTACCTTTCGTCGTCCTCGGCAATCCCGTCACAAAATCCATGGAAATGCTATCCCACTTCCATTCCGGAATCTTCAAAGGTTGCATCATACCTGCCGGTTTCTGATGTTCAATCTTTGACTTCTGACAAGTCAAACAGGCATACACAAACTTAGCAACATCTCTTTTCATACCAGCCCACCAAAACAACTTCTTCAAATCTTGATACATTTTGGTTGCACCTGGATGGATACTCAATCCACTCCTATGGCCCTCTTCAAGAATACTCTTTTTCAATTCAGACACCTCAGGAACACAAACTCTACCTTTAAATCGCAGGATGCCATTCTCATCAATCTCAAAATTACCACCATTACCCTGGTTAACCATAGTAATATGATCAACTAGAGCGACATCAACTTGTTGACCATTCCGAATATCTTCCAGAATTCCACTAGTCAACTTCAGCATACCCAACTTTACACTATCAGCGGAAACTTCACAACCCAAACTCATATCACGGAACTGTTCAATTAACTCAAGTTCCCGAACCATCATCATAGACATATGTAGAGACTTCCTACTCAACGCATCTGCAACTACATTAGCCTTACCGGGATGATAACTCAATTCAAAGTCAAAATCCTTCAGTAATTCTAACCACCTTCTCTGCCTCATATTTAACTCTTTCTGATCAAACAGATACTTCAGACTCTTGTGATCACTGAACACTTCGAATCTGGAACCATACAGATAATGCCTCCACATTTTCAACACAAATACAACAGCTGCAAGTTCTAGATCATGCGTAGGATAATTCTTCTCATGAACTTTCAACTGTCTAGAAGCATAAGCTACAACTTTACCATTCTGCATCAAAACACCACCAAGACCCATCAAAGAAGCGTCACAATAAACAACGAAGGACTCACCAGGATTAGGCAAGATCAACACTGGAGCACTGGTCAACCGCCTCTTCAACTCTACAAAACTCGCTTCACAAGCCGTATCCCACACATACACCTGACTCTTCTTAGTCAACTGCGTCAACGGCAATGCCAACTTAGAGAAGCCTTCAATAAATCTGCGATAATAACCAGCTAACCCCAGAAAACTGCGTATCTCAGTAGCAGACTTCGGAGTCTCCCATTGTAATACAGCATCAACTTTAGCCGGATCAACAGAAATCCCACCACTCGAAATCACATGGCCAAGGAAACTCACTTCTTTCAACCAGAACTCACATTTAGATAACTTTGCATATAATTTCTTTTCCCTTAACACCTGCAAAACAATTCTCAGATGTCCTGCATGCTCTTCTTCCGTCTTAGAATATATCAATATATCATCTATGAACACCACAACAAAATTATCAAGGTACGGATGAAATATACGATTCATATATTCCATAAACACACCTGGAGCATTAGACACACCGAACGGCATCACAGTGTATTCATAATGACCATACCTCGTACGGAAAGCAGTCTTCGCAATATCATCTGACTTCACTCGGATCTGATGATAACCCGACCGCAAATCAATCTTACTGAAAACATGAGCTCCAACCAACTGGTCCATCAAATCATCAATCCTCGGCAATGGATACCGATTCTTGATAGTCACCTTATTCAACTGCCGATAATCGACACACAACCTCATCGTACCTTCTTTCTTCTTCACTAACAATACTGGTGCACCCCAAGGAGAAACACTTGGACGCACAAACTTCTTCTCAAGCAATTCTTCAAGTTGTTTCTTCAATTCAACTAATTCAGTTGCCGACATTCTATAAGGAGACATCGACACCGGACTCGTACCTGGTACTAAGTCAATGGTAAATTCGACTTCACGTTCTGGAGGTAAATCACTTACATCCTCCGGGAACACATCCTGAAATTCACAAACGACAGGCAAATCTACACTCACCACTTTCTTATCCGCTTGCAGAGACGCAAATAAAGCGAATATCTGAGCTTCATCTTTCACAAAATCCCCCACCTGCCTAGCAGATAGAAATCTTGCCTCATCATTCTCACCAACTTCAGAAAACCGTACCGTCTTCCTATAGCAGTCGATAAACACGCCATAGAATTCTAGCCAATTCATCCCCAGAATAATGTCAATTTGGTGCAAGGGCAAGCACACCAAATCAACCACGAACTCTCTCTCAAAGATCGTCAAATGACAACCTCGACAGACAACAGAAGTTTTCACAGAACCATTAGCAGGAGTATCTATCACCATACTTCCGCCTAGGGACGACATAATCACACCAATCCTGGTCGCACACTCATACGAAATAAACGAATGAGTAGCACCAGTGTCAACAATAGCAAGCAATTCAACATTATTAATCAAGCAAGTACCTTTTATCAGATTATCTTCCTTAGGAGCTTCAGCCCCACTCAGAGCAAACACCCTACCAGTAGTATGAGCTGCAGTAGCCGCCTTCTTCGGTTTCGAGCACTGCGAACTAATATGGCCTTTCTCGCCGCAATTAAAACATGTCGGACCAGCATCCTTACATTCAGTAACTCTATGACCAGCCTGACCGCATCGGAAACATCTCAGCACTTTCTTGGTACAGCTATCAGCACGGTGGCCTGGCTCGCCACACTTGAAACATTTACCAGCTATGGAAGATCCTCCCCCACTTGGCTTCTTCTCATCTGCCACTTTCTGCTTACCTTTACCATTTGGAGATGCATAAGGACTACCACGATCCTTATTCTTCTTCTCACTAAGACTCTTGTAATGAGCAGTCCTAGCCTTGCTATCTTCATCAAATATCCTGCACTTATTAACCAGTGTAGGAAACCTACGAATCTCCTGGTAACCAATGCCTTGTTTGATTTCGGGACGCAACCCGTTCTCAAACTTGACACACTTGGATTCCTCAGCATCAGCATTATTATAATGAGGACAATACTGCACCAGTTCCTCAAACTTCGAAGCGTAATCAGCAACAGACATGTTACCCTGCTTCAGTTCTAGAAATTCCATCTCCTTCTTACATCGCACATCAGCAGGAAAATATTTCTCCAGAAAGGCCGTCTTGAACCTTTCCCAAGTCATCTCAGCACCTGGTACTGCAATCCTCTGTCGAGTGTTATCCCACCAGTTTTCAGCCTCTTCAGATAACATATGCGTACCAAACTGCACCTTCTGTGCTTCAGTACACGTCATCACCCGGAAAATCTTCTCAATTTCCTTCAGCCAAATCTGAGCACCATCTGGATCATAGCGCCCTTTGAATGTAGGAGGGTTATTCTTCAGAAACCTTCCCAAATTCTTAAACTCGTCGACCGGCGGATTCTGCTGCGCCTGCATAGCCTGTGCCATAGCAGTCAAAGCCTCAGCAATCACACGGTCGCTTTCTCCAGCCATACTCTGCACAACACAACCACAACCGTTAAATATCGACAGTGTCATTTACACTAATCGACCAACAGGGAAAACCTCCCATTATGACTCGACTGGACTGACCATGCTCTGATACCACTAATGTAACACCCTTCTACCCGAACGACATATTTATTTATATTATCAGAGTACAACTTGTAGAAGAGTTTACATTCCTTACAACATAACACTTATTTCATTTCAACATAACATATATTATTTATTTTATTAAAACTTCGCAGCGGACAACAACATAAATATTATAAAAATGTTTCAACATTATCTCAACAATTTAGTCATCATAAACAACGTAAATAATAATAATAATTTAGCTATCGAATCCCATAATCCCCGGTGTCACATGACCAGAGCATTTGACTCGACTCTGTAGAATAACTCTACACTTATTCTTCGGACCTCAACAATAGCTACTCCACTTTATCTGCACATTGCTCATCATAGATGAACATAAACACATGCAGAAGGGGTGAGAATTACATTATTAAATAATAATATAACGACAGAAATATAAACATAAATATAATTCACACATGCCAACACAATTCATCATAATCATCATAATCCATAAACTCATGAACATCAACAACACAACACATCAAATGCAATGCACGCACCCATGCATGACTCAACACGACTCGGTATACCCATTTTGTGACCAACTACAGGATCACCACTCCCAGATTCATCACCATAGAATCCGAGTTCCCCGTAAGGAACCAAGCCTCTCAACAAGCCCGGAGTCAACAACATCATTGGAACTCAGTCCGTTCATCACTAGGCATCGGCCTTTCATGAATGCATGCACACCAAGCATTCATCATAATCAACATAGCAACAACAGCATCATATAGTCATGTTATCATCATCATTAACACATTCTATCATAAGAGCATATCACCTCATGCCACATAATCAAACACGGTATTATCGCACTCTACTAATATCTATACCACTCAAGGCAACGGGAATTGATCCCTACAACATCATATCTCAGCTAAGTACATCACTCAGCCTAAACAACCACAAACTGCACGACAACAGTTCGGGAAAATCCCAACTCTGCCCATACGCGTATTGCCCATGCTCATACGCGTATTACCCACGCCTGGCCAAATCCATACGCGTATTGCCCATGTCCATACGCGTATGCTACGCGTATCACATTCCCATACGCGTACCACCAGGGACCAACCCACGTTCAAAACATCATCTTCCTCATCCATACGCGTATTGCCTAGCGCCATACGCATACCATCAGTCTCATACGCGTATTGCCTAGTGCCATACGCGTATGACCAGAGACCAAGTTTCCAGATCTGCAATGGCTTTTCCTGCTACGAGATCTATCCAAATTCATCCTTAAACAGTCCAAATTTCACATAAACTCACTCATATCAACTAGTACAGTTAGTCTCCTATTCGATTTCACCATCCTAACATCATTGCATATAATTTCCACGAATTCCTTCGACTAAAAACCCCAAATTCGTTCACCCAATATTTCACCAATTTCAACATATCATTGTTTAATAAGGTTCAGACCCCTTACCTCTTTGGATTGAAGGAAGCTCTGAGCAATCTTTGGCCTCTTCCTCTTCCTTCTCTTTCTCTTCAGCGTTTCTCCCCTTTTTCTGACTCTGAGACAAAACACGTGAAACAAACTGAATTCTCCCTTTGGCCTCTTTTAACCAATTTCCACTTTTACCCTTCCACCCTTCATATTCCAATTATTTTATTTATTTAATTATTATTAAAATAAATAACATCTATAATAATAATAATAATAAAATTCCCAATATTATTTAATAATTCCTTTTACCTTCCAATAATCATACTAAATAATATTCAAATTACTCTAACAGTATTTGGGGTGTTACATCTACCGCCTGCTGCTTATACTCTATCTAGAAAGGAGAAAAAAACATTGTGTAAGTTTCTAAGTGAAGTTAAAGTTCCAGAAGGGTACTCTTCAGATATTAGAAGACTTGTGTCTATGAAAGACCTCAAGTTAAAGAGTTTAAAGACCCATGATTGCCATGTTATAATGGAACATTTTCTCCCAATAGGTATACGTTCTATTCTTCCAGAAAAAGTAAGAAGCTCTATAACTAAGTTGTGTTCTTTCTTCAAGTCAATTTGCAGTAAGGTGATCAATCCTGCGATCTTACCAATGTTGCAAAAAGAAATCGTTATTACTTTGTGTGAGCTTGAAATGTTTTTTCCTCCATCATTTTTTGACATAATGGTACATCTAGTTGTTCATCTTGTGAAAGAGACACAATTGTGTGGACCAGCTTATATGAGATGGATGTACCCTGTTGAACGTTATATGAAAATATTAAAAGGGTACATGAAGAACCGAAGTCGACCAGAAGGTTGTATGGTTGAAAGATACATTGTTGAAGAAGCGATTGAGTTTTGTACTGAATATTTGTCTAATGTTCAGTCAATCGGACTCCCCAAGTCTCAGCTTGTCGAAAATAAAGAAGGAAAAAATCTAATTGGAAATAAAATCGTGGCAGTATCAAGGGTCGAACGGGATCAAGTGCATTTGTATGTTCTGCACAATGAGAATGAGGTTGAGCCGTATGTTAAAATTCACAAGGATGTTCTCCGAGGTTTAAATCCCAATAGAAATGAAAATTGGATAGTACGAGAGCACAATCGATGTTTTATACCTTGGTTTAAGGATCATATTTATTCAAAGTATTATTCAGATCCCGCTTCAATAACAGAAAGGTTGAGATGCTTAGCATATGGTCCAAGTTTCCATGTTTTTTCTTATAGCGCATACGCGATTAATGGATACACATTTTATACCAAAGAACAAGATGATAAAAGTACTATGCAGAATAGTGGTGTCACCGTGGTAGCTGAAGCAATGCACATATCAAGTGTGAAGGACTTAAACCCCAAATTTGCAAATCTGTCGTATTTTGGTGTTATCGAGCGCATTTGGGTGTTTGATTATGAGAAGTTTCAGATTCCTATATTTGGTTGCAAGTGGGTTGAAAATAATAACGGCATTCGAATGGATAAGTCAGGATTTTTGCAAGTGGATCTTAATAGGGTGGGATACAAAGATGAGTCTTTTATTCTAGCCTCTCAAGCTAGACAAGTGTTCTATGTCAATGATCCGAAAAGTACGAAATGGTCTATAGTTCTTTTTTCCAACAAAGTAATTGATGAAAACACTGGAGATCAAGGTGATATTGATGTTGAGATTGAATCGTTTACCAGAAATGATCAAGATGAGAATATTATATCAAATGATTCATATATTAGAAATGATCATAATGAGGGTATTTGGATCAATCCAACCGTCCGTGTTGTTAAGAGACATGTAGAACATATTCCAACCAAGAAAAGAAAGAGAACTTAGTGAAAAAGGTACAGGTCAAATGATTTTAATTGTTTTCTTTATTACAGGTAAAATGACTTTTATGATTTTAATTGTTTTTACATTTGTCATCTGATTTTAATTGTTTTCTTTTTTACAGGTAAAATGATGATGCTGGATATTTGTTTAGATGGAGATGCTCTATTGTCGTCAAGCCTCATTCGCGTAGATGATGATGCTGGATATTTGAAAGTATCCCTCTACGACAATGGAACATGTCCATCTAAACATATATCAATTCTATCTTCAAAAGATAAGGGTTCAATGTTGGCAAGTTACATTGGTTTCCTTGTTCGACAACATATTCCGATTACATGTGATAATTGGAGAAGTCCGGACTTGAAGGTTGGCAAAGAAAAAATATGGTCGGAGATACAGGTACTTACCATATATTGTTATATGTTTTTTGTTGCATCAACTTTGCAGCCCTGTATTGTAGGCAGAATTTAGGACTTCTCAAAGTTGATGTCTTGTTACTTTGTCGTTCATAAAATACACCACTAAATTCTCTGCGTTTAATTTTTAATTTTTTTTCATCAGGCTTGTGTCTCAATAGAGGATGGGTATCTACCTAAAGTTACTTTTGTAGTGGTCCAAAAGAGGCATCACACCCGTCTCTTTCCTGTCAACCCCAAAGAGACCGATAGAAGTGGAAATATTATGCCAGGTTTTTTCAATATATTTCTCAACGCAGCTGGTATATATTATCATTTGAATTTATCACTTTTTGCTGATTTTGTTGTTCTAAATTGTCAAAGGAACCGTGGTAGACACCAGCATTTGTCACCCTAGGGAATTTGATTTTTACCTTAACAGCCATGTAGGAATTCAGGTAATATTAGCTATGTCATTTAACTTTATGCCATTGTTTACTATTTGTTGCTCAATCGCCTTTTGACAGTTCTGTGTTATTTGCATTTGGACGTGTTCTTTTTGCAGGGGACTACTTATGCTGCCATCTGTTGTTTTGGTTGAGCCTTATTTTGTATGGATGTGCGATAGAACTACTAGACAGCTTTTGGATATACAGAACATGTTTGCCACCATGGGTGGATGGGCGTTTTTGTTTAGTATTGGTTAGAACTACTAGACAACTTTTGGATACAGTGGTCACTGGGTGTTGGTTGCTATGTTTTATTCTCTTAATTGTAGTACTTTGAGAATATGTTGTTGTATATTGTTGATCAAAGAATCATATATTAATGTTGTATATATGGAGGATTAATGTTGTATATAAATGGATTCATGTTGTATATATCAATGGATTAATGGTGTATAACATTGGATTAAAGGATGAAATCAATATGAATTTTACACTTTTGCAGCATGCGAACAGGTTACCAATTAAATATATATCCACTGTTTTTCAAACAAATTTTTTAAAATAACTAACACTTTAGAGGGCGCTTTGTCCAGAAAGCGCCCTCTAAACACTTTACATTGACAACTTTAGAGGGCGCTTTTTCCTGAAAGCGCCCTCTAAACACTTTACATTGACAACTTTAGAGGGCGCTTTTTCCTGAAAGCGCCCTCTAAACACTTTACAATGACAACTTTAGAGGGCGCTTCTTCCTGAAAGCGCCCTCTAAACACTTTACATTGACAACTTTAGAGGGCGCTTTTTCCAGAAAGCGCCCTCTAAACACTTTACACTGACAACTTTAGAGGGCGCTTTTCCAGAAAGCGCCCTCTAAGGTGTCCCTTTATGGACCACTCCAGAGGGCGCTTTTTTCTTAAAGCGCACTATAATGTGGCCACTTTAGACAGCGCTTTCTCCAGGAGAACAAAGCGCTGTCTTTACCTATGCCAGCGCCAGATTACAGGGCGCTTAAAAGTGCTGTTATAGGCCAAAATAAGCGCCCTCTTTTCCCTTATTTGGCGTAGTGAAAATGCGGGAAAAATGTAAAAGTACCACGCGGATAAAGATCCGAAGTAACAGCAATTAGAGGAGTAAGAAACCCTGAGATCCTTCCAAGCTAATGCCATCAAAGAAAAGTGAGTCAGTACAGGTAATCGGAATGAACCTCCAGGGGTTATCCCCCAAATAAAGTGGGAAACCACGCAAGTTATCCCTACAAAAGTCATGTGAGCCCTCACAAAAATTCAACAAAAGGGTTAGTGAATCACCATAAGCATTTTTTCATGAACAACAGTATGGTTTCAGAAACCTCAAACCCTGTGGCATACGCTCAAAAATTAAAAGGTTAAACATTCAAGGCATTGTTTATACATTCATATACATATTAAACCCATGGGCGAAAAACCTAATGAAATTCATCCATCATACCTCATACATTCAGAGTATTCAACTTCAAAGCAAAAGGTAATGGGAATAAAGGCAAACCTGATTGGAGAGCTTGATTGAAATTGAGTTGCACCCGTGAGGTTTACAAAACAATCTTCAGGGTTTATGTGAGGCAGAGGTGATTCTGTGTAGTTGAGTTCCCTTCGGGGTTTGGAGGCTGCTCTGAACTCCGTTAGGTCTTCTCTCACTATCTTTTTCCTCAGGGTTTTGTTCCAAGGAAACCTCAGAGTATTTTGCTTCTCTTCAAAATCCCCCTTTTGTTCTGTGTTCTCTCAAGTGAAGCCTTGGTATTTATAGACTGAATTTCATGGTTTTGTGGGCTCAAATGAGAGAGACCCAAGTCCAAATTTTTTTATTATATTTTATTTATTTAATTATTTAATTAATTAATTAATTAATTAATTAATTAATTAAATTTTTTTATTATTTTATTTTTTATTTTATTTTTTTTTTGTATTTTTTTCGTAAAAAATTATTTTTTTTTTGTTTTTTTTTTTTGGGATCTAATTCTGATTGACATGATGAAATGCAATATGAAATGTTAAATGAATGCATGAATGAGGAGGGCAAATTTTGGGGTGTTACAGCTGCCCCTATTCAATCATCAGCTAACCCGAGTAGGATGAAAGCGAACAGCTTATCAGACAAACGGGGTGAGCTGTGATTGAATACCAAAGACAGACCGAAAATTTGTGCTCCGAGAATACCACAAAAATGCGGAAATACACCGTGCTGTTTATTTTTCTTCCGATCCTCTGGCTTAATCTGGAGTTTCGATCCTCTGGCTGAACCTATACTCAATTTAGTCCTCTGGTCGAATATTAATTTTGATCCTCGGGCTGGATACGATTTTGATCTTCTGGCTAGATCTTCTTCGATCTTCTGGCTAGATCTCCTTCATTTCGATTCTCTGGCTGAATCTATTTCGATCTTCTGGCTAGATCTGAATTGTTGCGATTTTCGATCTTCTGGCTAGATCTTCTTTGTTTCGATTCTCTGGCTGAATCTATTTCCTTTGATTCTCTGGCTGAATCTACTTCAATCTTCTGGCTAGATCTGAATTGCTTCGATTCTCTGGCTGAATCTATTTCCGGTCTTCGGGCTAGACCTGACTTCGATCTTCTGGCTAGATCTGGATTGTTTTGATGACAAATTCCCACCATTAGGATCCCGCATCTGAGGCATGCGCTGGTTGACCCTCTTTTGAAATTTACACCCAACCTTCATATTAGATATACAGCTTCGAGAATATTCCACTTTTGGGCTTCGTACATATTCTTCGGGCTAGAACATGTTGTAACGACTCCTCAATTAGACTTGCTGGGGAAATAAAGCTTGTAGGCGACTTCACTGGGGAATCTTCAAATTGAGCCTCAGGTTGACTCTTGGGAAAACGATTCTCAGGCTGAATCTTCAAAAATGACCCTCATGCTGGATCACGGGAAAACGATTCTCAGGCTGAATCTTCAAAAAGTGACCCTTATGCTGGATCACGGGAAAACGATTCTCAGGCTGAATCTTCAAAATGACCCTCAGGATGGATCACTCACGCTTGATCCTCTGGCTGGATCTCATGACCTTGGTTGTAAAGTAATTCTTCAGTCTGCTTGGAAGAACCTGTTTATCAGCTTATGTGTATGCTTGATATGATATGCATGCAAATGCAAATGTTATGCATGGTGTAAAAGAAAAAAAAGAAATCTGCTTGGGGAAGCAAACTCCGGTAGGGAACAGATCGCTGTATCAATCCTTGAATGCTCTGTGGGGAATGATCCGTCTGCCGGGACCAATGAGCCACCAAAAATAAATTGGCTGCTTGAAAAGTTGACCTTGCGGGGGGAGTATCAACTATGGAAACTTTTCTCGGCGAGGCTCTGTGAGGAGAGTCTGTGGGGAAAACACTTCCTGGGGAAATGTCGTAGGAAACGACCTTTGCTGGGGATATGAACTTGCTAATTGTCCTCTAGCTGGGGATTAGAACAAATCTGTTAGAAATAATCTGCTGGGGATGATATGAACACTGGGAACACCAACCTCTTGTACGTTGGGTATGCAACCACTCCGTTGTTGCTAGGAAGATACAGTCTGACACCGTCAACTCCGCTGGGGATATATAGTCTGGATACTGTCAACTCTACTAGGGATAGACAGTCTGGATACTGTCAACTCTGTTGGGGAACATGCTCTGCTGAGGAGAGACTTTGTCAACCGCTTGGGGATGAGGATTCATGACTTGGCATCCGGTTCCTGTGACCTGCAACCAAAAATACACGTATGCCTCGGGGGAATTACTCGGTTTGAATTCACCGTCCGGGATTAAGCACATTCAAAGCAATTTTAAATGTTTTCCTGTGCAAATCATCTGCAAAAGCCACCATTATGTTCATATGCAATATGTTTTATCAAAAATTCGAACATTTTTGCAAACAAACTGATAAATGAAAAATAAAGAGGCTCTTTAACTGAATTATTCGACTCTTAATGGGGAGAAAATTTGTGCCAGGAATAGGCGAGGGTATCAGGAAGCTGATGCCTGAAAAGAGGTGATCGCTATAAAAAAGAGAACTATCCTAATGGCAATGTGGAAACGGGGTCCCACTGAGTTTCGACTCTGCTATGGTTCGTATGTCCTCAAGACGCTCTGCTCATCTTGCTTTCTGAAGTGGATGATTAGTCGATCTTTAACCTTCGAAGATTGCCGGATTGAATGAAACGGTGATATAACACTGATGAACTCAGATCACAGTCATTCGCTTATTCCCTAACTTTTGCCTGGATCGCCCCCTTTTCGGGTTTTCAATCCACCGGGATACCCATTTTTGCCTGAGCCGCCCTTTTGGGTTTTCGACTCACCGGGTGTACTCTTTTTTTTTTATATATCCCTAATTTTTGCCCGAACCTCTTTATTCTTTTTTTTTGGTTCGTCGGGATGCCCCTTTTTTGCCTGGACTATTCTTTTTACTGTCCAGCGGGTCTATTTTATGCGAAGTATTTTTTTTTTAACTGCGTCTGAGTTAATAGGGGACGGGAATCCTTCGCCCTCCATGGTTGTTAGCGTCAAAGCTCCGTCAGATAAAACTCTTTTAACCACGTATGGACCCTCATAGTTCGGTGTCCATTTGCCCCTGTGATCTGTGTTGGGAGGAAGAAATCTTTTGAGTACCAATTCACCGACTTGATACCCCCGAGGGCGCACTTTTTAACCAAATGCTTTCTTCATTCGTCTTCGACCGAGATACGTCAGTTCTGGGTACGTAGTTCCAGCATAGAACCATTTCCCATTGGTTTGATTGATAACCCAAGCTGAATCCTCGTATACATCCAGGGTTTTAATCTGTATATTGACGGCTTCCTCAAGTCTTAGGATACAAGCTTCGTATTCGGCTTCATTGTTGGTGCAGGGAAAAGTTATTCTGGCACCAAATGGCATATGAACCCCCTTCCGGTGTGATCAACACTACACCAACTCCGCGACCATTGACGTGGACCGCCCCATCAAACATCATAACCCATTTGGATTCAGGGTCAGGCCCCTCCTCCGGGAGTGGTTCCACTCAATCTTTCGATTTGAGAAACATGATGTCCTCATCAGGAAAGTCAAACCTCATAGGTTGGTAATCATCAATCGGTTGCTCTGCAAGATAGTCTGACAAGACACTTCCCTTGATGGCTTTTTGTGAAGTGTATTGGACGTCGTACTCTGTCGGTATCATTTGTCGCCTAGTAACCTTTCTGGTAAGTGCTGGCTTTTCAAAAATGTACTTGACTGGATCCATTTTTGATATCAATAGAGTCGTGTGAGTCAACATATACTGTCTTAGTCGGCGAGCAGTCCATGCCAAAGCGCGGCAAGTTTTCTCGAGCAATGAGTATCTTCGTTCACAGTCGGTAAACTTTTGCTAAGGTAGTATATTGCATGCTCTTTTCGACCTGACTCGTCATGCTGACCGAGCACACAACCCATCGATCTTTCTAACACAGTCAAGTACATGATCAACGGTCTTTTCTCTCTGCTTGTAGACTTGCCCCGATCTTGATCTTTTTCTTGTCGTCCTCGATACCAACGTTGATGGTCTCAACCACCTCCTGATAAGGTGTAATAGCTCGGTCCTCCTGTTTCAACAATCTGGCTAACCCTTCAGGAAATTCACAATCTTCCTCAGCCCCTTCTTCGGCTTGATAGATAGGATTGTCGAAGTCATACTTGGCCATAGCAGTGTCGTTAGCAGTGAGATCCGAGTGGTCGGCTCTGCATGATGGAGGATCGTGCTTTACCTTAGAATGAGAGATTTTTTTTTGGAAAGAGAGAAAAAACGAAAAAAGAAACATTGCCATTTTTTTTTGTAAAAGTAAAAAACTGAAAGAAAGAGAACACAAAATTGTTTGCAAAAGCCGTCCTTTATTGATGATAAAAATAATTGCGAAACGTAACTAAATGGATGGCCCTACAAATGAACCGTTACACCTTGGGCAAAGTGTAAGACTTTATTATGCATGTAATAAAGGAAAATAATAAAAATCACTCTTTCAGTAGAGTAACCCGAACGGTTTTTCAGACGACCAATTGTCGAGCTTTTCTCCCGGGACACACGGGCGAATCCAGCTATCTAAGTCACAGTCGCTGTCAGCCTTGTCTTCATCTGCAACATTGACGACGTGGGGAGAAACCAAACCCCCGCTGGAGAAAGTACCGACTTCATTCTTCTGAGATCCCGGAGCATACCCCAATCCAAACTTGTCTTCTTTGATGACTGGCTCCACAAATTTGCCCCAGCCTTGGGCATTACCAGCTTCAACCACTTCGACAGCATTAATCCCCTGCCCGCCGTGAGCCGGCATCGGGTTCTGGATAACATTAGGCACCGGAGCAAAATTGATAGCCTGGGCATCTCTCAAATCTTGTACCTTTAACTGGAGAGCCTTGCAATTATCTATAGTATGGCCAGGTGCGTTGGAGTGAAAAGCACATCTGGCGTTGACATCATAACCTCTAGGCAAATTATTGGGATCGATTGGTGGGGCCAGAGTTCTCAACGTAACCAGATTCATGTAAATCAGCTTGGGAAGTAATACTGAATAAGGCATTGGGATTGGCTCGATGACCCGGTCCGTTTGCCTTGGACGTTGTTGATAGTGTCGCTGCTGACCCGAATTACCTCCTTGTTGTTGATTGTTGTACCTGGGTTGTTGTTGCGGATGATATTGCGGTTGAGGAACAGGTGTTGGAATAGTGACTGCGGCCACTTGATCTTGATAATAATTAGGGCGTCCTCTACCCCTGCCTTTGCCGGCATACACAACGCTTGTCTCGCCTTCTTTTCTTCGCTGACCGTTACCAGCAAACGGTCTCTTGGGACCACTATTGTCTTGAATTCGGCCCATCTTCAACAGACTCTCGATTCTTTCTCCAGCAATTACTATCTCTGCAAAGCTGATTGACGGGCAAGCAGCCAATCTCTCAATATAATTGCCTTGAAGAGTGTTCATGAACATGTCCGCCATCTCCCTTTCAGACATAGGGGGTTGGACGGACGCAGCAATCTGTCTCCAGCGCTGAGCATACTCTCTAAAGGTTTCCTTGGCAGTCTGAGACATACCTTGCAACAAGGTCCGATTTGGAGCCATGTCCAAGTTGTATTGATATTGCTTGACAAAAGCCTTTGCCAAGTCTTTCCAGCTCTTGATGGTAGTACGAGACAGATGAGATTACCATTCACGAGAAGCTCCAGTTAGACTGTCTTCAAAATAGTACATCCACAGCTTTTCATCTTCCGTGTGAGCTCCCAACCTTCCCAGATAAGATTGGAGATGAGTGCGTGGGCAAGAAGCCCCGTTGTATTTCTCAAAAGTAGGGGGTTTGAACTTGTGAGGAATCCTTACTCCCTGAACCAGACCAAGATTTGTGACATCAAAGCCTAAGGAATTTTGAGACTCCAAAGATTTGAGCTTCTCAGCAAGCTCATCCATACGGCAAGTGGTCTCGAGGGCCTCGTCGTGCAAAGAAAATTGATCACACTGATAATCTTCAGTAACGGGGTGCCCGTTAATCCGAATTCCTTGATTCACATTGTACCTTCCGCCAATACCATTTCCAACATTCCCTGTGTTGCCAACATTACCCGGGTTTCCTTCAGCATTTGCGTTACCCGCGTTACCAGTGTTCACAGGGTTATCAGCGTTCCCAGGGTTACCAGGGTTTCCCTCAGCATTTGGTATCTCCAAATCTGGATTGGGCCTCGGTTGCTCAACCAATTCCCTCAGCTTTTCTTGGCCTGCTGCCATACCAGTCATCAATGTCATGAACTGATCCATCCTTTCACGCATATCAGCCAACTCTTTCTGTACTTGGTCCATCGCTAGTTGTGGACGATTTTCCTTTGTCGGGTACCTGTGGATTCGCTTGGGACCAATAACTGCCTGATACAGGGAACAAACATTAGACACTGCGGTGACACCTGCAAAACAGACAAGGGTTAATATGCATGGTATGCGATGCACTACTTGTTCAGTTTTAAGGCACCCCCGTTTTGAAAGGGAATACCCTGCAAATGAATAAGCATGAGATGTTGGATGCAAATATGCAGATGATGTTATGCAATGCAAAGGCATGTCAATCAGAATTGATGTATCTGCTTGAACATCTGTCAGGTTGCACTGTCTGGAGAGAAATTAAGAGCACACCAAACAAAGGTCATGGGATGGATCATGTTATCCTTAATATCAACCACCCATTTTGGTGGATTATGGTTTACATCTTATCAACACCCGAGTTCCATTGATATTAAGGATACCTGATCGGATTAACCATGAATCAAGGGTTTGTTGCAAGTCACGAGCATGGAGTTTAGGTTAAGAACCACCCAAAAGGAGTGTACTAAGGTTTAAACCTGCCAAACATGTTCTACAAAAGGTTCCCATAGTCATAATCCCATCTTTCGGATATTATCAGAGGAACGACTACTCGTATTCCAACAATATTCTCAAGAGAGACTCTTATGAGTGTAGTATCGCGTAACAATCGTATCAAATCTTACACTTGAACGACTTTCGCACTACGTCCTACGAATAGGCCAAGATGGGTTTGGTAAACTAAGGTCCTCGGCTTCTAAGGTCTATATTGGAACAAGTAATGTCTAACCACAACTTACTTATGTGACATTATTGATCCCAACATGACCTCCACCAAGTGAATGGGCTTGCAAGTCAACTCGCTAAGGAATAACTCCACACAAGTCGACAGGACTATGCCATTCTCCTATCCTAAGTGCACTCGAGTTCGGGTATAGAACTCGTCTCACAAAGATCACCAAGCAGCCATAGCCAGCCAACAGATAAAGCAATGATATGTACACAATGTAATAAGGTAAAGCAGGTAAATAAATAACCGTACAAAAGCATGAGCACCCAATAAACAAACTACAAAAGCTAGGAGGGACTCGCTTAGGGAAACCGGATCCCTAGCAGAGTCGCCAGCTGTCGCAACCTGAAAAAATACAGTGTGCGAAAAAAACAACCGGCGAAAGAAAATGACAGAAGAGTCGCCACCGTGCGTTATTCATCCCAAAGGAGGGAAAGGAAACGCTCGAAGTAAACCTGAAAAAAGGAAAGGACAAGACGGGGTCTCGCAACCAAATCTTGGGTTCGGGAGTCGGTAATGCGAAGGGAAGGTACTAGCACCCCTACGCATCCGTAGTACTCTACGGGATCCACTTATGTAGTTCTTGTCTAAAGGGTGTGGGTTTATCTAATGTACTATTTACTAAAAAAGGGTTAAAGGAAAAGGACTCGCGCGGATGTCGCATCCGCTGCATACGTATCTCATTTGAATATGAGAATCAGAGTCTTCGTAGCTCGGCTGACCTATGGGTTGGGGGATGTGTGCTCGCTAAGACATCGCGTCTTATGCCTACGTATCTCATCTGGCCTGAGAATCAGAGCAAGCCGTAGTTCGGCTAGCTATGGGGTTATGGATTGGGTTTTGGACGAACGACGTCACTACGCAATCTACCGGATGCTCGACCTTTGGAGACTTACTCGCCTGTAGTAGAAGGAGTAAACGTGTGTTATGGAGAAGAAAAATCAATAAAGGGTTAGGGTTTGGGATGCTCAAGGGCAAAAAGGCAGTCCTTGACGAAGGAACCGCGCTACCTGCAGGGATATGAATACAAAACACAAAACATGTATCTCAAACTAAAATGCCACCAAGGGGCTCAAACGTTGCCTCCTATCGAGGTCTTCCAGCTAGGAAAGCAGTAAAATGCGGGAAAAATGTAAAAGTACCACGCAGATAAAGATCCGAAGTAACAGCAATTAGAGGAGTAAGAAACCCTGAGATCCTTCCAAGCTAATGCCATCAAAGAAAAGTGAGTCAGTACAGGTAATCGGAATGAATCTCCAGGGGTTATCCGACAAATAAAGTGGGAAACCACGCAAGTTATCCCTACAAAAGTCATGTGAGCCCTCACAAAAATTCAACAAAAGGGTTAGTGAATCACCATAAGCATTTTTTCATGAACAACAGTATGGTATCAGAAACCTCAAACCCTGTGGCATACGCTCAAAAATTAAAAGGTTAAACATTCAAGGCATTGTTTATACATTCATATACATATTAAACCCATGGGCGAAAAACCTAATGAAATTCATCCATCATACCTCATACATTCAGAGTATTCAACTTCAAAGCAAAAGGTAATGGGAATAAAGGCAAACCTGATTGGAGAGCTTGATTGAAATTGAGTTGCAACTGTGAGGTTTACAAAACAATCTTCAGGGTTTATGTGAGGCAGAGGTGATTCTGTGTAGTTGAGTTCCCTTCGGGGTTTGGAGGCTGCTCTGAACTCCGTTAGGTCTTCTCTCACTATCTTTTTCCTCAGGGTTTTGTTCCAAGGAAACCTCAGAGTATTTTGCTTCTCTTCAAAATCCCCCTTTTGTTCTGTGTTCTCTCAAGTGAAGCCTTGGTATTTATAGACTGAATTTCATGGTTTTGTGGGCTCAAATGAGAGAGACCCAAGTCCAAAATTTTTTATTATATTTTATTTATTTAATTATTTATTTAATTATTTATTTAATTAATTATTTAATTAATTAATTAATTAAAATTTTTTATTATTATTATTATTATTTTTTTTTTTTGTATTTTTTTCGTAAAAAATTATTATTATTATTATTATTATTTTCGTTTTTTTTTTTTTTCGTTTTTTTTTGTTTTTTTGTTTTTTTTTTTGGATCTAATTCTGATTGACATGATGAAATGCAATATGAAATGTTAAATGAATGCATGAATGAGGAGGGCAAATTTTGGGGTGTTACACATACCCCTTCGATTTTGTATTTGAACTCTGCTGGAATTCCATCTGGAGAAATTATGACTCCTCCTATCCCAGCTCCATGCTTATGTCTTGATCCATTGAAGTATAGTCTCCATGGTGCTAAATCTACGTAATTCTACGCCATTTCGACCATTGAATGGTCGACCAGAAAGTCTGCTACTACCTGCCCTTTCATCGCTTTCAAGGGTACGTATGTCAGGGAGTATTCTGTTAACGCTAAAGCTCATTTCCCAATTCGACTATGCAAAATTGGTTTAGATAGCATATGTTTAATAATATCAAAATGAGAAGATACATAAACATCAACAAGCTTGATATATTGCTTTAATTTTGTACAAGAGAAATACAGGCATAGACATAGTTTTTCAATGTCACTATACCTAGTTTCAGGATCATTAAGCATTCGACTAAGGTAATACACAGGTCTTTCGACACAATTTTTATCCTCTTGGACTAACATACTTCCTATAGTCGATTGTGAGGCTGCAATATACAATCTCATTGGCCTATGCCTAACATGAGGGGCCAATACTGGAGGCTTAGTCAAATATTCTTTGATTTTGTCGAAAGCCTCTTGTAGCACCTCAAATTTGCACCTCCCATTTGTACATTCATTTCATTTTTAGGTCATTAACATCACATTAACATTGCATTAGCATTGCACAGTCCATTACATCTCATCAGGCAAGACTGGTCAGGAGATTCAACTGTGCAAGAAAACAAGAGCATTCTCCATGAGATCAAAGCCCTAGGGTGATTCCCATGAGTTCACATGACCCAAGGATCATTTAGAAGTAGCTTGTCCAAGTGTTGAAGGCTCAGAACTCATCAGTCCATGTGCAAGTCATCTGAGGCCCAAAAAAGTCAACAGAAGTCAACTGCAAAGTCAACTATGGATTTGAAGGTGGGAAGTGATCAAAGATGCTTCATTTATGTCCAAACAAGTCTCATTTGACATTTCAAACACTCACATTGAAGAATTTGAAGTCAGATCAAGACTTTCCAAAAATAGCAGGTGACCTGTAATTTGAACTTTCCAAAAATGGAAAGGTTTTGGACCAACTTCAACTCAAGATTACATCATAAAAAAAGCTTCAAATGAAATTTCGTCCAACATGAAAGTTGAAGATCTTTCTCTCCCATTTCCAAAAAGTCCAAGATCATGAATTTCTCATGTGTGGTTGAGGAGATATGGTCCAATCATGGCAAAGTGTGTTTCAAAATTCAAATGGACATAACTTTTTAACCAAAGCTCCAAAATGAGTGGTTCTTTTTGCATTTTTGAAATTCTAGTTATCAGACTTTCGATGTCACATGGGTTGTTATGACATCCAATTCTGCACAGACAAGAATTATGCAGAGTTTAAAAGTAAGTGCAGTAAATAACACAAGTAATTGTTTACCCAGTTCAGTCCAACATGACCTACGTCTGGGGGCTACCAAGCCAGGGAGGAAATCCACTATCAGTAGTATTAATTCAAAGCTAAACTCACCCGTTTACAACTCTTCACTTAATCCCTACCCAATGCAATTTCAATCTTACACTAAGATCAGAGTTCCTACTCACTCCCCCTCAATCACCTCAGTGATTACTACCTTTAATCAATATTAAAGACAATTTTGAAGTCACACTTCAAACAACTCTTGATTGTGCTTAACAGCTTTAATCAAGATACACAACACTCACGCTTAACAGCTTAGAGTGACACAACACTTACAACTCAATGAACACCCTATACCAAAGCAATCATCTACGTGATAATAGCTTGGCTTACAAGATATGTCTAATACAAGACTCACAAAAATACAGCAGTGAAGTATGATGGACACACTAAATCTTCACGCCTCAAAAATCCCCAGTTCTGAATGAAGGAATGACTTCCTTTTATATTGCAGTACTTGGGCATTGCACTTGTATTCTCCTGAATTTAAGGTCACGCGGGTTTCCCTAAATTCCATATCTAGGTTACTAACAAATAGGCTATTTGTTAGGCTCATTAAATGTAGCTTGGTTGTTGATTTCCTGGATTTTCTCTCAGCTGTTGAATCCCCGAAGAATAACCTGAGAAAAAGCTGAAACAGAAAAACTAAACAACCTACAATATAGCATATGCTGTCAGGAATGAATGTCACAACATTCATCTTGACATCAAGGACCATATGCTAAGTCTGTTTTTATTTTTGAAAACAGACTGTACAAATTTGCTGAACTGTACAGGACCAAACTGTCCATTCTACAGTAACAGCTTACATTAATAAATGTCAAAGCATCCAATTTGACATTTACACATTTAGCCTTAAGTCAATTCTGTTATCCTCTTGAAGAATAGACTGAGAAACATACTGAAGTGTAGCAGAACACAACTCTGTCTATTGTTCAGTATATGCTGTCAATGATGAATGTCATAACATCCAGTTTGACATCAGACAGTAGGCCTTATGCCAGGTCTGGTATTTCCTTGATAACCAGACTGAAATTGAATACTGAGTTCTAACAGAACACCAACTGTTCTATTCCTCAGTATCTGCTGACAGGAATGAATGTCACAACATCCAATTTGACATTCAATAAATCCTTTATTAGCTAATCCTGCAGTAAACTACTCAAGTATGTCATGACATCAGTCAAGACATCAGAGTACAGCTAGATATTCTAACCTACAATGCAGTCACACAAACACCTCCACAGCATGTCATGACATCAGTCAAGACATTAGAATCCAGCTAGTGTTTTACCATATAATGCAACCAATCAAACATCTACAATTTTGATCCTTATAACATGTATTTTCCAAGCATACCATTACATGACATGAATTTCATTTGCATGGTCTTTGACTTATTCATGAAGATTTTTGAAGAAAATTGCATAGCATCATTTTGGATAATCATGGGCATACAAAACCAATCCTAAAGTATGTATGGACTTATTTTAAATGGATTTGGGCCAGAAATTGGTACTGTTCACGTGTTTCCCATGCATGGAGGGTGAAGAACTCATTTTGCACTTACACCTTCAAAGTTACTAATCACCTTTGGCTTTGGCTTAAACATGATTTAAACATCATTAGCATGAAGTATATATTGATAATCATAACTGTTTCCATCATTAGCAAGCTTTTCAGATCTGAATCTCAAGAATCACCAAAATTTTCTCTTAAACTTTTTTTCAATTTCTTCACACAAGAACACTTTCTGTTGATTGATTCATGTTCATGAGGTGTTTTTGAGTAGAATTGGACGTGGAATTGGATCAAACCGTGCCATATTTGTTCATGCTCGAAGCTTGAAGCATCCATGGAGCTTGCAAAATCTGTTGGATTCGTGTGCATTTGAGCCTCAAATCAATCATCAATTACTTCATTAAGCATTGTAGAGAAGATTGGAAGCATTGCCAAGCCTTGTAGCACGAGTTCCAGGTTGATGTTCTTCAAGAGGTCAGTTTTTGATCTCAATAATTCTCAAAATCTTTGTGATATTTATGTAGTTCTTTGATTGGTGATGATGCTGGTGAAAAAATGGAGTGAAATGATGCATTATTGATGAAGTTATGCTTGTTGAAAGTTTTGTGCATACATTTGTTTTTGCTCGATTTGAATTTATGGTGATGAATTAGAACAAATTGACATTGGATTTGGAACCTATGCATGAAGATCTTTCGATTGGTATATCCAGTTTGAAAATCTGGAAAAATTTGAGGAGGAGCACTGTTGCTCCGCCGTCTCCATGAACGAGACGGCTGTTTCAGCCACACTCGCCGCCGTCTGCAAATCTGTGGTTACTGTGCTAGGGCTTGGTGACTGTAGAGTCCACGTAGTCGTCCAGTGTCCATTCTATTGGTTTAGGGAGCTTTGACCCTGTACACGCAGGCATTGACCTGCTGACCAAGCGCCACATCAATTAATGATGCTGTGCGTTTTGGCCAGCGCTTCTTGGAGTGGGAACCGGCTTCGATTCTAGCCGGAATCGTCTTTTCAAATTTCGTTCACAATTTACTTTTCCCTCCATTTTCTTTTCACCATTTCAATTTTTATTTCATTTATTTTCATGAACTTAGAAAAATCATGACTCAATGAATATTAATCCAATTTCACTCCAATTTTTTGCACAATGCTCCTTATCCTGTCTAGTTTTTTATGAGTATAAATTTGAAAATTGTGCCTAGCTGGAAAATTGATTTGTCCTAGGGTGATTGAACATGTATCCATTTATGCTATTGCATTGTTCCTTTGATCATAAAATGCTTGTTTCTTATCCAATGATTCTGAAATTTTGTGTGTGGATTCTAGACATGTTGATGAACATTTTGGATTTGGTTTGATATTTTTCCCATGCTCCCATTCTGTTTTATGCTCATGCTAACTTAGTGTGACAATTTGTGTCACACATGTGATTGTTTGAATTATGCTATGTGATTGCCATGCCTAATGATGTCCAATGCCTCTAATTTTTTGTATGATGATCATGTTATATGTCTTGTTTACTCATGAATTTTGCCAAGATTATTTGAGTCATTTTTGATTTGTTGTGCATTTGTTTCTTCTGATGTCTCAATGTGATCACCATTTGCATGCCTTGCCATGTTTTGCTCATGAAATGAATATGATTAATGATTTTGATATGAGCCTTTTTAGGATATGTCAATAAGTGTTTGAAGTTGTTTCATGTCAAATTTGAGGTTCTGTTTTGACTTTTTTCTCCATCTTTGACCCTAGGCTTTGACCTAGTGGTTTGTGGCTTACATGTGGGCTTTGATTTCAGGTTTAAGCATCCAAGTCCATAGTTGATGATGCTTCCTCATTTGAGCATTGATGTTTGCTCTTGATTACTAACACTTGTGTGTTTTGTAGGTTGATGCTAACTCATTCGAGTTTGCCTTGTGGCTTGCACATTGTGAACATTGTCTGTCTGTTTGTTATTGCCTGTTGTTTGTTTGTCTGTACAGTTGAACTGATTGGTTTAGATTTTTCACAGGTACCTAAGTTGCTTTGAGTTCTTTTGAACTTGCTTTGCTTGGTTGCTTAACCACTGAGGTATAATTCTTCTGACTTCATGTAGTCTGGAAGACCTGTCCTGTTATGTGGGCAGGCACCTGTCTGAAGTCCTCCTTAAGAGGCAATGCTTGTGAATGTTTAACTTTGTGCCAAGCAGGTAAAGACCTCTTAAGAGGAAATTGGCAGATAAAAGGGATGTGCAATCCATCCCCTGCTATTCAGTTATGTCATTCACCTTGCTCACACCATTGTGTTGATGCATTGTGAATAAGAACCCAAGATCATGTTGTGTCAGTCACTTGTGGAGAAGAGTTCCTACATTCTGAACTCCCACACTTTCATTTGTCTGAAGCTCTCCCAGGCCAGGGATAAGAGCTGTGAGGTCTTACCCTCACTTCCTATTTCATCTGCTTCACCCTAACTCTCAATGTTAGGGTTAAGAGCTAAAAACACCCCATTCCAGTTGGCTTGTTTTTACAGCCTAGCCTTGTATGAGCCTAATTGTTTGCATATAGTGTGTGCTTGCTTTATTGGTGCTTATATGTGTTGGCCTGTGCTGTTTAGGATAGCTTGCTTCTTGTGCAAGTTAGGATAGAAACCTTAACATAGGGATCGTATGCATGACAACTTCTAGGCTCGAGTCGTAGTCTCCCTGGTAGTTTGTATCTCCCTTTGTATCTGGTTAGGTAAGAAGTTCTTTCCCTGTTTAGGGGAACTACGTCGCCCTGATCCTCATACCAGATGAGGTACGTAGGCAGGAGATGAGCTGATCTCTCTGGGCGCCCCTTTTATTTTTCACCCCTTTGTGTGTGTCTGGAGTCTGACATAAGTCCAGCGATTGGCAGTTGGTTTCCTGTGTCTTGTTTGCTTGTTGGAGTCTGACGTAAGTCCAGTGATTGGCAGTTGGTTTCCAATGTGTGTTTGTTGGTTCGGAGTCTGATGTAAGTCCAGCGATTGGCATTCGATTTCCATGTTTGCCTGTTTGTATGGAGTCTGACATAAGTCCAGCGATTGGCAGTCGGTTTCCTGTTTGTGTTTTGTTTGGCGTGCGTTAGCCGAGCTACGAGTGCTCTGATTCTTCTCCGGTCAAAGAAGATACGTATGCATAGGATGCGACATCCTAGCGAGCACGTTTCCCCCGTCCCGAACTACGTCGACTCTGATGTTTGTGCCTGACAGACTACGTAGGCCCAGGATGCGATATCCTGCCGAGTTAGTTTCTTTTGTCTTTCTGTGTTTCCTTCCAGCCTTGTGTGGTGTTTGAGCAGTCTTTAGTAACCTTATCCTTTCTTTTGAGCGTGGATCCCGTCGAGTACGACGGATGCGTAGGGGTGCTAATACCTTCCCTTCGCATAACCGACTTCCGATCCCATCTCTCTCTGGTCGCGAGACCATGTCTTTTCCAGGTTTACTTCGAGCGTTTCCTTTCCCTCCTTTGGGATAAATAACGCACGGTGGCGGCTCTGTTGTTTCGTTTTCCCGCCGGTTTTTTGCGTAATGCGACACCTCTTGGTGTGCATCCTGCCATTTGAACTCTTCGTTCTTCAGTCGAAGTAGTGGGGAGAACGCTTTTTTTTCCACTTAGATTTGATATGAATCTTCTAAGAAAATTTATTTTTCCCAAAAAAGATTGCAGCTCCTTTTTGGTCGACGGAGGCTTGACGTCCATAATGACTTTTGTTTTGCTTTGGTTTACTTCAATGCCCTTTTTGTGCACCACAAAACCAAGGAAGTCGCCTGCCTGCACATAAAAAGCACATTTTAATGGATTCATTTTTAATCCACATTTCCTCATCCTCAGGAAGGCTTTTCGGAGATGGTCGACGTGAGTATGTTGTCCATTTGATTTTATCACGATGTCATCAATATAGACTTGCATGAAATCTTCAATGAAGTCATGGAACATTGAGTTCATTACCCTCTAGTATGTTGCTCCGGCATTTTTCAGGCCGAATAGCATGACCACCCACTCATATGTCCCTAAGGCTCCTGGACATCGAAACGCCGTCTTCGGCACGTCTTCTTCTGCAATAAAAATTTGGTTATATCCAGCATAACCATCTAACATGCTTAAATATTCAAAATCAGCGGCCGAATCGACCAGCATCTCAGCCACGGGCATGGCATATTCATCTTTTGGGGTGGCAGCATTTAGATCTCTAAAATCAATGCACACTCTTAACGACCCATTTTTCTTTATGACTGGCACAATATTGGCCAACCATTCGACATACCTTGCAGTTTGGATAAACTTGCTTTTCAGGAGTCTTTCTACTTCTGCTTTTATCTTTGCCATAATCTCTGGGGCGAAACGCCTGGGCGTCTGCTTCACTGGCTTTCTTCCAGCTTTTATGGGCAGCTTTAACTCGACCAAATCTCTACTCAAACCAGGCATTTCATTATAATCCCAAGCAAAACAATCTCTAAATTCTTTGAGTATGGATATTACCTCAGACTTTAGTTTGTTGTCGATGTTGGCGCTTATATATGTTGGCCTTTTCTCGCCATTCTCGCCAAGGTCGACTTCTTCCAAGGGGTCTTTTGGTCGGATTCTCTCTGGTGCCTTTGGGTCTTTTTTGAACCCTAAAGGTTCACTGTCGTAAATGCAATCCAGACGATGTATGTCGAAGTCCCCTTCGGCCAAAGTTGGTTTGTCTAGGGGGTTTTGGCCCAATAGCCATATGCCCTCCTTTATTCAACGCATAGGCTTCAACAGCCATGTTTTCTTCAGCCTCTATGGCCGACTTTATTTTGTTTTCGGCAACGTATGTCGAAATCTTTCTTAAAGCTTCTAACTCAGACATCATCACTAGCATCCCTCCAGCCTGTCGGCCGGATACCTGTGTATGGTGGATCATCTAGGCGTTCCACATCCCACATGAAGTCGTGAGTCTCATGTAGAGTTAGAGAGACGAAAGCTTCACTTAGATTGGCATATACATCCTCAGCTGGGAAGCAAGGAGAGATGTTGGCCAGCTTTCTTTCAAACTCCTTCTTGCCGAATTTATTCACATCGGCCATAAAATATCCTTGGTCGGCCTCGATATTTTCGGCCACCCCATCCTCTCTCCAAATCACCAGTCTTTGGTGTGTTGAAGAGGGTACAGCTCCGACGCCATGTAGCCACTCTCTACCAAGTAGCAAGTTGTAACTTGGCCTTGCGTCTATCACCATGAATAGTGTCGGTCTGGTCACAGAACCTACTGTAACATTCACCATAATTACTCCCATGGTGCTTTTCGTCTTTCCTCCATAGTCTGACAAGACCGCGTTATTAGACCTGATGTCGATGTCGTACTTGCCAATCTTCCTCAGGATATGGTGTGGCATAATGTTGACCGTAGCACCACAGTCGACCAAAATTTTGTTGACGGTTATGCCTTCCACTTTTGCCCTGATCAGCAGTGGTTTCAAATGGTTTTTCATGTTCATCGTTGGTCTTTCGAACACTGCCTCTTGGCTTTCAGCAGCACCATCGTTTAGCACAAAGTAGCATCTTGGTTGATGCAAAGCCATTTCTTCAGCCTCATCATTGTCCACTGACCCTTCGACTTCATTCACACACTTGTATTCTTGTGGTAGGATTGATACCATATTGACCATGATGTCGAGGCTTGCTTCGGATTCTGAATTGAAGTCATCAGTCACTTCATCAGAACATTTTTCAGCTGGTCGACGGACATACTTTCTTATCCGTTCTTTCGTCGATGTGTCGACCTTCACAATTTTCTTCTCAGTACTCGCCTTGCTGGTCATGCCTCTTGCAGCGTCTCTTTCAGCCTGTTTACGCCTCTGAAATCGTCTCCATTGAGTCCTTGTCATGGGGTTCTTTCCCAAATAGTTTTCAGAGATATGAGTTCTCTTTTCAGACTTGAATTCACGCCTATAGTTTACTGCTAGACCTCCTCTAGTATCAGCAACAACCCCTTGTGGGGTGTCTTGTCTTTCCTGAGGCTTAATCCAAGTACCTCTAGGAGCACCGGCCGATGACACGTAGCTTTTAGGCCTTGTTGGGTGATTTCCTACAGTCCCTTTTGAGCCTTTTTCATTCTGGTAACCCCTGGTTGGCACATTCCTTTTGCTCTTACCCAGCCACGGCTTCTGGAAGTTCTCTGCTGCTATTTTGTCGGTGACAGCACCACACCTTGGGCACAAGCACACTTGTGAACCCTTATTTTTGCAGCGATACAGAAAATCCACCAAGTCTTCATCAGCCCTTGGGTAAACTTCAGCGATATCGACATCAAGGCTTTCCCCAGTTTGCTCCAGCATGTTGGACTCATCATATTCGCTGATCTCGACCATGTTGATCTCGACTGGTTCGACGAACAGGGCTTCCTCCTGATGAAGAGGATCAGTGTCGATCTTCATCCTGCGGCCAACAAATTTCAGCCTGCCTTCTTGAATTGCTTTCTGAACCAAATCCCTGAAAAGGTAACAATTAGAGGTGTTATGACCAAGATAGTTGTGATATTTACAAAACCGTCTTTTCTGTCTTTGTTCTAATGGTGGTATTTTAGTACCAGGCGGCACCACCATCTGCCCATCTTTAACCAATAAGTCAAAAAATTTCTCACACTTCGACACGTCGAAAGTATAAGTTTTCGAAGGAAAATTTGGGTTGTTTTCGACAGGATTCTTTCCTTGCGCATGCAGCAATGAGCGGCACTCATAGGCGGACCCTGGCTTTAGTTCAGCCACGTCGATTTCTAATTCGGTCGATGAGGCATAATCGGCCTCACGTATTGGGTCTGTCGCGTCGTATTCGACAAACGCTACCTTTTCTTTCTTAGACTTATTGTGTCTAATTTTTTCTAGCCTCAATCGTTCTAGATGTTGGACTCTGTCAGCCAGTTGTGACATACTTTTCACAAAAGTTGGATCTATCTTCTTCCTAATGGAATAATCTAAACCTCCTGCGGCCATTTGAACTAGTTCATGTTCTGGCACTTGTGTGAAGCACCTAGCCTTTAAAGACCTAAAACGATTCAGATAATCATCTATGCTCTCAGCGAACCTTCTCTTAATACTAGACAATTCCGCCAAACTAATTTTGGAGTGTCCTTCGTAAAACTGTTCATGGAACTTCTTTTCTAGTTTGGCCCATGAGTCGATGGAACTTGGGGTCAACAAAGTAAACCATGTGAAGGCAGCCTTGGTCAGAGAGGAAGGGAAGTTTTTTACTCTTAAGCATTCATTATGAGCTAGATCCCCTGACTCTGTTAAGTATCTGGCGACGTGCTCTATTGTCGATTCACCAGACTCTCCCCCAAATTTAGTGTACTTAGGCACTTTCATCCCCCTGGGCGCCTCGGCTTGGAGATTAAACTCAGCTAACGGGGAAATGTATAATGGCCTTTGTAACGTGGCACCCATGCCATTTCTAGCCATAATCCTTTCGACAATAGTTGTCAAATTATTTTCCACCGCCAAGTTTTCTTGTCGGTGTTGGCCAACGATTTGATCAGCATCCTGCTGTCGGTTGACCATTACCATCTGGTTACGTCCCGCGACTCCTGATTCGACGCCTTGATGTTGGAGGGGTCTAATGATTTGTCCTTCATGGACTGTCTCCTCCTCTGCTGCCCCTATCTCTATCTGCACAGGAGCAGTCGGTCTAATCGTTGGCATTATTTGTCGAGCCGGTGCCCCCAGAAAATTGCATAAACGCGTCAATTGGTTCGCCACCTGCCTGTTTGTTTCAGCAGATTCTTGTATTAGTGGATTGAAGACTGTGCCCATCTGGTTGGTCAACATGTTAACCAATTCATGGTTACTAACGTCCATTTGATGTCTCAACACCGCTACTGAAGTGTTCGACAGCGGCATGGTTCTGTTCTGAGTAGTGTTCGTTATGTTGCCCCCTTGCATCGATCCTTGCAAGGGAGGGTTTGTTTCTGAAAACAGTGTTGCACTGGATGTCGAATGATATCCGGGCTTTAAGGAATACGGCATTCCATAAAGCGGATTTGTGGTGCCAAAGCGAGGCACATAAGATCTGAACGCTGTTATCGTTGATCCTGAACCCCCCGATGGAGGCTGAGGAATTGATGTTCCAACCGCACCCGTAGTCGAAATGGTTAGGGCTGCATTTGTCATCGGCGGAAAAGTGACAACCTGTGAAACTACTGTTTCCGTATTGGATAAAGTCCCTCGTGGAACTTCATCAGTGTTAGCTTCTGACATCTTCACACTACTTCGTGGCTTATTATATAACTTGCCACTTCTAAGTTTCATGCAATTTCGCAACTGCTCTAGCATAGTCCCACTGGGCATGCCATTTTGTTTACTGTGGAAATTGGTAAACAACCGCTGGTCCTTCCTGGTCTTAAAACGAAGGGTTACTTGCAGGATCGACCAGTTGATCCTAGGACATGTGCTAGTGCAAGTGAGACTTGTTCAAACTTCGACGAAATGACTTTGTGAGGAACGGCTCCCAACAAAGTGTCGAACAAGCGTAGGGTTTTTCCACACGAACGATTTTAGACAATGTTATCGCCTGTAGGTGACTCGTGACCGACAGCGCTACAACATTCAAAAGACGTATACTACAAACACGCTTTTGGTGAACTCTATGATCATGATAGAGTCAGTGTCGATAGCGTAAACGACAACGTAAAATGATAACTCAAACACAAAAGAAATTAAGATAAAATGTTCAACGGGAACAATTGAAAAGTAAGGAAGTTGCATTGAAATAAATGTGGTGATTCACGTACATAGCACTCTCAGAGAAACTCTTGCTTCCTCGCGCTGGGAATGGGAAGTTCTCTTACAAGTGATTTCGTAGTACAAAGTGAACACCTCGAGCCCCTTGTGGGATACTCCTATTTATACTAAACTAGAGGAAACTACTCCTAAGCTAACTTCCTAGAAACTAGCAGATGTGATGACGCACAATCTGCATAACTGCCGCACCCATATCTGGCTAACCACTCCACGTTGGGACACTTTTATTTCATTTGGAACTGCTATTTTGTTTTAAATTTCAAATTTCTCCCGCCCAGACGTTAGGGCGAAGCTGTCTTCTGCATATTTGATTAGAATTCTTTAAGTCCCAAACCTCGCGTTGGTCGACATAATGGCCTGCCGACGGAGCCATCTTTCCCTGTCGGCCTCGTCCTTTGGTTAATTTTTCTTTCTTGCTTGCTTTCAACATCTTTTTACCTTTTGGTAGGGTATGATCCCCACATTCATAGGGCTTTTTCATTACATGTGCTTTCAACCTGCCTTAGGAATATTTCGTGGTAACAGGGTGCCAATGTCCTTTTAACTCCCGAGTATTCTGATTGTTGGTTGTACTTAGCCAAAGGTTAGATGCTTGTCTCCCTCTAAGTACCAATGATTAAACTTGCCTCACAAATTTCACAAACAAAAACTCTTTGGATGAAAAAGAGGGGTTAGGATTCCACTATCCTCTCAACTCCTAAGTACTCATATTGTCGGTCGTACCTAGCTTGTGGTCTGATTCTTGTCTCCACTTTAAAATCAACCACAACCAATCAAATTCCGTTTTTCGCCTAAGCGCATCAAAAACCTTTTCACAAAGAACATGTTACTACCGTTATACCATAGTAAGAACAATGCTTAAGCCTCCCATGCACGAGTATACAAGTAATATTTAACTGCTAGAATGTGATCCAAGCACATCCATTCTATCGCGGACAAGCAAACACTTCAGCCTCCCATGTTCAAGCATACAAGCAAGGTTAACCGCTAGAATATGAACATTAACATCGTCTACTAAAAACAAACAACACACACTATGTTTTATACTCACAACTACGAAGCTCTAACTTCCTTATTGCACAATTAAGATACGTAGGCACAAGGGACTGAGTCCTTGGCGAGCACACAAATTTAAAACTTATTTTCTCTCCATTTTACCAATAGCAAGTAATTTTCAAATAACGACATCCATACGCACATAGAACAAGCAAAGTGGTTCTTGTTGAATAGAACAAATGTAAGGGGTGTTAATACCTTCCCCTTGCATAATCGACTCCCGAATCCGCTCTTAGTTGCAAAGACCATTCTTTTAGGGTTTTATCGATATTTCCCCTTTCCTTTGGAATAAATAAAATTCGGTGGCGACTCTGTATTTTTTCCGAAGACAGGTGTCAGCCCCCTGAGTTGACAATAACAATCCTATCTTTACTTTTATTCGAGTGTCGACCCCGGGTTGACGATAACAATCTTGCCTTCATATTATTGATTTGTTCTTAATCCCCGAGTTGATTTGTTCTTGACCCCTGAGTTGATGTTGCCTTTACTTTCTCAACCCCTGAGTTGATGTCTTCTCTTTATGTTCTAGACCCCCGAGTCGATATCGTTGATTTCACTTTCTCAACCCCGAGTTGATGTTTTGTCTTTATTTTCTTTTGACCCTCGAGTCGGTGATATTATCCTTATTTTCTCAACCCCGAGTTGATATGCTCTCGATCCTTAAGTCGATTTTGTTCATTTTCTCGACCCCCAAGTCGATGTTATCTTTATTTTCTGAACCCTCAAGTTGATTTGTTCGCCCTGATTTATTCTCGACCCCCAAGTCGATGTTGTCTTGATTTTCTCAACCCTCGAGTTGATTTATTCTCGACCCCCAGAGTCGATGTCTTTGTCCTTATTTTCTCAACCTCTGAGTTGATATGTCTGTCGCATCCGCGAAAAACAATCGGCGGGCTAAAACAAAACAAACAGAGCCGCCACCGTGAGTTATTTATCCCAAAAGAGGGAAAGGAAACGCTCGAAGTAAACCTGGAAAATACATGGTCTCGCGACCAAAGAGAATGGGATCGGGAGTCGGTTATGTGAAGGGAAGGTATTAGCACCCCTACGCATCTGCCGTACTCGACGGGATCCACGCTCAAAAAGATAGAAGAAAGGTTGCTCAAATTGCTCAAAGAATGCACACACACACTGAAAACAACACAGGTGGGAGAAGAGGGGAAAGGGCTCGCTAGGATATCGCATCCTATGCCTACGTATCTCATCTGGAATGAGAATCAGAGCTACCGTAGTTCGGCTCATGCACGCCAAACAAAACACACAGGAAACAGGCAAACATGGAAACCGAATGCCAATCGCTGGGCTTATATCAGACTCCGAACCAACAAACACACACAGGAAACCAACTGCCAATCGCTGGACTTATGTCGGACTCCACACAACAAACACCAATAGGATACGGACTGCCAATCGCTGGGCTTATGTCCATCTCCTAACACACACAGGAAGGTTCAACAAACAACAAGTTACTAAGGAGTCTGGCACTCGAGCCTAGTAACTGTCAAGCAAACACACACAAAAAGGAAAAAAGGGTGCCCGGAGAGATCTTGTACGACCTCCTGCCTACGTACCTCATCTGGTATGAGGATCAGGGCAACGTAGTTCCCCTTAACAGGGGAGAAACTTTCTCCTAACCAGAGACTGGGAAATGACAAACTAAAAGGGAGACTGACTCGAGCCTAATAGTTATCATGTATTCCACAAGGGTCCTAGGTTGAGTTTTCTATCTAACTTGCACAGGCAGCAAGCTATCCCAAACAGGCAAAACAAGCATACAAGCCTAATAAACAAAGCAAACATACACACAATTAGCACACACTATATACAGACAAAGTGGGCTCACACAAGGGTTAGGCTGCAAAAGCAAGCCAACTGTATCAGGTGATGTTAGCTCTTAACCCTAACATTGAGAGTTAGGGTGAAGCAGATGAAATGGTAAGTGAGGGGTGTGCCTCTATTCAATCCACTGTGAAACTGTCGATATGAATAGCCTCGGCTTTCAGATGATCAGGATGAAGAGTGATTGAATACCAAGAACAGACGAACAATTTGCACTCTGATGGGAAAATAATTAACAGTGCCTGTCAGAACTGGCAAAGAAGCAATCTTGAAAGAAGCACCCGTCTGGTACAGAGAAAGTCGACCTGAATACCGCAACAGAAACACATCTGGATAAAACGGTAACACAGAGATAACCATGGCCTGAATGCCGCTCGTCAGTCTGCATACTGCACATCAGAATATGAGAGTATCGACATCGGTCTGAACACCGGGAGATTGGCCTGAACACCACTTTGGTCTGAACACCACTTCGGTCTGGATACCGGGAAATTGGCCTGAGTGCCGTAAGCTGCATCGATCTGAACTTCGGAAGCTTCTTCGACCTGAGAATCGGAAAATTGGCCTGAGTGCCGCTTCGGTCTGAATACCCGCCTCGGTCTGAATACCGGAAGATTGGCCTGGATGCCACAAGTACTTCAACATGATTGTTGGAAACTTCTTCGATCTGGAAATCGGAAACTGGCCTGAGCGCCACAAGTTCTTCAACCTGATTGTTGGAAACTTCTTCGATCTGGAAATCGGAAACTGGCCTGAGCGCCACAAGTTCTTCAACCTGATTGTTGAGAACTTCTTCGATCTGGAAATCGGAAACTGGCTTGAGCGCCCATCAACTGGCCTGAATACCACCTTGGTCTGGATACCGGGAACTGGTCTGAATACCACCTCGGTCTGAACACCGGAAAGCTGGTCATGCCTATCAGCATCGGCAGAGATAAAAAACAGTGATAAGTGAGTCGGCCCACGTGCCAACGACCCATGCTGGGGATAACAATCCACGAACCGGCTATTTTCTGTTAAATCCTTAACCAACGAACACTTCGTGTTTAGCTGGGGATTATTCTTTCTCCTTTTTCTTTTGAACCCCGAAACTTTCTCGGTTAACATTCCCATCTCCGCTCGACAGAAACCCTTCCTCCAATATCGCACTACTGGGGAATATCATTGATTCAAATCACGATGCTAAAATTCCTCGGAGTACATCTTCACCTTCGGGCTAAACCACCTCTCAAACAGTAACCACGGTCTGAGACTAGCTTATGCTTGCAATGATGATGCATGATTGATTTTTCAGCGTAATGCTCCATAATCATGGAAATGCTACGCGAGTTATTATGCAATATGCTATGCTTATTCTACATGATGAATGTATAAAAAGTATCCCCCTCAAGAGACTCTTCTAGGGAGCTCGCGACACTCTGCTGAGGAACTCGCCAACACTCCAGCTCCACCCTGCTGGGGAACAATAATGCTGTTGGGGAAAGGCAACCCTTGCTGGGGATAAATTCCACTGAACCCGATCCACTTGGGGACATCGTTGGGGTAAGAACCATCAACGCACTCTGTGGGGATAACAACGGTCTCCGACTTGCTAGGGAAATAACAATCCCGACTCTGCTTGTGGAAACCACCACACACAGATACCTCCGTTGGGAAACAGCAACCTTCAGGCCTGGCTGCTGAAGAAACACCGATCTCAACCTGCTGGGGATAACCATCCTGACCCTGCTAGGGAAGCCACAGACCTTGAATCTGCCTGGGAATTTAGTCCTCACGACTCTGCTTGGGGAGATGAGGAAATTTTAGTACCGAACACCCGTCGACTCGTCGAACCATGGCATTCCATATCCAATCCACTGTCAGCTTTCCAATTTTGAGAACTCCCAGACTCGTCTGGACTTTTCTGATTCATCACCTTGTATTCCCGACCGCTCCATGCTCTATGGAGAGCGAACTCCTGGGATTTATACAGACTTTTCAATCTTCAGACTTTGAAGAGTCTTCTTGATTAATATCCAGGATCGTCGTACGTCTTTCGCCATTCTTTAATTCTTTCGTCCCTGATTGGACTCCATGGGGATTGTTTGTCAAAAGCTTCCACATCATAACCTGCAAGTGAGTGAAAATATCTAACAGCACCTGCAAAAGAGATCGTTAGATAAAAACGTGCCCCAGGCGTGTCAAGATTTCAACACTTGGGTCACTCAACCTTCCGAATAAGATTCCAAATTTTCAATCTTATAAACATGCATTGGAAGGGACCTGTATGTCTTAAAATGCAAAGATTCTTTATCACAAATAATTGGATGTTTTCGCAATCAAAGCGGTAATGAAAACAAAAACAAAATTATTTGATTGAATATGCATTTTATTGATTGAAAAAGTGTGGCCCAAATTGAGCAATACAAAGGAAGCAATTCCCGAAAAGAGGTAATTACGCACAAAAGGAAAAATCTATCCTAATGGCAATGTGAAACCGCGATCTCATCGAGTTCCAACTCGGTTACACCCCTTATGTCCTCAGACTTTCCGTGCTTTCTGCCTTCTGAACAAGACGCTTCTGATTGATCCCTGTCGGGGATTATCCATGTTATATCCAAAGCAAACGATCATGCTAGACGCAGTTGTTCGTTTCAATCCCTCTTTTTCCTGGACCGCCCTTTCGGGTTTTCAATCCACCGGGATACCCTTTTTTGCCCAAGCCGCCTTTTCAGGTTTTCGACTTGCCGGGTGTTCAATTTTTTCATTTTATCCCTAATTTTTGCCCGAACCTTTTTATTCTGTTTTTCGGTTCGCCGGGATGCCCATTTTTGCCTGGACTATTTTATTCTTTTCGTCCAGCGGGTCTCTTTATACGAAGTATTTTTTAACTGCGTCCGCATTCACAGGGGATGGAAAATCCTCACCATCCATGGTCGTTAACAACAAGGCTCCGCCAGAGAAAACCTTCTTGACCACGAATGGACCTTCATAATTGGGTGTCCACTTGCCCCTACGATCGTTTTGAGGAGGAAGGATCCTTTTCAGCACCATATCACCCACATGATATACCCGAGGTCGCACCTTTCGGTCAAAAGCACGCTTCATCCGTTGCTGATACAACTGCCCATGACAGATGGCCGCCAGCCTCTTTTCCTCAATCAGGCTCAACTCTTCGTACCGGGTCCTTACCCATTCCGCCTCTTGCAATTTCACGTCCATCAGGACTCTCAAAGAGGGAATTTGAACCTCAACCGGCAGCACGACTTCCATTCCATATACCAAAGAGAAAGGCGTTGCCCCAGTAGAAGTACGCACCGAGGTTCGATACCCATGCAATGCAAACGGCAACATCTCATGCCAGTCTTTATAGGTTACCACCATTTTCTGCACAATCTTCTTGATATTCTTATTGGCCGCCTCAACCGCCCCATTCATCTTCGGACGATAGGGAGAAGAATTGTGATGTCCAATCTTGAATTCCCGGCACAGTTCTGCCATCATCTTGTTGTTCAAATTTGAACCATTATCAGTAATGATTCTCTCAGGAACCCCATATCTGCAAATGATGTCTCTCTTGAGAAACCTGGCAACGACCTGCTTTGTCACGTTCGTATAAGAGGCTGTTTCCACCCACTTGGTGAAGTAATCAATAGCCACTAATATGAACCGGTGCCCATTCGAAGCCGTAGGCTCAATCTTTCCGATCATATCAATGCCCCACATAGCAAACGGCCACGGAGACGACATCAAGCCCAATGGATTTGGAGGCACGTGCACCTTGTCAGCATAAATCTGGCATTTATGACACTTCCGCACAAAATTGAAACACTGGGCGTCCATTGTCATCCAATAATAACCTGCCCTCAGCAGCTTCTTTACCATTGCATTCCCACTGGCATGGGTACCGAACGATCCTTCATGAACCTCTTTCATCAATTGGCTTGCTTCTCTATCATCAACACATCTGAGGAAGACCCAATTAAAATTTCTCTTGTACAAAACCCCGTCCTTATTCAGGTAAAACACCATGGCCAACCTCCGCAGAGTCTTTCGGTCCTTCTTCGATGCTCCCTCAGGATACTCTTGAGTTTCCAGATAGCGTTTGATATCGTAATACCACGGCTTCTCATCATCAGGCGCTGTATCAACAGCAAATACATAAGCCGGTCTATCCAGACGTCCTACCTCAACACTGGGGAACTGATTCCACCATTGCACCTTAATCAAGGCGGCCAGAGTAGCCAAAGCATCCGCCAAAGGATTCTCTTCTCTCGGCACATGATGCATCTTCACCTTGGTGAAAAACGTCAACAATCTCCTCGTATAGTCCCGGTATGGAACTAAATGAGATTGATGCGTATACCATTTTCCGTTAACCTGATTCACAACCAAAGCCGAATCTCCATATATAACTAGGTTCTTGATCCGCAAATCAATCGCCTCTTCAATCCCCAAGATACAAGCTTCGTATTCAGCCACGTTGTTGGTGCACTCAAATGTTAGCCGGGCAGCAAAAGGAATGTGGGATCCTTTCGGCGTAACCAAAACAGCACCAACACCGCTACCATTCACGTTAACGGCCCCATCAAACATCAGAATCCATTCGGATTCAGGGTCAGGCCCCTCCTCCGGGATTGGTTCCTCACAATCTTTCGATTTGAGAAACATGATGTCCTCATCAGGGAATTCAAACTTCATCGGTTGATAATCCTCAATGGGTTGCTGGGCGAGGTAATCAAACAATACGCTCCCCTTGGTTGCCTTCTGCGAGGTATACTGTATATCATATTCTGTCAAAATCATTTGCCACCTTGCAACCCGTCCGGTCAATGTTGGTTTCTCAAAAATGTACTTGATCGGATCCATCTTGGAAATCAATAAAATGGTATGAACCAGCATATACTGTCTCAGTCGGCGAGCAGCCCAGACCAAAACACAACAAGTTTTCTCGAGCAGTGAATATCTTGTTTCACAGTCGGTAAACTTTTTGCTAAGGTAGTATATGGCATGCTCTTTTCGACCAGACTCGTCATGCTGCCCCAATACACACCCCATAGACCCCTCGAGGACCGTCAAGTACAGAATTAACGGTCGTCCCTCCACAGGAGGCATCAGAATCGGAGGCTCTTGCAAATACTCTTTTATCTTTTCAAGTGCCGCTTGGCAATCATTATTCCACCTGACCGTTTGATCTTTTCTCAACAACTTGAAAATAGGTTCACACGTGGCTGTTAAATGAGATATGAACCGTGAAATGTAGTTCAATCTACCTAAGAAACCACAAACCTCTTTCTCTGTTCTCGGTTCAGGCATTTCTCTTATTGCTTTTACTTTAGCAGGATCAACCTCGATTCCTCTTTCGCTTACAATGAACCCCAGCAATTTACCGGACCGCACTCCAAAAGTGCACTTATTCGGATTCAACCTCAGTCTGAACTGTCTCAGCCGGTCGAACAATTTGGCCAGATCTACCAAATGCCCCTCTTCTGTTTGGGACTTTGCTATCATGTCATCAACATAGCATTCGATTTCATGATGAATCATATCATGAAACAAAGTCACCATGGCTCTCTGATAAGTAGCACCGGCGTTCTTGAGAGCAAATGGCATCACCTTGTAACAGAAAGTGCCCCACGGTGTAATGAACGTTGTTTTCTCCATATCATCTGGCGACATTTTGATTTGATTATAGCCAGAAAATCCATCCATGAAGGAAAACACCGAGAATTGAGCTGTATTGTCTACCAACACATCAATGTGAGGTAATGGGAAATCATCCTTCGGGCTAGCTCTGTTTAGATCCCGGTAGTCCACACACATTCTCACCTTTCCATCTTTCTTTGGGACTGGCACGATGTTTGCGACCCAAGGCGGATAATTCGTGACAGCAAGGAAACCATCATCCCACTGCTTCTGCACTTCCTCTTTAATTTTCATCGCCATGTCAGGCCGAGTCCTGCGCAACTTCTGCTTCACTGGAGGACAATCTGCTCTAAACGGTAGCTTGTGCACAACGATGTCAGTATCCAACCCTGGCATATCTTGATAAGACCAGACAAAGATGTCGACATACTCTTTCAACAACGCCACCATCCTGCTCTTGGCACTTTCCTCCAAAGTAGCCCCAATTTTCACTTCTTTCTTGACCTCGTCGGTACCCAGATTCACAATTTCAACTTGCTCCTCATGCGGCTGAATCACCTTCTCCTCTCGTTTCAACAACCTGGCTAACTCCCCTGGCAGTTCACAATCTTCTTCGCCTTCTTCCTCGGCTTGATAGATCGGATTGTCGAAGTCATACGAGGGTGTAACAGGATTGTTATCAATGAGATCCGGAGAATGATCGCATCTGCATGAATGTCGATTCATGCATTGCTTTAGAACCGGAGCGAGACAAATTGAAAAGAAAAATGAAAACATTGCCATTTTTATTTCTGTTTTTATTTAAACTGCAAAAATAAATGAAAAACAGGGAACACTGCTTTTAACTGAAAAACATCCTTTTATTTATGATGTAAAAATTTGCAAAATTTAAACATGAGGTGGCCCTTACAATGAACCATTACGTTTCGGGCAAAACGTATGGTTTTCATGCAAATAAAATTGAAAACAGGAAAAATATTACTCTTCGAGCAGAGTGACCGTGATGATCTTTTCAACCTTCCAGTTCTGGATTCCCATCCCTGGCGCGCACGGCTTTATCCACTGATCAATTTCAGAGTCACTGTCAGCTTTATCACCCACCATACAGATGTGATCTGGATCCAGCATTCCAGCACTGGTGAATGTGACGGACGGACGACGTCCTCTGCCTTGTCCAGATGGGCCTCTGCCCGGCTGATAACCCACTCCGAACCTGTCTCTCTTGGCGGAGATATCCATCATCCTTCCCCAACCAGGAGCCTCTCCACTCTTCACCACCTCAGCGGCCTGCTTATACGAAGAAATGGACGGTTTCTCCTCTTCTTTTGCAAACAGAGCATTCTCCACCTTAACGGTTTCAAATGCTTGACTCGGCGTCTCCCATATCTCACCGTCCATTCCCACATATTTGAACGAGGAAAGGTGGCTGACAAAGATGTCCTCTTCTCCGCATACGGTGACGACCTGCCCTTCCCATATATATTTCAGCTTTTGGTGCAAAGTCGAAGTCACTGCCCCAGCAGCATGAATCCATGGGCGACCCAACAGGCAACTATATGTCGGCTGAATATCCATGACGCAGAATGTCGACTTGAACACCTCAGATCCAATCTTCACCGGGAGCTCAACCTCTCCAAACACAGCCCGCTTTGACCCATCAAAAGCCCTCACTATCAGGTCAGTAGGCGTCAGGATCAACCCATCACAGTTCAGCTTTGCCAGAGCTTTCTTCGGCAACATATTCAAAGAGGAGCCAGTATCAACCAGCACATGCGAAAGCACATCCCCTTTACATTCCATTGCAATGTGTAAAGCCCGGTTATGATTTCTTCCATCTACAGTCAGATCCATGTCAGTGAAACCCAGCCCGTGACTGGCATGAACATTAGACACCACGGTCTCCAACTGATTAATTATTATCTCTTGGGGAACATAGGCTCTCTTCAGAATTTTCAGCAAAGCCTCTCTATGCCCCTCGGAGCTTAACAACAAAGATAAGATCGAAATCTTGGATGGGGTCTGCTGCAGGTGGTCAACAAGCTTGTACTCAGACTTCTTGATGATTCTTAAAAATTCTTCAGCTTCATCATCAAGTTCTTTCTCCGACCCTCCAGGCGCCGACGTCACCACAGGAGTACATTCATTGATTACTGCTTGTTTTCCTTTTGCCCTGGCTAAAGCCTCGACCTTTTCTTTCTTTTCTTTTTCTCCTTCTCCACCCCTCAAGGCATCAGGTGCAAACAGCCTACCGCTACGAGTGAAACCACTGGGTCCGGCATTATCCACCTTTGAAATGGTGGTTTCACCTGCAGCTTGGTCCTCCACTTTCTCTCCATTGCAATATACCTCCCCCCCATAATGCCACGGCATGGCATCATCTTTGTCATAGGGAATTGGTCCAGGTACTGTGATAGTAATTGGAGCCGCCTCAGCCAGAGTTGACAAATCAACCGGGTCGAAGTATATAGTTATGGTGGAGACATCCTCCTTCCCCAGATCAGCCTTCTCAAACCTAAGACTTCCTTCGTCCATCAGCCTCTGGACAGTTTCCTTCAATAGTACGCACCCATCAGGGGCAACAGTGCACGCAGCACAACCATCATCACAGCCCGGAAAGACCCCATTCAACAACAACTGCCTCTTGACCTCAGCCAAAGGAGTCTTCAATTGATCAACATTCAACAGCCCGATTCTGTTCTCAGAGATATCATTCACCCCCCTTTGACCATGCGCGGGCATGGGATTAGCATTCACATTTGGGGATGGTGCAAAGTTGATTGCTTTTGAATCCACCAGGTCCTGGACTACATGCTTAAAAGCTTTGCAGTCCTCTACATTATGCCCGGGAGCACCTGAATGGAATTCACATTTAGCATTTTCATCGAAACTGGATGGCGTCTAGTCAGGTCTCAAAGGTGCCAAAGTTCTCAACTGTACCAACCCCAGATCCTTCAGCTTTTTCAACAAAAAGGAATAGGTCACAGGCGGCCTATCAAACTGCCGATCGTTCATTCTTCCCCTGACCTGGTACCCAGCCCTCTGTGGCCTTTGCTGAAATGGTTGTCTTTGTTGTTCCGGTTGTTGCTGTTGCTGTTATTGTGCAGGCTGATTATCAGCAGGAATAGTTACCGCAACGGTGTACTGAAAGTAACGATCCCTACTCGGTCCCCTTTGAGTGTATACAGCACTGGTATCACCCTCTTTCTTCCTCTGGCCGTTTCCGAAGGGCTTCTTCGATCCCGATGACGAAGCATTACCCTGAATCTTCCCCAATTTCAGCCAACTCTCTATTCTTTCACCGGCTACCACAATATCGGCAAAGTTGGTAACCAGGCATCCTACCATCCGTTCAGCAAACGCCCCCTGCAGGGTACCCATAAACAAATCAGACATCTCCCTGTCCACCAATGGAGGTTGCACCCTGGCAGCCAACTCCCTCCACCTTTGCGCATATTCTTTAAACCCTTCACTTGACTTCTGAGACATACCCTGCAGCTGGGTACGACTAGGAGCCATGTCAACATTGAATTGGTACTATTTAAAGAATGCGTCACCAAGATCTTGCCAGCTCTTAATATCAGAAGACTTCAGCTTGGTATACCATTCCAAGGATCCTCCAGACAGACTATCCTGGAAGAAGTACATCCACAGCTTCTGATCCATAGTGTATGCAGAGATCTTGCGGACGAAAGCCTGAAGGTGAGTTTCCGGGCAGGAACTCCCGTTATATTTATCAAAAGCGGGCGCCTTGAACTTCTGTGGGATCACAATCCCCTCAACCAACCCCATATTTGACATATTTACAACCCCAGGAGTGGCATAGCTTTCAAGAGCCCTGATCTTCTCTGCCAGCAACTGAATTTCTTTGTTCGGTGGTTGGACACCATACTGCCCAAACGGCTCATTGTGCATAGAGAATTGGTCAGCTTCTCTGTCTTCCTCCCTATCATCATCAACTCCAAAGAACGGAGGAAACAGACTTTCCTTTAGATTATGACCCATCGGACAAGGTTGACCCCCTGTGGCAGCACCAAAACCACCAGCAATATTAGTCACCACAGGCACAGTTGTCCTCTTTCGACCATCTCTAGAGCCACCCAGACCCTGGTTGGAGACACCATCCAGGTTGACACCGTTGTTGGCAGCTGAAGACCGCTCGAGCTTCTCAACTTTATCAGCCAGTGCCTTCTGCCCAACTACAAACCCTTGCATAATGTTGATCAGCTCGTTCATTTTATCCTTCAGCTCGAGAACATCGGCGTTTGGTAGATCCATCAGCCTTGGAGTATTGCGTCTGGTGAAATATCGGTGCGGACGTGTTGAGTGCAAAGGTACAACTCTGCGAGCACGAGCAATGATTCCTGAAACAATCAAGCACGTTAGCAACGGATACCTGCAAAATAGAAAACAAGTTATTATGATTATGCATGAATGCATCGTTTATCCACATGAGGAACACATTGTTTCTTGATCCTGGCTTCATCGAGACAGATAATAATCCGGCAGCAACGTTTTGACATTCACTACTAGAATAAGTCATTTTAGCCTCCTAGTTTAGAGTCGGCCACCGACACGGACACTATTAGTGTCGGCTAAGCCTACACTAACGGACTCTATCTAGGTACATCTTTTAAGACAAGTTATTTTTTTATCAGTGTCGGCAAAACCGACTCTACTTGTTATGTTATCTTTGAAGAATGTTTGATTAATTTATTTAGAGTCGGTGAGACTGATTCTATCTAGTAGCATTATTTTTTAATTACTATTTATTTACTTAGAGTCCGCTGAGCCGACTCTATTCTTATAACATATACATTTTCCATTGATTTATCTGTAATATATATATATATATATATATATATATATATATATATATATATATATATATATATATATAAGGTTTAAGTATTTTATTTATTAATTAGAGTCCGCTTGGCGAACTCTATGGAATTTTCTATTTCGGACCAAAAATTACGCGACAGCTTATTTCCCTCTTTCCTTTTCCCTCGTCATTTTTCACTCTCCCTCCATTTCATTTCACAAAACCAAAACCCTAATTCCATGCTAATTCGTGAATCCGTTTTTTCCCTATTTCGTGAACCGATTCGTGAATCCCTAATCCGTGAATCCATTGAAGAATCCCTAATTTCCTAATTCAAAATCCCTCGTTAAAGGGTTTCTGAATCATCAAAGGTAATGCATATTCATCTCAAGTGATTTCCATGGAGTTTTGGTTTAATGAGTATGAGATAGTCATATGTTTTATGTTTTCTGAATGTAGGTTTTCCAGAACTATCGGCTTTGAGGATGCTGGAATCAACTTTTCTTTGCAAGTTTAGTATTGTTTCCAAATATGTTTAAAGTCTCCTTTAAGTCTGAAACTACAAAAATCAAATTATTTTCTAATTGGTTTTCTGAATGTAGGTTTTCAAGAATGCTCATCTTACTTAGTGGAGGCAGTAAGCAGTTGTTGAATGCAAGTTAATTTAGAACCGAAGCACTATATCATCCGGGATTTTGCAAAGACAACTCTTTCTCAAGGTTAGTCATCCCTATGTTAATTTGGAACCAGACTGAACAGTTAGTGTTTGCAATAGTTAGTGTTTGCATCAGTTAGTATTTCTCAAGGTTGGGGTTATAATTTATTTTGAAGGAAATGTTTTTTCTGGACTCAAATTTATTAACTGTTTGCATCAGTAGTGAAAGCTGTGTTTGTGAAAGCTGTATAGTTTCTATGATACTCCTGTTATGAACATATGTGTGGTGTTAAATGTGATTTTGATTGCTTTGCTATATAGTTTCTAAATCTGAATTTAACTTAGCCATGTTAAATGTGTTAAATGTGTTAAATGTCATTTTACCTGAATAGCGATGAGTAGGATTAGGAGAAAGGAGCAATAGTGAAAAGAAATCAAATTGAACTCTAAATCTGAATTTAACTTAGCCATTTTACCTGAATAGCGATGAGTAGGATTAGCCATTTTACCATACAAATTGAACTCTAAATCTGATACAGTTGCAACTGCTACACCAGCTGACACAGCAGCCAAAGCTAAAACCTGCATCATTGCATTCCAATGCATGATTAGTAAAATCTGATACAGTTAAAAAATATGAACTCTCCCTGCAAGCTTCTTGAAAATCACAAGACAGCCTAAAGCCAATCCACAGTATAGGCTTCCCGATCCAACCTTTTCTCTGTTAACTGCCTACCTTTCCTACCATTAGACCAAGTGAATTTATTTCCAAGAGTAGGGATATGGATGTAATGATTGGAATCAGACCAATGAAAGAAATCCTGCATAGGGATACTAGAAGTCCAATGGTTACCTTTATACTCATCAGCACTAATGATAGCATTAAAGTCCCCAATAAAGCAACAAAGAGTGTTAGGGATTCTAGATTGCAGGCTATTCCAAAGATGCTTCCGCTGCAAGTAACAAGTAGAAGCATATATGGCAGAAACCTAACAACTTATTATTAATAGGAAGAGTAAAAGTCACCTGTTGATCATCACTGTAAATAACAACATGACTCAAGTTAGATTTGCCTAAGCACCAAAGAGTAGGGAGCAAATGAAGCATATTATTGAAAGCAAATGGCTTAAGATCAAGTTTCCCAAGCCAATCTTTAGGGAAGTTATTGACATCCATCGAAGGTTCAGCAAGAAAAACCATGTCTGGTTTGTTAGTGAGAATCAACCTCTTAAGGGCAAGTATAGCATAATTTTTTGCAACTCCTCTAATGTTCCACCAATATAGAGTCTTCATAGGCAACTTTTGGAATGACTAGCTTTAGATCTAGTATGATTCTTAGCCTTCAGCTTTTTGTATCTTCTTTTAGATATGATAGTTTGGAAATCCCTCTTTTGAATGATCTACCCCATATGCAGTCTCAGCCATATTGGCCCAAGACTTCTCAAGAAAGTCTTGCACTTTGTCAATTTCATATTCTACAATGATCTGTGTTTCAGGAACCACCACATTCAATTGAGTAGCCACCACACACTCATAATAAGAGTTTTCATCATAATCAATGGCGTGTAAAGAGTTGATAGTCACACTATCAACATTGTTTAAATTTTCATTTCCAACTCCTGTCTCTGTCAAGATAGGGTTCTGTCATTTTCTCTTTAAGATTGCTATTATCTAGAACATTATGAGTTAATGTAGGGCTATTTGATTTAATACAAGTCTATGTAAAAGTTTTTGTCCATAATATTTTGGAGGTCTTGTAGAGAACGTCGGGATGCACCGGATTAAAATATACTAATCTATGAGTTTCATGCATATACATCTATGGTGCAATATCATGTATGGTAAGATACTCTTCTAAAAAAAGAGGAGTTTATTTATCATAAATGTTGGAGTTTTAAAAATGTTGGAATGAATTCAAACGGATTTTTTTCTGTACTAAAATATTGTTTCAAAATTTTAAAATTATGACTATAAAATAAATTAGTAAAATTACTGTATTCTTCAACATAGGTTTTAATAACCATTTAAAAGAGTGTACAATAGGTCAATAAAAAGACATATTTCAACATTAAGAATTATTTTAAAAGTCATATTGATTAAATATTTAATTTTTGGAGGTTGTACTAATTCTGCAGATGTAACAAACATAAACCTTTAATATAGGAAACAAACTAATCATCCATTCCAATGTTACATTAAACTCAATTAATAGAGATATATGGAGATCAATTGGTTATTATTGTATTATTTCGTGTTCCTGTTACTTTTATGGTTTTATTTTTGAACAATTTCAGTTTCTATATAGTCTTATTTTTAAAACAGGTCTTAAAATTTTCGTGCATGAGTTAATGTAGGGCTATTTGATTTAATACAAGTCTATGTAAAAGTGCTTGTCCATAATATTTTGGAGGTCTTGTAGAGAACGTCAGGATGCACCGGCTTAAAATTTGCTATGTTCGTCAAGTTTAATTTTTGAACCACTGAAAATAAAATAAAAATCCCTTGGAATGCATGTATTCTATTCTCTTCTAATACCCATTAGGAAGTTATCTGATTTTCTCCTAATACCCATTAGGAAGTTATCAGCCATTCATTTTTGTCTAATATATGTTTTAATTTTCAGTGGTTGACGAGTTAATTGTTTGCCTTATAGAAAATGGATCGTACTTGGATGTACGATAGAGTATATTCCAATAGACACGGATTGAAAGAAGAGTATGTTCGCGGGGTTAAAGACTTCGTAAAGAGGCTTTGAAACAACCTATTTGTAAATCTCAGGGAGGGATAAGGTGTCCGTGTATAAATTGCAAGTGTCTCAAGATAAGAACACCAACTAATGTTAGACTTCACTTGTATCGAGATGGATTTTAACCAGACTATTGGATTTGGATTCAACATGGAGAAGTAGAGCTCAATGTTAATACAAGGAATGATTCAAATAGTAGTGAGCATGTGCATCATGATGACCAAATTGAGGCAATGAATCAGATGGTGTATGATGCTTTTAGGCCTTATGGAGTATTCTCTCACGTGAATGATAACATAGAAGTTGAGGAATATACGGAGGATGAGTTTCCCAACGAAGATGCCAAACGATTTTATGACAAGTTGATATCTTTCAACAAGCCCATTTATGAGGGAGCTACCCAATCAATATTATCAATATCTACTCAACTTCTTGAAATTAGGTCTAATTGGCATGTACCACAAAAAGGTTTAGATTTTGTTGCACAAATGCTTAAAAGTGTATGTCCAGTTCAAAAATGCTTGCCCGAGAACTATTACCAAGCAACACAGTTGGTATCTAAGTTAGGGCTAAAGGTTGAGAAGATTGATTGTTGTAAGAATGGTTGTATGTTATATTACAAGGATGATAGCAATCTATCAGAGTGCAAATTTTGTAATGCTCCTAGGTTCATTCCTCGCAAGACTGGCATGGGAAAGTACAAAGATATCCCAGTGAAGAGAATGTTCAATCATTCCCAGATTACAAAGATTGTATGCATCAACTGAGTCGGCAAGTGAAATGAGATGGCATCACATGAACAAAAATAGTTCCAACATCCTTCGCCACCCGTCAGATGGAAAAGCATGGAAACATTTTGATAGTGTATATCCTGACTTTTCTAGGGAACCCAGAAATGTAAGGTTGGGTCTGTGTTCAGATGGTTTTACTCCTTACATTCAAGCGTCTGCTTCTCCATACTCATGTTGGCCAATAATAGTTACTCCGTATAATCTCCCCCCTGAAATGTGCATGACCAAACCATACTTGTTTTTGGCATGCCTCATACCCGGACCTAAAAACCCTAAATTAAAGATAGATGTCTACTTGCAACCATTGATTGATGATCTACATCGATTGTGGTCCAATGGAATATTGACCTATGATATATCTACAAAACAAAACTTCATCATGAAAGCCTGCTTGATGTGGACAATTAATGATTTTCCAGCCTATGGTATGTTATCTGGATGGGGAACACAAGGTAAATTGGCATGCCCTCATTGTATGGAACACACTGATGCTTTCACCTTGAAAAGTGGCCATAAGAATTCCTGGTTTGACTGTCATCGTCGTTTCTTGCCATCTAATCACTCCTTCAGAAGGACTAAAAGAAGTTTCCTAAAAAATAGGGTTGTGACCAATGAGCCACCTCCCATTTCCACAGGGAAAGATATATGGGCGGTAATAAGTAATTTTCCAAAAGTTACTGAAATTGGATGGGAAGCGAAATGGAAAGAATTCGAAGGGTATGGAGTGGATCACAATTGGAAAAGCGAATTATTTTTTGGGATCTCCCATATTGGAAGGATAACTTGTTAAGGCATAACCTCGATGTGATGCACATAGAAAAAAATGTCTTCGATAATATATTTAATACTGTCATGAATGTTAAGGACAAAACAAAGGATAATGAAAAGGCAAGAGAAGACTTGGCTAAATTATGCTTTCGCGGGGACTTGGAGCTCCAACCCTTAGAAAACGGAAAGAATGGTAAACCAAAGGCTAGTTACACTCTAACCAAATCTGAAGCCAAGTTGGTTTGTAAATGGCTTAAGGAATTTAGAATGCCAGATGGCTATGCTTCAAACCTCAGTAGGTGTGCCAATGTAGAAAAGGGTACGGTGCATGGGATGAAGAGCCATGATTGTCATGTTTTCATGGAATGTTTACTCCCAATTGCATTCCATTCATTGCCAGATTTGGTTTGGAAACCATTAACTGAGCTAAGTCGATTCTTTAAAGATCTTTGTTGCAATACATTGAGGATGGACGACTTAATTAAGTTGGATGATAATATTCCAATTATCATATGCAAGTTGGAAAGGATTTTTCCACCAGGTTTCTTTGACTCAATGGAGCATCTTCCAATCCATCTTGCCAAAGAAGCAATTCTAGGTGGTCCAGTACAGTACCGATGGATGTATCCATTCGAAAGGTAATTGTTGTGGTTGATTTTATTAAGTTATTGCATGTTTATCATAAATTAATAAACGTGGAATGATTGAATGTGCAGATTTATGGGAGTCTCAAAGAGGGCAGTGACAAATAAGGCTAGAGTTGAAGGTTCCATATGCAGTGATTATATACATCGCGAGACAAATTACTTTTGCTCTCATTATTTCAACTCTTTCCGTTTGTTGCCAACCATAAATCTTAGTAACAAACCTCATTTAGACAATGATGACATTCTACCTACAATGTCCATTCTACAAAGTGGCGGTCGACCAAGTGGGAAGTCACGAAAATATTTTCTATCTGATAAGGAATGGAAGTCTTCACATGTGCATGTCTTGATAAATTGTGATGAGGTTAAACCATATCTTGAGTAAGTGTGCATCATAATATATTCAATCAAATTATTGATGCATATCATAATAGATATTTACTTATGAATCGTGTGATTTATTTCAGCATATTCTTAGAGAACCACTCTCTAGATATAGAAGATTCATCTGGGCGCATACATATAGAGTTTCCCATATGGCTGAAGAAATATGTAAATGAGGAGACAAATGGAGTTACTAACCAAGATATAATTGCCTTGTCTCGCAGTCCTGCATCAATGGCCATATCATGGAACATGTATTTTATCAATGGGTACAAGTTTCATACTGAAGAATGGAGCAAAGGTAGAAAAACTAGCAATTGTGGTGTGCACGTGAAAGGTCTTGCAGAAGGAGGAAATACTGATTTTTATGGAATAATCAAACATATCTTTGAGCTAGATTACTTTGGTCTGAAGCATAAGATTCCAGTTTTTTTATTGTGAATGGTTTGATCCAACAAGGAATACGGGCACAAAGGTTCACCCACAATATAAAACTGTGGATATTAAGAGGGATAAACGTTATCGTCCTTATGATCCTTTCATCCTTGCGCAAAATGCAAGACAAGTGTATTATGTCCCATATCCAGAAATGTGTAGAGATATGCGTGGATGGTGTGCGGAAATCACCACAAAACCAAGGGGTCGCGTAAAGATTGACAACATAGAGGATGAAGTACCTTATCAATCTGATGGGATGTTACCGGTGCTACCCAATGTAGAAATTGAAGCAATATCTTGTTTGCGTGACATGTCACAATTAGATGTGTTTGAAGAGATTTTTGATTGCTCTACTAGTGAAGCAGATAGAGGGCATTGATGAAGATAAGCGTGATGTGACGTGAATGAGGGTTCAAATAGAAACAAAAGGGTGAAGTAGAACTAAATTTTCTTTTCTTTCTAGTTTCTCTTTCTAGTTTTGCTGTTTTTTATATTGCTTTTAGTCTTTTACTGCCGACGGTCTACTGCTAGTAATAAAGAAAAACTAACTCTTATCCCACAAAGCTTGTTAATAGATCCATATGATTACATGAGTTTACTGCTTTTACTTGGAATCCTGTCATTTGTCTGTTTCTTTTATTTATGTTGGAGGGGTTTTTGCAGTTGTTGATGTTTGGAGGGGTTTTTGCGTGTTATGATAATGTTTGGCAACTGCATTTGAATTATCAGAAACAACATTGTTTCTTTTCTTTTACTTTTAATTTTATCAGAAACTGCATTTGATAATGTTAAGAGTGTGAGACTGATTAATCCTTTTATTTTTATGACAACTGATGACTAAAAGAGGTGGAAAAGCTAAGGTATTAGCACCAGGAAAACTTCAAGAAGAACGAAATCGCATAATTAACAAGAAGCATATTGTTAGGAAACCTGCTCAAACAACATTGTCTATGCAGGATGCATCATCGGCACCAACACCAGCTCAGGCAGCACCGTCCGTGCAGGTTGCATCGTCGATGCCGACATCAGCTTCGAAAAAATCATCTGTGCAGGCTGCATCGTTGATGCCAACACCAGCTCAGGCAGCATCGTCCGTGCAGGCTGCATCGTGGATGCCAACACCAGCTCAGGCAGCATCGTCCGTGCAGGCTGCATCGTCGATGCCAACACCAGCTCAGGCAGCATCGTCTGTGCAGGCTGCATCGTCGATGCCAACACCAGCTCCAACTGTAGTACCTGTTCATGCCACTACCTCTGAGAAATTCAGTTTTATGCCTACTCCAACTTTAAGCCATCAAACAATGGCTGGCCCTCAAAGTATAAACCTTCAAACAATGGCTAGCCCTTCAAATTTGGCAGAGGAGGAAGATGTGGATGCTGATGAGGATGAGGCGGTGGGTCAAGAAACTATTACCCCTCTTGTGCCAACAATAGATGAGAATGGGAAAGTTATTGTAAAACCATCTGGTACTGGGTAAGTCATATATATTCTCATAATTTAATAATTTAGTAGTTTTATTATTGTATTTTGTCTAAAATATATATAACCTGTTAAGAAAGTTGAGAATATTACTATCCATATGATTCTTAATAATTTAGTAGTTCTATTATTGTATTTTGTAGGCTAGTTCCTTCCAAAGAAGTTGCTGGTGCCATTAATTATGCGATACGCAAACAATTTTATAAACCTATACATCATTGGTCTGCAGTCGATCCTGATACGAAAGCTGATTGGGTTAAGTTGTTTGGAGTAAGTATTTATTGACTTTTGTCACTTAAGTTGATCAAATTATATTTAAAAAAGTAACTAATTGGTTATTAATATTAATTATGTGATTTTAATTATTTTTAGGAGAAGGTTTCGTGGGATCCTTTCGATCATGCATTTGTCTATAGCGCATTTGAAAAAAAAGGAAGAAAACGATTAAACGACATGTTGGGGAAGGCGAGGAGAAAAGGGACTCGACCTTCATGGATTGGTGATGATGCTTGGGTTGAACTTCAAACTTATTGGAAAAAGACCGAGTTTTTGCTGTGTCTTCTCAAAACAAGACCAATCGAGCTTCCGCAAGAGGCGGAGCAGTCCACACCACAGACCGTAAGGCTCATATTGATGTTGCACTTCAACTTGTAAGTAATAAAATCCTAACAAATTATTATTATTATGAAGATTCTTTATATCTTGACAGTTTTACTCGTATTCTGTATTGATTATTGGATTATTTGATTATTTGTAGTCACGTGAACTTCAAAGGGATCTGCGTCCCGATGAGTTATTTTTAAAAACACAAAAGAGGAAAAATGGTGAATGGGTTGACAGTCGTGCTGCATCTACTTATGTAAGTTCTCGTAAATTTTACTGCATCAATATTTGCAGCAACGATACATGCAGAATTTATTATTTTCTCTATATGTGATTTTCTCTACTTATCCATGCTATAGTAATGATTCATTCGTTGCAGCAACGATACATGTAGAATTTTTCCATTGGTTTACCACATTCAGCACACACAATCTTATCTGGAACTGTGCCATCATTTCGAGTGGAATTTGTAGAGTTCTTGCCATGGATTTTGTCGCATTTGTCGCATTTGTTCAAAGTTCATACTTCCTGCTGTGCTGTTTGATATCTGTTTTTCCTACTTCCTGCTGTGTTGTTTGATATCAGTTTGAAAATGAAAGTTCTTTGAAGATTCTGTCTGCAATAATGGTTAAATGGTCACTAGCTGGTTAAATGGTTAAATAGTCAAGTTCTTCCTGCTGTGCTATTTTTTATGCTTTTGAGTTATTGTATATCTTCTTTCAGGGGAAACATATGATTACACTATGAACTTTGTGCTTCATCTCAACATGCTTGCAGATTGCTGTTACGCAGGCAAAATAATGATCAGTCCCATTAGATTTCTGAGCACAACGTGGATGTGTCGATTGCTATAGTGACAATGCATGAGACAACGCACAAATACTATTATTATTATTGATTCTTTTCTTAGATAGATATCAAATTTGTACCTTTGTTTACATGTGAATAAATCAAACCACCCTATGAGTGACTGAGTCATTGGCATAACCATTTTGAGTTTCATTGGCATAACTGTATAAGAATGATACAATTGCTTGTGTTATCTTGCTGTTAAGTATTCCTTACTTTTTCTATTATGCAGAAGACTTTTAAAGAGAAGTTTGATGCAGAACTTCAGCCAACTGAAGAAGGGAATGGAGAGGTTGTTCAAGTGTTAGATGGAGAGTGTGTAAATCAGCTATGGACAGAGGCTGCTGGGGGTGTCGCATTACGCGAAAAACCGGCGGGAAAAGAAAGAACAACAGAGCCGCCACCGTGCGTTATTTATCCCAAAAGAGGGAAAGGAAACGCTCAGAGTAAACCTGGGAAAGAACATGGTCTCGCGACCAAAGAGAATGGGTTCGGGAGTCGGTTATGCGAAGGGAAGGTATTAGCACCCCTACGCATCCGCAGTACTCTACGGGATCCACGCACAAAAGGAAGGAATATTGGTTGCTAAACACTGCTCAAACTCACACACACCGGCTGAAAGAGACAAAAGAGACTGACTGAAACTGACTCGGCAGGATATCGCATCCTGGGCCTACTTAGTCTATCAGGCATAGACATCAGAGTCGAAGTAGTTCGGACTGGGGAAACGACACATGCTCGCTAGGATATCGCATCCTATGCATACGTATCTTCTCGGACGAGAGAAGAATCAGAGCATTCGTAGCTCGGCTGACACGCATACAAACAAACAAAACACACAGGCAAACGTGGAGCCTGAATGCCAATCACTGGACTTACATCAGCATCCGAACCAAAACGCACACACACTGGAACCAACTGCCAATCGCTGGACTTATGTCGGACTCCAACCAGAACACACACAAGGGTGGTGAAGACACAAAGGGTTGAGAAAGAAAAAGGGGCGCCCAGAGAGATCAGCTCAATCTCCTGCCTACATACTTCATCTGGTGTGAAGATCAGGGCGATGTAGTTCCCCTACGCAGGGATAAAGGACTAGCCTAACCAGATAACAGAGGGAGACACAACACTAGGGAGACTACGACTCGAGCCTAGATGTTGTCATGCAAAATCAACCCTAAGTTAAGGTTTCTAGCTAGATGGCACAAGGGCCAACCTATCCTAAACATGGCTCATACAAGAAGCAAGCCACACACACCTGACTTGCACAGGGAGCAAGTCAAGCACAACTTATTTTGCACAAGGGCAAGTCTAAGCTAAACCTAACAAGGCAAGGCAAACACACAATCACAAGAAGCACACACTATATGCATACAAGAGGCTCACACAAGGGTTAGGCACTGAGGCCAACTGGAATAGGGTCAGAGGTTGCTCTTAACCTTGCCATTGAGAGGCTAAGGTGAAGCAGATGAAAGGAGATGAGGGGTGTGCCTCATTGCTCTTATCCCTGATCAGGGAGAGCATATCAGAAAGTGTGGGAGCTCAGAAAGATGGAGCTCTTTCCACATTATTGACTCAATAGATCTTGGGTTTTGATCTCAATGCTACAACCATGTAATGGGAGCAAGGAGAAGACTCACTGAATAGTAGGGGATAGGTTGCTTATCCCTTTGATCTACCAATTGCCTTACTTGAAGGACTTTTCCTGCTTGGGACAATTTTAAACACACACAAGCATTGCCTCTTAAGGAGGACTTCAGACAGTTTGCCCGGCCAAATAACGGGCCGGGTCTCCAGACTACATGAAGAGAGAGTAATTATACCTCAAAAGCAAATTGCTAAATAGCAAAGCAAAGCAAATAAAGCAACTAAGAGTACCTGAAAAAGGTCAAACCAAATCAGTTCACAGTTCAACAATTAAATCAGAAGGAAATGAAACAACAGTTAACAATAAACAGGAGTGCAAAAGCACCAAACCCAACTCATATGAGTCATACCACCTACAAAACAAGGGTTAGCACATGATATATAGTCAAGCTCAAACAAATTGGCATGGTTTCTTTGAAGCATTGATGCTTAACCTGAAACAATGAACTCAACATAAGTCTAAAAGACCACTAGGACAAGCCTAGGGCCAAAACCAAAAGGGAAAGTCAAAACAGCAAACAAATAGTCAACCAAAGTCAAGTTCAAGCATTTAAGAAGCAAGCACAATTGGATTCAAACTCATATCATGCATCATTATCATTTTATAGACCAAAGAAGGCAAGGCATGGCAAATGAAAGCACACAAAAAGTCAACAGCAAGACCAAACTCAAAAGCAAACATAATCAATTCCAAAAACTATGAAATAATTCATACTCAATCACAATCCATAACATAGCATGCATATGAAATTTCAGCTCAATTGGATCATGGGAAGATAGTCAATTAAAATCAGGAAGTCAACACAATTTCAAATGTGCACAAAGAAGTCAACAAAACATGTGTCATCTTCAAAAAATCATAACTAAATGAAAACAGATGAGAAATGAATGGGATTAACACCAATGCAAAGCTCAAGATGTCTAGTATGCACATGTGAAATTTCATGATCATACAATAAAGCATGAGGATTTCCCAAATGGAATGGCAACATGTATCACATAAAGTCAACAATTGACTAGGCAAGGAAGAAAAACTTCAAACAAATAGGAAATAGCACAATTAAATCCAGGAAAATTCACACATCAACTAGACATATAAGAGATGGCTCATGCAAAATTTCACATTATTTGAAGGTCAGAAGGCATGCCAACAAAAATCATGAAATTGCATAACATTGGTGTGACACAAATTGTCACACCCTACTTCAAAAATTCATAACACACAAACCACATATGATAAAATCATGATATTTACGCCAAAATAAGCATGAGTGAGTGTAGAATAACCACAAAAATTTTCATATCAAATGGATGCAACATGATTATTTCACAAGGGTTTTAGCAAAAGGTATTAAATAAGCATACATGACAAGAAACCTAAAGCCATTAAAAGTCCAGCCACACAAAAAATAATTAAAAATCATGATAAAATAGTGGACATTCTCATGAACATGATGCAAAAAATTTCACTGGATTTGGAATTGAAATGAGCAAGTTATGAATTTTCAAAGATTGAATGATCAAATGAAAATAAAATGTGGAATTAAAATGGATTAATATTGAATTAAATGGTCCGAATGGCATTTGTGTAATTTGGGAATCCACTAATCAAAACGGCGCCGTTTTGGGGCAGCCAGGGAAATAATTTGATTGGTGCATGGTGAACAGGGCACATGCACGCGTTAAAATCAGCAGAATCTGGGCAAGGCATAAATTGGGATTAGGGTTCATGCTACAGTGATGCATCTTCATCACTCCCAAATCGAGTTTTCATGAAAATCCCAGAAATTCAAATTGGATACATAGAAATGCTCAGCATGGCAAGGCAAACAAGGGTCCAGCATTAATTTCCAATAACACACAACAACAAACACGAATCGAATCAAAGAAAATCAACATCAAAACTTGCTCAAGCATGAAAAATTCCAGAAATGGTTAATGAGCATACCAATAGAACCACTAGGGCATGTACAAGACAAATCTAAACACTATTTTCATGGAAACATGCTAATGAAGGAGAATCGAGCAAAAATGCATATGAACACAAAACTTCATTTCCAGATTTCTAGCAACCTACTTAACCATTTCACACGAGACAAAGTGCATGATGATCAGCATACTAGAATCTACACTAATCATGGCATAGATTTGAGAAACAAAAGACTCGAAAACTAACCCCTGTTGAAGAGCAGATGAAGATTCAACAACTTTCTGGCTTTGAACAGTTAAAACAGATGAAGATGATTGTCCTAGGAGGTGGAAGGCAGTGGTATTTAGCTCAGAAACCCTTGCAATAGCTCAACCCGATTCTTGCCATGGATGGATGCTTTGGAAAACAGTTGACTCGAGGCTGCTCACAGATGTAAAAAGATGGTTGCAGTGAGTTTAAAAAGATGCTTGGATGATGGAAAAACCAAAGGAGGCTCGAGGGTTTTTGAATTTGTGCTCAGAAAATGCAATATGCAAAAATGCAATTTGAGAGAGAATGAGAGTTTCTGTGTGTTTAAGCTGCTAGGGTTGCTTCAATTGACAGAAAATAGGACTATATACTTCTGTTTAAGCCATGCTAATTGAATGCTAAACTTGTTTAAGTTGAATGAAGTGAAAATGCACAATTGCTAATTTGGCCAAAAATGCATATGGAGGTGTAGGTCTGCCCGAGTTTGGGCTTGGAACATGTTTCAAATATCAACTTAAATGAATCCCAATTGGCCAAAGTGAGTGAAAACCTTTAATTCAAAAAGTCAACTTTTGGTCCACTTGAATTTAAATGAGACAAGTCAAAAAATGCCATTTTGATTGGCAATGTTTTGGTACATGATGTTTATATTTTTGGAAAGAGGAGATGAAATGTGGTTTGTAGGAAAAAACCCCACTAAATTTGGCCTTTTGGTTCATGAGATATGGCTTGTTGAAGTTCAAAAAAATGTGAAAATGAAATGATCATATCTTGCAAACCATTGATGGGATTTGGGAGTTCTTGGACTTTTTGAAAATGGGAGAATAAGATCTTCAACTTTCATGTTGGGAAAAAATTCATTTGAAGCTTGTATCATGATGTAAGTTTGGGATCAAGAAGTTTCCATTTTTGGCAGTTAAAATTACAAGTCCAGTTTCTATTTTTGGAAATTTTCTGATTGGCTTCAAATTCTTCAATGATGTTGATTGCCATGATATATGAGGCCTATTAGGACATGAATAAGCTCTCTCAAACCAAATCCATCCATCAAAACCATAAAATCAATCACAGTTGACCAACTTTGACTTTCTAGGGTTTCTGACTGACTGTGCATGAACTGATGGCTTCTGAACATCCAACCCTTGACTTAAACACTTCAAATGGACCTCCAAGACATGTGAACTTGTTGGACAAACCCTAGGGCCTTGGCTCCTTGAGAAACACCCTTGCTTGCTTGGTTGACTGATCTCCTGATCAGTTTGACCTAATTCTTGACTTGCTTGCTCTTGAGGCAACTGGGGACAATGCAATGCTATGCAATGGACCATGATATGCTATGACCTAAAATGAAAATGTATGTATAATGATAGGTGAAAATTTGAGGTGCTACAGGGGGCCGTAACCGTGGTCGGGTTTATGGCGCTGTAGATTTAGCTATTAATCTAAAACGTGGATCAAAAAGTTTTACCCAACAATCTCAAACTCCTCAACACTCTATGTTTGGGATGTCATTAGAAGCTGAAAGAGCAGCTAGAATTAGAGCTGAACAAATTGCCGAGGCTGCAACGACCCAATTACAAGAGGCTAACGAAGCAATGCGAGCTGCTACCGAGGCTGTAAAAGTTGCTACCGAGACTGCACAAAGGATGGAGAGTTAGATGAATGCTTGGAAGGAATTTATGATGAAGAAATTTGACACTTCAACTTTTGTATTACATTCTCATCATTATGATGACGATTTGGATGATCAATCATTAGATGAAGATTGATCTTGTACTTTTAGTAGAACGAATTAATCTCGGATGTGATTACTTTTTGTGTATGTTTTTTGAAAGTTAATGTGGGTAGAACTTTTGTAGTTTCTTTCACGAATGTTTAAGATTGTTTCCAAATGTTTTACCATAAATATGATATTGTTCGGTTGATGGAGTGGATTGAAAAAATTTGTTCGAGTGAGGTTGTCATGTTGCAACCCGACTCTAAACATCTTTATTGTCCTTTTTTGTTGACTTTAGAGTCGGTGTATGCAAGGCTAAATATTATTATAGACTTTTCTATGTTGACTTTAGGGTCGGTGACACGGACGCTATCTTTTTTTTTCTTGAGTTTTATAAATTGACCTCAATGCCAGTCGATCGATGCATACAAAAAATGTTGACTTTTTTTGTTGACTTTAGAGTCGGACAGGGCAACGCTAAACATAATATTGACTTTTCATGGTTTTGAAACACTATAGCGTCGGTCCCATTAGTGTCCGCGTTAGCCTCCGTTTCACCGAGGCTACGTAGCCTCGGTGTATCTTTAGCCGACGTTACACAGTAGCTTCGCAACTTTTATTCAAGGCCCGACACTGACGCTAACCACATATTAGTGTCTGCTTTTTCACCTTTAGCGTCTGAAAGTGGCCGACGCTAATAACTGTTTTTCTAGTAGTGATTCATCATTTGTTTTCATCATACAGATCAGAGATATATGATTTAGCAAAATACCACCCAACCATGTGTGTGCTGTGTGAGTGCATACGGGAAAGCAAATAAAGCTTAAAGATCGATCACTGAATGAGAATAACCATTGCATATCAAAAATGCACAATAAGTGCCATAGTCATACATCAAAGCTGATATAAATTAAATACAATTCTCCAGAATCAGGAAGGAAATACAAGCAAGTGAATTCCGTCAACAGGCCTGACAGTAATCCACAAAAAATGAAAGGTCTAATCTGATGAAGGTCCCACAGCAGGCCCTACATCATCAACCATCCTAGCAAACTCTGCGGCGAACCTGAGCTCGGTGTTCTCCTGCTGTAATCTCCCCACCTCCTTCTGGTGAATCTTCATCTGTCTGAAGTAATGATCTCTCTCAGCAAGATAATGATCTCTCTCAGCGGTGATCTTCACATTCTCTGTTTCCTTAATCTTCAGCTTTGCCTCCCACTCAGCGATGAGGACTCTGACTCTGTCTTCCCTCTGATCCCTCACGAGGATTTGCCTCCTCTTCTCATCTTCAATGACCTTTGAAGCTCTAGCCAATCTCTCTTTGGTGATGTCGTGCTCCTTTGTCGACGACGCTAAAGCTTGACTGACCTTGCCATAGTAAACGGTATCCATCTCAAAGCGCTTCACTTCCAGGGCATGTCGCTTGTCCTGATCTTCCATCCTCCCTCTAATCTCCTGATTAGCCATCTGAACCCGAGTGACACTCATCTCCAATTCCGTTTTCTATGCAAGTAACTGATCTCTCTCCCGCTTCATCTCTAGGAACTCTTCCATACTAACAGAAGAAGGAGATTCCTCAATCAACGGATACCAAGGATCAACCATAGGAAATGGTAGACAAGTAAGCTCCACTCTCTTGCTGAGCCAGTCATCAAACGGAGGAAAGGACCTGTTATTAGCTCTACCCCAAGAAAACTTGCATTTTCTTCGAATGCTGCGCCATGCATCAGATATCTGCCTCAACCTGGCCTGATTGCCCTCAACCGGGAAGTACAAAGTTTCCTGAATCTCACTCTTGAGAGGAGGAACCTCCATAGCGAATCCCATTTGTCTCTTAAGAAGTGTCGGGTTATAATTAATGCAACCCTGAACTCCTATAAGTGGCACATTGGGAAAACCCCCACAACTGCAAATGAAATCTTGTCCAACCCCGCTACTGTGAGTCCAAGCTATGTCTTTGGCCCGCAAACCCATCAGCTTGGTCGCCCAATTGACAGTATGGTCAAGAAGAACAAAAGCACCCCTAGAAGGCAAATATCCCATAAACCACTTGTATAGCAGTTGAGCGCAACATCGAATCAATCCCCCACGCCTCTTCTCGTTCCGATTGTGCACTGAGTAATAGACATCTCCGACCAAGGTAGGGATAGGATTTCTCTGAACAAACAAGCGGATGGCATTAATATCCACGAAGCTCTTCTGATTAGGAAACAGAATGGTCCCATAAATGCCCACAGCAATCAAGGCACAGACAGCGTTCCAGTTACCCAACTCGGCATGCTCCTTGGCCTTGGCCTCCAAGAAACTCAAGTGAAAACCGGGTAACTTTCCCTTCTCTTTCAGACCCCCCTTGGTCACCTCCGGACTCAAATAAAGAGCACGGGAAATCCCACCAATATCGGGTTCTTCCTTAGTAGCATAGAAAGGAACCTGATTTCTGATCTGAATACCCAAGATATCAGCATAGTCCTCCATTAAAGGCCCTAATAAGTAATTTGGGAAGACGAAACACCTCAAACCAGAGTCGTAGAACTGGAGAAGAGTATGGACAGCGCTTCTATCTCTGTCGGTGAGCCTGAAAACCATCTTCAGAATACCCCCATACATCTCACGAAACATCCCCACATGGTCGGGCGTAATCAATGCTACCATATCCTTCAGCATATTGATCTTTGGATCGAAGAAGCTATAGACAACATCGTCTTTCAAACCAGGCCTCATATCCGAGCAAGAAGTCTCTCAACCAGGATCTCGATCAAAAAAAGTGCCTGCATATGGATAAACATGAATTAGATGCAGGTAAATGCAAAATGTTATGATGCTGATGAATGAATGCAATGCATTGTGCCATCCTCCAAGTCATCTGAACATTTGTTGCATTGAAGCCTGATCTCTGAACTGATCATAACCATCTGAAGGAATATGTAGCCACAAATCTAACTCAGGGTTCCGAAATAAACGGAACTGAAAGATACATCACCATCATCATCAGACAATCTCTGAGCAGATAACCACAACAATCTCTGAATCGGCCCGGGGAATCCTGAAATAAACGGATCCCCACTGATAAATAACACAGACAGAACTCCGGCGTCTCAGAAATAAATGTCCATAAATCCGCCTTATAAATAGGACTCTGATCAAAGGAACCATTAATCACCATCAAAGTCACCATCTGAACATGCATCTGTAAGAATCACCCTCCCCTCACAGGTAAATTCTAATCAGGTCATCCTAAGGCGGACAATAGTCTCGACAATCGGGCAAAGATACTCAACGGGTTTTCCCTTTCGGGTGTGCCGTTGTAGCTCTCTTAAGATCGTCTAAACCAAAGATCCGGGAAAGAACGGTCACCGAAGTCAATAGTTCGAAAGAGGTGACTCAACCAAAGTGGAAGACCCCACAAAGGAAGAGCACTCTCCAATGAACCTCGTCCGGATTGTGGTATGTCACGTCGCAACAACATCCCCAACCAGCATGTGAGGAACGTGAGACCACACTAATCCTAGGTGTATACTCGGGCCTGGGTTTTAGCCCCACTCAGAACACCCACCCCAAAATAGAGGAACCACCTGTACAGAGGACAGCAACATGATAGTATGATGCATGCAAATATTTATGCAGATATATACACAACAGAATAATAAATGCAATAAATAAAGCAACACAAGCAACCTAAACTATCCTAGAACGCTAGGAGGGACTCGCTTAGGGAAGATGGACCAGCAATAGGTCAACTTCTAAGTTCCCCAGCAGAGTCGCCAACTGTCGCATCCGCGAAAAACAACCGGCGGGCTAAAACAAAACAAACAGAGCCGCCACCGTGCGTTATTTATCCCAAAAGAGGGAAAGGAAACGCTCGAAGTAAACCTGGAAAATACATGGTCTCGCGACCAAAGAGAATGGGATCGGGAGTCGGTTATGCGAAGGGAAGGTATTAGCACCCCTACGCATCTGTCGTACTCGACGGGATCCACGCTCAAAAAGATAGAAGAAAGGTTGCTCAAATTGCTCAAAGAATGCACACACACACTGAAAACAACACAGGTGGGAGAAGAGGGGAAAGGGCTCGCTAGGATATCGCATCCTATGCCTACGTATCTCATCTGGAATGAGAATCAGAGCTACCGTAGTTCGACTCACGCACGCCAAACAAAACACACAGGAAATAGGCAAACATGGAAACCGAATGCCAATCGCTGGGCTTATATCGGACTCCGAACCAACAAACACACACAGGAAACCAACTGCCAATAGCTGGACTTACGTCGGACTCCACACAACAAACACCAATAGGATACGGACTGCCAATCGCTGGGCTTATGTCCATCTCCTAACACACACAGGAAGGTTCAACAAATAACAAGTTACTAAGGAGTCTGGCACTCAAGCCTAGCAACTGTCAAGCAAACACACACAAAATGGAAAAAAGGGTGCCCGGAGAGATCTCGTACGACCTCCTGCCTACGTACCTCATCTAGTATGAGGATCAAGGCAACGTAGTCCCCCTTAACAGGGGAGAAACTTTCTCCTAACCAGAGACTGGGAAATGACAAACTAAAAGGGAGACTGACTCGAGCCTAATAGTTATCATGTATTCCACAAGGGTCCTAGATTGAGTTTTCTATCTAACTTGCACAGGCAGCAAGCTATCCCAAACAGGAAAAACAAGCATACAAGCCTAATAAACAAAGCAAACATACACACAATTAGCACACACTATATACAGACAAAGTGGGCTCACACAAGGGTTAGGCTGCAAAAGCAAGCCAATTGTATCAGGTGATGTTAGCTCTTAACCCTAACATTGAGAGTTAGGGTGAAGCAGATGAAATGGGAAGTGAGGGGTGTGCCTCACAGCTCTTATCCCTGGCCAGGGAGAGCTTTAGACAAAGGAAGTGTGGGTTCAGAAAGTGGGAACCCTTCTACACTTATGACTGACTCAACATAGATCTTGGGTTAATATCCACAATGCATCAACACCAGTTGTGTGAGCAAAGAGATGACTCAACTGAATAGCAGGAGATGGATTGCACATCTCTTGTATCTGCCAATTTCCTTATTCAAGGTCTTTTCCAGCTTGGCACAAAGATAAACATACACAAGCATTGCCTCTTAAGGAGGACTTCAGACAGGTGCCTGACCAAGTAACAGGCCAGGTCTTCCAGACTACATGAAGTCAGTGAGTTATACCTCAATTGGTTAAGCAACCAAGCAACAACAAAAGCAAGTTCAAAACAACTATAGCAACTAATGTACCTAAAAACAATCTAACTCAGTCAGTACACAACTCAAACAGTCAAACAGACAAGTCAATAGTCAGCAGTTAACTGTACACAAGCAAGCAACAATGTATCAAGGCAAAGCACAAGCTCAACTCAAATGAGCTAATCCACCTACAAAACAACTTAATGTTAATCAACATTGACCAATTAGTCAACTCAAGCAATGTGAATCAATTCCCTCATAGCCATATGCTTCTTAACCTGCAAACCAAACTCAAACATGAGAAGCAAACCCCTAGGACAAGGCCTAGGGTCAAAGAGGGAGAAATAATTCAAAACAGAACATGAAAATTGGTAATAATCAAGTTCAATCAATTAAGAACAATGTCCAAGTGGTCTCACATTCCTATCATACACTAATTTCATTTCACAAAACAAATAGTGCAAAGCATGCAAGTTCAAAGCTCATTGAAGCAAACAGAATGAACCAATCCATATCCACTCAAACATAATTCAATAAATCTCAAGAAAAATCATGGCTAAACAGAATTCATCACATGATCATCATACCAAAATTCAAATTATTTGGACAAGTGGAAGCATGTCAAATAAATTCCATAAGACAAGGCAAGGCAAAACAAGCTCAATGAGGGCACAAAATCATACATCAACTTCACACAAGCCCAAAACAGAATCCACACATGATAAATGACTCAAACCAAAGCCATAGAAAACTTCAAAGTGTCTAGAACACTTGTGCAATATTTCAGGTTCATGTGATAAACATCCACTATTTCACAAATCATCTATGATCATGACTCACAAAAAGTCCACAAATGACAAGCCAGAAGAGAAAATTCCAAACAAATTAAAAATCATTCCAAAAATTCCATAACAATTCACAAGCATTCATAACATACAGAAGTATCATCATGCAAAAATTCACATCATTTGGCATTTGTTTGGCATGGTAAATAAAATCCACAAGTCAAGCAAGCAATGGTGTGACACACATTGTCACACCTACATTCATCACATCATAACTCATCAACCAGAAACGGAAAAAATACAAACTCTATACCAAAATGACCATTGGGATGTCTATTTTAAGCATGCAAAGTTTCAAGAATTTTGGATAAAATCTCATCATTTCACAATCAAAATGGCAAGGCATGTCAAGAAAACACACACATGAACAAACCCTAGGCAAGAATTAAATTCGTCCAGGCACAAATCATGAAAAAATAATCATTAAATTCTAGAGATCATGAGGAAAACAACAAAAAAAACCATATCTCATTTGGATTAATATTCATGGACTTATGATATTTGGAATGAATGAAAAAAATAAAAAAAGCATGAATGAATGTACATGAACATGGATGGTTAAATACATAAGGCTAATGTGAAAATGTTCCAGCCATGGCTCGAACCGGCCAGCTTTTCAAACTGAAGCGCGCTTAAGTGAAACGCTGCGTTTCACTTAAGCTTATGTGGCAATATGAAACGCGCTGCACCAACCAAATGGACACGCTGGCCTTCAAACAACCAATGCATGGCCACTAACACTGAACCGCATGCACAACACGCTAATGGAGATCAAATGAGGATCTGGAAATGAAAACCTAACGTGTTCTTCATGTTCTTCCCCAATTTTACAGGCTATGAACATTTTCTCACAGAAATTAACAAGACATATACCATTGGAATCCTTTTTCAACGTACATCATCAATCCAAGCTTATTTTAACCTAACTTGACCTAGGTTCAAAGATTCGAAGCAAAACATTTTCACTCATGGAACTTATATTCAACATAACTTGTGCATTTCTTGATGAAAATTGATGAAACAAAGTGCAGATTACTCTACATTCAAAGATCTACCATATGCATCCATTAATTTCATGAATTAAAACATTCGAAAACTGACCTCAATTGAATGGCAGAAGTGGAATCAGTTGTTTCAGGCTTGGCAAGGTCAAAACAGATACTCCCTAGCTCTCATATGCATGAATGAAGCAAGGTTTGGAAGTTGATCGTGCTTGATAAGTCCAGAAATTCAAACTGCCATGGATGACCTTGTGCTTCAACAGTTCCAAAAGCTTGCTCGAAATCAATGGATCTTGCTTCTAACCACTCCAATTATGCTTATGGATCAATGATTGATCAAAAACCAAGCAATGTTTGTGCAAAAAATTGGAGAAAAGTTGAGAGAAATTTTGAAGAGATTTTGAGATCTAGATCTAGATTTCAGAATTATGAAGTGTTAATCACAAAAACAGTTAGAATTATGCTTTTATATGTGATGTTAATGAAGTTGCTAATCATAATTAATGTTAATGCAATGGTGTTAATGAAATGCAAGTGTTATGACCAATTAGCCAATCCACCCTATATGCATAAAAATGAATGTAACAGTGCATATTCTGGTTTGAAATCCATTTCAAACGATATTTGGAGGCAAGTGTAATTGATACCATGTGAAAACAATGCCTCTTTTTCAAATTGCAATTTTCCCTCCAAATTCAAATGGAAATTCAAATTTTTTTTGTGAGCAAAATGCATGAATTATGATGTGTAATTTGGATATTACATGACAAGAGAAGAATGTTGCAAAAAATCCCACTTCATTTGGCCTTTTGGTTCAAAAGTTATGCACTTTTTGGAAAGGTGAGAGCAAGATCTTCAACTTTCATGTTGGACAAAATTTCATTTGGAGCATTTTTGGACATGTAATTTTGAGGAGAAGACCTTTCCATTTTTGGCAATTTTGAATTACAAGTCACTTTCAATTTTTGGAAAGTTTTCATCTGACTTTATTTTCTTCAATGTTGATGTTTGAAATGTCAAATGAAACTTGTTTGGACATGAATGAAGTGTTTCTAACCCTCTCCCACCTCCAAATCCATCAGTTGACTTGTGGTTGACTTTTGTTGACTGATAGATGAATTGGCCATGCACAGCTGAACTTGAGCCTCAATCTTCAGATGAAATGGCTCCAACATGAAACCCTAGCTTCCATAAACTCAATATAACCATAGAATGATCCCCACCTCAATGAAGACCTCATCTCCTTGACAAGCCCTGATTGGCACAATGCAGATGATTAGGGTTGACCAGAGGTCAAAACCCTAATCTCAAGGAACTGATCAGGCATAAGGAATCCCTTGGAGATGATAAGACCATGATGATGATGATGTACCATTTCAACCAAGATAATGATCAATCTCCTTGAGGAACCAAGAAACCCTAATTTGAAGCACCAACCCTCAGATGATTAGTGATCAGTTCAATAAAACCCTCAGGCTTGAATCTCTTAACCTCTTTATCTTCTGAGCAAGACTTAGGAGGATGACTTGCTTATTGCTTCCACATGATATGCAAAGATGCAATTCCTAATGACCTAAAAGATGAAATGCAATATGTTAAGCTAGTCCCAAGAGAGGAGGGCAAATTTTGAGGTGTTACAATGTCATCTTCATTTTCTCAACCCTCAAGATGACGTCTTGTCTTTATTTTCTCTCGACCCCCTAGCCGATGATAATGTCCTTGTTTTCTCAACCCCGATTTGACGATTTTGTCCTTTATCTTCAACCCCCCAAGTTGATATGTTATCAGCCCCCGAGTCGTTGTCTTGCCTCTATTTTTGACCCCTGGGTCGATACCAATCATTGTTCTTTTATACTAGGTGTTAACCTTCAGGTAAATTCCAATCTTGATCCCATCGTAATTTATTTGTTTCACCGTATTTCATCACTATATTTCATCCTTGCATTTCATGTCCACCTTTTAGGATAAAGTTTGAGATCTTTTGGTATTTAATTATCTTCCACCACAAATGTACAAAGACCGCTTCCATTCATACCTTATGATTCAAGTCAATTAAATAGGGGCAGTTATCATACTCCAATTTTGTCCGAGCATTTTAAAACTTTCGTTCATTCGACTTTATTTTACTTTGCATCATCTACATATAATAACATGTATTTCCTCATGTATAATGCCTTAAATATTGACAAGACTAAATTTTTGAATCTACAGACAGACCAATTGAATCAATTTTCAAATATACGTAGAATTAGTGGGTGAAAAATTTAAAGACCGGGCTTGTAGATGTCAATTTTGTTAATCTATGGTTCATGTAGTTTAACCTGGTATGCTCGTTTTATTTTTTTGACTATTTTTTCGGCCTCATTTTATCATCCTGAGCCTTTTCAACCGGGCATTTTTCACTTCAAAATTTGATCAAAACATATATGTTTTCGAGAATTTTATTTTGCACCGATCATTTTAGTACATTCAATTTAATTTCTGGGACATTTTTGCGCCTGGTTTTTATTCATTTTAATCCCTTTTATTTTTATCTTTTTATTAAAATATTCAAAAAAATTAAATAGAATTAATCATGTCTTCATTTTTATTTTATCATGTTTATTTTAAAATATGTGAATTTTATTTGATTTAATTGATTTAATTTCATTTTAAAATCATAAAGCATCTAGAAGGGGTAACTTTGCTATTTTAATATAATGTTGTAACACCTCAAAATTTGCCCTCCTCTCTTGGGACTAGCTTAGCATATTGCATTTCATTTTGTAGGTCATTAGTCATTGCATATTTGCATATCATGTGGAAACAATAAGCAAGTCATCCTCCTAGGTCTTTGTCAGAAGATGGAGAGGTTAAAAGATTCAAGCCTGAGGGTCTTGTTGAATTGATCACTAGCCATCTGAGAATTGTGTTTCAATTAGGGTTTCTTGGTTCCTCAAGGAGATTGATCATTATCTTGGTTGAAATGGTACATCACCATCATCATGGTCTCATCATCACCAAGAGGTTCATTGTTCCTGATCATGTGCCTTGGGATTAGGGTTTTGACCTCTGGTCAACCCTAATAAGTGGAATTGTGCCAATCAGGGTTTTGCAAGGAGATGAGATCTTTGTTGAGATGGGGATCATCATATGGTTTTATGGAGCTTGTATAAGCTAGGGTTTCATTTTTGGAGCCATTTCATCAAGAGATTGAGGCTCAGATTCATCAGTCAATGATCAATTCATCTAAAACCCTAGAAAGTCAACCACAAGTCAAATGTTGGATTTGGAGGTGGGAAGTGGTTAGGAATACTTCATTCATGTTCAAACAAGTCTCATTTGACATTTCAAACATCAACATTGAAGAATTTGAGGTCAGATGAAAACTTTCCAAAAATAGTAAGTGACCTGTAATTTGAAATTGCCAAAAATGGAAAGGTTTTCTCCTCAAGATTACATGATCAAGCAAGCTTCAAATGAAATTTTGTCCAACATGAAAGTTGTATATATTGTTCTCCCATTTCTAAAAAGTCCAAGATCATGAATTTCTCATGTATGGTTGAAAAGATATGGATCAATCATTGCCAAGTGAATTTGAACTTCAAGAAGGCATAACTTTCAAACCATAAGGCCAAATGGAGTGGTTCTTTTTTGTACATTCAAGTCTTGACATGCACTATCCAATTCATGTATCATAGGCCATGCATTTCCATCACAAAAATATTTGACTTTTCATTTGAATTTTGGAGGGAAAGTTATAATTTGAATTTGGCTCATTATTTTCACATGGCAACACTTGCTTTGGCTCCAAAATGGCATTTCAAGTGGATTAAAACAGAATTTCGTGCACTATTCCATTGCTTTTCCACACATGAGGTGCATTGGCCAATTTGCATTACACCTTGGTTTTAGCTAATTACACTTGCATTGCTTAATTGTGATTAACAAACATGATTAGTACATCATATATAAGCTAAAGCATAACAGAAAATTGGTTTAACATCATCACATTTCCAGATCTGAAAAAATTCACACATTGTGCTCTCAAACTTTTCTTCAAAATTCTTCATAAACATTGCTTTGTTCTTGACTGGTTTATCATCCACAAGTATAATTGAGCATTTTGGAAGCAAGATTCAGAGGATTTCATGCAAATTCGAAGCTGTTGAAGTTCACACTCATCCATGGCAGTTGGAGATTCAAGCAAGATCAAGCACGATTGAGCTATCATTCTTCATCCATTCATCCATATAAGCATTGAGGAGCATCTGTTTATGCTTTTCAAGACCTAGATCCACTGGTTTCACTTCTACATCCTCTTGAAGGTTAGAAATCGATCTCCTTTATTCTTGAAATTGTTAGGTGCTAATTGTAGATCGTGTATCACTGAGTAACCTGAGCTTTGTTTCACTCATTTTCATGTAGAATTGAGATAGATCTATGGATTTAAAGTTTGACATATGAAACTTAAGTGTTTCGAATCTTTGAACATAGGTTGAATTAGAATAAATCATGCTTAGTTTAGTGATGTGTGATGTGAGAGGAACACGATGATATGTTTATTGTTAATTTTGGTGCACTTTTGTTCTTGACCTGTATGAACACGATGAAAACGCATGAAGATGGATGAAATTTTTTCCAGAAACTTCATTTGATCTTGCTAGCGCGTGTTTGCATGAGTTTTTATGTTTAAGGACATGCATTGGTCCAACGTGGCTATTACATGGCGTATTGATTGGATGCCGTTCATTTGCCTTGCCACATCAGTTAAGTGAAACGGTGCGTTTCACTTAACTAGCGCGCCTAATTCAAATCCTGCTTCTGTTCGAATCCGGGCGAAGACATTTCCAAAATTGCATTTCACATTTTGTTCATTATTCTCCATCCATTCATGTCATGCTTCATCATTCATTTTTTATTTTTCATTCATTTCAAAAATTCATATCTGGTTGGTTAATGATCCAAATGGCATGGGAATTTTTGCATTGTTCTCCTCATTGTGTCTAGTATTTTTTGACTATTTTTCCAGAAATTGTGCATGGATGAAAAATGTTTTGGTGCTAGGGATTGTTCACATGTGTGTTTTCTTGACCTACCTTGCCATATGCTTTATGAAATGATGAGATTTCATCCAATGCTTTTGAAATTTGGTATGCTTACACTAGACATCTTGATTGAAATTGTGGTGTTGAGTTTGCATTTTTCTCATTTGTGGTTACTGAGTTATGATCCTTTTAATGTAGGTGTGACAATGTGTGTCACACCTTTTCTTGCTCAACTTGTTGAATTTCTTTGCCATGCCAAATGAATTCCAAATGATGGGATTTTTGGTATGATGCTTCTTATGGATGTTAGGATTGCCCATGAGTTTTTGTGGAATTTTTGGATGCAATTATGATTTTTTGGATATTTTTCTTTCTGGATTGCCATTTGTGAGCTTTTGAATAGTCTTGAACTTCCATGATTTGTGAAATGATGGTTGTGTATCCTATGAATATGAAATTTTGCACATTGATTCTAGACATATTGAAGTTTATTGTGGCTTTGGTATGAGGTCTTTATCATTTTTCATTTCTGTTTTAGGCTTGTGCTAAGTTGATGTAGTAAATTGTGCCCATTTGAGCTTGTTTGTGCCTACCTTGCCTTATGGAATTTCTTTACCATGCTTAAACTTGTCCAAATGCCTTGACTTTTGGTATGATGATCATGTTATGTGTTCTGTTTAGCCATGATTTTTCTTGGAATTAACTGAATCATTTTGGAATTAATGTGCATTTGTTCATTCTGTTGCTTCAATGTGCTTCCAACTTGCATGCCTTGCCTTATTTGATTTATGAAATGAATTTGGTTGATGCTATTGACATGAAACATTTTGGATTATGTTCTTAATTGGTTGAGGTTGATTCATGTCAATTTTCATGTTCTGTTTTGAATTATTTTTCCCTCCTTGACCCTAGGCCTTGTCCTAGTGGTTTGTGCTTATGTTTGAGTTTTGTTTTCAGGATAAGAAGCATATGGCCATGAGAGGATTGATTCATTTGCTTGAGTTGGATTATTTGGTTGATGTTGACTAATCTTGACTTGTTTTGTAGGTGGCTTTTAGCTCCTTTGAGTTGAGCTTGTGCCTTGCACATTTGTGCATTATCTGTTTGACTATGTCTGTTGATTGTTGACTATTAACTGTCTGTTTGACTTTGTGAGTTGTGTCCTGATTGAGTTAGATTGTTTTCAGGTACATTAGTTGCTTAAGTTCTTTTGAACTTGCTTTTGTTGGTGCTTGGTTGCTTAACCATTTGAGGTATAATTTCTCTGACTTCATGTAGTCTGGAAGACCTGTCCTGTTACTTGGGCAGGCACCTGTCTGAAGCCCTCCTTAAGAGGCAATGCTTGTGTTTGTTTGTGTTTGTGCCAAGCAGGAAAAGACCTTTGATAAGGAAATTGGCAGATAAAAGAGATGTGCAATCCATCTCCTTCTATTCAGTGTGTCATCCATTTTGCTCACACACCTTGTGTTGATGCATTGTGGATATTAACCCAAGATCTTTGTTGAGTCAGTCATATGTGGAGAAGAGTTCCAACTTTCTGAACTCCCACACTTTCATTTGTCTGAAGCTCTCCCAGGCCAGGGATAAGAGCTGTGAGGCACACCCCTCACTTCCTATTTCATCTGCTTCACCCTAACTCTCAATGTTAGGGTTAAGAGCTAACATCACCCTGATACAGTGGCTTGTTTGTCGAGGTTGACATGACCCCTTGACTAAAGCCTAACCTTGTGTGAGCCCATCTGTTTGTATATAGTGCGTGTGCTTGCTCTTGTGTTTGTGTGACTTTGTTTGTCCTGATTAGGATAGCTTGCTGCCTGTGCAAGTTAGATAGAAACCTCAACCTAGGACCATTGTGGATTACATGATAACTATTAGGCTCGAGTCAGTCTCCCTTCTAGTTTGTCATTTCCCGGTCTCTGGTTAGGAGAAAGTTTCTCCCCTGTTAAGGGGAACTACGTTGCCCTGATCCTCATACCAGATGAGGTACGTAGGCAGGAGATCGCAGGAGATCTCTCCGGGCACCCTTTTTCTTTTTTGCGTGTGTTTGCTTGACAGTTACTAGGCTCGAGTGCCAGACTCCTTAGTAACTTGTCTGTGTTTGTTATCCTTCTTGTGTGTGTTAGGAGATGGATATAAGACCAGCGATTGGCAGTCCATATCCTATTGGTGTTTTGTTTGTGTAGAGTTCGACGTAAGTCCAGCGATTGGTAGTCGGTTTCCAGTGTGGGTTTGTTTGGTTCGGAGTCTGATGTAAGTCCAGCGATTGGCATTCGATTTCCATGTTGGCTTGTTTGTGTGTGTTTTGTTTCGGCGTGCGTGAGCCGAACTACGGTAGCTCTGATTCTCATTCCAGATGAGATACGTAGGCATAGGATGCGATATCCTAGCGAGCCCGTTCCTCTCTTCCCCCACCTGTGTTGTTTCCGGTGTGTGTGTGCATTCTTTTGAGCAGCGTTTAGCAACCTTTCTTCTATCTTTCTGAGCGTGGATCCCGTCGAGTACGACGGATGCGTAGGGGTGCTAATACCTTCCCTTCGCATAACCGACTCCCGATCCCATCTCTCTTTGGTCGCGAGACCATGTCTTTTCCAGGTTTACTTCGAGCGTTTCCTTTCCCTCTTTGGGATAAATAACGCACGGTGGCGGCTCTGTTTGTTTTGTTTTAGCCCGCCGGTTGTTTTTCGCGGATGCGACAGCTGGCGACTCTGATGGGGACGTAGAAGTTGACCTATTGCTGGTCCATCTTCCCTAAGCGAGTCTCTCCTAGCATTCTAGGATAGTTTAGGTTGCTTGTGTTGCTCTATTTATTGCATTTATTATTATTTTGTTGTGTATATATTTGCATAAATATTTACATGCATCATACTATCATGTTGTTGTCCTCTGTACAGGTGGTTCTTATGATTTGAGGGTGGGTGTTCTGAGTGGGGCTAAAACCCAGGCCCGAGTATACACCTAGGATTAGTGTGGTTTCACGTTCCTCACATGCTGGTTGGGCATGTTGTTGCGACGTGACATACCACAAGCCGGACGAGGTTCATCTGAGAGAGCTCTTCCATTGTGGAGTATTCCACTTTGGTCTAGTTACCTCTTTTGAGCTATTGACTTCGGTGACCGTTCTTTCCCGGATCTTTGGTTTAGACGATCTTACGAGAGCTGCAACGGCACACCCGAAAGGGCAAACCCGTTGAGTATCTTTGCCCGATTGTCGAGACCATTATCCGCCTTAGGATAACCTGATTAGAATTTACCTGTGAGGGGAGGGGTGATTCTTACAGATGCATGTTCTGATGGTGACTTTGATGGTGACTGATGGTTCCGTTGATCAGAGTTATTTATAAGTCGGATTTATGGACATTTATTTCAGAGACGTCGGAGTTCTGTCCGTGTTATTTATCAGTGGGGATCCGTTTATTTCAGGATTCCCCGGGCTGGTTTAGAGGGTCTTATGGTTATCTGTTCAAAGGACTTTCTGGTGATGATGGTGATGTATCCTTCAATTCCGTTTATTTCGGAACCCAGAGTTGGATCTATGGTTGCTCAGTACCTGAGATGGTTATGATCAGTTCAGAGGCTGTAACTCAGTGCAACAGACGATCTGATGACTTGGAGGATGACTATGCATTGCATTCATACATCCGCATCATTCTCATTGTGCATTTATTCGCATCTAACTCATGTCTATCCATAGGCAGGGACATTTTCGATTGAGATCCTGGTTGAGAGACTTCTTTGCTCAGATATGAGGCCCGGGCTGAAAGACGATGTTGTCTATAGTTTCTTTGACCCAGAGATCAGTGTGCTAAAGGATGTGATAGCATTGATTACATCCGACCATGTGGGGTTGTTCCGTGAGACGTATGGGGGTATTCTGAAGATGGTTTTCAGGCTCACTGACAGGGATAGGAGCGCCATCCATACTCTTCTCCAGTTTTATGACCCTGGTTTGAGGAGTTTCGTCTTCCCGGATTACTTATTGGGGCCTTTGATGGAGGACTATGCTGGTATCTTGGACATTCAGATTAGAAATCAGGTTCCTTTCTATGCTACTAAGGAAGAACCTGACATTGGTGGGATATCCCGTGCTCTTTATTTGAGTCCGGAAATGATTAAAGGGGGTTTGAAAGAGAAGGGGAAGTTGCCTGGTTTTCATCTGAGCTTCCTAGAGGTAAAGGCCAAGGAGCATGCTGAGTTGGGTAATTGGAAAGTTGTCTGTGCTTTGATTGCTGTGAGCATTTATGGTATTATCCTATTCCCTAACCAGAAGAAATTTGTGGATATTAATGTCGTCCGTTTGTTTGTTCAGAGGAATCCTATTCCTACTCTGGTTGGAGATGTCTATTACTCGGTCCATAATCGGAACGAGAAGAGGCGTGGGGGACTGATCAGGTGTTGTGCTCAACTATTATACAAATGGTTTATGGGATATTTGCCTTCCAGGGGTGCTTTTGTTCTTCTTGACCATACTGTCAATTGGGCGACCAAGTTAATGGGTTTGCGGGCCAAAGACATAGCTTGGACTCACAGTAGTGGGGTTGGACAAGATTTCATTTGTAGTTGTGGGAGTTTTCCCAATGTGCCTCTTATAGGAGTTCAGGGTTGCATTAATTATAACCCGACACTTCTTAAGAGACAAATGGGATTCGCTATGGAGGTTCCTCCTCTCAAGAGTGAGATTTAAGAAACTTTGTACTTCCCGGTTGAGGGCAATCAGGCCAGGTTGAGGCAAGTATCTGATGCATGGCGCAGCATTCAAAGGAAAGGCAAGTTTTCTTGGGGTAGAGCTAATAACAGGTCTTTTCCTCCGTTTGATGACTGGCTCAGCAAGAGAGTGGAGCTCACTTGTCTACCATTTCCTATGGTTGATCCTTGGTATCCGTTGATTGAGGAATCTCCTTCTTCTGTCAGTATGAGAGAGTTCCTAGAGATGAAGAAGGAGAGAGATCAGTTGCAGGCGGAGAAGACTGAATTAGAGATGAGTGTTGCTCGGGTTCAGATGGCTAATCAAGAGATCAGAGGGAGGATGGAAGATCAGGATAAGAGACATGCTCTTGTGGTGAAGCGCTTTGAGATGGATACCGCTTACTATGGCAAGGTCAGCCAAGCTTTAGAGTCATCCATAAGGGAGCACGACATCACCAAGGAGAGGTTGGCCAGAGCTTCGAAGGTCATTGAAGATGAGAAGAGAAGGCAAATCCTGGTGAGAGATCAGAGGGAAGATAGAGTCAGAATCCTCATCGCCGAATGGGAAGCAAAGATGAAGGTTAAGGAAGCAGAGAACATGAAGATCATTGCTGAGAGAGATCATTATCTTGCTGAGAGAGATCATTACTTCAGACAGATGAAGATTGGCCAGAAGGAGATAGGGAGATTGCAGCAGGAGAACACTGAGCTTAGGTTCGCGGTGAAGTTTACCAAGATGGTAGACGACGTGGAGCCTTCAGTGGGGCCTTCTTCAGTGTAACCTTTTTATTATCATTTGTGTGGATTACCGTCAGACTTGTTGACGGAATTCACTTGTTTGTATTTCCTTTCTGATTCTGGAGAATTGTATTTGACTTGTATCAGCTTGATGTATGACTATTGCACTTATTGTGCATTTTTGATATGCTGTGGTTGTTTTCATTCAGTGATCGATCTTCAAGCTTTATTTGCTTTCCTGTATGCACTCACACAACACACACATGGTTGGGTGGTATTTTGCTAAATCATATATCTCTGATCTGAATGATGAAATCATTTGATGAATGCCAGAATATTGCCGCCGAATTATTATCTGTCTCGATGAAACCAGGATCGAAGCACAGAGTGTTCCTTATATGGATAGACATTGCATTCATGCATGATCATAATAACTTGTTTTTATTTTGCAGGTATCCGTTGCTAATGTGCTTGATTGTTTCAGGAATCATTGCTCGTGCTCGTAGAGTTGTACCTTTGCACTCAACACGTCCACACCGATACTTCACCAGACGCAACACACCCAGACTGATGGATCTACCTAACACAGATTTTCTCGAGCTGAAGGAGAAAATGAATGAGCTGATTAATGTCATGCAAGGGTTTGCTGTGGGCCAGAAAGCACTGGCTGATAAAGTTGAGAAGCTCGAGCGGGCTTCAGCTGCCAACAGTGGTGTCAATCTGGATGGTGTCTCTAACCATGGCCTGGGTGGTTCTAGGGACGGTGGAAAGAGGACAACTGTGGGTGTAGTGACCAATAATGCTGGTGGTTTTGGTGGTGCCATAGGTGGTGGACCCGGTCCGATGGGCAATAACATGAAGGATAGTCTGTTTCCTCCGTTCTTTGGGGCTGAGGATGATAGGGAGGAAGACAGAGAAGCTGATCAATTCTCCATGCATAATGAGCCGTTTGGTTAATACGGTGTCCAACCGCCAAACAAAGAAATTCAGTTGCTGGCAGAGAAGATTAGGGCTCTCGAAAGCTATGCCACTCCAGGGGTTGTGAATATGTCAAATATGGGGCTGGTTGAGGGGATTGTGATCCCGCAGAAGTTCAAGGCGCCCGCATTTGATAAGTATAATGGGAGTTCTTGCCCGGAGACTCACCTTCAAGCTTTTGTCCGCAAGATTTCTGCATACACAATGGATCAAAAGTTGTGGATGTACTGTTGGTGTAAGCCCTAGAGGCCAATACTTTTGGTACTTGTATCGAATAATAAAAGGCTTTTCTTTATTATGGTTGATTAATAAAGTCCCTGGAATAGATAGTCCGTTTAATGTATTAAGCATGACTTAATCATGAGAACACATTAAACATAAGGACACTATTCTTAAAGTATCCGTAGTCGAGCTTTAGTGTGAAGTGGGATAACATTAAAGCATTAAGACTATTATGTTTGTAGACTGATGATCACATCTCATGGATCATGGATAAAGAGTTATCAAGTCTTAAACATAGGTATGAATATTAGGAGTAATATTTATACCGGATTGACCCGCTATGAGAATACTATATAGAAAGTTATGCAAAGTGTCATAAGTTATTCTCATGGTGATAATAGTGTATACCACTCTTCGACCTGAAACCACTATGGATCCTAGATGTAGAGTCGAGTGCTTTATTGTTGATCCAACGTTGTCCGTAACTGGATAACCATAAAGACAGTTGATAGGTACTCCACGAATCATGCTGAGGGACATGAGTGACCTAGATGGAATTTGCCCATCCTGCATAATAGGATAAATGTCTATGGGCCCAATATTGAACTGGACAAGGATGACATGGTCTATGCCTTGTGTTCAATATAGACATAAGGGCAAAAGGGTAATTATACACATAATTATTATCACAGATGGTTTTGTCAGATCACATGACATTTTCGTGTCTTGGGTAGCAGTGATGTGTTGCTAGATACCGCTCACTGTTTATTATGTTAAATGCGTGATTTAATATAATTGCCAACGTCACGAAAACCTACAGTAACTAAGGAATACCGTAAGGTACGGTGCCCTTAAGTAAATTATAGAACATCATAAGGTACGGTGTACTTGAGTAGAATACGAAATATGGTAAGGTACCATGGGCTTAAGTGATTTTGGGCATATTATAAGATATGGGCCAAAATACACTTAAGTGGGCCTTTTAGCTTGAAGCCCACACAAGTGGTTCTATAAATAGAACCCTTGTGCAGAAGCATTAATTGCGGTTGTATTATTTTCGTTTTCTCTCTCTCTCACTCAAAGCCTTCACTCGTACCAGCTAGCACTGAGATTGAAGGAATCCGTTCGTGTGGACTGAGTAGAGACGTTGTCATCGTTCAACGTTCGTGATCGCTTTGTGGATCTACATCAAAGGTTTTTTGATCGTCACAAGAGATCTGCACCAAAGGTTTCAACCGTCATAAGAGGTAAATATTCTATCACTGATCATGACCATTCGTAAGGATCTCTAAAGGAGAAAATTTTAATTTCCGCTGCGCTTTGGGTCACAATTCTCCTTCATGTACTTCTTCCAGGACAGTCTGTCTGGAGGGTCCTTGGAGTGGTACACCAAGTTGAAGTCTTCTGACATCAAGAGTTGGCAGGATCTGGGTGATGCATTCTTTAAACAATACCGGTTCAACGCTGACATGGCTCCTAGTCGTACCCAGCTGCAGGGTATGTCTCAGAAGCCTAATGAGGGGTTTAAGGAGTATGCTCAAAGGTGGAGGGAGTTGGCTACCAGAGTTCAACCTCCATTGGTGGACCGGGAGATGTCTGACTTGTTTATGGGTACCCTTCAGGGGACATTTGCTGAGAGGATGGTCGGATGTCCGGTTACCAACTTCGCTGATATTGTGGTGGCTGGAGAGAGAATAGAGAGTTGGTTGAAGTTGGGGAAAATCCAGGGTGGTAATGCTTCGTCATCTGGTTCGAAGACGCCCTTTGGAAACGGTCAGAGGAAGAAGGAGGGTGATACAAGTGTTGTATATACCCAAAGAGGACAAAGTAGGGATCGTTACAATCAGCACACTGCTGCGGTAACTATTCCTGCTGATAATCAGCCTGCACAGCAGCAACAACAACAACCGCAACAACCAAGACAGTCGTTTCAGCAGAGACCGCAGAGGGCCGGGTATCAAGTCAGGGGGAGGATGAACGATCGTCAATTTGATAGGCCACCTGTGACCTATTCATTCCTGTTAAAGAAGTTGAAGGATTTGGGATTGGTCCAGTTGAGAACTTTGGCTCCTTTGAGATCTGATCAGAGGCCAGCCAGTTTTGATGAGAATGCAAAATGCGAATTTCACTCAGGTGCACCTGGACACAACGTAGAAAACTGCAAAGCTTTTAAGCATGTGGTCCAGGACTTAGTGGATTCAAAAGCTATCAACTTTGCACCATCTCCGAACATGAATGCTAATCCCATGTCCGCGCATGGTCAAATGGGGGTGAATGCAATCTCTGAGGAGGAAGAATTGGGTTGTCGAAGGTAGACCAGTTGAAGACTCCGTTGGCTGAGGTCAAGAGGCAACTGTTGAAGAATGGGGTCTTCCCGGGCTGTGGTAATGGTTGTGCTGCGTGCATTGTTGCTCCGAATGGGTGTATACTCTTGAGAGAGGCTGTCCAGAGGCTGATGGATGAGGGAAGCCTCAGGTTTGAGCAAGTGGATATGGGGAAGGAGGATGTTTCCACCATAACTATCTATTTTGACCCGGTTGATTTATCAACGCTGGCAGATGCGGCTCCAGTTACTATCACGGTACCTGGGCCAATTCCCTATGACAAAGATGATGTTGTGCCGTGGCATTATGGTGGGGAGGTGTATTGTAATGGAGAGAAGCTTGAGGATCAAACTGCAGGTGAAGCCACCGTTTCAAAGGTGGATAATGCCGGACCTAGTGGTTTCACTCGCAGTGGAAGGTTGTTTGCACCAGATGCTTTGAGGGATGGAGAAGGAGAAAAAGAAAAGAAAGAAAAGGCCGAGGCTTTAGCCAGGGCAAGAGGAAAACAAGTAGTGAATGAAGGTACTCCTGTGGTGACACCGGCGCCTGGTGGGTCGGAAAGAGAACTTGATGATGAAGCGGAAGAATTCCTTTGAATCATCAAGAAGTCCGAGTACAAGCTTGTTGACCATCTGCAGCAAACCCCATCCAAGATATCAATCTTGTCCTTATTACTGAGCTCCGAGGGGCATAGAGAGGCTTTGTTGAAAATTCTGAAGAGAGCCTATGTTCCTCAAGAGATCACAATCAATCAGTTGGAGACGGTGGTGTCGAATGTCAATGCCAGTCATGGGTTGGGTTTCACCGATATGGATCTGACTGTGGATGGGCGGAATCATAATCGGGCTTTACACATCGCAATGGAATGTAAAGGAGCCGTGCTTTCGCGTGTGTTGGTTGATACCGGCTCCTCATTAAATGTGTTGCCGAAGAAGGCCCTGGCAAAGCTGGACTGTGAAGGTCTGATTTTGACTCCCACTGACCTGATAGTAAGGGCTTTTGATGGTTCTAAGCGGGCGGTGTTTGGAGAGGTGGAACTCCCGGTGAAGATTGGGCCAGAGGTGTTCAAGTCGGTATTCTACATCATGGATATTCAGCCGGCATACAGTTGCCTGTTGGGTCGACCATGGATTCATGCTGTTTGGGGCAGTGACTTCGACTTTCCACCAGAAATTGAAATATATCTGGGATGGACAGGTCGTTACCGTTTGTGGAGAAGAGGATATCTTCGTCAGCCACCTTTCATCGTTCAAGTACGTGGAAATGGACGGTGAGATATGGGAAACGCCGAGCCAAGCATTCAAAACTGTTAAGGTGGAGAATGCTCTTTTTGCAAAAGAAGAGGAGAAACCGTCCATTTCTTCGTATAAGCAGGCCGCCGAGGTGGTGAAGAATGGAGAAGCTCCAGGTTGGGGGAAGATGATGGACATCTCCGCCAAGAAAGACAGATTCGGGGTGGGTTATCAGCCGGGCCGAGGCTCGTCAGGACAGGGTAGAGGACGTCGTCCGTCAGTCACATTCACCAGTGCTGGAATGCTAGATCCAGATCACATTTGTATGGTGGGTGAAGAAGTCGACAGTGACTGCGAGATTGACCGGTGGATAAAGCCGTGCGCACCAGGGACGGGAGTCCAGAACTGGAAGGCTAAAAAGATCATCACTGTCACTCTACTCGAAGAGTAATATTTCCTGTTTTTGATTTTATTTGCATGGAAGCCATACGTTTTGCCCGAAACGTAATGGTTCATTGTAAGGGCCACCTCATGTTTCATTTTGCAACTTTTTGCATCATAAATAAAAGGATGTTTTTCAATTAAAAGCGGTGTTCCCTGTTTTTCATTTATTTTTGCAGTTTAAAAAAATGGCAATGTTTTCATTTTCCTTTTCAATTTGTCTCGCTCCGGTTCTAAAGCAATGCATGAATCAACATTCATGCAGATGCGATTTCTCGCCGGATCTCATTGATAACAATCTTGTTACACCCTCGTATGACTTCGACAATCCGATCTATCATGCCGAAGAAGAAGGCGAAGAAGATTGTGAACTGCCAGAGGAATTAGCCAGGTTGTTGAAACGAGAGGAGAAGGTGATTCAGCCGCACGAAGAGCAAGTTGAGGTTGTGAATCTGGGTACCGACGAGGTCATAAGAGAAGTTAAAGTTGGGGCTGCCTTGGAGGAAAATGTTAAGAGCAGAATGGTAGCATTGTTGAAAGAGTATGTCGACATCTTTGCCTGGTCTTATCAAGATATGCCAGGGTTGGATACCGATATTGTTGTGCACAAGCTACCGTTGAGAGCAGATTGTCCTCCAGTAAAGCAGAAGTTACGCAGAACTCGACCTGAAATGGCAATGAAAATTAAAGAGGAAGTTCAGAAGCAGTGTGTAGCACCTCAAATTTGCACCTATCATTATACATACATTTTCATATTAGGTCATAGCATATCATGGTCCATTGCATAGCATAGCATTGCCCCATTTGCCTCAAGTGCAAGCCAATCAAGAATTAGGTCAAACTAATCTCCTGATCAGTCAACCAAGCAAGCAAAAGAATTTCTCATTGAATCAAGGCCTTGGGGTTTGTCCAACAAAGTTCACATGGCTTGGAGGTCTATTTGAAGTATTTTGGTCAAGGGTTGAGGGCTCAGAGGTCATCAGTTTACATACAGACAGTCAAAACCCTAAAAAAGTCAACTGTCAGTCAAAGCAGTGGATGGTGGTCATTCTTGTGGAATTTGGGCACCATGATCAATAATCAAGAGTTCATACAACTTGGGACATCACTTGAAGTCAAGTTCTCAAGGGATTAGGGTTTGGAATTCATCAGTCAATGCACAAACAGGCAGAAACCCTAAAAGTCAACTGTTGGTCAACTGTCCATTTAATCAGTGATTTGATGATTGGAATTGGTTTGTGAGAGTTCATTCATGTCCAAATAGTCATCATGTATCATGCCAAACACCATCATGGAAGAATTTGGAGCCAGATCATGAATTTTCCAAAACGGAAACTGGGCCTGTAACTGAAACTTACCAAAAATGGAAACTTCTTGATCCCAAACTTACATCATGATACAAGCCTCAAATGAATTTTTGCCCAACATGAAAGTTGAAGATCTTGTTCTCCCATTTCCAAAAAGTCCTAGAACTCTCAATTCCCATGTGTGGTTGGCAAGTTATGATCGAATCGATTTTAGAAAATCTTGAACTTCAAAGGGCCATATCTCCCAAACCGTTTGGCCAAATTTGGTGGGGTTTTTTCCTACAAACCAAATTTTTCATCCTCTTTCCAAAAATATAAATTTCATGAGCCAAAACTTTACCAATCAAAATGGCATTTTTTGACCTTTTTCATTTAAATGTAAGTTTGACCAAGAGTTGACTTTTTGACTCAAACATTTTTTCAGCATTTGGCCAATTGGGACAGCTCATAAATATCATTTTAAGTGTGTTTGTAAAGTCAAATAATGCAGCACATATGAATCTATACTTGGTTACTTGAATTGTAAGAAAGGTACAAATGCACCATGCTTGTCCTTGCTTTCCACAACCATGCCTTGGTACCTTCAAACAGCAATTATGCAGCAAGTTTTCTGCCATAGTAAACCTCATTATGCAGCCATACTCCAACATTACACAAAGCCATGCTTGCTTGCTTGATTTTGGAGAAAAAGTACACTAAGCAACCACATCCATCCATACCTCCACACTTTACTTTGTACTATGACAGCAGAAACCCTGCAGCATCCAACAAAACCAACATTTTTCCTGCTACAGCAAAGAGAACAAAACTAACACCTTCTCTCAAAAACTAACCTAAGCTACTGGCTTTGCAAAAAATTCCCTGTCCAACATAACAGCTCCATACCATGCCTTGCCACCAAAAAACAACAGTTAATAGCAGGTTTTGAAAATATATTTTTCTGTCATGTTAAAGATCCAACAGCCACAAACCAAGAGAATCTCTCCAAAAAAGAACTGACCACACTGTCAAGAACCCCTAAGAAAAACCTGGCTTTTGGCTCAACATCATATCTTCCTCACTTTCTGGCCTGGCATTGGCAGCAGCTTCAAAAACACTCTTCACTCATTCTCCAAAACCTCTCACTTTGCCTTGCTTCTTTCTGTCGAAAAACTGCAGCAACATCCCACAGCAGACTTGGCTTGGCATTTCTATGTTTCAACCAAAAAACTGCACCTTCCTGTCATGATGGACCCTGCTAGCTGCAAGAGAACCAACATAACTTGACATCTCAAGCCTCACTCTTAGCATTTGACCAAACCTTGTCCAGCATACCATAGAAAACCTTCACTCAGTTTTCAACCTCAACCTTGTTTTGCATCTCAAAACCCTACCATGAAAAAACTCCAACTCATCTTGCCTTGCCATTCTTTTTGCTTCTTCTGTCCAAGACACAACAGAACCATCTCCTGTCATTAAAAAAAAACCACAAACCAACAGCTTCACCACCCTTTTTCTGCCATGAAAAAAACTGCTAACTGCCTTTGCCAACCATAGCATTTTGTTCACCAATTTGCTGTCAAACACCAAGACCTAGCCTTGCCATACATTCCCATTTTCTGTCCAACCCCAAATCACACCTTGCCACTTGCATTTGAACTTCATTTGGCCAAACTCCAAAACCTGTCCAAAACCAACATTTCCTGCAGTAGCAGACCAACAAAACCAACCCTAGCATCATCTTGCACTGATTCACACATTACACCCTGCATTGCATTCATTCCAAACCTTGCCACCAACAGTCCAACCCTGCACAGCATCCATCAAAACCTGTCAAACACAAACCAACATAACTTGGCATTCTCTCAAACTCATCTTGGCATTTTTGCTGTCATTTGTGCTACCATTACATTTTTCTCATTTTGCTGTCATTTTCAAGAAACACAATCAGCACCACAAACACATCAAGCATCCAAAAATCCAACTCATGCTGAAAACTCCATTTAGCATTTTCTTCCAAAAACTCCCAAAACTTCAAATGAACCTAACCTTGCCTGGCCTAAAACAATGTCTAGGCAACCTTGTGAGCTTGATTTCATCACACTTTCCCACCTGTAAACTCCCTTCCTAACACTGTTTTAAAGAAGCATACAAGCATGGCAGATGGAACTTCAATCAAAACCAAGCATCCATGGGCCAAGTGCTTTGTGCCACTCAACTATAGGGAGCTTCATGATCATCTGTTTCACCATTAAGCCATCAAATACTAGCTGAATCTCTACTGCCCTTCAGGTTTGGTAAAAACTCGACCTCCCTACTTTGTTAAATTGTGGTATATTTTCAAAAGGTCCTTCTATGCTGGTTATCAGGATGTGCTTATTTTTTGAATTGGTTGTGTGTGCATGAAGATATTTGGAAAAACAAGTTTGATATTAGAATATGTTTTTGCTCGATTCTTGACTTTTGAGTGGTTTTAATGAAAATCAATGGTAGATTCATGTTAACCTTGCCATGATGATCATCTCCATGTATTCAATTTTTATTTTTGGATGAGATTGTGAAATCATGATTTTTGGATATGAACCCTAATCCCAATTTGCCCAGAATTGCCCCCATTTTCGTGTGCCTCCCTCCAGCCAATCAAAACATTCCATTTGCTGCCCAAAACGACTGTGTTTTGTTAAGTGGATTCAAATATTACAAAAATGCCATTCTTGCTTCATTTATTTCACATTTTTATGACCAATCTTCCAAAATTTCTAACTTGCTCAATTTTAATCCAATTTGAATGGGATTTTTTGTGTTGTGTTCATCATGATCTCTACTTTTTTATCATTATTTTTCCAGAATTTTTGAATGGATGGTTTTTAAATGGCCTTAGGGTTTGTGACATGTGACCAAATTTTGTACACTTTGCCAAATCAATTGTGAAATGATGAGAATGTATCCAATGGCTCCCAAATTTTTTGTGCTTAAACTAGACACATTCATGGTGATTTTGGTATAGAGTTTGTGCATTTATCATCTGTGGTTTGTGAGATATGATTTTTTGAATTAGGGTGTGACAATTTGTGTCACACCATTGATGTCCAACTTCATGATTTTCATTGCCATGCTTATTGACCTCCAAATGACTTGAAATTTTGCATGAACCTACTCTTGTATGTCTAGTTTACTTGTGATTTTTCTTGGATTTAATTGAACTATTTTCCATTTGTTTGAGATTTTTCTTCCCTGCCTAGTCAAATGTTGACCTTGTGTGACACATGTTTCCATTTCATTTGTGAAATTCTCATACTTTATTAGATGGACTTGAAATTTGACATGTGATAACTAGACATCTCAAGCTTTGCATTGGTGTTAATCTCATTCATTTCTTTTCTGTTTTCAATTTGATATGATTTTTCTAAGTTGATGCATGTTTGGTTGACTTCTTTGAGCATGTTCAAATGTGCTTTGACTTTCTGATTTTCATTGACTGCCTTCCACTTGCCCAAATGGGATGAAATTTGACATGCTCACCATGCTATGTGTTGTGATTGGTCATGATTTATTTGGTGATTTTTGGAAATGTTTAAGGTTGCTTTTGAATTAAGTCTTGCTGTTGACCTCTATGGGTTTCTGTTTGCCCTACTTTGACCTAATTGGTTCATGAAATGATGATAGTGATTGATATGAGTGTGAACCCAATTGGTTTTGTTTCCTAATTGTTCGAACATGATTTTGGATACTTACCCCTTGCTGTCTTGACTTTCTCATTCACTTTTGACCCTAGGCTAGCCCTAGTGGTCCTGTTACTCACCTTTGAGTTTGTGATTTCAGGTTGACCATCAAATGGCCATTAAGACCAATTCTTTTGATTGAGCTTACTCAAGTATCATTGCCTAACCTTTTTGTTTTGTAGGTGGCTTGGCTCACATGCCATAGGCCTTGTGCCTTGCACATCCATGTGCCTCCAATTGACTGTTGGTTTCTGTTTCTATTTGTTTTGTTTGAAGTTGCATACTAACATCTGCTTGACTGTTTCAGGTGCTTTAGTTGCTTAGTTCCTTGTGAACTTTTTGCTTTGCTTTGCTTGTATAAGCAATTTGCATTGAGGTATGTCTCTTTTACTTCATGTAGTCTGGGAGACCTGGCCTGTTACTTGGCCAGGCAACTGTCTGAAGTCCTCCTTAAGAGGCAATGTTTGTGATTGTTTAATTTTGTCCTTGCATAGAGTCAAAGTCCTCCTAAGTGAAGAGGCAATTGGTGGAAGGTAGGGATATGCAATCTATTCCCCACTATTCAGTGTGTCATCTGCCTTGCTCACACCACTGTGATGATGCATTGCAGATACAAACCCAAGATCTTGTACAACTGTACAATTGAGTCAGTTTTAATGTGTAGAAGGGTTCCCACTTTCTGAACCCACACATTCTTGTCTTGAGCTCTCCCTGGCCAGGGATAAGAGCTGTGAGGTCTCATCCTCACTTCATCCTTTCATCTGCTTCACCTTAGCCCCTCAATGGCAAGGTTAAGAGCAACATTCACCCAGTTCCAGAGGTTTGTTTGTCGAGGTTGATATGACCCCTTGACTAAAACCTAACCCTTGTTTGAGCCACTTGTTTGTGTATAGCGTGTGCTATCTGTGCTTGTAGGATTGTTTGACTTGCTTCCTGTGCAAGATAGGATAGTTTGACTTGCTTCCTGTACAAGTTAGGATTAGTTTAGACTTGCTTCCTGTACAAGTTAGGTTTTGCTTGGCTTGCTTCCTGTGCAAGTTAAGTGTGTGTGGCTTGCTTCCTGTGTGAGCCATACTTAGGATAGGTTGGCCCTTGTGCCAGTTAGCTAGAAACCTTAACTTAGGGATGAATCTGCATGATAACATCTAGGCTCGAGTCGTAGTCTCCCTAGTTGTGTCTCCCTCTGTTATCTGGTTAGGCTAGTCCTTTATCCCTGCGTAGGGGAACTACATCGCCCTGATCTTCATACCAGATGAAGTATGTAGGCAGGAGATTGAGCTGATCTCTCCGGGCGCCCTTTTTTCTTTTGTGTGTATTGTCTGACCTTTGCTAGGCTCGAGTCTGTGACTCCTTAGCATTTGTTGTCTGTTTGAGTGTGTGCTTGACAGTTATATGCTCGAGTCCCCGACTCCCTATCTATCTGTTGTGTTGTTTAGGTTCGGATGTCAATGTAAGTCCAGTGATTGGCATTTGGGCTCCATGTTTGCCTCTTTGCGTGTGTTTAGGTTCGGATGCTGACATAAGTCCAGTGATTGGCAGTCGGGCTCCACGTTTGCCTATTTGTGTTTGTTTGTGTGCGTGTCAGCCGAGCTACGAGTGCTCTGATTCTTCTCTCGTCCGAGAAGATACGTATGCATAGGATGCGATATCCTAGCGAGCATGTGTCGTTTCCCCAGTCCGAACTACTTGGACTCTGATGTCTATGCCTGATAGACTAAGTAGGCCCAGGATGTGACATCCTGCCGAGTTCAGTTTCAGTCAGTCTCTTGCGTTTCTTTCAGCCAGTGTGTGTAGATGTTTATGAGCAGTGTTTTAGCAACCAATATTCCTTCCTTTTGTGCGTGGATCCCGTAGAGTACTACGGATGCGTAGGGGTGCTAATACCTTCCCTTCGCATAACCGACTCCCGAACCCATTCTCTTTGGTCGCGAGACCATGTTCTTTTCCAGGTTTACTTCGAGCGTTTCCTTTCCCTCTTTTGGGATAAATAACGCACGGTGGCGGCTCTGTTGTTCTTTCTTTTCCCGCCGGTTTTTCGCGCGATGCGACAGCTGGCGACTCTGCTGGGGACTAAAAAGAAGTTGACCTATGCTGGTCCATCTTCCCTGAGCGAGTCTCTCCTAGCGCTCTCTAGGTTAGGGTTTGGTTGCTTTGTGCTGTGTTTATTTATTGCATTCATTATTTACTGTTTGCATTCATTGTCTATTGTTTGCATTTATGTTTGCATTAATGTTTGCATTTATTCATCTGTTCACCTGGCTGGTTGTTTGTTTCTCTCTGTGTGGGGGGAAGAGTCAGTTGAGGTAAAAGGTCCAATACCCAGACCATGAGTGCAATCTAGGATACCTAGGAATAGAGTGATTCATGGGAAGCGGGTGGTATGGCGCCACTTAGCGGAACATTGATATCACGAGCAGTTCAGACCCTGGTGGGATGCTGTCGTTACATACTTCGGGTGTGTATATGACAGTATTCTGCGAAAGGTTATTTATGCTGCGTTTCTCTCAGCTTTACCCTGGCCTAGACTACACCCGTGAGTGGGAAGGGTTTTTTCATTACAGGTACCGTTGGTGACTTTGGTTCTGTTGGTGACTCTAGTTCAGACAACAGTGTGATCAGTTTGACCATAAGTTGGATTTATGTTCTGATCTTGACTGAAGCTTCGACCTAGTCAGAGTTTGCACAACCAGCCAGTCCAGTCTGCATCATGTGCATCATAGCATATTTATTTTTCAAAAGAAACGCAATGAAAAAAAAATCAAAAAAAAAAAAAAGAAAAAAAAGAAAATTTTCAAGGAACTCAAAGGAGTTTATTTGCAAAAATTTCAAAACATGAAAAAACCGGGAAATTTTTTTCACCTGATATATCTGATGAGATATTCTCATATATGATCAAAATGCTAAATATTTCAAAGTTTGCAAATAAAACCCTCGAGTTCCTTTGAAATAAAGACAAGCATATGCATAAACACTTCATGCATCATTTGCATCAGCAGGTTCTGTTCCGGTCTCCCGTCCTGTGGTCTGACCCTGCGATCTTCATTTATTTTGAAGACGCACTTTGCCGGTATTATACCAGAGCCATCTCTGCCAGATTGATGGATCATCCTGAGCAAGAGAATTGTGAACTCAGAGAGATATTTGCCAGACTTTGTACTGTTGATGGATTTATTCCTGGTTAATCGGTCCCGGGCTGGTATTGGCTACTGTTCTGGAGCACTTAATGAGCAAGATTTGTTCAAGAGTGGAGGATTCGTCCATGACGATCAACCTGAAGAAGAGGATGCTGCTATCTTGGAAGAGGACGCAGAGGACTTGAACAATTTCACCATTCCTGGTGGTGTCTGCCACAATTGGGTCACTGTGGGCTTTCCTACAGTTGTTCATAAGTCTTTGTAATAAACACTTTGTTTAAAAACCCTTCTCCCATGCCAAAAGGAGAAGTGATGACATTGTTGGCAACATTTTGTGCAATGATATTTTCATTCAAATAATTCATGTTAAACATTTGTTTTTCCATTTGTTTTCCCTTTTCGCTTTTTGCATGAAATTGGTGATCACAAAAAACCTTTAAAAACAGGAATAAAAGCAATCTTTTCATCTGCATAACGATTGTCTTGTTTGTTTTTCAAAAAGCTTTTCATCTCTAAATCTTTATGCAGGTTGTTTCTCAAACCCATTGAACATAGTGATCGGACGTCATCTCCCAATTTTGAATTCCCTGTATTCGAAGCGGACGAAGATGATGTTGAAGGGATTCCTGACGAGATTTCCCGACCTCTTGAGCAAGAAAAGAAGATCACTCAGCTGCATCTCGAGAATCAGCAGAACAGCCAACTGGGGCATTATCAAAAAAAGAGAAAAAAGAAAGAGAGGGTGCAAAATCAAAAGAAATCAATCAAAATCAAGAAAAAGAAAAAGAAAAAAGAACAAAAGAGAAATAGCACCCTCAAAGTCCCAAGTTGACTGATGCTGAGTTCAATCAAAATCAAAGAGATCAACTGCCATGTGTCATGGCCCGTCATATCAGCAGAGAGTGGAGAAAGCATTCGACAAGAAGATCAAGCCTCGTGTGTTCCGAGGGACCCTGTGCTCAAGAAAGTCTTATCTTTCGTGCCCGATTCCAGGGGCAAGTGAACCCCAAGCTATGAAAGTCCATGTGTTGTCAAGAGAGCCTTTTCAGGCAGTGCTTTAACACTTACATCAATGGATGAAGAAGTTCACTCGTCCTGTGAATTCCGATGCAGTCAAGAAATACTTCGCCTAAACAAAAGAAAAAAAAATCAAACAGCTCGCTAAGTCGAACACCCCAAAGGGCGACTTAGGCAAAAAGGAGCGTCTCGGTGGATTGAAAACCCGAAAGGGCGATCCAGGCAAAAATTAGAGACATTGAAAAAAAGAATTTGCATCCCGCTAGATTGAACACCTCACACTGGGGCAATCTAGGCAAAAATTAGGGATTTGGCAAGTAACTGCATCGTGACAAGACTGTGCTCTATATCTGTCATCCGTCAGGGATTCTCGATTCATCGTCGACTGAAGCTTTGAATACATCGAAAATTCAGAATGGTAGAGGAAAGGTCATTATGTTCAATGTAGCCCTCTCCAATATATATCACCAATTTCAAACTTGTACGGATCCATGGAGTCTCGCCCTTTGCAGACTACCATTCCATCACATCAATTTGAGCTTTTATCCAATTATTTGCATTCTTATTTGTTTCAACTCAACAAACGTTTTGCATGTTTTAATTGATAAAGTATCATTGTTTTCAAAATAAACAAATTTTTCAAAAAAAATTGTTCTTAAACAAAGTGAACGTTCACAATGATGGAAGGATACTTAGGAGACCCACAGTGCTCTCCCGGGGGTGGTATGATTACCAACAGGTAAGACAATTGTTCGCATCTCAAGCGTGACTGTATCCTTGTCCTACAGAGCCTCGTATGGTCTCTCCTCAATGAAGTTGTCCGACGCGGTGTTGTTCGAAGAGGTTCATCTTCATGTCCCCAGTAGTGCAACATTTCTCCCTCCAAGTCCCTATTAGCCCTATCGTGGGGCATCCCCAGTAGAGTGATGTTTGAGCCTTATCATGGGACATACCTGGGGCACGTTTTTATCTGACGATCTCTTGTGCAGAGCCTGATTAGGGGCAACGGATAGTTGAGCGGTGAAAAGACGATGAAAGTTACGACGACGGTCCTGGAAAATTAATCAAGAAGACTCTTCAAAGTCTGATGGTTGGAAAGTATGTATGAATCCCAAGAGTTCAACCTCCGTGAAGTACGGACGAGTTGGGAATACAAGATGATGGAGCAGAAAAGTCCAGAAGAGTCTGGGAGTTCTTAAAAGTGGAAAGTCAACACTATGGGTGGATGATGGATACCAGTGTTCGACGAGTCGACCGACATCCCTGTCAAACAAGCTGTATCTCCCCAGAGGATTGAGAGTGTGATCTCCCTGGCAGATTCGAGATCGTTGTCTCCTCAGCAAGCCTGAAGGTTGTCGCGTCCCCAGCAGGGGCAGGAGCAGAGTGTTTCTCAGGGTGGAGGACGTCTCCCCAGCCCAAGCCAGTATTGAAGCTATCAGAGTTATTTTCCCCTGCAGAGATACCTGTAGACAGTACCTTCTTTCCCCAGCAGATCTAAGGATTGCCTATCCCCAGCAGGCCTGTATTTACCGATTTCCTCCCCGAGTGGAGCGGGTCTCATGAAATACATCTCCAGCAGTGATTCTCCTACATATGGATTGGTTGGGTCGTCCCTAGTGGAGTAGCATTTATTTCTCCAGCAGAGTTCATCCTACCAGTGGATTGGACGGGTTTCTGTAATAGACTGATATCTGTATCCCCAGCGGAGTTGTGACTGTTTTCCAAGTCTGAAGCTGCCTTCCCAGCAGAGGTTGTGTTGATGGTTTTTCCTCAGCAGAAGTTTGTCTTTCCCCAGCAGGATGGAAGTTGACATGGTTATAGGATCCCCAGCACAGTTCCTGGAGTTCCCCGGTGTTGTCTCTGAAGGAGACGTGTGTTTATGCATTCATCATTTAGATAAGCATAGCATATCGCATCACTAGTACATAGCATTTCCATAATCATGGGGCATTGTGTAAAGCAAAAAAACTCATGCATCAACATTGCAGGCATATCCATTAACCCTAGGCCGTGGCGGCTAGCCAAGGTTGGGTCAGTTGGAAAGAGTTTAGCATCGCTTGGATCGGTTTCAGAATTGGGTTCATCAGCATGGTTGAAAGGTTGGTGTTTTTCCCAACAAATGATTCCTCAGTCGGTGGGGTGTCCCCATCAGTGTTACTCCCAATTGTTAGTGTCTTGCCAGCTTGGGTCTTTTTCCTTAAGCAAATATGGGTGTGTCTGATCTCTCCATGTAGAGTCTACCCCTTAAGCAGAAAGTGCCAATCTTTTCCTGCCATTTCCCCACTGAGATACATCCTCGTGGATGACGGTTGCTTCAGTTCCCTCCCTAATAGGACGGGTTTTCCCTATTGAGTTCTTTCCTCATTAGGATGAGTCTTGATTCAGTCTGCCTTTTTGGATCGATCCTAAATTGGTTTCTTGTTGACTGTCTCTTGTGCTGCCCTGGGGCATGAATGAATAGTGGCTCACTAACCGGCACTCATTCATTTCATCCTCAGCGGAATTTTTGGCCTCTACCACCAAACCGGTAGCTGTAAGTCCTATCTTTGTGGTTTTCTACCCACTAGCTGGTAGTTGTAAAATCCCACTTCCCTCCCCTTGTTGGAATTAACCCTTTGTGCTCATCCCGATGATGACTGGTTACTTTTCCGTGGTTTTCTGCCAGCAAACTGGTAGATGTAATCCCCTCTTTGTGGTATTTATGGTCTTGTCCCCTTTGGATACTTCCTTTGATCAAGCAGTATTGTCCCCATTGGGTCTTCCCCTTCCTTTTGGATACTTGCTCCGAGTTAGCAGCTTTATCCCCTGTTGATTGGTCATCTTTTGCATACCTAGTCTGGTACCCAGATGCCTTTCTTTTCGGTCGATTATTCATTTAACAACCTACAACCCGGTTATGGATAATCTTCCATGCGAGTGTATTATCTACGTTTTGACGGCTATAGATAATATGTACTTATGATTTCCCGGTATTCAGACCGAAGGAGTTTCCGACGATCAGGTCGATGTACTCATGGCACAAGGCCAATTTTCCGGTATTCAGACCGAAGGAGTTTCCGACGATCAGGTCGATGTACTCATGGCACAAGGCCAATTTTCCGGTATTCAGACCGAAGGAGTTTCCGACGATCAGGTCGATGTACTCATGGCACAAGGCCAATTTTCCGGTATTCAGACCGAAGGAGTTTCCGATGATCAGGTCGATGTACTCATGGCACAAGGCCAATTTTCCGGTATTCAGACCGAAGAAGTATTCTCCTCTCCGTTGGTGTCGATAAACGTCGAGTTTTTCCCGATCATCCGTTGATGATTTGGCTGTGTTCACTCTCCCCAGTAGAGTTTCCTCCTCTCCGTTGGTGACGATAAACGTCGAGTTTTTCCTAGTTATCCGGTGATGTCTAGTTGTACCCCTCTCCATGCAGAGTTACCTCTCCGTTGGTTTCGATAAACGTCGAGTTTTTCCTAGTTATCCGGTGATGTCTAGTTGTACCCCTCTCCATGCAGAGTTCTCCTCTCCGTTGGTGTCGATAAACGTCGAGTTTTTCCCGATCATCCGTTGATGATTTGGTTGTGTCCTCCTTCCCAAGTGAAGTATTCTCCTCTCCGTTGGTGTCGATAAACGTCGAGTTTTTCCTAGTTATCCGATGATGTCTAGTTGTACCCCTCTCCATGCAGAGTTACCTCTCCGTTGGTTTCGATAAACGTCAAGTTTTTCCCGATCATCCGTTGATGATTTGGTTGTGTCCTCCTTCCCAAGTGAAGTATTCTCCTCTCCGTTGGTGTCGATAAACGTCGAGTTTTTCCTAGTTATCCGATGATGTCTAGTTGTACCCCTCTCCATGCAGAGTTACCTCTCCGTTGGTTTCGATAAACGTCGAGTTTTTCCTGGTCGTCCCCAGTTGGTTACCTCTCCGTTGGTCTTGGTAAACGTTGAGTTTTTCCCATTTCGTCCGTTGACGTATGGTTGTATCCCTCCCAGTCATTCATAAATGTCTGGTTACCTCTCCGTTGGTTTCGATAAACGTCGAGTTTTTCCTGGTCGTCCCCAGTTGGTTACCTCTCCGTTGGTCTTGGTAAACGTTGAGTTTTTCCCATTTCGTCCGTTGACGTATGGTTGTATCCCTCCCAGTCATTCATAAATGTCTGGTTACCTCTCCGTTGGTTTCGATAAACGTCGAGTTTTTCCTGGTCGTCCCCAGTTGGTTACCTCTCCGTTGGTCTTGGTAAACGTTGAGTTTTTCCCATTTCGTCCGTTGACGTATGGTTGTATCCCTCCCAGTCATTCATTAATGTCTGGTTACCTCTCCGTTGGTCTTGGTAAACGTTGAGTTTTTCCCATTTCGTCCGTTGACGTATGGTTGTATCCCTCCCAGTCATTCATTAATGTCTGGTTACCTCTCCGTTGGTCTTGGTAAACGTTGAGTTTTTCCCATTTCGTCCGTTGACGTATGGTTGTATCCCTCCCAGTCATTCATTAATGTCTGGTTACCTCTCCGTTGGTCTTGATAAACGTCGAGTTTTTCCTAGTTGTCCGTTGGCATCTAGTTGTGATTTCTTTTCCCATTCATCGTCGTTGCGATGTCTGGATGTGATCGTACCCCTTGAAAACAAAAACCAAAAATACCCAGCAATAAATATCAAATCCCAGTGGACGTTTCCATTGGTGGATCCCTGTATTGTGCAAATTCTACGGTTCTTTGGTATTCAATCCCTGTTTACCCTGAAAGTCTGACAGCCGCTGCTATCATCCATTCGGGTTCCCAGCTGATTGAATAGGGGCAGCTGCAGCTGTAGCATAGCATTATCATATTTGCACCTATCATTATACATACATTTTCATATTAGGTCATAGCATATCATGGTCCATTGCATAGCATAGCATTGCCCCATTTGCCTCAAGTGCAAGCCAATCAAGAATTAGGTCAAACTAATCTCCTGATCAGTCAACCAAGCAAGCAAAAGAATTTCTCATTGAATCAAGGCCTTGGGGTTTGTCCAACAAAGTTCACATGGCTTGGAGGTCTATTTGAAGTATTTTGGTCAAGGGTTGAGGGCTCAGAGGTCATCAGTTTACATACAGACAGTCAAAACCCTAAAAAAGTCAACTGTCAGTCAAAGCAGTGGATGGTGGTCATTCTTGTGGAATTTGGGCACCATGATCAATAATCAAGAGTTCATACAACTTGGGACATCACTTGAAGTCAAGTTCTCAAGGGATTAGGGTTTGGAATTCATCAGTCAATGCACAAACAGGCAGAAACCCTAAAAGTCAACTGTTGGTCAACTGTCCATTTAATCAGTGATTTGATGATTGGAATTGGTTTGTGAGAGTTCATTCATGTCCAAATAGTCATCATGTATCATGCCAAACACCATCATGGAAGAATTTGGAGCCAGATCATGAATTTTCCAAAACGGAAACTGGGCCTGTAACTGAAACTTACCAAAAATGGAAACTTCTTGATCCCAAACTTACATCATGATACAAGCCTCAAATGAATTTTTGCCCAACATGAAAGTTGAAGATCTTGTTCTCCCATTTCCAAAAAGTCCTAGAACTCTCAATTCCCATGTGTGGTTGGCAAGTTATGATCGAATCGATTTTAGAAAATCTTGAACTTCAAAGGGCCATATCTCCCAAACCGTTTGGCCAAATTTGGTGGGGTTTTTTCCTACAAACCACATTTTTCATCCTCTTTCCAAAAATATAAATTTCATGAGCCAAAACTTTACCAATCAAAATGGCATTTTTTGACCTTTTTCATTTAAATGTAAGTTTGACCAAGAGTTGACTTTTTGACTCAAACATTTTTTCAGCATTTGGCCAATTGGGACAGCTCATAAATATCATTTTAAGTGTGTTTGTAAAGTCAAATAATGCAGCACATATGAATCTATACTTGGTTACTTGAATTGTAAGAAAGGTACAAATGCACCATGCTTGTCCTTGCTTTCCACAACCATGCCTTGGTACCTTCAAACAGCAATTATGCAGCAAGTTTTCTGCCATAGTAAACCTCATTATGCAGCCATACTCCAACATTACACAAAGCCATGCTTGCTTGCTTGATTTTGGAGAAAAAGTACACTAAGCAACCACATCCATCCATACCTCCACACTTTACTTTGTACTATGACAGCAGAAACCCTGCAGCATCCAACAAAACCAACATTTTTCCTGCTACAGCAAAGAGAACAAAACTAACACCTTCTCTCAAAAACTAACCTAAGCTACTGGCTTTGCAAAAAATTCCCTGTCCAACATAACAGCTCCATACCATGCCTTGCCACCAAAAAACAACAGTTAATAGCAGGTTTTGAAAATATATTTTTCTGTCATGTTAAAGATCCAACAGCCACAAACCAAGAGAATCTCTCCAAAAAAGAACTGACCACACTGTCAAGAACCCCTAAGAAAAACCTGGCTTTTGGCTCAACATCATATCTTCCTCACTTTCTGGCCTGGCATTGGCAGCAGCTTCAAAAACACTCTTCACTCATTCTCCAAAACCTCTCACTTTGCCTTGCTTCTTTCTGTCGAAAAACTGCAGCAACATCCCACAGCAGACTTGGCTTGGCATTTCTATGTTTCAACCAAAAAACTGCACCTTCCTGTCATGATGGACCCTGCTAGCTGCAAGAGAACCAACATAACTTGACATCTCAAGCCTCACTCTTAGCATTTGACCAAACCTTGTCCAGCATACCATAGAAAACCTTCACTCAGTTTTCAACCTCAACCTTGTTTTGCATCTCAAAACCCTACCATGAAAAAACTCCAACTCATCTTGCCTTGCCATTCTTTTTGCTTCTTCTGTCCAAGACACAACAGAACCATCTCCTGTCATTAAAAAAAAACCACAAACCAACAGCTTCACCACCCTTTTTCTGCCATGAAAAAAACTGCTAACTGCCTTTGCCAACCATAGCATTTTGTTCACCAATTTGCTGTCAAACACCAAGACCTAGCCTTGCCATACATTCCCATTTTTCTGTCCAACCCCAAATCACACCTTGCCACTTGCATTTGAACTTCATTTGGCCAAACTCCAAAACCTGTCCAAAACCAACATTTCCTGCAGTAGCAGACCAACAAAACCAACCCTAGCATCATCTTGCACTGATTCACACATTACACCCTGCATTGCATTCATTCCAAACCTTGCCACCAACAGTCCAACCCTGCACAGCATCCATCAAAACCTGTCAAACACAAACCAACATAACTTGGCATTCTCTCAAACTCATCTTGGCATTTTTGCTGTCATTTGTGCTACCATTACATTTTTCTCATTTTGCTGTCATTTTCAAGAAACACAATCAGCACCACAAACACATCAAGCATCCAAAAATCCAACTCATGCTGAAAACTCCATTTAGCATTTTCTTCCAAAAACTCCCAAAACTTCAAATGAACCTAACCTTGCCTGGCCTAAAACAATGTCTAGGCAACCTTGTGAGCTTGATTTCATCACACTTTCCCACCTGTAAACTCCCTTCCTAACACTGTTTTAAAGAAGCATACAAGCATGGCAGATGGAACTTCAATCAAAACCAAGCATCCATGAGCCAAGTGCTTTGTGCCACTCAACTATAGGGAGCTTCATGATCATCTGTTTCACCATTAAGCCATCAAATACTAGCTGAATCTCTACTGCCCTTCAGGTTTGGTAAAAACTCGACCTCCCTACTTTGTTAAATTGTGGTATATTTTCAAAAGGTCCTTCTATGCTGGTTATCAGGATGTGCTTATTTTTTGAATTGGTTGGGTGTGCATGAAGATATTTGGAAAAACAAGTTTGATATTAGAATATGTTTTTGCTCGATTCTTGACTTTTGAGTGGTTTTAATGAAAATCAATGGTAGATTCATGTTAACCTTGCCATGATGATCATCTCCATGTATTCAATTTTTATTTTTGGATGAGATTGTGAAATCATGATTTTTGGATATGAACCCTAATCCCAATTTGCCCAGAATTGCCCCCATTTTCGTGTGCCTCCCTCCAGCCAATCAAAACATTCCATTTGCTGCCCAAAACGACTGTGTTTTGCTAAGTGGATTCAAATATTACAAAAATGCCATTCTTGCTTCATTTATTTCACATTTTTATGACCAATCTTCCAAAATTTCTAACTTGCTCAATTTTAATCCAATTTGAATGGGATTTTTTGTGTTGTGTTCATCATGATCTCTACTTTTTTATCATTATTTTTCCAGAATTTTTGAATGGATGGTTTTTAAATGGCCTTAGGGTTTGTGACATGTGACCAAATTTTGTACACTTTGCCAAATCAATTGTGAAATGATGAGAATGTATCCAATGGCTCCCAAATTTTTTGTGCTTAAACTAGACACATTCATGGTGATTTTGGTATAGAGTTTGTGCATTTATCATCTGTGGTTTGTGAGATATGATTTTTTGAATTAGGGTGTGACAATTTGTGTCACACCATTGATGTCCAACTTCATGATTTTCATTGCCATGCTTATTGACCTCCAAATGACTTGAAATTTTGCATGAACCTACTCTTGTATGTCTAGTTTACTTGTGATTTTTCTTGGATTTAATTGAACTATTTTCCATTTGTTTGAGATTTTTCTTCCCTGCCTAGTCAAATGTTGACCTTGTGTGACACATGTTTCCATTTCATTTGTGAAATTCTCATACTTTATTAGATGGACTTGAAATTTGACATGTGATAACTAGACATCTCAAGCTTTGCATTGGTGTTAATCTCATTCATTTCTTTTCTGTTTTCAATTTGATATGATTTTTCTAAGTTGATGCATGTTTGGTTGACTTCTTTGAGCATGTTCAAATGTGCTTTGACTTTCTGATTTTCATTGACTGCCTTCCACTTGCCCAAATGGGATGAAATTTGACATGCTCACCATGCTATGTGTTGTGATTGGTCATGATTTATTTGGTGATTTTTGGAAATGTTTAAGGTTGCTTTTGAATTAAGTCTTGCTGTTGACCTCTATGGGTTTCTGTTTGCCCTACTTTGACCTAATTGGTTCATGAAATGATGATAGTGATTGATATGAGTGTGAACCCAATTGGTTTTGTTTCCTAATTGTTCGAACATGATTTTGGATACTTACCCCTTGCTGTCTTGACTTTCTCATTCACTTTTGACCCTAGGCTAGCCCTAGTGGTCCTGTTACTCACCTTTGAGTTTGTGATTTCAGGTTGACCATCAAATGGCCATTAAGACCAATTCTTTTGATTGAGCTTACTCAAGTATCATTGCCTAACCTTTTTGTTTTGTAGGTGGCTTGGCTCACATGCCATAGGCCTTGTGCCTTGCACATCCATGTGCCTCCAATTGACTGTTGGTTTCTGTTTCTATTTGTTTTGTTTGAAGTTGCATACTAACATCTGCTTGACTGTTTCAGGTGCTTTAGTTGCTTAGTTCCTTGTGAACTTTTTGCTTTGCTTTGCTTGTATAAGCAATTTGCATTGAGGTATGTCTCTTTTACTTCATGTAGTCTGGGAGACCTGGCCTGTTACTTGGCCAGGCAACTGTCTGAAGTCCTCCTTAAGAGGCAATGTTTGTGATTGTTTAATTTTGTCCTTGCATAGAGTCAAAGTCCTCCTAAGTGAAGAGGCAATTGGTGGAAGGTAGGGATATGCAATCTATTCCCCACTATTCAGTGTGTCATCTGCCTTGCTCACACCACTGTGATGATGCATTGCAGATACAAACCCAAGATCTTGTACAACTGTACAATTGAGTCAGTTTTAATGTGTAGAAGGGTTCCCACTTTCTGAACCCACACATTCTTGTCTTGAGCTCTCCCTGGCCAGGGATAAGAGCTGTGAGGTCTCATCCTCACTTCATCCTTTCATCTGCTTCACCTTAGCCCCTCAATGGCAAGGTTAAGAGCAACATTCACCCAGTTCCAGAGGTTTGTTTGTCGAGGTTGATATGACCCCTTGACTAAAACCTAACCCTTGTTTGAGCCACTTGTTTGTGTATAGCGTGTGCTATCTGTGCTTGTAGGATTGTTTGACTTGCTTCCTGTGCAAGATAGGATAGTTTGACTTGCTTCCTGTACAAGTTAGGATTAGTTTAGACTTGCTTCCTGTACAAGTTAGGTTTTGCTTGGCTTGCTTCCTGTGCAAGTTAAGTGTGTGTGGCTTGCTTCCTGTGTGAGCCATACTTAGGATAGGTTGGCCCTTGTGCCAGTTAGCTAGAAACCTTAACTTAGGGATGAATCTGCATGATAACATCTAGGCTCGAGTCGTAGTCTCCCTAGTTGTGTCTCCCTCTGTTATCTGGTTAGGCTAGTCCTTTATCCCTGCGTAGGGGAACTACATCGCCCTGATCTTCATACCAGATGAAGTATGTAGGCAGGAGATTGAGCTGATCTCTCCGGGCGCCCTTTTTTCTTTTTGTGTGTATTGTCTGACCTTTGCTAGGCTCGAGTCTGTGACTCCTTAGCATTTGTTGTCTGTTTGAGTGTGTGCTTGACAGTTATATGCTCGAGTCCCCGACTCCCTATCTATCTGTTGTGTTGTTTAGGTTCGGATGTCAATGTAAGTCCAGTGATTGGCATTTGGGCTCCATGTTTGCCTCTTTGCGTGTGTTTAGGTTCGGATGCTGACATAAGTCCAGTGATTGGCAGTCGGGCTCCACGTTTGCCTATTTGTGTTTGTTTGTGTGCGTGTCAGCCGAGCTACGAGTGCTCTGATTCTTCTCTCGTCCGAGAAGATACGTATGCATAGGATGCGATATCCTAGCGAGCATGTGTCGTTTCCCCAGTCCGAACTACTTGGACTCTGATGTCTATGCCTGATAGACTAAGTAGGCCCAGGATGTGACATCCTGCCGAGTTCAGTTTCAGTCAGTCTCTTGCGTTTCTTTCAGCCAGTGTGTGTAGATGTTTATGAGCAGTGTTTTAGCAACCAATATTCCTTCCTTTTGTGCGTGGATCCCGTAGAGTACTACGGATGCGTAGGGGTGCTAATACCTTCCCTTCGCATAACCGACTCCCGAACCCATTCTCTTTGGTCGCGAGACCATGTTCTTTTCCAGGTTTACTTCGAGCGTTTCCTTTCCCTCTTTTGGGATAAATAACGCACGGTGGCGGCTCTGTTGTTCTTTCTTTTCCCGCCGGTTTTTCGCGCGATGCGACACAGTGGGATGTTGGTTTCCTAGCTGTCACTAATTATCCGCCTTGGGTCGCGAACATCGTGCCAGTGCCGAAGAAAGATGGGAAGGTGAGAATGTGTGTGGACTACCGGGATCTGAACAGAGCTAGCCCGGAGGATGATTTCCCATTACCTCACATTGATGTGTTGGTAGATCATACAGCTCAATTCTCGGTGTTTTCCTTCATGGATGGCTTTTCTGGCTATAATCAAATCAAAATGTCGCCAGATGATATGGAGAAAACAACGTTCATCACACCGTGGGGCACTTTCTGCTATAAGGTGATGCCGTTTGGTCTCAAGAACGCCGGTGCTACTTATCAGAGAGCCATGGTGACTTTGTTTCATGATATGATTCATCATGAAATCGAATGCAATGTTGATGACATGATAGCAAAGTCCCAAACAGAAGAGGGGCATTTGGTAGATCTGGCCAAGTTGTTCGACCGGCTGAGACAGTTCAGACTGAGGTTGAATCCGAACAAGTGCACTTTCGGAGTGCGGTTCGGTAAATTGTTGGGGTTTATTGTAAGTGAAAAAGGAATCGAGGTTGATCCTGCTAAAGTAAAAGCGATAAGAGAAATGCCTGAACCGAGAACAGAGAAGGAAGTTTGTGGTTTCTTAGGTAGATTGAACTACATTTCACGGTTCATATCTCATCTAACAGCCACGTGTGAACCTATTTTCAAGTTGTTAAGAAAAGATCAAACGGTCAGGTGGAATAATGATGGCCAAGTGGCATTTGAAAAAATAAAAGAGTATTTGCAGGAGCCTCTGATTCTGATGCCTCATGTGGAGGGACGACTGTTAATTATGTACCTGACGGTCCTCGAGGGGTCTATGGGGTGTGTACTGGGGCAGCATGACAGGTCTGGTCGAAAAGAGCATGCCATATACTACCTTAGCAAAAAGTTTACCAACTGTGAAACAAGATATTCACTGCTCGAGAAAACTTGTTGTGCTTTGGTCTGGGCTGCTCGCCGACTAAGACAGTATATGCTGGTTCATACCACTTTGTTGATTTCCAAGATGGATCCAATCAAGTACATTTTTGAGAAGCCAGCATTGACCGGACGGGTTGCGAGATGGCAAATGATTTTGACTGAGTATGATATCCAATATACCTCTCAGAAAGCAATCAATGGGAGTGTATTGTCTGAATACCTCGCCCAGCAACCCATTGAGGATTATCAACCGATGAAGTTTGAATTCCCTGATGAAGACATCATGTTTCTCAAATCGAAAGATTGCGAGGAACCGATCCCGGAGGAGGGGCCTGACCCTGAATCCGAATGGATTCTGATGTTTGATGGGGCCGTTAACGTGAATGGTAGCGGTGTTGGTGCTGTTTTGGTTACGCCGAAAGGATCCCATATTCCTTTTGCTGCCCGGCTAACATTTGAGTGCACCAACAACGTGGCTGAATACGAAGCTTGTATCTTGGGGATTGAAGAGGCGATTGATTTGAGGATCAAGAACCTTGTTATATATGGAGATTCAGCTTTGGTTGTAAATCAGGTTAACAGAAAATGGTATACATATCAATCTCATTTAGTTCCATACCGGGATTATACGAGGAGATTGTTGACGTTTTTCACCAAGGTGAAGATGCATCATGTGCCGAGAGAAGAGAATCCATTGGCAGATGCTTTGGCTACTCTGGCTGCCTTGATAAAGGTGCAGTGGTGGAATCAGTTTCCCAGTGTGGAGGTGGGACGTCTGGATAGACCGGCTTATGTGTTTGCTGTTGACACAGCGCCTGATGATGAGAAGCCGTGGTATTACGATATCAAACGCTATCTGGAGACCCAAGAGTATCCTGAGGGGGCATCCAAGAAGGACCGAAAGACTCTGCGGAGGTTGGCCATGGTGTTCTACTTGAATAAGGATGGGGTTTTGTACAAGCGGAATTTTGATTGGGTCTTGCTCAGATGTGTTAATGACAAAGAAGCAAGCCAATTGATGAAAGAGGTTCACGAGGGTTCGTTCGGTACCCATGCCAGTGGGAATGCGATGGTGAAGAAGCTGCTGAGGGCAGGTTATTATTGGATGACAATGGAGGCCCAATGTTTCAATTTCGTGCGAAAGTGTCATAAATGCCAGATTTATGCTGACAAGGTGCACGTGCCTCCAAATCCGTTGAGCTTAATGTCGTCTCCGTGGCCGTTCGCTATGTGGGGCATTGATATGATTGGGAAGATTGAGCCTACGACTTCGAATGGGCACCAGTTCATATTAGTGGCTATTGATTACTTCACCAAGTGGGTGGAAGCAGACTCTTATACGAACGTGACGAAGCAGGTCGTTGCCAGATTCCTCAAGAGAGACATCATTTGCAGATATGGGGTTCCCGAAAGAATCATTACTGATAATGGTTCTAATTTGAATAACAAGATGATGGCAGAACTGTGTCGGGAATTCAAGATCGAGCATCACAATTCTTCTCCTTATCGTCCGAAGATGAATGGGGCGGTTGAGGCAGCCAATAAGAATATTTAGAATGGGGCGGTTGAGGCAGCCAATAAGAATATTAAGAAAATTGTGCAGAAGATGGTTGTAACCTATAAAGATTGGCATGAGATGTTGCCGTTTGCATTGCATGGGTATCGAACCTCGGTGCGTACTTCTACTGGGGCAACACTTTTCTCATTGGTATATGGAATGGAAGCCGTGTTACCAGTTGAGGTTCAAATTCCCTCTTTGAGAGTCCCGATGGACGTGAAATTGCAAGAGGCGGAATGGGTAAGGACCCGGTACGAAGAGTTGAGCCTGATTGAGGAAAAGAGGCTGGCAGCCATCTGTCATGGGCAGTTGTATCAGCAACGGATGAAGCGTGCTTTTGACCGAAAGGTACGACCTCGTGTGTATCACATGGGTGATATGGTGCTGAAAAGGATCCTTCCTCCTCAAAACGATCGTAGGGGCAAGTTGACACCTAATTATGAAGGTCTATTCGTGGTCAAGAAGGTTTTCTCTGGCGGAGCCTTATTGTTAACGACCATGGATGGCGAGGATTTTCCATCCCCTGTGAATGCGGACGCAGTTAAAAAATACTTCGTATAAGAGACCCGCTGGACGAAAAGAATAAAATAGTCCAGGCAAAAATGGGCATCCCGACGAACCGAAAAAAATGATGAAAGGTTCGGGAAAAAATTAGGGATAAAAAAAGAAAAAACTGTACACCCGGCAAGTCGAAAACCTGAAAAGGCGGCTTGGGCAAAAAAGGGTATCCCGGTGGACTGAAAACCCGAAAGGGCGGTCCAGGCAAAAGAGGGATTGAGACGAACAACTGCGTCTGGCATGATCGATTGTACTTTGGATATGACATGGATAATACCCGGTGGGGATCAATCAGAAGCGTCTTGTTCAGAAGGCAGAAAGCATGGAGAGTCTGAGGACATATGGGGTGTAACCGAGTTGGAACTCGATGAGATCACGGGTTCAGATTGCCATTAGGATATATTTTCCTTTTGTGCGCAATTACCTCTTTTCAGGAATTGCTTCCTTTGTATTGCTCATTCATGAGCCACACCTTTTCAATCAATAAAATGCATATTCAGTCAAATAATTTTGTTTTTGTTTTTATTACCGCTTTGATTGCAAAAACATCTGATTGTTTGTGATAAAGAATCTTGCATTTTAAGATATACAGGTCCCTTCCAATGCATGCTTATAAGATTGAAAACTTATTCGGAAGGTTGAGTGACCCAAGTGTTGAAATCTTGACACGCCTGGGGCACGTTTTTTATCTAACGATCTCTTTTGCAGGTCCTGTTAGATATTTTCACTCACTTGCAGGTTGTGATGTGGAAGCTTTTGACGAAAGATCCCCGAGGAGTCCGGTCAGGGACGAATGGATTGAGGAATGGTGAAAAGACGACGACGGAAAGATGTACGATGATCCTTGGATATTAATCAAGAAGACTCTCCAAAGTCTGAAGATTAGAAAGTTTGAACCAATCTAAGGAATTCGCTCTCCGTAGAGTACGGAGAAGTCGGGAATACCAAGGTTCGACGAGTCGACGGGTGTTCTGTGCCAGAACTTTCCTTGTTTCCCCAAGCAGAGTTGGGATTGTTACCTCCCCGGAAGATTCGAGGTCTGTGTTTCCCCTAGCAGGGTCGGGATGGTTATCTCCCCAGCGGGTTTGAGAACGGTGTTTCCTCAGCAGCCAGGCCTGGAGGTTGCTGTTTCCCAGCGGAGGTATCTATTGGTAGTGGTTTCTCCAAGCGGAGTCGGGATTGTTATATCCCCAGCAAGTCAAAGACCGTTGTTTCCCCACAGAGTGCGTTGGTGGTTCTTTCCCCAGCGAAGTCCCCGAGCGGATCGGGTGCAGAGGAGGTTATTCCTGGTAAGGGTGGCCTATTTCCCAGCAGCGGTGCTATTCCCCAGCAGGGTGGAGTTGGAGTGTTGTCGAGTTCCTCAGCAGAGTGCCTCGAGCTCCCCGAGGAGTCCCTTGAGGGGGATACTTTTTATGCATTCATCATGTAGATAAGCATAACATATTTCTTAAGTCGCGTAGCATTTCCATGTTTATGGGGCATTACGCTAAAAAATATATCATGCATCAGCATTTCAAGCATAAGCTAGTCTCAAGCCATGGTTATTGTTTGAGAGGTGGTTTCGCCAGAAGGTGAAGATATTACTCCGAGGAGTTTGGCATCGTGATTTTAATCAACAGTATTCCCCTGTAGTGCGATATTGGAGGAAGAGCTTCTGTCGGGCGGAGATGGAAATGATAATCAAAGAAGTTTCGGGGTCCAAAAAGTAAAAGAGAAAGAATAATCCCCAGCTAAACGCAAAGTGTTCGTTTGCTAGGGTTGAATAAAGGATAACATGCTCATGGCTTGTTACTCCCCAGCATGGGTCGTTGGCACGCGTGCCGTCTCATGTATCACTGTTCCTTTCTGCCGATGCTGACAGGCATGACGAATCTTCCGGTGTTCAGACCGAGGCGGGTATTCAGACCGATATGGCACTCATGCCAGTTTCCGATTTTCAAATCGAAGAAATTTTCGACTATCAGGTCGACGAACTTGTGGCATTCAGGCCAGTTTTCCGGTGTTCAGACCGAGGCGGGTATTCAGACCGATATGGCACTCAGGCCAGTTTCCGATTTTCAGATCGAAGAAGTTTCCGATTTTCAGATCGAAGAAGTTTCCGATGATCAGGTCGAAGAACTTGTGGCATTCAGGCTAGTTCCGATGTTCAGATCGAAGAAGCTTCCGAAGTTCAGATCGATGCAGCCTGTGGCATTCAGGCCAGTTTTTCCGGTGATCAGACCGAGGTGGTATTCAGACCAAGTTCCGATGTTCAGATCGAAGAAGCTTCCGAAGTTCAGATCGACGAGCTTGTGGCATTCAGGTCAATTTTCCGGTATCCGGACCGAAGTGGTGTTTAGACCAAAGTGGCGTTCAGGCCAATTGTGTGGCAGTCAGGCCAATCTCTCGGTGTTCAGACCGATATCAATACTCTCATACTATGATGTTCAGTATTCAGACTGATGAGTGGCGTTCAGGCCATGGTAGTTCCTGTGTTACCATTTATTTTGGTATCCAGATCAATATTTCCTGTTCGGTATTCAGGCCGACTTTCTTCGTACCAGACGAATTCTTCTTTTGAGATTGCTTCTTTGCCGATTCTGACAGGCATTGTTAATTATTTCCCATCAGAGTGCAAATTGTTCGTCTGTTCTTGGTATTCAATCACTCTTTACCCTGATCATCTGAAAGCCGAGGCTATTCATATCGACAGGTTCACAGTGGATTGAATAGGGGCAGCTGTAACACCTCAAAATTTGCCCTCCTCTCTTGGGACTAGCTTAGCATATTGCATTTCATTTTGTAGGTCATTAGTCATTGCATATTTTCATATCATGTGGAAACAATAAGCAAGTCATCCTCCTAGGTCTTTGTCAGAAGATGGAGAGGTTAAAAGATTCAAGCCTGAGGGTCTTGTTGAATTGATCACTAGCCATCTGAGAATTGTGTTTCAATTAGGGTTTCTTGGTTCCTCAAGGAGATTGATCATTATCTTGGTTGAAATGGTACATCACCATCATCATGGTCTCATCATCACCAAGAGGTTCATTGTTCCTGATCATGTGCCTTGGGATTAGGGTTTTGACCTCTGGTCAACCCTAATCAATGGAATTGTGCCAATCAAGGTTTTGCAAAGAGATGAGATCTTTGTTGAGATGGGGATCAGCATATGGTTTTATGGAGCTTGTATAAGCTAGGGTTTAATTTTTGGAGCCATTTCATCAAGAGATTGAGGCTCAGATTCATCAATCAATGATCAATTCATCTGAAACCCTAGAAAGTCAACCACAAGTCAAATGTTGGATTTGGAGGTGGGAAGTGGTTAGGAATACTTCATTCATGTTCAAACAAGTCTCATTTGACATTTCAAACATCAACATTGAAGAATTTGAGGTCAGATGAAAACTTTCCAAAAATAGTAAGTGACATGTAATTTGAAATTGCCAAAAATGGAAAGGTTTTCTCCTCAAGATTACATGATCAAGAAAGCTTCAAATGAAATTTTGTCCAACACGAAAGTTGTAGATCTTGTTCTCCCATTTCCAAAAAGTCCAAGATCATGAATTTCTCATGTATGGTTGAAAAGATATGGATCAATCATTGCCAAGTGAATTTGAACTTCAAGAAGGCATAACTTTCAAACCATAAGGCCAAATGGAGTGCTTCTTTTTTGTACATTCATGTCTTGACATGCACTATCCAATTCATGTATCATAGGCCATGCATTTCCATCACAAAAATATTTGACTTTTCATTTGAATTTTGGAGGGAAAGTTATAATTTGAATTTGGCTCATTGTTTTCACATGGCAACACTTGCTTTGGCTCCAAAATGGCATTTCAAGTGGATTAAAACAGAATTTCGTGCACTGTTCCATTTCTTTTCCACACATGAGGTGCATTGGCCAATTTACATTACACCTTGGTTTTAGCTAATTACACTTGCATTGCTTAATTGTGATTAACAAACATGATTAGTACATCATATATAAGCTAAAGCATAACAGAAAATTGGTTTAACATCATCACATTTCCAGATCTGAAAAAATTCACACATTGTGCTCTCAAACTTTTCTTCAAAATTCTTCATAAACATTGCTTTGTTCTTGACTGGTTCATCATCCACAAGTATAATTGAGCATTTTGGAAGCAAGATTCAGAGGATTTCATGCAAATTCGAAGCTGTTGAAGTTCACACTCATCCATGGCAGTTGGAGATTCAAGCAAGATCAAGCACGATTGAGCTATCATTCTTCATCCATTCATCCATATAAGCATTGAGGAGCATCTGTTTATGCTTTTCAAGACCTAGATCCACTGGTTTCACTTCTGCATCCTCTTGAAGGTTAGAAATCGATCTCCTCTATTTTTGAAATTGTTAGGTGCTAATTGTAGATCGTGTATCACTGAGTAACCTGAGCTTTGTTTCACTCATTTTCATGTAGAATTGAGATAGATCTATGGATTTAAAGTTTGACATATGAAACTTAAGTGTTTCGAATCTTTGAACATAGGTTGAATTAGAACAAATCATGCTTAGTTTAGTGATGTGTGATGTGAGAGGAACACGATGATATGTTTATTGTTAATTTTGGTGCACTTTTGTTCTTGACCTGTATGAACACGATGAACACGCATGAAGATGGATGAAATTTTTTCCAGAAACTTCATTTGATCTTGCTAGCGCGTGTTTGCATGAGTTTTTATGTTTAAGGACATGCATTGGTCCAGCGTGGCTATTACATGGCGTATTGATTGGATGCCGTTCATTTGCCTTGCCACATCAGTTAAGTGAAACGGTGCGTTTCACTTAACTAGTGCGCCTAATTCAAATCCTGCTTCTGTTCGAATCCGGGCGAAGACATTTCCAAAATTGCATTTCACATTTTGTTCATTTTCCTCCATCCATTCATGTCATGCTTCATCATTCATTTTTTATTTTTCATTCATTTCAAAAATTCATATCTGGTTGGTTAATGATCCAAATGGCATGGGAATTTTTGCATTGTTCTCCACATTGTGTCTAGTATTTTTTGACTATTTTTCCAGAAATTGTGCATGGATGAAAAATGTTTTGGTGCTAGGGATTGTTCACATGTGTGTTTTCTTGACCTACCTTTCCATATGCTTTATGAAATGATGAGATTCCGTCCAATGCTTTTGAATTTTGGTATGCTTACACTAGACATCTTGATTGAAATTGTGGTGTTGAGTTTGCATTTTTCTCATTTGTGGTTGCTGAGTTATGATCCTTTGAATGTAGGTGTGACAATGTGTGTCACACCTTTGCTTTCTCAACTTGCTGAATTTCTTTGCCATGCCAAATGAATGCCAAATGATGTGATATTTTGTATGATGCTTCTTATGGATGTTAGGATTGCCCATGATTTTTTGTGGAAATTTTGGATGCATTTCTGATTTGTTTGGTATTTTTATTTCTGGATTGCCATTTGTGAGCTTTTGAATAGTCTTGAACTTCCATGATTTGTGAAATGATGGTTGTGTATCCTATGAATATGAAATTTTGCACATTGATTCTAGACATATTGAAGTTTATTGTGGATTTGGTTTGAGGTCTTTATCATTTTTCATTTCTGTTTTTGGCTTGTGCTAATTTGATGTAGCAAATTGTGCCTATTTGAGCTTGTTTGTGCCTACCTTGCCTTATGGAATTTCTTTACCATGCTTAAACTTGTCCAAATGCCTTGATTTTTGGTATGATGATAATGTTATGTGTTCTGTTTATCCATGATTTTTCTTGGAATTAACTGAATCATTTTGGAATTAATGTGCATTTGTTCATTCTGTTGCTTCAATGTGCTTCCAACTTGCATGCCTTGCCTTATTTGATTTATGAAATGAATTTGGTTGATGCTATTGACATGAAACATTTTGGATTATGTTCTTAATTGGTTGAGGTTGATTCATGTCAATTTTCATGTTCTGTTTTGAATTATTTCTCCCTCCTTGACCCTAGGCCTTGTCCTAGTGGTTTGTGCTTATGTTTGAGTTTTGTTTTCAGGATAAGAAGCATATGGCCATGAGAGGATTGATTCATTTGCTTGAGTTGGATTATTTGGTTGATGTTGACTAATCTTGACTTGTTTTGTAGGTGGCTTTTATATCCTTTGAGTTGAGCTTGTGCCTTGCACATTGGTGCATTATCTGTTTGACTATGTCTATTGACTGTTGACTATTAACTGTCTGTTTGACTTTGTGAGTTGTGTCTTGATTGAGTTAGATTGTTTTCAGGTACATTAGTTGCTTAAGTTCTTTTGAACTTTCTTTTGCTGGTGCTTGGTTGCTTAACCATTTGAGGTATAATTTCTCTGACTTCATGTAGTCTGGAAGACCTGTCCTGTTACTTGGGCAGGCACCTGTCTGAAGCCCTCCTTAAGAGGCAATGCTTGTGTTTGTTTGTGTTTGTGCCAAGCAGGAAAAGACCTTTGATAAGGCAATTGGCAGATAAAATAGATGTGCAATCCATCTCCTGCTATTCAGTGTGTCATCCACTTTGCTCACACACCTTGTGTTGATGCATTGTGGATATTAACCCAAGATCTTTGTTGAGTCAGTCATATGTGGAGAAGAGTTCCAACTTTATGAACTCCCACACTTTCATTTGTCTGAAGCTCTCCCAGGCCAGGGATAAGAGCTGTGAGGCACACCCCTCACTTCCCATTTCATCTGCTTCACCCTAACTCTCAATGTTAGGGTTAAGAGCTAACATCACCCTGATACAGTGGCTTGTTTGTCGAGGTTGACATGACCCCTTGACTAAAGCCTAACCTTGTGTGAGCCCATCTGTTTGTATATAGTGTGTGTGCTTGCTCTTGTGTTTGTGTGACTTTGTTTGTCCTGATTAGGATAGCTTGCTGCCTGTGCAAGTTAGATAGAAACCTCAACCTAGGACCATTGTGGATTACATGATAACTATTAGGCTCGAGTCAGTCTCCCTTCTAGTTTGTCATTTCCCGGTCTCTGGTTAGGAGAAAGTTTCTCCCCTGTTAAGGGGAACTACGTTGCCCTGATCCTCCTACCAGATGAGGTACGTAGGCAGGAGATCGCACGAGATCTCTCCGGGCACCCTTTTTATTTTTTGCGTGTGTTTGCTTGACAGTTACTAGGCTCGAGTGCCAGACTCCTTAGTAACTAGTCTGTGTTTGTTATCCTTCTTGTGTGTGTTAGGAGATGGATATAAGACCAGCGATTGGCAGTCCATATCCTATTGGTGTTTTTTTTGTGTAGAGTTCGACGTAAGTCCAGCGATTAGTAGTCGGTTTCCAGTGTGGGTTTGTTTGGTTCGGAGTCTGATGTAAGTCCAGCGATTGGCATTCGGTTTCGATGTTGGCTTGTTTGTGTGTGTTTTGTTTCGGCGTGCGTGAGCCGAACTACGGTAGCTCTGATTCTCATTTCAGATGAGATACGTAGGCATAGGATGCCATATCCTAACGAGCCCGTTCCTCTCTTCCCCCATCTGTGTTGTTTCCGGTGTGTGTGTGCATTCTTTTGAGCAGCGTTTAGCAACCTTTCTTCTATCTTTCTGAGCGTGGATCCCGTCGAGTACGACGGATGCGTAGGGGTGCTAATACCTTCCCTTCACATAACCGACTCCCGATCTCATCTTTCTTTGGTCGCGAGACCATGTCTTTTCCAGGTTTACTTCGAGCGTTTCCTTTCCCTCTTTGGGATAAATAACGCACGGTGGCGGCTCTGTTTGTTTTGTTTTAGCCAGCCGGTTGTTTTTCGTGGATGCGACAAATGTGTGTTTATTTGATTTAATCTTGACCCTCAAATTCAAGTTAATCAAAGATCTACAATGGCTATCCATGTGCTATTCTATCATCCAATAAAAGAATAAGGGAATGAAAAAATTTAAAAAATCAAATAACAAAGAAGTAGAAGAAATGAAGGAGGAGAGAAACGTGATTGATCCTTTTTTTCATTCAAATCCCAATGCCCCAATCACGGAGGGACATCTCTCTCTCTCTCTCTCTCTCTCTCTCTCTCTCTATATATATATATATATATATATATATATATATATATATATATATATATATATATATATATATATATCAAATTGAGAATAAAAAGATTCCTTTTTTCAGCAAAGAGAGCAATTCAAGAGAGCATCCACATGATGATAACTGTCTTCTCTCTCCAACTCACATATGACCACATGTCGATCCTCTCTCTAAAAGGGTCAACGAATCTCTCTCGCTCTAACCAATACGCTCTATGCGTCACCTTACCTTTCTCCCTCTCATTTTTAATACCTTTCACTCATTAAGTGAAAGAAGAAAGCTTTTTCTGCAATGTAGAAAACAAATGTATTACCCTCACTCTCTTTCTCGTTACTCCCTCAAACATCATATCTTCTTCTCCTCTTCCACCTTGTTGTTACTTCACACACACACACACACACACACACACACACACACACACACACACACACATATATATATATATATATATCAAATTGAGAATAAAAAGATTCCTTTTTTCAGCAAAGAGAGCATCCACATGATGATAATTGTCTTCTCTCTCTAACTCACAGATGACCACATGTCGATCCTCTCTCCGGAAGGGCCAACGAATCTCTCTCGCTCTAACCAATACACTCTACGCATCACCTTACCTTTCTCTCTCTCATTTTTAATACCTTTCTCTCATTAAGTGAAAGAAGAAAGTTTTTCTGCAATGTAGAAAACAAATATATTACCCTCACTCTCTTTCTCTTTACTCCCTCAAACATCATACCTTCTTCTCCTCTTCCACCTTGTTGTTACTTCATAACCACCGAATAATGCCGCCTCAATTATTTCGCTGAGCTCACAGACAACTACCCATAACTCACCTATCTTCTCCATCTTCATGTGACTACTCTCTCTCAAACCTTCATTTAAACCTCCTCCACAAACTTATCCTATCACTAGCAACTCTTCATCATCTTCGTATCGTAACACTACTCTAAAAACCACCTACAACTCCACCGTGATAACAATAACTTTCCTCACTTTAAAAACCTCATTCTTCCATATCATCATTCACCTAAAAGAAACATAAACCTTCGTCGTTTTCGTAAACACATCCACCACCTTCCATTTTAATGCACATCTCCATCACTCATCAATAACCACTCACTGAAAACTCCTTCGATCCATACCCTCCACATGGATTCATCAACCTCATATCCATCAAACTTACTTCACCCCTTATCAACTTCACCTTGAATCAAACTTCAACAAACCTAACAATAACATACTCCTCCTAACCACTGTGCATCCCCTCCTCACTTACTCCATCAATCTACCTTTATCATGACCAAAAGTAAGAAACCAACAACACCCACCGAAAAACCTCCGTACATGGTTGCTTCGAATCGATTTACCATAATAACCCGCCGTCGAATCTCACTCAAAAACACGAATACACCACACAACATAATCATTTTTACCTTCAACCGTGTTAGAGTTGGGACCATCAGAGGTTGCTTGGCCTTTTGTTTTAGTTTTTCCCATTTTCTATTTATGCACCTGCTTTTGGTTTGATGAGTGGTGAACTTTGGTTTTGACTGCTATGATGAACATGAGAAAGTAGACTTGTCAAAACCAGATTGGTGGCTTTTAATTTTTTTGAAAAAACTCTCTTGTCCAATTTTAGTGCATACCCCCCCCCCCCTCGCTTTATTATTCATTTATGTTTTTTTTTGTTAATATTTATTATTCTTGATTGTTTTATTTTTTTAGATTTAGTGTCTCGTGGCATGGGCCTTGGCCCATGTTTAGAATGTTTTTTCTCCCTATTGTACTCTTGCACCCCTTTTGGGTTATTATTTAATTGTTTAACTAATTATTCGATTCGATTTAATTAATTAATTGTATTTTTAATTAATATTTGAAGTGTTAGAGTAGTGGCTCATAGATTTTAACTTGTTTGTGTTGTGTGCTTTTGAACATATAGAATAATACAATAAGGGAAAACAATTTTGATTGTTGCTACCTTTCATTGTGTTACGATTTTGAAAGTTTAAATTTAATTTAACCTTCAAAAATCATTTAGACGCATAAGTTATGTTGATCGGCCTCTTATAGAGTGATTCCTACATGAATTACTTTATGATTTATTAACATAGCGCTAAATTCTGTTTGCTTTCAATTCCGGTTGGTTTCCGATCCGATGACTTTCTCTTGGGCCTTCTTACAATGAGATATTTCATTTACATATACTAGTTTAGTGGAATTGTATCTTAATCTCCTCTCTTTGGATTTCTTTGTTATCTTAGTTAACTTTTAACTCAAGATTAAAATCAATTGCGTTAAAAAAAGAACTAAACAATAAGTAAATCCTTGGTCTAATGGCAAGTAACTCTTCTTAAACCCGATTAATCCATCTCTCCTCAATTTCAAATATTTTCCGAATAAACATAAACTCTAAACTCTTTTCTTAATAAAAATGAAAGAAGAGGATCCTTGGAGTCTCGCATTCCCTGAATCCTTGAATGATCGGTCTTAAGGCACACGTCTTGGGAGTCTTGTTTGTTCATCCTTTCATTTCTAAAAACACTTAAGATAAAAACTTGGACAAAAAGAGGGGCCATTGGAGTCTAAAATTCTGGTGGAACCTTTGAACAATCTTTTGAATGTTCATTGTCCATCAAACGATTTCATAAATTCATTGAATGAAAAAGGTGTCATTGGAGTCTAGAATTTCGATAATACCCCAAATACTTGGTCTCGAGGCTCACGTCTCGTGCTCACCAAATATTCATCATTCACCTTAAAAACATTCAAACACAACAAGCTTATTTCTAGACCCCGTGTGATCAAAACCTTTTCACAAGAGAATATTTGTTTAATCCTTTCTAATGCGTATGTAAACCAGCGTTTAAGTCTCCACCGCGAGCATGAAAGCCCATGTTTAACAGTTAGAATGTGATCTAAACACATGTTCAATCCATAAAAAACTTTAATCAAACTCTTTTCTCGCCCTTGTGCAATCAACAAACTCTTTTTTAGAAAAGAACATTTGTCTAATCCCTTCTAATGCATATACAAACTAGCGCTTAAGTCTCCACCGCGAGCATGCAAGCCAATATTTAACCGTTAGAATGCGATCTAAGCACTTGTTCATTAAAACTTAGACCAATCAAACCTATCTTTTCTCTCCCCCATGTGACTGAAACCCTTTTCAGAAATAACATTATTTAGACCCTTCTAATGCGAATACAAACTAGCTCTTAAGCCTTCACCATGAGTAAACATGCCAATGTCTAACCATTAGAACGTGACCTAAACACTTGTTCACTAAAATCAATCAACCAACACTCTCGGCTACCAAGAACTACGTAGCTTTGAGTTCTTCGTCGCACCTGGAGATGTGTAGGAACGAGATTCACGTCTCGTTAAGCACTATAAGAAAAAACTCCAAAAATATATTTTGCATTGCCCCGAACTACGAAGCTTTAAGTTCCTCATTGTACATGAGGATATGTAGGAGCAAGACTCGCAATCTTGTCAAGCACCCTAATAAAAACCTTTTTGCGACCCCTTTTATTTTCCTTTTGTATATCTTTATCATTTGAAGAAAACAATTAACAAAATCTAACATTCAAATCGCAAATTTAACTAAAAGGTTCCCGTTGAGTACAACGTACGTGAGGGATGCTAATACATTCCCCTTGCGTAATCGACTCTCGAACCCAAATTTTATTATGGCGACCATCTTCTGTTTTAAAAGGTGTTATCGATATTTTCCCTTTCCTTCTTTGGAATAAATAAAGTTTGATGGTGACTCTGTTCGAATCATTTTCCCACGACTTTGTGAAGGATCGTATTTTTTGAGATGCGACAATAGTGTATTTATACAATAATTCAATATAGCGAATTTTAACCTCAATTGTTTCTCATAATTTAATCACCAATTCAACTCGATAAGGTACCCAATTTTAACAAAACCTAAGCCTACGTAATAAATCGCTACCAATGTAATGAACGATAAACTACACTAAAATTGAAATACCTAAGTATGCAAATACTACAAAAATTAAATGCAAGAGTAAAGGGGAGAGATGACATCAAGATTTATAGTTCTTCAACGTTCATCCTCACTTTGTCTACGTGCATTTTCATTGGCTTCCCATTGGAACCTGCATTGTTCCTTTTTATTTGACAAATATTTGCAAGAGTTCATACAATCACCAATCCACAATAATGCTGAGAAAAATAAAATCTCATATCTTGATCTTGACTTGTATACATCATAATGCCAAAATATTATGCATAATCTTTACTCGATCAACTCTTCTTGAATCTTCCAAAATCACCAATCTACTCCAAGCCTTCGTGTGTAGCAATCAACCCCTTAATCCTACTGATTCTTTGAGCGATGAATTGTCCAAAGATTTGAGAAGAACTTTGAAGCATTATAAATATCAGTCTCATCTCTCTCTCTCTCTCTCTCTCTCTCTCTCTCTCTCTCTCTCTCTCTCTCTCTCCCTCTCTCTCTCTCTCTTACTCTCGCATTTAATTTCATAGTATTTTCATGCCTATGTATTTCAATTCCATCGTAGTTTATTGTTGATTCAATTGATAGAGATTTATTACATAAGCATTAGGTTATGTTGGAAATGGATACCTTGTTAAGTTAGATCGGTGATTGATATTATGAAAAACAAATTGACATTTTAATTCTATACATTGAATCATTGTGTAAACATTTCGTGAATTGAACGATCGAATCAATTCGATACCTAGTGTTTCATCATATTCATCTTTGGTGTTTGTGAAATGATCTAGTGTTAACGTGATCAAAATTCGAATAATATAATTTTCATATTTTCGCATCAAACCTTTCGCTGATAATTATTTTTTAAAACACTTTGATACTTCTGTTATACGATGATTGAATTTTAATTTGGGTATCTTCACCCCCCTCTATACCATTTTTCTACTCCCATATCCATACCCAACAAACGTCTTTCTAGAATAAAATTATAGACACTTCTGCAAGGAACAACGAGGTTTTGTTAATTGATTATACATATCTTCTTTACATCCCCTAGACATATGGTTGTTCCATTGAATTCCTGAAGGCCAGAGCCTTCATACAACTTATGAGCTACTCCAGCCAAGGACCATCATCTTGAACAACTTCGAGTACATAATTTCATAGGAGCTACTATTGTCAACGAGGAACCTAGAGACGTCGAACTACCCGATTGTAGTTGTGATCACCAGGGGGAAAATATCATTGGGGACACCTCCGACCTTCACTGAGTCCCCGAAATCCAACACAGGTTGGTTTGGAATCTTCATTGACGTACCTGCATCCTTTATGTGAAAGACCGACGTCTCAACTATCTTCCTCTTAATAGTTCCCTTAGAGGGGAGATTTTCCTGAAACTTCTCTAGTGATGGAGGCGATGTACGAATGATTTCCTTTGTTGTCATCCTTGATCTCGCTATTGGTCCCAACATCTACAGTCTTCGAGGGGGACTTACCTTTAGGTGATTCCTCGCTATCTCTTTTCCCCCCTTTGAAGTATTTGGTTAGTAGACCCCTCTAAATCAGCCCCTCGATGACATTCTGCAGCTAGATGCAATCATCAGTATTATGGTAGTTCCCCTTGTGAAAGTGACAGTACTTTGATTTATTAGTGCGAAGTATTTCTCTAATGGAGCCAGGGTATTAGACTCATCCCTTATGAAATTTGGTGTTGCCGCAGTCCTGGTAGATCTTCTCTCGAGAAATAGTCAGAAAGGTGTACTTGTCTAACTGTCCTTGCATACCTCAGTTAGATTCATCTCGACATCGATGAGACTCCATCTCGATCGGGAAATTAGAGTGGTCTACGACTTAAGAGGGGTTATCGAAGCACATATTCTACTTCTCCTCTAAGACCATATAAGACTCATCCATGGTAATCATCTTTTGATGGTCCTCACTTTCTTCCTCACTATATTCAACTTGAAGGGATGGTCCCTTAGGAGGCCGTTTTCAAAGATTCAACACTAAAGACCCTATTTGTCCCCTTCCGCCTTGAAAATGACTTGCATGAACTGGTTGATTTTAGACCTCAACCTTTCCTTCTTACCTTGGATTATTCCACCAAAGCGACTTCAGTCATTGACTGTCGCTTTCGTGTAGTAAAGTGCACCGAAAACTAGTAACAAAAACCAGTCAATGACTTAATGCACCCATCAGGGATACCGTTGAACCATAACCTGTTCGGACAAACCAGGGTCAGGGCAAAAAACTTGCACTTAGAGGTTTCATTGACACTATAGTAGTTTAGATGTTTATTGACAAGTTGGAAATGCTCGTCGGGGTCTCACTTTCCATTATATTCACCGAGCTTGGGTGGTTTTTCCTTGGATTTTGGTATCTTTCTTTCCAAAATCCTAACGCACAGTGTATGGTTCGATTGAACCTTCACTAGCCGATTTTCCACTTGATTCGAGGTAGAAGTATAACTACCTCGGTGTCCCTCGGGGCTTTAAGGAGTACTTTGTTGTTTCCTGCTCCTATGTTAATCTTTTTAGTTAGGAGCTTCACCTTTCTTCGTCGAGTTTTCCTCCGAGATGGCGGTGTGAGTTCTCATTGAAACAACTTCCTGAACGGTGTTTACTCACATATAAGTATTGTAGAGTCTCTCTTCGAGGCGTTGGATCCTTTCTTCAAATGCGTGTGAATTTTGCTATTGAACGAGGTTGTACATACTATTCAATAACTTGTTCACACCTTTCAATCCAAGTTTTTCTTGTAACATATGAAGACCAGGCAAGGCTTCGGGCTTCAAGAATAGAGGTGGAACTATAGGTCCAATTAGAGACACTTAAACATATCTAGCTATCTTAGGAGCCTGGACTAGATCCAGATGAAATCTTCCTTCCTGGATTTGCGATGCCTTGCAGAGGAAGTGAAAATAGTTGATGAGTAGATGCTAGAGCAGCAACAACAACAACTTCACGCATATCAACATATAAAGTGGATTTGGAACCAACCATCACTTGGAATCGCAGAAACTAGAAACTTGACTTTCAAAGAATCGAAATTGAGATGATGCTTAATTGGATTAAATACGATATATCTTCGTGTTCGATTCTAAATGCTTTTGATTCAGTGCCTGAGGAGGTTACAAATTGACGAATTAAAGAATGATCGTGAAATCGTAGGAATCAGAAGTTGATTCCCATAAATGATGCAAGTGTTATGTTTGGGAACCAGAAAAGGAATGACGATTGAAAGTTATGGTGGTTCTAAGCTTTTGGCACGATGGTGAGGAGGACCTTCAAGGTTAGAACTTCAACACTCAAGTCAGTATGTGAGGAAGAAGAGTGAGTTCAAATTGTATTTGAAACTTGTTATTCGAATTTGGTGCATTCTCTATATACATTGGAGAGGGAATAAATAACTCATTATTAGTTAGGAGTGAATTATAGAGAGCCGTTGGATGCACTTGCAGTTGAGATTTTTGTGATCATCAGGATGAGAATCCTTGTGTGCTAAGAAGATTCTGGAAGGAATGCAATATGTACGGAGGGGTCGACCAACGTTGTTATGACCGACTCAGAATAAAAACCAATTATGAATCTTGAAGAAATCAAATTTAATTAAATATTTATCGGACATAAATAAGAATTCTAATATCTTTAGCAAATGGATTCAGAATAAAATATTTTTCAAATAAAAATGCACTATAAATCAAATTCTTGATTGAACAAAAAAGGAAACAAATATCGCTGAAGCGATATTCAATCAAATAAGGTACGTATGCCATAACTTGATTAAGACAAAATGTCTCACATTATGTCAAAACATCTTGCTTAACATGTTACCTTCAAAAATTTGCCAAACAAATGTAATAACAAACTCCCCCTTTGGTTATATTTTAAACAATCAACATCATATAAGATGTTATGCACATTCTTACACACAATCTTCCAGATGAGATCTCAAGATCATAATAACGTGAGAGACCACTCCAAAATACAACCAAAAGATTTTTCACAGCAACATCATGTCACAATGAGACAAAAAAGAAACATGCATTCAACATCATCATAAAAGACCATAATAGAGATAATTGAATTCACATATCACTAGAGAAAAATTATAATGTAATATTCTCCCCCTATTTGCCTTAAAATGGACAAAGGGAGGAAACCATTTTTACCCACAAAGGGCATACAAAATAGAAAAAATATCCAGCCACACATGGGCATAAAACATCAGTAGAGAACATGTTATCTAACCCACTGAAAGGAATAACACATCAGGAGAGAACATATTACCCAACCATACAAATGCGTACATATATGTTTATAAATCCAACAAAAAAAAGCAAAATAGAAAAGTCATAGAAACCGTCAACATATTACTAAGAGGAGGCATGTGAGTCATCATTAGAGACAGTCTCATACTCGGCACCTTTATTTAATTAGCACTAGATATGTATTCGTATTCACCCAATTCCATATCATCTTTCTACCCATCTAGTAAAATAGCTTGAGAAGATGAACCACATGCAGTATGTGGACTTAACATTTGAAACAACCTTCTACACACACTCTTTCTTATAGTGGGCGCAACTATGTTTTCTTAAAACACGTTGGCTTGTTGCATAAGGACCTTGAGGAGGTGACTTATCACATACCCGTACATGGGTGGTATATCAATTGCATTCTCATCAACAACTAGATTAGACTCATCAATACCCAGAATGTTGGGAAGAACAATGCTAGAGACATGTTTTCCATCAAACAACTTATGATTGAAGTTTAACTATCCAAGGGAAACACCTACTTTATCTTCAACAATAATAATATCATTCTTAGGGTTAATCAAAATACTAGAAATTAGAGATAAAAACCCCAATAGAAAGTTTTATGGTAAACAATTCAGCATGCTTAATTACTTGCTTAAAAACATACTCACAAAAATCAAAAGCTAGCCTAGTCCCTATTTGATACAATAAGCTAGATAGGCTTGGAGTAATACATGGACCATGGGAAGAAGGCGAACAAGTTGTAACACCAATTTTGTAGAGAATAACATATTTGGCACTGAGGTTTCAAGCAACCCGGAAGGCCTTGGACGACCAATCATCACAAATGTTTTAAGCGATTTCTTGTGCGGTGGTCTTTAGGGATATGAACCGGTCAACAATAATTAGCTTCCCTTTTCCAATATCGTCATTGATAATTGCATATGTGAACCCAAAGCAATTACCTTGTACATGCACCTTCCTATAAACACTCTTTCTAGCGTCATTAAATCATTTTGGTAGGTTCGTACTAAACTTCTTAACAAACTTCAGATAAAAAGGACCAATACTCATTACTATTTTCAAGACCTGAACATCACTGAGCACTCTCATGATCTCATTGTACTTCATAGCATCTTCAGATAGTTATCTTTAAAAAGTTATACATTTTTGGAACCCATGTTTTCATTTGGTAACACTTCTCGGAATGAAAACATACGTTCTAAAGGAACATCAGAGATGTTCTGAGGTAGTTTCTTTCCACCAACTACACTCTTTATTCTTTTTGCAGCAGACACCTCCAAAATGTCATCTAGGATGTCATCAATATTCTCTCTGACATTAACATAAATACATTGTATTCATTAATATAACAATTTTTATCCAAATTTTATTTAATTATCTACACAAAAAGTTTATGATAACATTTTAACATAAACACTTAATTTATAACTATTTTATGATATGAATATTTATTGTAACATATAATTAATACTAGCAAATATTTGAAATACAAAATATATTATCATACCAAAATATAAGAGTAGTAGCATGCCACATCTGTCTACAAATATCCTACTAGTTATGCATGAAATCAAAACCAAACTATAATCAGAATCCATAATATTATAGGGGGATAAGCATTGTTAGGGTTTCAGAGTTTTCTGGATCGGAGATATAACACGATGGTTTAAACTCATAATCTTCGCACCAACCCTTGGCCACTCCTGTCTCGTCGGGAAGGTTATTCCGATGGGTTTCACCATGCAAGGTGTGGCTTCAACAGGTTCTTTCCTTCACTCTAAGGAAGAAGACTTTTTTGGAACGAAATACAATTTTTTTTAAAAGATAAAGATGTCGCCGAGCAATTCCATGAAGAAGCTCAATTGATGGATAATGCTCCCTCAGGCCCCAATGTTGTTCTCTCTTACAGAAATGTGGTCTCAGTTGACTTATTGTAAAAAATGAGTGAAATATTGAAGAATATGAAGATAAAGGTGACCCTGAAGATATTCATATTGAAGAAAATAAGGTTAGGGGCTAAGAATGTCCGAAATTCATTATTTTGGAAAAGAGGAAAGACACATTGCTAAGCCTTTGTGCAAAGGGGTGATTGTCAAGATGCTTGGAAGAAAGAGCATATTCAAGGCGTTAGAAAATCGTCTCAATCATCTTTGGGCCAGAAAGGGATCTATTCACATTGTTGACTCATGGCAACATTTTTATCTTGTCACATTTACATATGAAGAAAACCAAGTTGTTATCCTTACTGATGGACCATGGATGATTCATGATCATTACCTCACTGTTAGAGAATGAAGTATCAATTTTTTCCCTAACAAAAATTCCATTGAGCAATTAGTCATTTGAGTGACAATCTATGGTCTCCCCATTGAGTACTCTGATGCTCATGTGCTAACCTATATAGGGAACAAAATTGGCAAAACGATCAAGGTTGATAGGATCCCCCTCACCAGAGAACATGGAAACTATGCCCGATTATGTGTTCAGATAAGTCTCTCCAACATGCTTCTAGCCATGTTCTCTATCAAAGGGAAACATTATAAAATTGAATATGAAGGTTTGCATCTTCTTTGCTTAGACAGTGGTTGATATGGTCATTATGCTGAACATGTGAGACCAAGACAACAAATACTCTGGAAAAGCAGGCTGATAAAGGAAAATGGATGGACCTCAATGAACCAAAAGATCAAGCTTTAGGTCCTTGGAAAATAGTCCAAAATCCTAAGAGAACTCGTAGAAGAAAAATGAAGGGTCTTCAAAGTGGCATAGATATGGAGAATCGTAACAATCAACTAAATCTCAATGATGTGTATTGTACTCTTAAGCACAAAGAAGGGTCGCATTTTAAAGTTCTAACTGTTATCCTCGAGGATCATACCTCTAAGGAAAACACTAAGATAGGAAATATGCATGCCACTCTCAACAAGAAATCTGACAGTGATCTCATATAAATTAGTCTAATGAGGGAAATGTGGGGTCTCACATATGAAGCTTATGAGAAATCAACATAGAAAATCATTAAATTGAAAGGAAATAAAGTTATAACTCATAAAAGATTGGAGATAGCCTCTCGTGGCATAACAAAGTCGAATCTCATATTGACAAAACTTGAGCTTGTAAAGGTTGCTGCCAGTTCTTGGAATCTTCATGCTGTCAAAAGCCTCGTCCATAATAAGAATAGGATCTTGGGAAAAATATCAGGTATTCAAAGGGTCATTCAAGAGGGTAGAGGATATTTTCGTTTGTAGAAAATGGAAAGCAAGCTTCAACAAGATCTATCCTTTTTTTTACGGGAAATAAGAGCTATCTTTGACTCTCCATCAAGAAGAAGTCATGTAGTTTCAACATTTTAAAATAAAGTGGTTATCTGATGGTGACATAAACACTCAATTTTATCACCTTGTTATGATCCAAAGAAGAAGAAGGAAAAGTATCTGCATTATTCAGTCCAATGGTAGGGTCTGGACTGATGATCCAATCAAAATTCAACAACTATTCAAAGACTTGTATCATCAACTTTATACTTTTGATGTTGTTGTTACTCCTTGGAGGGATACCTGCATAAAATTTCATTCCCTTGATAGATATATTCTTGAGGATCTCAATGATGATCTCAAGGAAGAGGATATCAAGCAGGCCCTGATGAGCATGGCTCCTCGGAAGTCCCCTGGCCCTGATGGTTTCCCTGTTGGGTTTTACTAGCACTTTTGGAAGAAGGTTGGTGCCAGTGTCTACAACTTCATCTTAGACTTGTGGAACACTCCTACCAACATTACTGCTGTGAATTATATGGATGTGTGTTTGATTCCTAAGATATCTAATCCTCAGTTTGTTCATCAACTTTGCCACACAACTTTATGCAACATGAGTTTAAGATTTTAAGCAAAATTATTATGAATCATCTCAAGCATATTATAGACTACCTTATCTCTCCTTATCAATTTGGTTTCATACCTGGCAGAAGGATCCGTGATAATATTGTTATTGCTAAATAAATCTTACATAGTATTCACTGAACCAGGGGTAAATAAGGGTGCTTTGTGATGAAGATTGTCCTTGCTAAAGCTTATGACAAGTTGAATTAGAGCTTCCTTGACAAAGTTATCTCTGAAGTGGGTCTTTGTGACAAGATGAAATCCATCATTATGGAAGTTGTTTCAAGTGTGAAGATGATTGTTCTTTGGAAAGGCCGTCCTGATAAATATTTTGCAACTAAGAAAGGCATAAGGGAAGGATATCTTATCTTTCCTCTTATCTTTGTCTTATGCATGGAAAATCTTTCTAACTTGATTTTTGAAGTCGTAGAGGATGGAACTTGGAAGAGCATAAAGGCAGGCAGAAGTGGACCAAAAATCTCCCATTTGATGTTTGCTGACAAACTCCTCCTCTTTGGTCAAGCCTCTGTTAAGAAAATGCAAGTGGTCAAGCATATTTTTGATACTTTATGTGGTATGTTGGGTTAAAGAATTAACTTTGATAAGTCTACTATCTTCTTATCTAAAAACACTCCTTCTAGTTGTAGACAGCAGATTATCCAAATGACCAATATGAAAGAAACCAAGTGAATAGGTCTTCATCTTGGGATCCTTCTCATTACAAGAAAAATGGAAAGTTATGATGATTATTTTGGAAGGTTATGGCGGTTTGAACAACGTAAATAGTTGTGTTGCGACAATTTTGATCATGTCAGAAAAACGTGTGTTGCTAGGCTGTATTACAATGGTTATTAAAACCGTCACTCCAACCATCCTTCTAAATAACGATGGGTAGTCAACTTCCGTTAGCAACATTATTGCGACTATTTAAACCGTCATTAAATTACTTGATGTTTTTGTACTACTACGAATCCATAGGTAAAACCGTAAGTATCTCTACAGGTAAATCTGTAGGAAATGTTTAATCAACAGGTAAGTCCGCAACTAATATATTTTTTAAAATAAAAGAAAATTATTTGTTAAAATTTATCAACCTTGACAGAGTAATGAAAATAACTTATTAAGAGATCATAAACTATTTATACAAAGTTATTCAAATTATAATGTCATAGGATATAATCTAATAAGCTCTTAAAATTATACCTTATAGTCAATTGTAATTAAAAGTAACTTCACATCAAATTTTATAGCTAAACTAGGTTTAGCAAAAACATTGGAGCTTCCTACAACAGAGTAACTAGACTCCATTGGAACACATTAGAACAAACCAAACTATAAATTAAATATAGGCTCAATACACTGCATCAACCTCCATTTTATTCTCAAAGCAAGCAACATAGTACTATGAACCAGTCCTCGTGTCCATGCAAATATGGAAGCAATATTGTTTGTACTGGTACAAAAACCTTTAGTATTTGGAAACAATCAGCGCCATTGTTGCCACCGTAAACATTCCTTGAAGAATTGTGAACATTAACAAGCGATTTTGATCCCCGAGCAATCCACTTAGACGCCACCACATGTTTGCTTTATGGGATTTTTTAGAAAGTTCCCTATGAAAAAGTATGGTCAATAACAGTAAAATACAACTAATGCAGCCGCAATCACGATTGAATGCCACTTTTTAAAACTTTAGTATATTTGGCAAAACCGAATGAGACGAAACAACTTGTTACTTGTAGGAAGTCATGTGAAGTAGTACCTATAATACATTTGAAGTTGTTTTACAATATTTTCAATTATTTTCACCTTCAATTATAATTTGCAAAATATATTTCCCTAAACCTTCCTCTTGATGTTGTTTTAAAATATTTCTAATACATTTGAAATAATCTCTTTCTATAATCTCCATATTAATCTATTGCTTTTGTTTGGAAAGTATCAAAAAAAGCTTAAGATATACCTTTCCATATTAGTACAATCACTAACAAGAACAAGAAAATAATAATATACGATAAGTAACTATTGTCCAAGAACATCAATAGGAATTGACGAGGCTATAACAACTTTGCTGTAAATTTGTTACCTGTGATAAAATGATTTTTGTACTTTGAAGTAAGTTCTCGAAAAAATCGCACATTAAACAAGCCACAAGCACCAATCAAAACTATTGTAGACTATAATACCACATCAATGAGGAATGTTTGAATGTAACTATTGCAAGAACAATGTGTGCTTGTTCCAACATCATTTCAACTACTTTAAATATCCCAACATGCCTTGGAAAATGTTGTGTATCTTGTAAATTAAACAATTTTTTCAACATTTCAGGGAGTGATACAAAAAGATGAAAAGTTTCTTACTCCTAACCTAGATTGCCAAATACGCAGTATGCAAATTTTGTAGAAATTTTCAAAGACATTCTGAAGGAGAAATACTAGTTTCCAAAGAGATGCATAGAAGCCAAAATATAGTATAGAAGATTTCACACCCTATTAACTAAGACTTATGGAGATTGAAACATAATACATAATAAAACCAAAATTATATCATATTAATATTTTTGACCCTTCATAATAAGTACCATCAACATGTTAAAACAAGGTAACCTGCTTCTAAGAGAAGAAATCATGGTTGAAGGCTTTAGAGTAAGTAATAAATAAATTAACTCCATGTATTTAGGTGAAGAATAACATGCTTGTTCCTACACCATCAAACAACAACACTAAAACATGTAAGAAAAGAAAATAAAACAAAAAAGAAAACTTGCTTAGTAAATCTTTCCTGTAGTTATGATATTATCACAGGTCAACATGAGGACACAGTTAATCAGAACATATTGCCACGGTAGACAAGGCTTGCCTCAGTTGTGCAACTTCAGCAAAGCAACTTTACCTAGAAAATTAACTAGATAACCAATCAAAATAAAAAAGATTCCACTAGGACTATCAATGTAACTCAAATTGAAATTGAAACCTGGAAATTGAAATACCTTCAAATTGAATTTGAAACTTGAAAATGTAGTTAGTTGTAAATCAAAATCGAAACTGATATTGAAATTGAAAGAGAAACTTGGAAATGTAGTATGCATCTAAACCAAAATCAAAATCAAAATCAAAAATGAAACTTGGAAATGTAGTGAAAAACAAATCGAAATTGAAATTGAAAATTTAATGGGCTAAAAATCGAAAATCAAAATCAAAATAAGGGTGATATGTGATAGAAGACTTAGGTTTTGCAATTATGAGATTTGAGATAACAAGAACTATCTAGTCAAGGTTTCCAATTATAGGGAAGGAAGTCCTTTGACACCTAAATTAATTCAGTCAATGAATCCAAAGTATCGATTGGTTCTATGGAAGAGAGAGTTTCATCTAAAGTCGAGCATCGATCTCCTCTTGCAAAAGCTCGAGAACTCTTGCATACGACATACTTTTCAAATTAAGAGGAAATGGATTACAATTCATATTTAGGGGAAAAGTAAAGGGTGTCAAGCACCAAGGGAAATGAAAAATTTATGGAAAAATACTTAAAAAATGGTTGCGAGGGAGGTTACAGAAGCATCACTAGAATTTGAGTGTTAGTGGTGTGAGGGAAGTTACAAAACTGTCGTGGGTTTACTTTTTAAATAAGATTCTCTATTTTTGTAAAAATTAGTTGAGGAGAATGTTAATTATCATCGTGGCACCCGTTACATATGATAAATAAGGGCAATTTTTATGTAACCATCACAACCCAAGTGTCACAAATCAACAAAATCCCTGTAGTGTTATACTGAGAGGAATCGTAAAGCTAAACACTACCATCATTTAATTGATAAAGTCAAACAAAGACTATACCTTTGGAGGGCCAACCAATTATCTATGGCTGGAAAGATTACCCTTACCAAATTCGTTCTTGGATAACTGTTGGGTTGAAACAGGTATAACCCATCACAACTATATTATCAATAGTTTGAATATTCATCTTTCTCTTGCTGTTTATGATCTTGTGAACGATAAAAGAGATTGGGACTAATGTAGATCAAGGTTAATGTCCCTTTCGGACATTCTTGAGAAAATTGTGTGTATTCAACCCTTGAGAATCTTAGAGATCCTGAAAGAGTTTAGAGATGATTTGGATGGTGTTTCCAAAAAGAAAATTTTACCTCATACCCCATAAATTATACCTATACCCCTATGTTATAACTTTTTGGACCAAAATGCCCCCATATAAATAGGTTATATTTATGAAAATTTCCTTTTTTACTTCACTTTCGCTTCAAGACTTCCGGAACATCACTTTTGCCGTTGTAAACTGGAACTCATAGAGTAAGTCTTCCGGTTCACAATAAACAGACATGAACTCTTAGTAAAAGTCTTCCGGTTCGCTTTATATTTGAAATGTTGAACCAAAAATCTTGTTGAAAGACTTCCGATTTTCAAACTGTTTACCGGAACTCTTCTTAAAAGCTTTCGGTTTTCATGTAATTCATCGAAAGTCTTATTAAAAGTATTCAGGTGTTCAAACTTTATATTTTTCACACCAGAACTCTTTTTAGAAGTGTTCCAATGCATTTTTTATTTTTTATTTTTTTTATAATTTTTTTTATAGTGGTTCGAAGACGAGGTGCCGACGGTAGGATTCTAGATCGTAGTTTAGGATGGGGCACATCTACATCCGCAACAGAGCCGATTGGCTTTCGAAGAGGGTCGTACGATACGTCTCTTTTGGTAAAGTACGGGCGTCATGTTGCTCTACATTTATGGTTCGGTGAGGTAAATAAACGACGTATATTTGTTATTGAATAATATTTGAATATTTTATATTGTGTTTTATAATATGTGTTTTAATTGTTTTCAGGAGAGAGGCCCGGAGAAAGAGTTAAAGGTTGCTGGACACAGGCTTAAGCTGACATCGAAGGTTCCAGAAGCTCTTCCATAATAGATGGAAAGTTGGGTTTCTAGGTCTGGGTTATCTTCACTTTTTGGAGAACCAATTTGACGAAGATAAACACAAACCTGGTATCCGTATTTGTGAAGAGATGGCATCTAGAGACATCTTCATTTCATATGTCGTTTGGTGAGTCTCTTGTCTACTTCACTTGCCCATCAGGGTGTGTTATGGATCCCTCAAGATGTCATTAAAGAGGTTGTTATTGAACTTATTGTTGACTACTTAGGAGTGTCACATAGTGAGGCACATGTACATGTTCGTAGCTACATGGGTTCTTACTATAAATTGGAGTGGTTATACGATTTATTCATACATCATAAAGTTGCTTCTAGCTGGGCATATGCGACTATAGCGTATTTGTTGATGTTGGTGGGTTCCACAGTTTTTGCCGACAAGACCTTTACGCTTGTCGAGGCACGGTACCTCTTACTATTTACAGATTTAGAGAGATGTTTAGGATACAGTTAGGGAGCAGTTGCATTGGTTACCCTTTACAGATACCTCGGAGATGCTTCCATGTTCAGTTGCAAGCAGCTCGATGGATATCCTACTCTCTTATAGGTATTTAATTTAATTTTGTTATTATATGTTAATTAATTTTATAAAGTATGCTAATTTAATTTATTTTGTTTATTATGTTTTTATATTATAACAGTGCTGAATTCACGAGTACTTTCCAACAGTTGGAAAAAGATGAGAGAATTGGAAACCAGTTGATAATATTGTAACAGTGTTGGATTCACGAGTACTTTCCAACAGTTGGATTCATGAGTACTTTCCATAATTACCACCTGATACAACAATAACTACATCTTCAAGGTATGACCTAATATGATTAGGAAATTGAAAAGTGAAATGTTTTTTTTTATTGTGGTTGCTTCTTTGATAATTTCAACTTCTTCGAAGCCTGTGATGGTTGAGATTGCCTCTGTGAAGATTGAGATGCTTGATCAACATACTCATGATACAAATGGTCCCTATAAACATCATATCCTACTATTTTTTTTCCTTTCTTCTTCACTCCTTCTTTGTTTTTTAATTTCTCAGGTGGTGGACACAATAAAGTCATTATGGGGTAGGCAAGTTCACAAACCCTACTTTTTAATGTCCTTTTCCCAATAACATCTAATGATCTAAACCATTTCCATAATTCATCTATTGTGTAACTCATATCCATCTCTGATCCATCATCTGCATCTACCTCTAACTCAACTTCCATAGTTAATTTCCTCAAATGAACATGAACATCATCTATAGGTATCGGTATACCACCAAGTGTGTATCTTCCTAACTCACAAGCATAAGGTAACCCATAAGATGTTTTAAGAGTACAACCATATATTTTCCTGTTAGTTCCAACATAATCAACTCTCAATAACTCTTCAACAATACGTCTCAAAGCAGCTCGAGACACTGAACCACGCAGATTACCATAAAATGGACTTATAGGCACGTGCTCAACTTCGTAATTTTTTGTTGAAAAGAAGCTCTAATGTTGCCCAGTTGTAACCTCAAGTTGTTATTCATACCTTCCCAATATTTGACCATGTCACCTATACGGTTTCCCAACATCTACTTTAACTTCCAATGGGTAGATTCAACCCTAAAAATAATACATATTGAAAATATTAAAAATATCACATATAAAAAAATATAACACATGCCGATTAGTCGTCTTGTTACCCAAATTTAGCACTCAATTAATCCATGCTCCAACAAATCTCTGTCTATGTGGAGTCAACCATGTGTCTTTCACATGATTAATAAATCCACTAAAATCAACACATGCCTGCTCAAGTTGATACAACCGTTGATAATACTCAAGCTCATCGCTAGCCCAAACAACTTCCATCCATAATGTGTCGATCGTCTTTTGCATGTCATTCACTACATATCGCTCACATTTTTCACCAACATTTTTGTTAATGTGAAATCTACATAGCAAATTAATCGACCTAGGAAACACAATTTCAATTGCTTTCATCAAAGCAAGATCTCTATCTGTCAAAATCACTTGTAGACACAAATCTTTCTTCACAAACAATTCTTTAAGTTTCTCCAATACCTAACAAAAATTCTTTGTCTGCTCAGACTCCATATATGCAAATGCGACAGCAAAAATCAACTCGGTTGATGTCATGCTAACAATTTCAAACAAAGATTGTCTATATTTGTTTGTCTTGTAGGGGCTGTCCATAACTAACACAAAAGTAAAAATATTCAACAACTTAATTGAATCGGGATGGACCCAAAATACCTCTCTTACAACTTTCGAGTCATCCCTTTTCTACTCCAATACACATAACCTGCATCCTCAATAAGCTTAAACAAATGTTGTATCTCACTTTTATGACCTCTTATCTCTTTTTCTATCATACTCTTATGCTTGTATATTTGCGTGATCCGAGTGACATTTTCTGGATCTCGGTTTTGCAAGGAAAACAATATGTGTCTAGGTGGTACATGTCTCTTTGTCAAATCAAGGACATGCAGTTTCTCATTTGTGGTCAACCTACCAACAAAGGAATGAACTTCTAATCTATCAGGTAAACCATGGTTATGAATCCCATATTTTACATCAATCTTCCAACCAGACCCATCTTTCGCCGGAGTCAACCTGATTTTAAATGGACATCCACATTTTTTGGATGCACTTTGGGTTCCACTATCACTATCCTTGTATTTTCCACCTTTATCACAACCAAATACTAATTTGTTACTTCTCCCTCTTTTGCATGTTTCAGTATCTGAACGAGCGATAATAACTGTTACTTTATTATGGATTCCAACCTCAGTTTTTGCCGACAAGACCTTTACGCTTGTCGAGGCACGGTACCTCTTACTATTTACAGATTTAGAGAGATGTTTAGGATACAGTTAGGGAGCAGTTGCATTGGTTACCCTTTACAGATACCTCGGAGATGCTTCCATGTTCAGTTGCAAGCAGCTCGATGGATATCCTACTCTCTTATAGGTATTTAATTTAATTTTGTTATTATATGTTAATTAATTTTATAAAGTATGCTAATTTAATTTATTTTGTTTATTATGTTTTTATATTATAACAGTGCTGAATTCACGAGTACTTTCCAACAGTTGGAAAAAGATGAGAGAATTGGAAACCAGTTGATAATATTGTAACAGTGTTGGATTCACGAGTACTTTCCAACAGTTGGATTCATGAGTACTTTCCATAATTACCACCTGATACAACAATAACTACATCTTCAAGGTATGACCTAATATGATTAGGAAATTGAAAAGTGAAATGTTTTTTTTTATTGTGGTTGCTTCTTTGATAATTTCAACTTCTTCGAAGCCTGTGATGGTTGAGATTGCCTCTGTGAAGATTGAGATGCTTGATCAACATACTCATGATACAAATGGTCCCTATAAACATCATATCCTACTATTTTTTTTCCTTTCTTCTTCACTCCTTCTTTGTTTTTTAATTTCTCAGGTGGTGGACACAATAAAGTCATTATGGGGTAGGCAAGTTCACAAACCCTACTTTTTAATGTCCTTTTCCCAATAACATCTAATGATCTAAACCATTTCCATAATTCATCTATTGTGTAACTCATATCCATCTCTGATCCATCATCTGCATCTACCTCTAACTCAACTTCCATAGTTAATTTCCTCAAATGAACATGAACATCATCTATAGGTATCGGTATACCACCAAGTGTGTATCTTCCTAACTCACAAGCATAAGGTAACCCATAAGATGTTTTAAGAGTACAACCATATATTTTCCTGTTAGTTCCAACATAATCAACTCTCAATAACTCTTCAACAATACGTCTCAAAGCAGCTCGAGACACTGAACCACGCAGATTACCATAAAATGGACTTATAGGCACGTGCTCAACTTCGTAATTTTTTGTTGAAAAGAAGCTCTAATGTTGCCCAGTTGTAACCTCAAGTTGTTATTCATACCTTCCCAATATTTGACCATGTCACCTATACGGTTTCCCAACATCTACTTTAACTTCCAATGGGTAGATTCAACCCTAAAAATAATACATATTGAAAATATTAAAAATATCACATATAAAAAAATATAACACATGCCGATTAGTCGTCTTGTTACCCAAATTTAGCACTCAATTAATCCATGCTCCAACAAATCTCTGTCTATGTGGAGTCAACCATGTGTCTTTCACATGATTAATAAATCCACTAAAATCAACACATGCCTGCTCAAGTTGATACAACCGTTGATAATACTCAAGCTCATCGCTAGCCCAAACAACTTCCATCCATAATGTGTCGATCGTCTTTTGCATGTCATTCACTACATATCGCTCACATTTTTCACCAACATTTTTGTTAATGTGAAATCTACATAGCAAATTAATCGACCTAGGAAACACAATTTCAATTGCTTTCATCAAAGCAAGATCTCTATCTGTCAAAATCACTTGTAGACACAAATCTTTCTTCACAAACAATTCTTTAAGTTTCTCCAATACCTAACAAAAATTCTTTGTCTGCTCAGACTCCATATATGCAAATGCGACAGCAAAAATCAACTCGGTTGATGTCATGCTAACAATTTCAAACAAAGATTGTCTATATTTGTTTGTCTTGTAGGGGCTGTCCATAACTAACACAAAAGTAAAAATATTCAACAACTTAATTGAATCGGGATGGACCCAAAATATCTCTCTTACAACTTTCGAGTCATCCCTTTTCTACTCCAATACACATAACCTGCATCCTCAATAAGCTTAAACAAATGTTGTATCTCACTTTTATGACCTCTTATCTCTTTTTCTATCATACTCTTATGCTTGTATATTTGCATGATCCGAGTGACATTTTCTGGATCTCGGTTTTGCAAGGAAAACAATATGTGTCTAGGTGGTACATGTCTCTTTGTCAAATCAAGGACATGCAGTTTCTCATCTGTGGTCAACCTACCAACAAAGGAATGAACTTCTAATCTATCAGGTAAACCATGGTTATGAATCCCATATTTTACATCAATCTTCCAACCAGACCCATCTTTCGCCGGAGTCAACCTGATTTTAAATGGACATCCACATTTTTTGGATGCACTTTGGGTTCCACTATCACTATCCTTGTATTTTCCACCTTTATCACAACCAAATACTAATTTGTTACTTCTCCCTCTTTTGCATGTTTCAGTATCTGAACGAGCGATAATAACTGTTACTTTATTATGGATTCCAACCTCTTTAATCCACCTGATCACCTCTTCCCGTGTACCAAATCTTTGAGTAGTTAAAAAAGCACCAGAAGTATCTACACATATTTGGAGAAGAATTTCCATACCTACACAATAAAAAGTTGTCAAAAAAAAATTAACAATGCAAATCGGAAGACTTCAAAGAAGAGTTCCGAATCATAGAAATAACACACCGGAAGTCTTTCAAAAAGACTTACGATATATGTTAGTCTGTTAACCGAAACACATATGTTAAGTGTTCCGGAACGGTATTTTTTAAAACTAAACCAAAACTCTTTAAGTAAGTCTTTCAGAACACGTTATGCATTGAATCAGATATCTTCCACAAAGTGTTCCGGTCTAGGAAAAAAAACATATCAAAAATCTTTTCTAATGTGTTCTGGTACGAGGTTGAATATTGCAATTCTCGGAAATCTCAATTAAATAGTTAAAAGTGAAATGAAAAATTGGTTAAAAATAATCAAGAATAAAATTGATATTTTAAAAAAATTATAGGGATATAAGGATAGTTGTAGAGATATAAGATAAAATTTTCTTCCAAAAATAGAGTTGTTCCTTTATAATATTTGTCTTTAGGCCTCCTTTTGCTCGAAAAAAAAAAAACAAAAACCAAACTACAAATCACACTACAAACATTCTTTTAATCAAGAGAATCTGAAACGTTGATTTTTATTAAAGTGGCACGTGTATATCATATAACGAAGGTTCTAGTGATAGTAATTTGCTCTCCAAAGCTGAGTATCCAAACTCCTCCTTCTACCCTGAACCCCTCCTCCACCTCCACCATCAACCATCTCAAAACCCTTCCTGACGTTCCAGATGAAACGACGCCGTTTTCTTCCCAAATCGCTCATTCACAGCACGCTCTTCACAAGCTGATGACATTTTCTTCCATCTTCACCACTTTTTGAATTTCGAATACTGCCCTCGTTACCCAATACCACACTCTTAAACCCAACAAACTCGAAGCATGGTTCGTCAAAATCGTTTCAACGCTCTTTCTTCGATTCACCAACTCATCCGACGCTACATTTTCGCGTTATGTTAGTAACCACTTAACCCCTTCACTTACATTACAAATTATCAAAAGACTAAACAATCCTCAATTAGGTTTCAGCTTTTTCCAGTTCACTAAACAAAGCTTGAACCTTTCTTATTCATTTTGGACTTACAATTTTCTTTTAAGGTCTCTTTGTCAACAACATCAACATGATTCAGCAAAACTTGTTTATCATTCTATGAGGGCTGATGGGTTGTTGCCTGATAGTAGGTTGTTGGGATTTTTGGTTTCTTCTTTTGCATTTGTTGATAGGTTTGATGTTTCCAAGGAGTTTCTTCGGGAAGCTTTGTGTAATAAGGTTGATGTAAATGTTGTTGTTTATAATAACTTTCTTAACATTTTGGTTAAATGTAATAGGTTAGATGATGCTGTTAGTTTGTTTAGGGAGCTTGTTAGATTCAATTTCGATATTGATATATTCACATTCAATATCTTGATTCGAGGTTTTTGCGTTGTTGGAGAAATCGATGAGGCTTTTAGGTTTTTGAATGATATGAGAAGTTTTGGTTGTTATCCTGATGTTGTTAGTTATAATACTCTTATACATGGTTTATGTAGAATAAATGAGGTAGATAGAGCAAGAGATTTAGTGAGAGATCTTAGTTTAAGAACTGAGTTTTCTCCTAATGTTTTGACTTATACGATTGTGATATCGGGTTATTGCAAATTGAGTAAGATGAAGGAGGCTTCTTCTATTTTCAATGAAATGGTTACGTCTGGAGCTAAGCCTAGTGCGGCTGCTTTTAATGCACTTATCTATGGATTTGTTAAGGCAGGTGACATGGCATCTGCACTAGGAATGCATAAGAGGATGCTTTTTCATGGTTGTTCTCCTGATGTTGTTACTTTCACTTGGTTAATTGATGGATATTGCCGAGTTGGGCAGTTGGACTATGGTTTGGACCTTTGGAATGAAATGAAAGCGAGAAATGTTTCTGCAAATTTGTATACTTTCTCTATTCTTATTAGTGCTGTGTGCAGGAGCAATAGACTACAGGAAGCTCGTGAGATTTTGAGACTGTTGAATCAGAGTGACATTGTTGCACAACCATTTATCTACAATCCTGTCATAGATGGATATTGCAAATCCGGTAATGTTGATGAAGCTAATGCAATTGTCATAGATATGGAGAAGAAATGAAAACCGGATAAACTGACATTTACTATTCTTATTATTGGTCATTGTATGAAAGGAAGAGCACCCGAAGCAATTGGTATCTTTTACAAGATGTTGGGGACCGGTTGTTCGCCAGATGAAGTTACTATTAGAACTTTAAGTTCATGTCTTTTGAAGTCTGGAATGCCTAGTGAAGCTGCCCGCATTAAGGAAGCTGTATTTAAGAGTCAAAACACAAATTCATATATGCAACAGTCTCTTTATTAAAGTGCTACTGAAAATCAGTGGTTAGGCATTGCCTTCCACTGTTTTCTCTTGAGAAAATACACTCATCAAGCAGCATGTCAATATTTTCTCTAGATTATCAACAAGGGAGTCAGAATTGGCAATTTCCCCATGATTATGCTGATGTTGTTAGAGATTGTTAATTTATTTCTCTCTATTCATCATTTTTTACTATGCAGTTTTATTTGACAGTCTTGTTCAATTGTAGTCATATTACCTAAAGATTACAACGAGTTCTTCCTGAAAGAAATAAAAGTGACTGAAATATGGAATACTTTCTCATTGAAATTTTCTAGTATAGAATGTTATAAATTCTGTAAAAGCATAGGAAGATTATTATGACAATTTGCGCTGACAAAAACATTTAAAAAAAGGTAGGAATGAAATCCCCAGGCATAAAAGGTTGGCGATATATGTTAGGACTCTCATATGGGGCATGGGTCTAAGTGGGCTCAACACACCAACTTATCAATATCATGCTCTGGCCTGGTAGCTTTTGGCTAGAGGAGAGAGTAGCTAGAGATCAATGAAGAGTATTACAAATGGATTGGACCGTTAAACTTGTAAGACTTCCGGGTGTTTATGTGAACCAGATAACTTCTCTTCAAGACTTCCGAGTGTTTATGTGGACCAGACAACTTCTCTTAAAGACTTCAGTACACAAAATTCTTATCAAATTCTTTCAATTATTAGACAACGGTAGTAAAGTGCGGCTAGAACTCCTAAAACCGTAGCCTAAATCTTTAGGCAACGATTTTCCAGTCGTGGAATAAACGGCCGTTGCCTATTCTTTTAGGGACGGTTTTTTAACCTCTACTCACGGAATTTAAACATTGTCGCCTTAAATACAAAAGGCTACGGTTTAAGGACTACTTTTAGAGTGCGGTTTTCACTAAGCAACACAATATAACCGTTGTTGCAACTATAAAAAAACCACGGTTTACTTTAAATATCACATATGAAAAGACTACAGTTTTTAATAAGCAACGCATAAAATCCGTTGCCTAAACGTTGAAAAATGTAAAAAAAAAAATAGAGAATCTTCTACAAAAAGATAGGCTAACTTATGATTAGAAACATGGATCAGTCTTCTCTCATATCTGCACTCATAAAAAAATTCATAAATCATGATATTCTCCCAACATAACCATCTTAGTAACCAATTATAGGAGCAACACAAATCAAAGTTATGCACTCACCTGTTGTCAAAATAGAGTATTATTAATTTCAAATTTTGAAGAACTTTGAGTACAGGGCTCCTAGCCAACTCCAGAAAAATAAATCCAATACCAAACAATGTTGACTATTTTACCAATTATAGTAGAAACTTAAATTAAAGTTCTACATCCTCCTAGGATCAAAATTGAGTACTATTAGTTTCAAATTTCGAAGAATATTGAGTACAAGGCTCCTAGCCAACTCCAACAAATGAAACCCAACATGACAAAAATACTAAAGAGGCATAGGACATACCAAACGATATTAACTATTTTATCGATTGTAATAGTAGCTCAAATCAAAAGTTCTACACCCTTCTAGTGTCAAAATTGAGTACTATTAATTTCAATTTTTAAAGAATTGAGTACAAGACTCTTAGCCAACTCCTACAAAAACACACAATGTTCAGTAATACAAGGACATTCAACTTCAAAAAGTATAAAGAGTATATGTGGACTATTTTTTCTTGATGGAGTTGTTTTCCATGTAAAAATTTATAGAAGAATATAACATTATGAATATTAAGGGTTCAATGTTAGCTTTTAAACATACTGGTTATATCTTCAATTACAGTTGCCATATAATCTCTTGTAAGTTATATCTCATATTCATCTAAGTTTGAGAAGTTGCCTGTTCCAGATATTTGTAAGTCTTATGATATTTTGATACGCCCATTAGCCAGAAATCAAAATTGTCAACTGTAGTTATATTTATGTACTTATGTCTTGGCTTCTCAACATCTTCACTTTGCCTCACACTCTTTATCTTCTTCACTGGAATGGAAACCTGTACATAGATATACCTTTAAGAATCTCAACAAAATGTTGGAATATGAAAACTGAGAGCTATGAATAGGTTTGTTCACGACTTACCTTATAGCGCATCCTACACATTTGTCCTTTCTTATTAAAGACTTTTATTGATCTCTCGCTGCAAAATGCAACCTTTTCGGTGGAGATGAAGAGGAGACCAGCTAGAGGGCCAGATGTGGTCGACAGATAACAGTGGAAAACTTTCAACAACCTCTCTCCCTTTATCACACTAAAATACTTCATGAACACTTTGTCCACTCCACCCATTTGAAGAATTCTTGTCCCTAAGCTCAACTTCCTTTTTATAGTTTCAGATATGTTTGTCCCCAGTCTCACTGAAATCTCAGAATTACTATCCTGCTGCTCTTTTTCTGGTTACAACTTCCTTTACCTAAAACATTGAAACACTCTATGTAAGTATAATCATCAATACTTAATGAAATTAGAATAGATAATCGTGATTCGTCCGTCTGGAAAGGAAATGAAAGTCTTACTTTTGCTTTGATGTTGGGATGGATATTGACATGGATGAGAAGCATAATCAAGTAAGTATTTGTTATTCGATTTTTGAAACTGTTTGTGTATGATTGGAATTCCAACAACTAGTCCGTGAAGCAGTGAGGTCTGCATGTTGAATGATGAATAAGGTTTGTGTTTTGTGTTTAGCAAGTAGATTGCAAGGAAGCTAGGCTCACTTGGTTAGATCAGTCCCTTTGTATTGTTAAGAGGTAGTATTTAAAGGGATGAAAAGTAAGAAGGGAATCTTGAGCCTTTTGTGGGATGACTCAACCATGATCTTGGTGATGTAATTAAGACACTACTGACATGGCAACTTGAAGGACTTTATTTAAGATAGTATTTTGACATCATGGATTGTTTGGTTGCTTTTAGGAAAACATGATAAAGAGGATATATATAAATTAGCTTTTAAAAAAATAAACTTAAAAAAGGTTAATTTTTAAAGGCTTAGAGAAAAGTTTATATATCTTAAGGAGCAAGATTTCATGGTGTATATGACATGGTGTCGGCCAACCCTTTGGAAATTAAAACAAAAAAAAGTAAAGGTTGATATGGTTTTCATGAGCAGCATAAACTTTATGAGTTGGCATTATAACTTTTGTGATGCTAGATTTGTCTAAATTCTATTGCAGGAAGGTAGGTAGGCAAAACTAAAATGTAGACAGTGTAGTAAGTTCATGTCTCGAGACATTATTTATTATTAGTTATTGGGTAATGCTAACATATTCACATGTTTTATGTTGTGTACCACTAGATACACCTTCAATCTAAAATGTAAGTAAGTGTTATATTGGTCAACCATCTACAAACATCATCTGTAGCCAGCCTGAGGACGGATTTTAGTTTCCATTCCGTTTCTAGTTTCTGCCAGACACAAGTCCATTTCCAGTATTTATCAAACACAAATTTTATAAAATAAATTTATATTAATGATTTCTACTCTGTTTTTTTATCATAGTTTAATTTTGATTTCTATCAATTAACTTGGTAATCAATGGATTAAGAATTGAGAGAAGGGGTAATTGATTCAAATACCTAGAGATGTGAATCACTCTTTTAAATACTCTATAGTATTAGCAGATGAGAAAAAATAATAACTTCAATACGTCAAACAAAAGTTAACCTCTTAATTATTTTCCCCTAACTTTAATTATTAGAGCCAGTCAATTGAGATAAAGATCAATTGTAGTCGTTGTATAATAATTTGAAATTTATAACTTATATTGAAAATTCATAACAAGTTCAAGTACAATGAGCATACCTTAGCAGCAACAAGGCCACTAATACGAACCATGTCACACATGAAAACAACTCCAAAGAAATCTTTCTAAACCTTCCATATTCCCATTCTATAGGATAAGAACTACCACCACGGATAAGAATTTCAGGTCTATAATCCCCCTGCTTTCTCCTCAAGTTTATCATAATCATTGTAACCAGTCAAAAGATTAACCTTATAAGACAAAGCCTCAAAAAATAGATGCTGCAGAAACCTTCTTCCCACCATCAGTATAAAAACCATGACTCAAATGTACACTAGAAGGTGGGTCCAAAACCATAATCCTATCACAAGGATTCAAAAGAGTATTATAAATAGCCAAGTGCTTCCATCACCACCCTGCACACAATTTTCATGATAAGCAATAAATTCAATTCCTTTAAATTAAAGACTTAAACTACTACTTTATTCTAACTAAATAAGTTACTTTTCCAAAGAATGAACACAACTTATTCCACATGATGAATACATTATCACAAGATTATAAAGCTTTTAGAGTTCATACTCATTTAAGAGTCGCTCAAGAAAAAGTTATATAATCTACTGTAATTATGTTCTTTTGCATCCTTGAGGTTTCCGATAAATTTTTTGATAGAAACTCTACAAAAATTAAAAAGCACATCAAAGTCTAGAGATAGACCTGAAAATTAAAACAATAGAAAACACTTACTGCTTTTGATTTCATCGAAGAAATATCCCCAACATTGATCACCTCCTTACAAAATTCTTGATGTTTGGAGAAGTCCATGTACCATGTAGGTATTAAACTTGTTAAAAGCAATAAGAAATTAAAACGGATGAGTCTCAAACACTACATAAATCATGATAAATTGTAGCATACCTTTCAAAATCTAATATGACGAATGAGAGAATGAAGATGAACGAGTGAAAGCTAGGGCACAAATCTTTCGCGAGAATGAAAGGAACTATGAAGAAAGTGACGGCACACAATTCTGTTCTGATAACAGTACAACCTAATTTCGCGTTCCTAATCTCAAAGAGTGAAACCTAATTTCACGTTTCATTTATGATAAAAGTGAAAATTATATTTTAATTAAAAATATTATTATATTCTATATTAAACTAAATGGACATTGTAATCACTGAAACATATATAACTTAGTGGATTGGTGATGTGTGTAATCCCAAAGAGTATCAGTTTGAATCTAGATTTTCTTCTTTTTTTTTAAATGCTGAATAATTAAATTTCAAAGGCTTGCTTAAACGCATTGTACAACAGGTCGGGGGTTCGAACCCCATCTTAAGTAACGTTTATTATAGCTTATTTAAATTCAAGCAAAAGTTATCTTTCTCCCACGCTCCAGAATTGTTGCTTATGATGCAAAGGCGACGGTTATATTAAGGCCACACATGTAAAATCGTAGCCTAAAATTAATAGACAACGGTTCAAATCTAAAATTTAAAATTTCGTCAACAAAAAAAAAGTGCGGCTTAACCCCTTTTACACAACGGTTTTTCAGCCGCGGTCTATTATTCCGTTGCCTAAAGTGAAAAATATTGTAGTGTATGTTAAGTGTTCCGGAACGGTATTTTTTAAAACTAAACCAAAACTCTTTAAGTAAGTCTTTCAGAACACGTTATGCATTGAATCAGATATCTTCCACAAAGTGTTCCGGTCTAGGAAAAAAAACATATCAAAAATCTTTTCTAATGTGTTCTGGTACGAGGTTGAATATTGCAATTCTCGGAAATCTCAATTAAATAGTTAAAAGTGAAATGAAAAATTGGTTAAAAATAATCAAGAATAAAATTGATATTTTAAAAAAATTATAGGGATATAAGGATAGTTGTAGAGATATAAGATAAAATTTTCTTCCAAAAATAGAGTTGTTCCTTTATAATATTTGTCTTTAGGCCTCCTTTTGCTCGAAAAAAAAAAACAAAAACCAAACTACAAATCACACTACAAACATTCTTTTAATCAAGAGAATCTGAAACGTTGATTTTTATTAAAGTGGCACGTGTATATCATATAACGAAGGTTCTAGTGATAGTAATTTGCTCTCCAAAGCTGAGTATCCAAACTCCTCCTTCTACCCTGAACCCCTCCTCCACCTCCACCATCAACCATCTCAAAACCCTTCCTGACGTTCCAGATGAAACGACGCCGTTTTCTTCCCAAATCGCTCATTCACAGCACGCTCTTCACAAGCTGATGACATTTTCTTCCATCTTCACCACTTTTCGAATTTCGAATACTTCCCTCGTTACCCAATACCACACTCTTAAACCCAACAAACTCGAAGCATGGTTCGTCAAAATCGTTTCAACGCTCTTTCTTCGATTCACAAACTCATCCTACGCTACATTTTCGCGTTATGTTAGTAACCACTTAACCCCTTCACTTACATTACAAATTATCAAAAGACTAAACAATCCTCAATTAGGTTTCAGCTTTTTCCAGTTCACTAAACAAAGCTTGAACCTTTCTTATTCATTTTGGACTTACAATTTTCTTTTAAGGTCCCTTTGTCAACAACATCAACATGATTCAGCAAAACTTGTTTATCATTCTATGAGGGCTGATGGGTTGTTGCCTGATAGTAGGTTGTTGGGATTTTTGGTTTCTTCTTTTGCATTTGTTGATAGGTTTGATGTTTCCAAGGAGTTTCTTCGGGAAGCTTTGTGTAATAAGGTTGATGTAAATGTTGTTGTTTATAATAACTTTCTTAACATTTTGGTTAAATGTAATAGGTTAGATGATGCTGTTAGTTTGTTTAGGGAGCTTGTTAGATTCAATTTCGATATTGATATATTCACATTCAATATCTTGATTCGAGGTTTTTGCGTTGTTGGAGAAATCGATGAGGCTTTTAGGTTTTTGAATGATATGAGAAGTTTTGGTTGTTATCCTGATGTTGTTAGTTATAATACTCTTATACATGGTTTATGTAGAATAAATGAGGTAGATAGAGCAAGAGACTTAGTGAGAGAGATTAGTTTAAGAACTGAGTTTTCTCCTAATGTTTTGAGTTATACGATTGTGATATCGGGTTATTGCAAATTGAGTAAGATGAAGGAGGCTTCTTCTATTTTCAATGAAATGGTTACGTCTGGAGCTAAGCTTAGTGCGGCTGCTTTTAATGCACTTATCTATGGATTTGTTAAGGCAGGTGACATGGCATCTGCACTAGGAATGCATAAGAGGATGCTTTTTCATGGTTGTTCTCCTGATGTTGTTACTTTCACTTTGTTAATTGATGGATATTGCCGAGTTGGGCAGTTGGACTATGGTTTGGACCTTTGGAATGAAATGAAAGCGAGAAATGTTTCTGCAAATTTGTATACTTTCTCTATTCTTATTAGTGCTGTGTGCAGGAGCAATAGACTACAAGAAGCTCGTGAGCTTTTGAGACTGTTGAATCAGAGTGACATTGTTGCACAACCATTTATCTACAATCCTGTCATAGATGGATATTGCAAATCCGGTAATGTTGATGAAGCTAATGCAATTGTCATAGATATGGAGAAGAAATGCAAACCGGATAAACTGACATTTACTATTCTTATTATTGGTCATTGTATGAAAGGAAGAGCACCCGAAGCAATTGGTATCTTTTACAAGATGTTGGGGACCGGTTGTTCGCCAGATGAAGTTACTATTAGAACTTTAAGTTCATGTCTTTTGAAGTCTGGAATGCCTAGTGAAGCTGCCCGCATTAAGGAAGCTGTATTTAAGAGTCAAAACACAAATTCATATATGCAGCAGTCTCTTTATTAAAGTGCTACTGAAAATCAGTGGTTAGGCATTGCCTTCCACTGTTTTCTCTTGAGAAAATACACTCATCAAGTAGCATGTCAATATTTTCTCTAGATTATCAACAAGGGAGTCAGAATTGGCAATTTCCCCATGATTATGCTGATGTTGTTGGAGATTGTTAATTTATTTCTCTCTATTCATCATTTTTTACTATGCAGTTTTATTTGACAGTCTTGTTCAATTGTAGTCATATTACCTAAAGAGTACAACGAGTTCTTCCTGAAAGAAATAAAAGTGACTGAAATATGGAATGCTTTCTCATTGAAATTTTCTAGTATAGAATGTTATAAATTTTGTAAAAGCATAGGAAGATTATTATGACAATTTGCGCTGACAAAAACATTTAAAAAAAGGTAGGAAGGAAATCCCCAGGCATAAAAGGTTGGCGATATATGTTAGGACTCTCATATGGGGCATGGGTCTAAGTGGGCTCAACACACCAACTTATCAATATCATGCTCTGGCCTGGTAGCTTTTGGCTAGAGGAGAGAGTAGCTAGAGATCAATGAAGAGTATTACAAATGGATTGGACCGTTAAACTTGTAAGACTTCCGGGTGTTTATGTGAACCAGATAACTTCTCTTCAAGACTTCCGAGTGTTTATTTGGACCAGACAACTTCTCTTAAAGACTTCAGTACACAAAATTCTTATCAAATTCTTTCAATTATTAGACAACGGTAGTAAAGTGCGGCTAGAACTCCTAAAACCGTAGCCTAAATCTTTAGGCAACGATTTTCCAGTCGTGGAATAAACGGCCGTTGCCTATTCTTTTAGGGACGGTTTTTTAACCTCTACCCACAGAATTTAAACATCGTCGCCTTAAATACAAAAGGCTACGGTTTAAGGACTACTTTTAGAGTGCGGTTTTCACTAAGCAACACAATATAACCGTTGTTGCAACTATAAAAAAACCACGGTTTACTTTAAATATCACATATGAAAAGACTACAGTTTTTAATAAGCAACGCATAAAATCCGTTGCCTAAACGTTGAAAAATGTAAAAAAAAAATAGAGAATCTTCTACAAAAAGATAGGCTAACTTATGATTAGAAACATGGACCAGTCTTCTCTCATATCTGCACTCATAAAAAAATTCATAAATCATGATATTCTCCCAACATAACCATCTTAGTAACCAATTATAGGAGCAACACAAATCAAAGTTATGCACTCACCTGTTGTCAAAATAGAGTATTATTAATTTCAAATTTTGAAGAACTTTGAGTACAGGGCTCCTAGCCAACTCCAGAAAAATAAATCCAATACCAAACAATGTTGACTATTTTACCGATTATAGTAGCAACTTAAATTAAAGTTCTACATCCTCCTAGGATCAAAATTGAGTACTATTAGTTTCAAATTTCGAAGAATATTGAGTACAAGGCTCCTAGCCAACTCCAACAAATGAAACCCAACATGACAAAAATACTAAAGAGGCATAGGACATACCAAACGATATTAACTATTTTATCGATTGTAATAGTAGCTCAAATCAAAAGTTCTACACCCTTCTAGTGTCAAAATTGAGTACTATTAATTTCAATTTTCAAAGAATTGAGTACAAGACTCTTAGCCAACTCCTACAAAAACACACAATGTTCAGTAATACAAGGACATTCAACTTCAAAAAGTATAAAGAGTATATGTGGACTATTTTTTCTTGATGGAGTTGTTTTCCATGTAAAAATTTATAGAAGAATATAACATTATGAATATTAAGGGTTCAATGTTAGCTTTTAAACATACTGGTTATATCTTCAATTACAGTTGCCATATAATCTCTTGTAAGTTATATCTCATATTCATCTAAGTTTGAGAAGTTGCCTGTTCCAGATATTTGTAAGTCTTATGATATTTTGATACGCCCATTAGCCAGAAATCAAAATTGTCAACTGTAGTTATATTTATGTACTTATGTCTTGGCTTCTCAACATCTTCACTTTGCCTCACACTCTTTATCTTCTTCACTAGAATGGAAACCTGTACATAGATATACCTTTAAGAATCTCAACAAAATGTTGGAATATGAAAACTGAGAGCTATGAATAGGTTTGTTCACGACTTACCTTATAGCGCATCCTACACATTTGTCCTTTCTTATTAAAGACTTTTATTGATCTCTCGCTGCAAAATGCAACCTTTTCGGTGGAGATGAAGAGGAGACCAGCTAGAGGGCCAGATGTGGTCGACAGATAACAGTGGCAAACTTTCAACAGCCTCTCTCCCTTTATCACACTAAAATACTTCATGAACACTTTGTCCACTCCACCCATTTGAAGAATTCTTGTCCCTAAGCTCAACTTCCTTTTTATAGTTTCAGATATGTTTGTCCCCAGTCTCACTGAAATCTCAGAATTACTATCCTGCTGCGCTTTTTCTGGTTACAACTTCCTTTACCTAAAACATTGAAACACTCTATGTAAGTATAATCATCAATACTTAATGAAATTAGAATAGATAATCGTGATTCGTCCGTCTGGAAAGGAAATGAAAGTCTTACTTTTGCTTTGATGTTGGGATGGATATTGACATGGATGAGAAGCATAATCAAGTAAGTATTTGTTATTCGATTTTTGAAACTGTTTGTGTATGATTGGAATTCCAACAACTAGCTCGTGAAGCAGTGACGTCTGCATGTTGAATGATGAATAAGGTTTGTGTTTTGTGTTTAGCAAGTAGATTGCAAGGAAGCTAGGCTCACTTGGTTAGATCAGTCCCTTTGTATTGTTAAGAGGTAGTATTTAAAGGGATGAAAAGTAAGAAGGGAATCTTGAGCCTTTTGTGGGATGACTCAACCATGATCTTGGTGATGTAATTAAGACACTACTGACATGGCAACTTGAAGGACTTTATTTAAGATAGTATTTTGACATCATGGATTGTTTGGTTGCTTTTAGGAAAACATGATAAAGAGGATATATATAAATTAGCTTTTAAAAAAATAAACTTAAAAAAGGTTAATTTTTAAAGGCTTAGAGAAAAGTTTATATATCTTAAGGAGCAAGATTTCATGGTGTATATGACATGGTGTCGGCCAACCCTTTGGAAATTAAAACAAAAAAAAGTAAAGGTTGATATGGTTTTCATGAGCAGCATAAACTTTATGAGTTGGCATTATAACTTTTGTGATGCTAGATTTGTCTAAATTCTATTGCAGGAAGGTAGGTAGGCAAAACTAAAATGTAGACAGTATAGTAAGTTCATGTCTCGAGACATTATTTATTATTAGTTATTGGGTAATGCTAACATATTCACATGTTTTATGTTGTGTACCACTAGATACACCTTCAATCTAAAATGTAAGTAAGTGTTATATTGGTCAACCGTCTACAAACATCATCTGTAGCCAGCCTGAGGACGGATTTTAGTTTCCATTCCGTTTCTAGTTTCTGCCAGACACAAGTCCATTTCCAGTATTTATCAAACACAAATTTTATAAAATAAATGTATATTAATGATTTCTACTCTGTTTTTTTATCATAGTTTAATTTTGATTTCTATCAATTAACTTGGTAATCAATGGATTAAGAATTGAGAGAAGGGGTAATTGATTCAAATACCTAGAGATGTGAATCACTCTTTTAAATACTCTATAGTATTAGCAGATGAGAAAAAATAATAACTTCAATACGTCAAACAAAAGTTAACCTCTTAATTATTTTCCCCTAACTTTAATTATTAGAGCCAGTCAATTGAGATAAAGATCAATTGTAGTCGTTGTATAATAATTTGAAATTTATAACTTATATTGAAAATTCATAACAAGTTCAAGTACAATGAGCATACCTTAGCAGCAACAAGGCCACTAATACGAACCATGTCACACATGAAAACAACTCCAAAGAAATCTTTCTAAACCTTCCATATTCCCATTCTATAGGATAAGAACTACCACCACGGATAAGAATTTCAGGTCTATAATCCCCCTGCTTTCTCCTCAAGTTTATCATAATCATTGTAACCAGTCAAAAGATTAACCTTATAAGACAAAGCCTCAAAAAATAGATGCTGCAGAAACCTTCTTCCCACCATCAGTATAAAAACCATGACTCAAATGTACACTAGAAGGTGGGTCCAAAACCATAATCCTATCACAAGGATTCAAAAGAGTATTATAAATAGCCAAGTGCTTCCATCACCACCCTGCACACAATTTTCATGATAAGCAATAAATTCAATTCCTTTAAATTAAAGACTTAAACTACTACTTTATTCTAACTAAATAAGTTACTTTTCCAAAGAATGAACACAACTTATTCCACATGATGAATACATTATCACAAGATTATAAAGCTTTTAGAGTTCATACTCATTTAAGAGTCGCTCAAGAAAAAGTTATATAATCTACTGTAATTATGTTATTTTGCATCCTTGTGGTTTCCGACAAAATTTTTGATAGAAACTCTACAAAAATTAAAAAGCACATCAAAGTCTAGAGATAGACTTGAAAATTAAAACAATAGAAAACACTTACTGCTTTTGATTTCATCGAAGAAATATCCCCAACATTGATCACCTCCTTACAAAATTCTTGATGTTTGGAGAAGTCCATGTACCATGTAGGTATTAAACTTGTTAAAAGCAATAAGAAATTAAAACGGATGAGTCTCAAACACTACATAAATCATGATAAATTGTAGCATACCTTTCAAAATCTAATATGACGAATGAGAGAATGAAGATGAACGAGTGAAAGCTAGGGCACAAATCTTTCGCGAGAATGAAAGGAACTATGAAGAAAGTGACGGCACACAATTCTGTTCTGATAACAGTACAACCTAATTTCGCGTTCCTAATCTCAAAGAGTGAAACCTAATTTCACGTTTCATTTATGATAAAAGTGAAAATTATATTTTAATTAAAAATATTATTATATTCTATATTAAACTAAATGGACATTGTAATCACTGAAACATATATAACTTAGTGGATTGGTGATGTGTGTAATCCCAAAGAGTATCAGTTTGAATCTAGATTTTCTTCTTTTTTTTTAAATGCTGAATAATTAAATTTCAAAGGCTTGCTTAAACGCATTGTACAACAGGTCGGGGGTTCGAACCCCATCTTAAGTAACGTTTATTATAGCTTATTTAAATTCAAGCAAAAGTTATCTTTCTCCCACGCTCCAGAATTGTTGCTTATGATGCAAAGGCGACGGTTATATTAAGGCCACACATGTAAAATCGTAGCCTAAAATTAATAGACAACGGTTCAAATCTAAAATTTAAAATTTCGTCAACAAAAAAAAAGTGCGGCTTAACCCCTTTTACACAACGGTTTTTCAGCCGCGGTCTATTATTCCGTTGCCTAAAGTGAAAAATATTGTAGTGTATGTTAAGTGTTCCGGAACGGTATTTTTTAAAACTAAACCAAAACTCTTTAAGTAAGTCTTTCAGAACACGTTATGCATTGAATCAGATATCTTCCACAAAGTGTTCCGGTCTAGGAAAAAAAACATATCAAAAATCTTTTCTAATGTGTTCTGGTACGAGGTTGAATATTGCAATTCTCGGAAATCTCAATTAAATAGTTAAAAGTGAAATGAAAAATTGGTTAAAAATAATCAAGAATAAAATTGATATTTTAAAAAAATTATAGGGATATAAGGATAGTTGTAGAGATATAAGATAAAATTTTCTTCCAAAAATAGAGTTGTTCCTTTATAATATTTGTCTTTAGGCCTCCTTTTGCTCGAAAAAAAAAAACAAAAACCAAACTACAAATCACACTACAAACATTCTTTTAATCAAGAGAATCTGAAACGTTGATTTTTATTAAAGTGGCACGTGTATATCATATAACGAAGGTTCTAGTGATAGTAATTTGCTCTCCAAAGCTGAGTATCCAAACTCCTCCTTCTACCCTGAACCCCTCCTCCACCTCCACCATCAACCATCTCAAAACCCTTCCTGACGTTCCAGATGAAACGACGCCGTTTTCTTCCCAAATCGCTCATTCACAGCACGCTCTTCACAAGCTGATGACATTTTCTTCCATCTTCACCACTTTTCGAATTTCGAATACTGCCCTCGTTACCCAATACCACACTCTTAAACCCAACAAACTCGAAGCATGGTTCGTCAAAATCGTTTCAACGCTCTTTCTTCGATTCACAAACTCATCCGACGCTACATTTTCGCGTTATGTTAGTAACCACTTAACCCCTTCACTTACATTACAATCAAAAGACTAAACAATCCTCAATTAGGTTTCAGCTTTTTCCAGTTCACTAAACAAAGCTTGAACCTTTCTTATTCATTTTGGACTTACAATTTTCTTTTAAGGTCCCTTTGTCAACAACATCAACATGATTCAGCAAAACTTGTTTATCATTCTATGAGGGCTGATGGGTTGTTGCCTGATAGTAGGTTGTTGGGATTTTTGGTTTCTTCTTTTGCATTTGTTTATAGGTTTGATGTTTCCAAGGAGTTTCTTCGGGAAGCTTTGTGTAATAAGGTTGATGTAAATGTTGTTGTTTATAATAACTTTCTTAACATTTTGGTTAAATGTAATAGGTTAGATGATGCTGTTAGTTTGTTTAGGGAGCTTGTTAGATTCAATTTCGATATTGATATATTCACATTCAATATCATGATTCGAGGTTTTAGCGTTGTTGGAGAAATCGATGAGGCTTTTAGGTTTTTGAATGATATGAGAAGTTTTGGTTGTTATCCTGATGTTGTTAGTTATAATACTCTTATACATGGTTTATGTAGAATAAATGAGGTAGATAGAGCAAGAGACTTTGTGAGAGAGATTAGTTTAAGAACTGAGTTTTCTCCTAATGTTTTGAGTTATACGATTGTGATATCGGGTTATTGCAAATTCAGTAAGATGAAGGAGGCTTCTTCTATTTTCAATGAAATGGTTACGTCTGGAGCTAAGCCTAGTGCGACTGCTTTTAATGCACTTATCTATGGATTTGTTAAGGCAGGTGACATGGCATCTGCACTAGGAATGCATAAGAGGATGTTTTTTCATGGTTGTTCTCCTGATGTTGTTACTTTCACTTTGTTAATTGATGGATATTGCCGAGTTGGGCAGTTGGACTATGGTTTGGACCTTTGGAATGAAATGAAAGCGAGAAATGTTTCTGCAAATTTGTATACTTTCTCTATTCTTATTAGTGTTGTGTGCAGGAGCAATAGACTACAAGAAGCTCGTGAGCTTTTGAGACTATTGAATCAGAGTGACATTGTTGCACAAGCATTTATCTACAATCCTGTCATAGATGGATATTGCAAATCCGGTAATGTTGATGAAGCTAATGCAATTGTCATAGATATGGAGAAGAAATGCAAACCGGATAAACTGACATTTACTATTCTTATTATTGGTCATTGTATGAAAGGAAGAGCACCCGAAGCAATTGGTATCTTTTACAAGATGTTGGGGACCGGTTGTTCGCCAGATGAAGTTACTATTAGAACTTTAAGTTCATGTCTTTTGAAGTCTGGAATGCCTAGTGAAGCTGCCCGCATTAAGGAAGCTGTATTTAAGAGTCAAAACACAAATTCATATATGCAGCAGTCTCTTTATTAAAGTGCTACTGAAAATTAGTGGTTAGGCATTGCCTTCCACTGTTTTCTCTTGATAAAATACACTCATCAAGCAGCATGTCAATATTTTCTCTAGATTATCAACAAGGGAGTCAGAATTGGCAATTTCCCCATGATTATGCTGATGTTGTTGGAGATTGTTAATTTATTTCTCTCTATTCATCATTTTTTACTATGCAGTTTTATTTGACAGTCTTGTTCAATTGTAGTCATATTACCTAAAGAGTACAACGAGTTCTTCCTGAAAGAAATAAAAGTGACTGAAATATGGAATGCTTTCTCATTGAAATTTTCTAGTATAGAATGTTATAAATTCTGTAAAAGCATAGGAAGATTATTATGACAATTTGCGCTGACAAAAACATTTAAAAAAAGGTAGGAAGGAAATCCCCAGGCATAAAAGGTTGGCGATATATGTTAGGACTCTCATATGGGGCATGGGTCTAAGTGGGCTCAACACACCAACTTATCAATATCATGCTCTGGCCTGGTAGCTTTTGGCTAGAGGAGAGAGTAGCTAGAGATCAATGAAGAGTATTACAAATGGATTGGACCGTTAAACTTGTAAGACTTCCGGGTGTTTATGTGAACCAGATAACTTCTCTTCAAGACTTCCGAGTGTTTATGTGGACCAGAAAACTTCTCTTAAAGACTTCAGTACACAAAATTCTTATCAAATTCTTTCAATTATTAGACAACGGTAGTAAAGTGCGGCTAGAACTCCTAAAACCGTAGCCTAAATCTTTAGGCAACGATTTTCCAGTCGTGGAATAAACGGCCGTTGCCTATTCTTTTAGGGACGGTTTTTTAACCTCTACCTACGGAATTTAAACATCGTCGCCTTAAATACAAAAGGCTACGGTTTAAGGACTACTTTTAGAGTGCGGTTTTCACTAAGCAACACAATATAACCGTTGTTGCAACTATAAAAAAACCACGGTTTACTTTAAATATCACATATGAAAAGACTACAGTTTTTAATAAGCAACGCATAAAATCCGTTGCCTAAACGTTGAAAAATGTAAAAAAAAAAAAAATAGAGAATCTTCTACAAAAAGATAGGCTAACTTATGATTAGAAACATGGACCAGTCTTCTCTCATATCTGCACTCATAAAAAAATTCATAAATCATGATATTCTCCCAACATAACCATCTTAGTAACCAATTATAGGAGCAACACAAATCAAAGTTATGCACTCACCTGTTGTCAAAATAGAGTTTTATTAATTTCAAATTTTGAAGAACTTTGAGTACAGGGCTCCTAGCCAACTCCAGAAAAATAAATCCAATACCAAACAATGTTGACTATTTTACCAATTATAGTAGCAACTTAAATTAAAGTTCTACATCCTCCTAGGATCAAAATTGAGTACTATTAGTTTCAAATTTTGAAGAATATTGAGTACAAGGCTCCTAGCCAACTCCAACAAATGAAACCCAACATGACAAAAATACTAAAGAGGCATAGGACATACCAAACGATATTAACTATTTTATCGATTGTAATAGTAGCTCAAATCAAAAGTTCTACACCCTTCTAGTGTCAAAATTGAGTACTATTAATTTCAATTTTCAAAGAATTGAGTACAAGACTCTTAGCCAACTCCTACAAAAACACACAATGTTCAGTAATACAAGGACATTCAACTTCAAAAAGTATAAAGAGTATATGTGGACTATTTTTTCTTGATGGAGTTGTTTTCCATGTAAAAATTTATAGAAGAATATAACATTATGAATATTAAGGGTTCAATGTTAGCTTTTAAACATACTGGTTATATCTTCAATTACAGTTGCCATATAATCTCTTGTAAGTTATATCTCATATTCATCTAAGTTTGAGAAGTTGCCTGTTCCAGATATTTGTAAGTCTTATGATATTTTGATACGCCCATTAGCCAGAAATCAAAATTGTCAACTGTAGTTATATTTATGTACTTCTGTCTTGGCTTCTCAACATCTTCACTTTGCCTCACACTCTTTATCTTCTTCACTAGAATGGAAACCTGTACATAGATATACCTTTAAGAATCTCAACAAAATGTTGGAATATGAAAACTGAGAGCTATGAATAGGTTTGTTCACGACTTACCTTATAGCGCATCCTACACATTTGTCCTTTCTTATTAAAGACTTTTATTGATCTCTCGCTGCAAAATGCAACCTTTTCGGTGGAGATGAAGAGGAGACCAGCTAGAGGGCCAGATGTGGTCGACAGATAACAGTGGCAAACTTTCAACAGCCTCTCTCCCTTTATCACACTAAAATACTTCATGAACACTTTGTCCACTCCACCCATTTGAAGAATTCTTGTCCCTAAGCTCAACTTCCTTTTTATAGTTTCAGATATGTTTGTCCCCAGTCTCACTGAAATCTCAGAATTACTATCCTGCTGCGCTTTTTCTGGTTACAACTTCCTTTACCTAAAACATTGAAACACTCTATGTAAGTATAATCATCAATACTTAATGAAATTAGAATAGATAATCGTGATTCGTCCGTCTGGAAAGGAAATGAAAGTCTTACTTTTGCTTTGATGTTGGGATGGATATTGACATGGATGAGAAGCATAATCAAGTAAGTATTTGTTATTCGATTTTTGAAACTGTTTGTGTATGATTGGAAGTCCAACAACTAGCTCGTGAAGCAGTGACGTCTGCATGTTGAATGATGAATAAGGTTTGTGTTTTGTGTTTAGCAAGTAGATTGCAAGGAAGCTAGGCTCACTTGGTTAGATCAGTCCCTTTGTATTGTTAAGAGGTAGTATTTAAAGGGATGAAAAGTAAGAAGGGAATCTTGAGCCTTTTGTGGGATGACTCAACCATGATCTTGGTGATGTAATTAAGACACTACTGACATGGCAACTTGAAGGACTTTATTTAAGATAGTATTTTGACATCATGGATTGTTTGGTTGCTTTTAGGAAAACATGATAAAGAGGATATATATAAATTAGCTTTTAAAAAAATAAACTTAAAAAAGGTTAATTTTTAAAGGCTTAGAGAAAAGTTTATATATCTTAAGGAGCAAGATTTCATGGTGTATATGACATGGTATCGGCCAACCCTTTGGAAATTAAAACAAAAAAAGTAAAGGTTGATATGGTTTTCATGAGCAGCATAAACTTTATGAGTTGGCATTATAACTTTTGTGATGCTAGATTTGTCTAAATTCTATTGCAGGAAGGTAGGTAGGCAAAACTAAAATGTAGACAGTATAGTAAGTTCATGTCTCGAGACATTATTTATTATTAGTTATTGGGTAATGCTAACATATTCACATGTTTTATGTTGTGTACCACTAGATACACCTTCAATCTAAAATGTAAGTAAGTGTTATATTGGTCAACCGTCTACAAACATCATCTGTAGCCAGCCTGAGGACGGATTTTAGTTTCCATTCCGTTTCTAGTTTCTGCCAGACACAAGTCCATTTCCAGTATTTATCAAACACAAATTTTATAAAATAAATGTATATTAATGATTTCTACTCTGTTTTTTTATCATAGTTTAATTTTGATTTCTATCAATTAACTTGGTAATCAATGGATTAAGAATTGAGAGAAGGGGTAATTGATTCAAATACCTAGAGATGTGAATCACTCTTTTAAATACTCTATAGTATTAGCAGATGAGAAAAAATAATAACTTCAATACGTCAAACAAAAGTTAACCTCTTAATTATTTTCCCCTAACTTTAATTATTAGAGCCAGTCAATTGAGATAAAGATCAATTGTAGTCGTTGTATAATAATTTGAAATTTATAACTTATATTGAAAATTCATAACAAGTTCAAGTACAATGAGCATACCTTAGCAGCAACAAGGCCACTAATACGAACCATGTCACACATGAAAACAACTCCAAAGAAATCTTTCTAAACCTTCCATATTCCCATTCTATAGGATAAGAACTACCACCACGGATAAGAATTTCAGGTCTATAATCCCCCTGCTTTCTCCTCAAGTTTATCATAATCATTGTAACCAGTCAAAAGATTAACCTTATAAGACAAAGCCTCAAAAAATAGATGCTGCAGAAACCTTCTTCCCACCATCAGTATAAAAACCATGACTCAAATGTACACTAGAAGGTGGGTCCAAAACCATAATCCTATCACAAGGATTCAAAAGAGTATTATAAATAGCCAAGTGCTTCCATCACCACCCTGCACACAATTTTCATGATAAGCAATAAATTCAATTCCTTTAAATTAAAGACTTAAACTACTACTTTATTCTAACTAAATAAGTTACTTTTCCAAAGAATGAACACAACTTATTCCACATGATGAATACATTATCACAAGATTATAAAGCTTTTAGAGTTCATACTCATTTAAGAGTCGCTCAAGAAAAAGTTATATAATCTACTGTAATTATGTTATTTTGCATCCTTGAGGTTTCCGACAAAATTTTTGATAGAAACTCTACAAAAATTAAAAAGCACATCAAAGTCTAGAGATAGACCTGAAAATTAAAACAATAGAAAACACTTACTGCTTTTGATTTCATCGAAGAAATATCCCCAACATTGATCACCTCCTTACAAAATTCTTGATGTTTGGAGAAGTCCATGTACCATGTAGGTATTAAACTTGTTAAAAGCAATAAGAAATTAAAACGGATGAGTCTCAAACACTACATAAATCATGATAAATTGTAGCATACCTTTCAAAATCTAATATGACGAATGAGAGAATGAAGATGAACGAGTGAAAGCTAGGGCACAAATCTTTCGCGAGAATGAAAGGAACTATGAAGAAAGTGACGGCACACAATTCTGTTCTGATAACAGTACAACCTAATTTCGCGTTCCTAATCTCAAAGAGTGAAACCTAATTTCACGTTTCATTTATGATAAAAGTGAAAATTATATTTTAATTAAAAATATTATTATATTCTATATTAAACTAAATGGACATTGTAATCACTGAAACATATATAACTTAGTGGATTGGTGATGTGTGTAATCCCAAAGAGTATCAGTTTGAATCTAGATTTTCTTCTTTTTTTTTAAATGCTAAATAATTAAATTTCAAAGGCTTTCTTAAACGCATTGTACAACAGGTCGGGGGTTCGAACTCCATCTTAAGTAACATTTATTATAGCTTATTTAAATTCAAGCAAAAGTTATCTTTCGCCCACGCTCCAGAATTGTTGCTTATGATGCAAAGGCGACGGTTATATTAAGGCCACACATGTAAAATCGTAGCCTAAAATTAATAGACAACGGTTCAAATCTAAAATTTAAAATTTGGTCAACAAAAAAAAAGTGCGGCTTAACCCCTTTTACACAACGGTTTTTCAGCCGCGGTCTATTATTCCGTTGCCTAAAGTGAAAAATATTGTAGTGTATGTTAAGTGTTCCGGAACGGTATTTTTTAAAACTAAACCAAAACTCTTTAAGTAAGTCTTTCAGAACACGTTATGCATTGAATCAGATATCTTCCACAAAGTGTTCCGGTCTAGGAAAAAAAACATATCAAAAATCTTTTCTAATGTGTTCTGGTACGAGGTTGAATATTGCAATTCTCGGAAATCTCAATTAAATAGTTAAAAGTGAAATGAAAAATAGGTTAAAAATAATCAAGAATAAAATTGATATTTTAAAAAAATTATAGGGATATAAGGATAGTTGTAGAGATATAAGATACAATTTTCTTCCAAAAATAGAGTTGTTCCTTTATAATATTTGTCTTTAGGCCTCCTTTTGCTCGAAAAAAAAAACAAAAACCAAACTACAAATCACACTACAAACATTCTTTTAATCAAGAGAATCTGAAACGTTGATTTTTATTAAAGTGGCACGTGTATATCATATAACGAAGGTTCTAGTGATAGTAATTTGCCCTCCAAAGCTGAGTATCCAAACTCCTCCTTCTACCCTGAACCCCTCCTCCACCTCCACCATCAACCATCTCAAAACCCTTCCTGACGTTCCAGATGAAACGACGCCGTTTTCTTCCCAAATCGCTCATTCACAGCACGCTCTTCACAAGCTGATGACATTTTCTTCCATCTTCACCACTTTTCGAATTTCGAATACTGCCCTCGTTACCCAATACCACACTCTTAAACCCAACAAACTCGAAGCATGGTTCGTCAAAATCGTTTCAACGCTCTTTCTTTGATTCACAAACTCATCCGACGCTACATTTTCGCGTTATGTTAGTAACCACTTAACCCCTTCACTTACATTACAAATTATCAAAAGACTAAACAATCCTCAATTAGGTTTTAGCTTTTTCCAGTTCACTAAACAAAGCTTGAACCTTTCTTATTCATTTTGGACTTACAATTTTCTTTTAAGGTCTCTTTGTCAACAACATCAACATGATTCAGCAAAACTTGTTTATCATTCTATGAGGGCTGATGGGTTGTTGCCTGATAGTAGGTTGTTGGGATTTTTGGTTTCTTCTTTTGCATTTGTTGATAGGTTTGATGTTTCCAAGGAGTTTCTTCGGGAAGCTTTGTGTAATAAGGTTGATGTAAATGTTGTTGTTTATAATAACTTTCTTAACATTTTGGTTAAATGTAATAGGTTAGATGATGCTGTTAGTTTGTTTAGGGAGCTTGTTAGATTCAATTTCGATATTGATATATTCACATTCAATATCTTGATTCGAGGTTTTTGCGTTGTTGGAGAAATCGATGAGGCTTTTAGGTTTTTGAATGATATGAGAAGTTTTGGTTGTTATCCTGATGTTGTTAGTTATAATACTCTTATACATGGTTTATGTAGAATAAATGAGGTAGATAGAGCAAGAGATTTAGTGAGAGAGATTAGTTTACGAACTGAGTTTTCTCCTAATGTTTTGAGTTATACGATTGTGATATCGGTTTATTGCAAATTGAGTAAGATGAAGGAGGCTTCTTCTATTTTCAATGAAATGGTTACGTCTGGAGCTAAGCCTAGTGTGGCTACTTTTAATGCACTTATCTATGGATTTGTTAAGGCAGGTGACATGGCATCTGCACTAGGAATGCATAAGAGGATGCTTTTTCATGGTTGTTCTCCTGATGTTGTTACTTTCACTTTGTTAATTGATGGATATTGCCGAGTTGGGCAGTTGGACTATGGTTTGGACCTTTGGAATGAAATGAAAGCGAGAAATGTTTCTGCAAATTTGTATACTTTCTCTATTCTTATTAGTGCTGTGTGCAGGAGCAATAGACTACAAGAAGCTCGTGAGCTTTTGAGACTGTTGAATCAGAGTGACATTGTTGCACAACCATTTATCTACAATCCTGTCATAGATGGATATTGCAAATCCGGTAATGTTGATGAAGCTAATGCAATTGTCATAGATATGGAGAAGAAATGCAAACCGGATAAACTGACATTTACTATTCTTATTATTGGTCATTATATGAAAGGAAGAGCACCCGAAGCAATTGGTATCTTTTACAAGATGTTGGGGACCGGTTGTTCGCCAGATGAAGTTACTATTAGAACTTTAAGTTCATGTCTTTTGAAGTCTGGAATGCCTAGTGAAGCTGCCCGCATTAAGGAAGCTGTATTTAAGAGTCAAAACACAAATTCATATATACAACAGTCTCTTTATTAAAGTGCTACTGAAAATCAGTGGTTAGGCATTGCCTTCCACTGTTTTCTCTTGAGAAAATACACTCATCAAGCAGCATGTCAATATTTTCTCTAGATTATCAACAAGGGTGTCAGAATTGGCAATTTCCCCATGATTATGCTGATGTTGTTGGAGATTGTTAATTTATTTCTCTCTATTCATCATTTTTTACTATGCAGTTTTATTTGACAGTCTTGTTCAATTGTAGTCATATTACCTAAAGAGTACAACGAGTTCTTCCTGAAAGAAATAAAAGTGACTGAAATATGGAATGCTTTCTCATTGAAATTTTCTAGTATAGAATGTTATAAATTCTGTAAAAGCATAGGAAGATTATTATGACAATTTGCGCTGACAGAAACATTTAAAAAAAGGTAGGAAGGAAATCCCCAGGCATAAAAGGTTGGCGATATATGTTAGGACTCTCATATGGGGCATGGGTCTAAGTGGGCTCAACACACCAACTTATCAATATCATGCTCTGGCCTGGTAGCTTTTGGCTAGAGGAGAGAGTAGCTAGAGATCAATGAAGAGTATTACAAATGGATTGGACCGTTAAACTTGTAAGACTTCCGGGTGTTTATGTGAACCAGATAACTTCTCTTCAAGACTTCCGAGTGTTTATGTGGACCAGACAACTTCTCTTAAAGACTTCAGTACACAAAATTCTTATCAAATTCTTTCAATTATTAATACTTGAACGAAAATGTTTTCAAAATGAAATGAGAAAAATTAAAAATATATATATATTAATTTAAACTATTAGACAAGGGTATAATGGTCAAGTCGTTTAAATTGTATGAGTAAGGGGATAATTGTTGGGGTATAGGGTAAAATTTCCATCAATTTTATGTGACCCAAATCAAGAGAAAGTTGGGGCTGAACCATGGGCTTTCCCTTTTCCTATCAATTTGAGGGGCAGTATCATGAGCTTATTACCTAGGGAAATTCACAGCAATGCTTGAAACAACAAATGAGTGCGTTTCATCTGTATGGCTTAGAAGAAGGAGGATCCTCACTCTGCTAAGTTTACTAGTGTAAGAAAAGAACTATTGGATGCTTCTAGTGAACTTTGCCTTTTCAAGTTGTGGGTGGTGAAGTATTAACCTCTCTGAATTCGAAAGAAAGTGACAATACGTTTCCAACCCCAGGAATTGGGAGTCAACTTTGTGAATGTTTCAATCACATGAAGCTAGCTTTGCAAGTTACCGACAATGGGATCTAGGAGGAAGTGACTTGAGGTTCAATGACAATTGGAAAGGGGAGACTGCAAAGAGCTACATTGGAGAAAAAAGTCAATGTTAGGAATTAATGTTCCAAGCTCAGACTTGAGGAAAAGTCTGTTTTCAAGGGGTGGCAATGTTAGGCCCTCGAATGGGTGTTGGCTTAAGTGGGCTTAACACACCACCTAATCAATATTATGGTGCGGCAGCTTTCTTTTAGAGGGGAAACACATATAATAAGAAGATGAGAGAGTGAGTAGTAGAGGTGATTGAGAAGTTTGTTAAGAAATTGGTTAGGAGGGAATATCTCTCTGGTCGGAGTCTTAGGGCCTGTTTGAAACACTTTTCAATTTTAGTTCTTAAAATTTGTTTTTCAAATCTATTTTAAAAAACTATTTTTAAGAAGAAAATTAAAAAAAAATTGTTTGATAAACTAATTTTTAAAAACTGTTTTGAAAATATGAAAATGAAAAAACTTGTTTGATAATCTAATCTTTTAATAGTATTTTAAGAAGAGAATAACAATGCATATTTTGTCATTTACTTTTAAAATCTATTTTATTCTATAAAATATTGCAAACTTAAGAAAATTAATTGATATTTGGTCGTATACAAATAATTGGGGTAAATCAATTTTTAATTTTACAAATCACATAACACTTGTTTGTAATAATAATAAGAAAAAAACAAATAAAAAATGGGATTCCATGTTTAATAGAAAAAAAAATTACATAGTGAAAATAATTAAGAAACACAAAAAAAAATTAAGTAAAATAAATAAACATATTTGAAAAGGTTACTTATACATAAAAAGAGCATAAATAAAAGAAATAACATACTCTTTCAAATACGTTTTTCTATTTTATTTTTAAAATATAAAAATTATTAAAATTACATTAATGCTATTAATGAAAATTATAAATTTTTATGTTTTTTCTTCAAGTTTTATAATACTAAAGAGTAAGAAGCAAAACACAACTAAACTGTTTCACTTTTTTTGCTTTTAAAAACTGAAAAATAGAAAAGAGTTTTTAAAAACACTTTTGCAAAACATTATATTCAAACAAGTTTTTAAATTTTAAATTTTCAAAAACTAAAAAAAAGTTTTTAAGATGCATTTCAAACAGGCCCTTAGACTCTGCGGTGTTACCGTTTCTCCATTGTATTTTAGAGCTATTGAGCTCACATTTTCATCAAATAATATACAGTTTTGTCTTAATTGAAATTATGGGTTCTATCAACATACAAGAGTGGGGATTATCCGATGGACTCGTTGATTCTTCAGCTGTCATAATTTCTAATTCATAGATTATGGGATAAAAATATACTATATATATTTGAAACTTTATCTTTTGTTATATCTTAGTTCTCTTTGTCTTTCTGAAATTAATAGCAACCTACATTAGCAACCAGAAACAAGATTTCCAAATTTTTCTTCAATTTCTCTTTTTTCTGATATAAAACTTGGAATATTATTTGATCTATGAAATCCTCCTCCTTCCCTGTAAGGTTTATGTTATATGCAAATGCCTGTTTCTTCCGAACTCGTTTCTTGTTGGTAAGGTTTAAACTTTAAACAAAACTTTCTTTGCATTCTGAAAATGTCTGTTATGTTATATTTCCATACAGTTTAGAACTCGAGATATGACCTCGACTCTTATCCTCCTGTCATTCAAAATTGTGCATAAAATAGGATAATCCCTGCTTGAGGAACAAGCCAATCATCTTAAGAGCTCATAGCTTATGGAGCCTAGATATCAAATGACTATGCATCTTTACAAAGAATTCAAATAAGTTTTCTAGGTTAAAAGGCATCAGCTTTTTATTTACCATGTTTCATGCATATGATGTCAAGTAACCGCGGTTTTATTACGGTTTTAAGATCCGGTGTGACTGAAATGCAAATAAATTTCTATTTAGAAGAAATTCACCTATTATTTTTTGCCAAGTGACATATAACGAAGGGATTGTACACCACATATTGGTTAGTCTAGTTACAGTAAGAAAATGATTTGAAATTTTCCTATAGAATGTTGATCACATTCAAGACCTTATGATAAAATCTGGATTGGTAAGGCATATGTTTGTTTCTGCAGCAACAAGCGGCACCAATGCAGTTTCATAGTGCATTCAGATGCGGCTACTAATTGTATCTTCATAAAATTCACGGCAGTGTCACTTTGGGATGCGAGATATCAGCCGCCGCAGCTGCAGTTCTAAACAGGTTAAGTTTGACATAAAAGCATCAAAATTTTATTATTCAGTATTTGTAGAAATATATGTTTCTTTTGAATGTGTCATACCCCGATTTTGGTCCTGGATTTTTTTTATTTTTTTTTGTTTGGCACTTGGCCTAAAGTTCATTTGCATACATTCATTCCCAAATCCATATTTTCGTTACACATTGATCATTGTCTATTTTGATCATGGTGCTTTTGACTATAAAATGGATTTTAATCATTTGACTTTTGTAATTTTTCAATTTTTGATTTTAATTTCAAATTAAGTTTAATTCCAAATTTCAATTTAATTTTAATTGTTATTTTTACTAATGATTCAAAACTCTAATTGATTTTAATTTTCAAATAGAGGTTAGAATTGATGTCAAAAGTAATTTTAACAAATTATTGGATTAATTTGATTTTAATTGGGTTTTCTACTGATTTTTTATTATTATTTAAATTGATATTTAAATTAGTTTTGGTTTATTTCTGAAAAAAAAATCCATTTTATATCCATAGTACATTTCAAAATCAAAATAGCATTACAACATTTTCATAAATTACAAAATCATGTTCCAAATTGCATTTCTCAACATTTTCATACAAGTTCATCCCATTACATAAATCCTACAAATACAATCCGAATGAACAATCAAAGCCCCATCAAGAATTTAACAGATCCACTCATTCCAAGCCCTTGGTGGCTCTTCTCTTCACAGCGGTATCCCTTAACATCCAGCAAACACCCCTGCTATGGACATATTCACATCATCCGGAACAGTTCAGACCCAACAACATCATGCTGTTTCTGCATCCAACACATTTTTTCAATCATCGAACGTTGGAATTCAACAACACGCAGCCATGGAGTTATCAAGGAAGCACAAAACAAGAAGTCTATCCACAGGCTAGGAAAATTCTACTTGTGCTTTGCCCGAATGTGCAACCATGCGAGCAAGTAGTTAAGATGGCATGCTCTATCCTGTAGCACCAATGCACAAGTCAGCCAATCATTAGCATCAACGATAATCAATTCCATGCCAAATAAGTTGCATCAATACATGATATTTCATAACAGCAATCAATTTGCACTACAGAGAAGAAAGAATATTTGTTGTTGTCATTGAGGATTTACTAGTAAAAGGAATCAAAAATGCTAAAAATACAATTCTATCTAGATGTTCTGCCGGAGAATGGACTTCTATTTTACAATGTGATAGCTTTAGAACTTCACTTCCTGCAGCAGCTATAGTTAAATGCGTCTCAGGTGCCGGTTATTTTATCAATGCAAAAGCGGTCTCTGGAGCACAACACATTGAACAATTCTACAGCCAAGTCATTCAAACACATGCCTCAACAAAGAATTTGCCTTCGTCTTGCATCAAGACTTTCGCCTGTGCTGTGTTGCTGTTCGCAAAATGAGGTCGTACATATCAGTACACCTATCTTCATGAATGCTCACAAACAACAAGTTCCCATTTTTTGTCATCCAAAGCAAGCACCATTTGTTCACCTGCAACAAACAATAATTACCATAACAGTCAGTACCCAAAGCAAAAAAAAAAGACAACAAAATGCAATGTAACTCAAGTCCAAGAAAACAGAAACCGCAGGGACAAAGAAGCTATTTATCAGACAGCACGGGAAATGCCCTCTAACCCCAAGGAGCCTTGGGATTTTGAAATGGACTATGACGAGTCTTTGACACTGGAAATTCCTATTGAGCAGCTACCAGATAGTGATGATCCAGAAATAGTAGATGCATCCAATGAAGTTGCAACTGCAACTCACCCTGCTGTTTAAGGGGTGGCCTCATCTTCAGCCAGTAATGTAGCCACTGCTGAACCTGATTTAGAGTTGCTGGTCGTACTGCTAAAAAACCCAGACTTGGTATTTGCCTTAACTTCTGGACAAATTGGCAACATCTCAAATGAGGAAACCTTGAAGCTGTTTGACATGATCAAGAGAGGCAGCGTGAACACAGGATTAAGTGAAAATGCAAATAGAAACTACGGTACTAGTTCATTGGCCCCTGAGAAGGTGGAAGTTTCTCTCCCATCTCCAACCCCTTCAAGCAATCCAAGCACGAGTGGATGCAGCATAGAAACACCAAAGAATCCTTTTACAAGGCAAAACTTAGCACCTGATAGACGAAGTTTCCAGAGCTCTTCTTCAATTGCAACTGCCGACTTATCATCTCAGATTTCAGCAACTAGTACTACAGCAAGGCAACAACATACATTTGTTCCGTTTTCAAAGCAGCTCCCTGGCACAGCAGTTTCCACATATTCACTACCTCAGCCATTCCTGCGTTAACCAATATTCACTGCAGTAAAACAAAATAACTGTCAAGCAGTAGAATTCCAAAAAGTTCCCGAATCGGAATTGAGACAAAAAGCGAAGAAGAAAGCTAAGTTCAGAATACCATTTCCGAATGATAGCATCAAATAGGACAAACTCGTTTTTGAGCAGAAAAAGCACTTCTGGAATTTGCTTCTTTGAGCTTTTGAGTATCAAACCAAAACCCTAGGCTGTGAACATAAATAGACAGAAGAAATCAGTGAGAAGGGAGAGACACGAAATTAACGGCGAAAAATTTCAAAGCAAAAAAACCCTAAATTTGTCCAAACAAAAAAATCCGAACCACAGAAACCCTAACCTTCAGGGAACGGCGCGAAAAGCTTAGCGAAAGGAGGAGGATACGAACTCTTCATAGCTGTCAAATCACCGCTGTAGGTGAGCCTTCTTGTTTGATTCCCTTTGAAACCATGGCTTCCGTGTTTAGAGTGAGATTGAGGGTAGCGCATTGTAAGGCTAGTACGGACGTCTGAGAGATTGAGAGAGGTGGGTGAAGGTTGAGGACGATTCGTTGAGAGAGAGAGAGAGAGATTGAGAGAGGTGAGCGAGTTTGAGCGTGATTGACGGTGAGGACGCGTTTGAGAGGCGAGAGAGAGAGTGAGTACGATTATCTTTTCTGGGCTCGTGTTACAGTACCCTTCACTTTTTTTTCTTTTTTCTTCCTTTTATTCATTTTCTTTTTAATTTGTTAGAAAAAACCAACTTTAAAACCATAAAGATTTCACGTTTAGTCTTCCTGTATCTTTTATTCAATAGTGTATTAATGTTTTTTTTATTCCCCAATCCATTAACTTCTAGAACCCAACAGCCAGGCGGCTGGGTTTCTTTTGGGTAATCCAACAGATCCTTTTATTATTATTTTAGTTTTTTTATTTTTTTTTAAAAATACTTTTGTTCCAACCTTTTCTGGTTTATATACCCAAGTGTTTGTTGTAAATATTAAATAATCATAAATGGCTTAGTGGAGAGAGGGTAGTTTCTAGGTCTTTAGTGTAGTGGGTTCGATACCCCTATGTGTAGTTTTTTTTTTTTCTTTTAACATTTTCTTTTGTGTTTATGCTTTATTACTCATAGTTTTTTATTATTGTTTAATAACATAGATTTGTTTTTTTCTTTTAATTGCATCATGCATTCGAAACCGTTTGAAAACTATAAAAATCATACTTTTCTCGATTTAATATCGAGCCCATTTTCATACCCTTGTAAGTCGATTGCTTTTAAGCATCGCCATCAACCTCACATAGCTTACTCTTGGGGTTTCTTACAATGAGCCGGTTCTCTTGCACTTACACTCATGCATTACATTATTTGTTGTTTGGGCCCGATTTAATTATTTCACGATTTTTTAATCCCCATTTGACAAAATGTACCCCACTCCCCCGATATGTAATGATCTTGTACTGTTTTATTTCTTTATTTGCTTGACTATTTAGTTAGATACTAGCACAAGAATAAAATCAACAAATTTCAAAAAATACAAAAATATGACTCGATCCAACGTCGAGTATTTTCTCAATAAACAAATCAATTCACTTCTCCCTCCTATTTTATTCCATTTCTCTCAAACTTTCACCAAACGCTTGATTCAACGTCAAGCCACTTTTTTCTAATAAAAACTCAAAAAATATTAATTCATATTCAAGAATTTTTCAATAAAGATGGAAATGGAACGTGGTGTATACCACACACTCCTGAGACTAGGATTCGAGATGTATATCTCGCCAATCTTAGCTCTCGCCATCGTCTAAAATTGTCAATGCGGTTTCTTCAAACCCTTTCTCAATTAAATTCCAAAATACTTAATTCCTATCTTAAACTCTTTCAATAAAGATGGAAATGGAACATGGTGTATACCATGCACTCCTGAGGCTAGGATTCGAGATGTATATCTCGCTCATCCAAGTTCTCGCCATCACTCAAAATACATCCAACCAATCAAACTCTTTCTCGCCGCCGTGCGATTAATCAAAAACCTTTTTCATAAACGAAAGGTATCTTGTCTTAAGTGATACAAAACAATGTTTCGGCCACGATTGTTGAGTAGAGATAAATGACGCTTTTTCGAATGTAGATTTATAAATCCGTTCGATGTGTGGTATGCGTCCGCTCCTCATCTGTTTTGGGTAAGACAATGTTTTTGTCGATTAATGCAATATAGCTTTCGCTAAAATCGACCAACAAACAAACATTTTTCTACCCAGAACTACGTAAGCCTTGATTTCTCTTTTGAGATACGTAGGAGCAGGATTTGTAAATCTTGTCAGGCCCATTAATAAAAAACTTAGGTTTAGTCCTTCGTTAAAAAAATCCAAAAACATTTCTTCTCTCTTATATTCTTTCTTTCCCACCTAATAATTCGAAAAGCCTAACATTTCAAACTAACATTAACGCACACAACTGACCTAATGGTTCCCGTTGAGTACAACTGACGTGAGGGGTGCTAATACCTTCCCCTTGCGTAATCGACTCCCGAACCCTGATATTGGTTGCGATGACCATATCTTATCCTTTCTTTTGTCTTGGGTTTTATCGATATTTCCCCTTTCCTTTTTAGGAATAAATAAAATTCGGTGGTGACTCTGTTCAGTCCATCATTGCGAGCGTGCGATCGCGCTTCGCTTTGAAGTCGTATCCCCATTTTTCGAGGTGCGACAGAATGCAACCATGAATTACAAACTCTGAAGAAGGATGCTTAAGATGCTTCTATATTTTTTGTATTTCAGGTTCATGGACACCGCATGTCTATATGGTTTTGGTAGTACCTGGAATGAACTTTCTATAGGAAAGTTTACCGGTTTATGAAAGAAGCCATGCCTCACAATCCTCGACATAACACTCATTTAGAGATTAGATTGAAAGAGGTTAAGTTTGTCACTTGGAATAAGATTTCATTCTCATTTAGAACTTATCAAGTGACAAACTTTTAATTTCATTCTTTCAGATGAGCTTGGTGTTAGAAAAGCTAGTAATTCATTGATTAACAGGAGAGTTTGAATTTGACAACTTTGTATTCAACCTAGTCGAAGTAGCTATAGACAATATAGTCGACGATTGTTGAGTAGCAATTAGCTGTATTCGACTCTGACGTCAAATGTTGTAAGCATGTATTCAACATAGTCGAATATTGCATTTAGTGAATATTTTGTAATGGTTGTCTTTATAAAAGGCATGTGATAATGTAAATAAAAACAACTTCATCATAAAATTCTCTCCTTTTCACAATATAGTTTCACTCTCTCTTATTTTTCATTTTTCTTGAAATTTCTAATTGTTCCAACAAATTGGTATCAACGAGCCCAATTCAAATTCAGTCAATCAATAATGGTAAATGATAGCACAACATCAATGCAATTTATTGCAAATCTACCGGTTTTCAAAGGTGAGAACTACGAGAGTTGGGTTACGCAAATGAATGTTATCTTCTTTTAAGATGTGGCTGAAATCGTGAGTGACAGAGTACCTGTGTTGGAAGTGAATGCAAATGACGTTCAAAAGACTGTGCATAAGAAACAAAGGAAGAAAGATGGAAAAACTCTTTTCTTGATTCATCAATGTGTGGATTCTAATGCGTTCGAGAAGATCATTGAAGCGCGAGACAAATTAAAGAACTTGTACAATGAAGATGAAAAATTGAAAAAGGTGAAGTTGCAGACGTTGTGAAAGCAATTTGAGATGACTCAAATGAAGAAAGATGAGTCAGTTTCATAATTCTTTTCACGCGTGGGGCTGCTAACAAACCAGATGAAGGCGTGTGATGAAGCAATCACTGATATGCAGAAGATTGAGAAAGTGTTGTGATCTCTGATTGCAAATTTTGATTAAATTGTCGTGTCTATTGAAGAGTCAAAGAACCTAGCTGAGATGAAAGTGGAAGAACTTTAAGCTTCATTAGAGGCTCATGAGATGAGACTGAAGCACAGGAACTCAAAAAGGGAGAAAGTGACAAAACAAACATTGCAGGCAAGATTCACAAAGAATTCTTGAAAAGAAAAGGCGAAGCAAAGAAAGAGTCTTGCTAATGATGACAATTCTATCAAGAATTCAAAGAATCACTCTGATTTGATTAAGAAAGACATGATCAACAAGTATTTGTGGAAGAAAGTTGATATGAAGGAGGTGCAGTGTTACAACTGTCAGTAATTTGGTCATTGTGCTTGAGATTGTCGGAGAAAGCATGAATCAAGAGCAAAAGATAATGAAGAAGTGGCAATATGCACATGCTGGAGAAAACGACTTTGATGATATGCTACTGATGACCACTACCCAGTCGAAGAATGAACAAATACTATATGGTATATGGATTCAGGATGCAGCAACCACATGACTAGTAATAAAAATTGGTTCACCAAGTTGAATCGATTAACAAACTGATTAGGTTTGCAAATGGTAGACACGTCACATCAAGTGAAAAAGGAAACATAACTGTGGTTAGAAGAGATGGCCAGAGGGCCAATATTACTGACGTATTGTATGTACCTTCGATGGCAAGTAATTTGATAAGCTAAGTCAATTACTTGCAAAATGGTATAACATGAAGTTGGAAGAAAATCATATGAAAGTGTATTATGGGGAAGCAAGGATGATCCTGAAAGCACCATTGGCAGATAACAAAACCTTCAAGATTGAGATCGATATGGTTGGTCATCAATGTCTTGCTTTGGTTGCTGTAGAAGACAAGAACTAGCTATGGCATCACATGTATGGACATCTAGACTTCATAGGTCTAGGTATGCTCAACCTTAAGAAGATGATGTATGACTTACCTCAAGTGAAATAAAAAAGTCAGGTGTATGACTTACCTCAAGTAGGCTAGGAAAACATTCAATCATGATTTGTCTATGAAGTCGAAACAAAAGCTAGAGCTTGTTCACTCTGATGTGTGTGAAACTTTTGAAGTAAGATCAAATGGAGGTAACTACTATTTCCTAACCTTCATAAATGAATTCACCAGATATATGTGGATTTATCTTATTGAAAAGAAGAGTAAGGTATTCACACAATTCAAGAAGTTTAAATTACATGTCGGGAAACAAAGTGAATGCAAGTTAAAGAAACTGAGAACTGATGGTGGAGGTCAATACACCTTTATCAAATTTTCAAGATTCTACAATGAGGAATGTATAAAGCATGAGGTCATTGCACCATATACACCTCAACATAATGGTATAGTTGAGGGAAGAAATATAAGTATATTGAATATGACCAGGAGTATGTTGAAAGCTAAAGAAGCCAAAAAGATTTTGGGGTGAAGCAACTTTGACATCAATATACATTCTAAACAAATGTCCAACAAAGAAGATAATCAACACCTTATGAGGCTTGGACATGACTAAAGTCAAATGTTAGTCATCTTAGAGTATTTTGATCAATGTGTTTCAGGCATGTACCCGAGCATTTGAGGAAGAAGCTAGATGATCGAAGTCATACCATGGTGCTCATAGACCATGATGCTCATAAGTTATCATTCGACTGGTGCATACAAGTTCAATTCACCAAATGATGATAAACTAGTGATCAATAGGGAATGTTCTGGTGGACGAAAGCAAAAAGGTATAATTTGACTCAAGGGTCAGTTCGAAATGAGCAAGATACAATCACAATTATGCTTGAAGTAGACTAACAGCCTGAAAACATAACCACTCGAAATGAAGAACCATTTGAGCATAATGTTAGAAGATCTGCTAGAACTAGAACTGAGTCGACAAGGCTAGCTGAATATGAGGGGTTTCCAGATCAAGCAATCAATGTAGATGGTAACTTCATAAGAGAAATGGCGATGATGGATGAATCAGAACCAATTGATTTGGATCAAGCCATGAATGATTCAAATTGGTTAGCAGCTGTAGCGGTAAATTCATGACCATCAAGCTATGGATAAACTTGACGTCAATAAAACCAGAGTCGCCACCGCGCTTTTATTGTTTCCAAAGGAAAAGGGAAAAGTATGAAGAAAACCTAAAGATAAGAAGTTTTCAAATCAAAACTAATAAAATGCCAGAGATTACAGGTAAGGGGGTTGGTTACACAGAGGGAAGGTGTTAGCACACAAAGTGTCCTAGGTAACTCCTAGGGAGCCCTTTTTCTTGTGTGCATGTGTTTTTGGTATAAATGATGTTTGATAAAATAGAGTGTGGGGATAAGAAAAGAATTCATTGATTATCTTTTTGTGTTTAACAAGACCTTCGGTCTCATGCCTACGTACCAACATAAAAATGAGGGATCAAAATCTCGTAGTTCGTGGTAAAAATTTCAAATAAGTTGGTGAATTGATTTTAATAAAAGTTTAATAAGAAAAGGCACAAAGGGCCAAAAATTTGAATGGAGTTATTAATTCTTTTTGTCTTTTGAAATTTAAGTCAATATGGTTAAGTTTATTTACAAATTTTATTTAAGAAAGAGTTTGAAAATTCAATGGCATAAGGCCAAAGTTTCTTATCATTAGAGCATGTCTAAATTTGAAATCACAAGCAAAGAAATGTTTTTGAAATGAGGGAAAGATTTTGAACTTTAAGAAGTGGGAGGAGATGAAGAGGCTATCCTAAGCACAAATTTAAAAGTTAAGAGTTGAAAGATCTGACCAATGAGATGCAATCCAACAGACAAGAATATCATATAGAAACCCATTTTCATTTGGACTTTAATCAAGCAATAATCAATAAGCAATGAGCAATATCCAGATATCATGAAGATCAAGACATCAAATAAAGTTGACCACATCCAAGCAAGCATTCCAATAGCTAGCAGTCTTCATTGTCTTTCAATGTAGCAGATGAAATATTCCTTGATCAACTTAGAACAAAACATCAGACACAAGATCAAAATAACAATTAAGCACAAAGACAGAGTAGTAAATGAATCCAAGAAATTCTCAAGTCTTGCATCAAATGAAAGCACATTTCAAAGATAACTTAGTCTCAAATGTTGGCATTGGCCAAGTCCTTTAGCATAGAAATGTTGCCTAATCCTAAGTCCAAAAGTTCAGATCAAGTTCAATAATCCATCAAATGTTTTTTAGGGTTTTTGTTGTTATTAGGTGTTTTAAGGTCCTAAGACCACAAATAAAATTAAAAGCAGGCAAACAATATATACAATCACAAGATATGACTCAAATGAGCAACGTGAAGAAGACTTGAAACATAAATAAGTTATATGGAACGTAAATGGCAATGGATGATAAATGACTGAAATTTAAATTGCATAATAGTAAATGACTTGAAAGTAAAGCAATATTAACAAGAGTTAGTCAAATGTTAGTCAAAAGTTAGTGGTGTTAGTGGTGATTTTTAATTGATTAAGTCATTCTTTGGAGAACACTCAACAATTCATTCACAAGTATGAATCCTTAAACCAAGACAACTTTCATGAGAAGGGCTCCAACTTGGATAATTCAACAAGTATGCCACTAAGGTCAAGTCTCCACACAATGCCATGAAGAATGGGAGACTTACAATCTCATAAACTAGAAAGAATAATATGCCTTGAGGGTCAAATTTAGCTTTATGTTAAGCAATCGTAATTTGACTTATGTAGAAGTCACAACTATATGAGGCTGGGCAATAAAAACATAGGTGTTAACCTATCTCATTCACACTTGTATTGATTCATCTGACACAAGGTCATTGATGAATCAATTAGCCTTTAGACATTAGAGATTTCATCGGTCAAGTGGGGGGATGGGAAAGAATAGGGATGAAGATGAAGAGGGAGGGGAAGATAGAAACACAAATTGATCATGAGAGGAATTTCATCAAATCAAAACCATCCATTCATTTTGGGAGATGAAATGTACATTTCATCAATCCCCTAAATTCAATGGTTTGGATCCAACAAAAGTCAAATCAATCATGACCAAAGCCCAAAACAGAAAGTCAAACATCACAAGACCATAAAAGTGGCTCAACAATATTTTTAAATATTTAATTAATTAATAATCATATTAAAAATGAATTAAAATACATTTTAATTTGGTCAAAACCTAAAATCCCTTCAAAACACCAAATATTTGACCAAGGGATTTATCCTACCTCAAACAAGGTCAACTGACCTTAGACAAAAAATTTCATGATTTTAAAAAAGTCAAAAGTATTTTTAAATAATTAAAAATATGCAGAAAAATATTTAATTCATGGAAAATACCAAAATTAATCCAAAAAATAATTTTAATTCAGAATATGGAAGAGAAAAATATTTAAAGATTTTTGGCGAAAGCCCCATATTTTTTAGTTTTAAAATGAAATTTATATGAATAAAATAAAATAAGTGGATTAAATGGAAATTCATAAAATACAAAAAAAATAAGGGCCATCAGATCTCCCTCATTAATTGAGGTGACATATCTGATGGCCATGCGCGCGCTATCCACCATAGACCAAAGTCAAAGCGTTGCAAACGTGGTAATCAGAATGGATGCTCAGGATTAAAACATGGGGACTAAATCAGATGGCTTGGACCTTGCCAATGCACCACCGGAGCCCTAGCTCCGGTCATCTTCTTCGGTGGATCTCACCGGACTGGTCCACCCTCAACCAAATGAAAAATGAAAAGTGAGTACACACTATGCCAAATCTTTCTTCACAAACAATTCTTTAAGTTTCTCCAATACCTAACAAAAATTCTCTGTCTGCTCAGACTCCATATATGCAAATGCGACAGCAAAAATCAACTCGGTTGATGTCATGCTAACAATTTCAAACAAAGATTGTCTATATTTGTTTGTCTTGTAGGGGCTGTCCATAACTAATACAAAAGTAAAAATATTCAACAACTTAATTGAATCGGGATGGACCCAAAATATCTCTCTCACAACTTTCGAGTCATCCCTTTTCTACTCCAATACACATAACCTGCATCCTCAATAAGCTTAAACAAATGTTGTATCTCACTTTTATGACCTCTTATCTCTTTTTCTATCATACTCTTATGCTTGTATATTTGCATGATCCGAGTGACATTTTCTGGATCTCGGTTTTGCAAGGAAAACAACATGTGTCTAGGTGGTACATGTCTCTTTGTCAAATCAAGGACATGCAGTTTCTCATCTGTGGTCAACCTACCAACAAAGGAATGAACTTCTAATCTATCAGGTAAACCATGGTTATGAATCCCATATTTTACATCAATCTTCCAACCAGACCCATCTTTCGCCGGAGTCAACCTGATTTTAAATGGACATCCACATTTTTTGGATGCACTTTGGGTTCCACTATCACTATCCTTGTATTTTCCACCTTTATCACAACCAAATACTAATTTGTTACTTCTCCCTCTTTTGCATGTTTCAGTATCTGAACGAGTGATAATAACTGTTACTTTATTATGGATTCCAACCTCTTTAATCCACCTGATCACCTCTTCCCGTGTACCAAATCTTTGAGTAGTTAAAAAAGCACCAGAAGTATCTACACATATTTGGGGAAGAATTTCCATACCTACACAATAAAAAGTTGTCAAAAAAAAAATTAACAGTGCAAATCGGAAGACTTCAAAGAAGAGTTTCGAATCATAGAAATAACACACCGGAAGTCTTTCAAAAAGAATTACGATATATGTTAGTCTGTTAACCGAAACACATATGTTAAGTGTTCCGGAATGGTATTTTTTAAAACTAAACCAAAACTCTTTAAGTAAGTCTTTCAGAACACGTTATGCATTGAATCAGATATCTTCCACAAAGTGTTCCGGTCTAGGAAAAAAACATATCAAAAATCTTTTCTAATGTGTTATGGTACGAGGTTGAATATTGCAATTCTCGGAAATCTCAATTAAATAGTTAAAAGTGAAATGAAAAATTGGTTAAAAATAATCAAGAATAAAATTGATATTTTAAAAAAATTATAGGGATATAAGGATAGTTGTAGAGATATAAGATAAAATTTTCTTCCAAAAATAGAGTTGTTCCTTTATAATATTTGTCTTTAGGCCTCCTTTTGCTCGAAAAAAAAAACAAAAACCAAACTACAAATCACACTACAAACATTCTTTTAATCAAGAGAATCTGAAACGTTGATTTTTATTAAAGTGGCACGTGTATATCATATAACGAAGGTTCTAGTGATAGTAATTTGCTCTCCAAAGCTGAGTATCCAAACTCCTCCTTCTACCCTGAACCCCTCCTCCACCTCCACCATCAACCATCTCAAAACCCTTCCTGACGTTCCAGATGAAACGACGCCGTTTTCTTCCCAAATCGCTCATTCACAGCACGCTCTTCACAAGCTGATGACATTTTCTTCCATCTTCACCACTTTTCGAATTTCGAATACTGCCCTCGTTACCCAATACCACACTCTTAAACCCAACAAACTCGAAGCATGGTTCGTCAAAATCGTTTCAACGCTCTTTCTTCGATTCACAAACTCATCCGACGCTACATTTTCGCGTTATGTTAGTAACCACTTAACCCCTTCACTTACATTACAATCAAAAGACTAAACAATCCTCAATTAGGTTTCAGCTTTTTCCAGTTCACTAAACAAAGCTTGAACCTTTCTTATTCATTTTGGACTTACAATTTTCTTTTAAGGTCCCTTTGTCAACAACATCAACATGATTCAGCAAAACTTGTTTATCATTCTATGAGGGCTGATGGGTTGTTGCCTGATAGTAGGTTGTTGGGATTTTTGGTTTCTTCTTTTGCATTTGTTGATAGGTTTGATGTTTCCAAGGAGTTTCTTCGGGAAGCTTTGTGTAATAAGGTTGATGTAAATGTTGTTGTTTATAATAACTTTCTTAACATTTTGGTTAAATGTAATAGGTTAGATGATGCTGTTAGTTTGTTTAGGGAGCTTGTTAGATTCAATTTCGATATTGATATATTCACATTCAATATCTTGATTCGAGGTTTTTGCGTTGTTGGAGAAATCGATGAGGCTTTTAGGTTTTTGAATTATATGAGAAGTTTTGGTTGTTATCCTGATGTTGTTAGTTATAATACTCTTATACATGGTTTATGTAGAATAAATGAGGTAGATAGAGCAAGAGACTTAGTGAGAGAGATTAGTTTAAGAACTGAGTTTTCTCCTAATGTTCTGAGTTATACGATTGTGATATCGGGTTATTGCAAATTGAGTAAGATGAAGGAGGCTTCTTCTATTTTCAATGAAATGGTTACGTCTGGAGCTAAGCCTAGTGCGGCTGCTTTTAATGCACTTATCTATGGATTTGTTAAGGCAGGTGACATGGCATCTGCACTAGGAATGCATAAGAGGATGCTTTTTCATGGTTGTTCTCCTGATGTTGTTACTTTCACTTTGTTAATTGATGGATATTGCCGAGTTGGGCAGTTGGACTATGGTTTGGACCTTTGGAATGAAATGAAAGCGAGAAATGTTTCTGCAAATTTGTATACTTTCTCTATTCTTATTAGTGCTGTGTGCAGGAGCAATAGACTACAAGAAGCTCGTGAGCTTTTGAGACTGTTGAATCAGAGTGACATTGTTGCACAAGCATTTATCTACAATCCTGTCATAGATGGATATTGCAAATCCGGTAATGTTGATGAAGCTAATGCAATTGTCATAGATATGGAGAAGAAATGCAAACCGGATAAACTGACATTTACTATTCTTATTATTGGTCATTGTATGAAAGGAAGAGCACCCGAAGCAATTGGTATCTTTTACAAGATGTTGGGGACCGGTTGTTCGCCAGATGAAGTTACTATTAGAACTTTAAGTTCATGTCTTTTGAAGTCTGGAATGCCTAGTGAAGCTGCCCGCATTAAGGAAGCTGTATTTAAGAGTCAAAACACAAATTCATATATGCAGCAGTCTCTTTATTAAAGTGCTACTGAAAATCAGTGGTTAGGCATTGCCTTCCACTGTTTTCTCTTGATAAAATACACTCATCAAGCAGCATGTCAATATTTTCTCTAGATTATCAACAAGGGAGTCAGAATTGGCAATTTCCCCATGATTATGCTGATGTTGTTGGAGATTGTTAATTTATTTCTCTCTATTCATCATTTTTTACTATGCAGTTTTATTTGACAGTCTTGTTCAATTGTAGTCATATTACCTAAAGAGTACAACGAGTTCTTCCTGAAAGAAATAAAAGTGACTGAAATATGGAATGCTTTCTCATTGAAATTTTCTAGTATAGAATGTTATAAATTCTGTAAAAGCATAGGAAGATTATTATGACAATTTGCGCTGACAGAAACATTTAAAAAAAGGTAGGAAGGAAATCCCCAGGCATAAAAGGTTGGCGATATATGTTAGGACTCTCATATGGGGCATGGGTCTAAGTGGGCTCAACACACCAACTTATCAATATCATGCTCTGGCCTGGTAGCTTTTGGCTAGAGGAGAGAGTAGCTAGAGATCAATGAAGAGTATTACAAATGGATTGGACCGTTAAACTTGTAAGACTTCCGGGTGTTTATGTGAACCAGATAACTTCTCTTCAAGACTTCCGAGTGTTTATGTGGACCAGACAACTTTTCTTAAAGACTTCAGTACACAAAATTCTTATCAAATTCTTTCAATTATTAATACTTGAACGAAAATGTTTTCAAAATGAAATGAGAAAAATTAAAAATATATATATTTTAATTTAAACTATTAGACAAGGGTATAATGGTCAAGTCGTTTAAATTGTATGAGTAATGGGATAATTGTTGGGGTATAGGGTAAAATTTCCATCAATTTTATGTGACCCAAATCAAGAGAAAGTTGGGGCTGAACCATGGGCTTTCCCTTTTCCTATCAATTTGAGGGGCAGTATCATGAGCTTATTACCTAGGGGAACTTCACAGCAATGCTTGAAACAACAAATGAGTGTGTTTCATCTGTATGGCTTAGAAGAAGGAGGATCCTCACTCTGCTAAGTTTACTAGTGTAAGAAAAGAACTATTGGATGCTTCTAGTGAACTTTGCCTTTTCAAGTTGTGGGTGGTGAAGTATTAACCTCTCTGAATTCGAAAGAAAGTGACAATACGTTTCCAACCCCAGGAATTGGGAGTCAACTTTGTGAATGTTTCAATCACATGAAGCTAGCTTTGCAAGTTACCGACAATAGGATCTAGGAGGAAGTGACTTGAGGTTCAATGACAATTGGAAAGGGGAGACTGCAAAGAGCTACATTGGAGAAAAAAGTCAATGTTAGGAATTAATGTTCCAAGCTCAGACTTGAGGAAAAGTCTGTTTTCAAGGGGTGGCAATGTTAGGCCCTCGAATGGGTGTTGGCTTAAGTGGGCTTAACACACCACCTAATCAATATTATGGTGCGACAGCTTTCTTTTAGAGGGGAAACACATATAATAAGAAGATGAGAGAGTGAGTAGTAGAGGTGATTGAGAAGTTTGTTAAGAAATTGGTTAGGAGGGAATATCTCTCTGGTCGGAGTCTTAGGGCCTGTTTGAAACACTTTTCAATTTTAGTTCTTAAAATTTATTTTTCAAATCTATTTTAAAAAACTATTTTTAAGAAGAAAATTAAAAAAAAAATTGTTTGATAAACTAATTTTTAAAAACTGTTTTGAAAATATGAAAATGAAAAAACTTGTTTGATAATCTAATCTTTTAATAGTATTTTAAGAAGAGAATAAAAATGCATATTTTGTCATTTACTTTTAAAATCTATTTTATTCTATAAAATATTGCAAACTTAAGAAAATTAATTGATATTTGGTCGTATACAAATAATTGGGTTAAATGAATTTTTAATTTTACAAATCACATAACACTTGTTTGTAATAATAATAAGAAAAAAACAAATAAAAAATGGGATTCCATGTTTAATAGAAAAAAAATTACATAGTGAAAATAATTAAGAAACACAAAAAAAAATTAAGTAAAATAAATAAACATATTTGAAAAGGTTACTTATACATAAAAAGAGCATAAATAAAAGAAATAACATACTCTTTCAAATACGTTTTTCTATTTTATTTTTAAAATATAAAAATTATTAAAATTACATTAATGCTATTAATGAAAATTATAAATTTTTATGTTTTTTCTTCAAGTTTTATAATACTAAAAAGTAAGAAGCAAAACACAACTAAACTGTTTCACTTTTTTTGCTTTTAAAAACTGAAAAATAGAAAAGAGTTTTTAAAAACACTTTTGCAAAACATTATATTCAAACAAGTTTTTAAATTTTAAATTTTCAAAAACTAAAAAAGAATTTTTAAGATGCATTTCAAACAGGCCCTTAGACTCTGCGGTGTTACCGTTTCTCCATTGTATTTTAGAGCTATTGAGCTCACATTTTCATTAAATAATATACAGTTTTGTCTTAATTGAAATTATGGGTTCTATCAACATACAAGAGTGGGGATTATCCGATGGACTCGTTGATTCTTCAGCTGTCATAATTTCTAATTCATAGATTATGGGATAAAAATATACTATATATATTTGAAACTTTATCTTTTGTTATATCTTAGTTCTCTTTGTCTTTCTGAAATTAATAGCAACCTACATTAGCAACCAGAAACAAGATTTCCAAATTTTTCTTCAATTTCTCTTTTTTCTGATATAAAACTTGGAATATTATTTGATCTATGAAATCCTCCTCCTTCCCTGTAAGGCTTATGTTATATGCAAATGCCTGTTTCTTCCGAACTCGTTTCTTGTTGGTAAGGTTTAAACTTTAAACAAAACTTTCTTTGCATTCTGAAAATGTCTGTTATGTTATATTTCCATACAGTTTAGAACTCGAGATATGACCTCGACTCTTATCCTCCTGTCATTCAAAATTGTGCATAAAATAGGATAATCCCTGCTTGAGGAACAAGCCAATCATCTTAAGAGCTCATAGCTTATGGAGCCTAGATATCAAATGACTATGCATCTTTACAAAGAATTCAAATAAGTTTTCTAGGTTAAAAGGCATCAGCTTTTTATTTACCATGTTTCATGCATATGATGTCAAGTAACCGCGGTTTTATTACGGTTTTAAGATCCGGTGTGACTGAAATGCAAATAAATTTCTATTTAGAAGAAATTCACCTATTATTTTTTGCCAAGTGACATATAACGAAGGGATTGTACACCACATATTGGTTAGTCTAGTTACAGTAAGAAAATGATTTGAAATTTTCCTATAGAATGTTGATCACATTCAAGACCTTATGATAAAATCTGGATTGGTAAGGCATATGTTTGTTTCTGCAGCAACAAGCGGCACCAATGCAGTTTCATAGTGCATTCAGATGCGGCTACTAATTGTATCTTCATAAAATTCACGGCAGTGTCACTTTGGGATGCGAGATATCAGCCGCCGCAGCTGCAGTTCTAAACAGGTTAAGTCTGACATAAAAGCATCAAAATTTTATTATTGAGTATTTGTAGAAATATATGTTTCTTTTGAATGCAACCATGAATTCCAAACTCTGAAGAAGGATGCTTAAGATGCTTCTATATTTTTTGTATTTCAGGTTCATGGACACCGCATGTCTATTTGGTTTTGGTAGTACCTGGAATGAACTTTCTATAGGAAAGTTTACCGGTTTATGAAAGAAGCCATGCCTCACAATCCTCGACATAACACTCATTTAGAGATTAGATTGAAAGAGGTTAAGTTTGTCACTTGGAATAAGATTTCATTCTCATTTAGAACTTATCAAGTGACAAACTTTTAATTTCATTCTTTCAGATGAGCTTGGTGTTAGAAAAGCTAGTAATTCATTGATTAACAGGAGAGTTTGAATTTGACAACTTTGTATTCAACCTAGTCGAAGTAGCTATAGACAATATAGTCGACGATTGTTGAGTAGCAATTAGCTGTATTCGACTCTGACGTCAAATGTTGTAAGCATGTATTCAACATAGTCGAATATTGCATTTAGTGAATATTTTGTAATGGTTGTCTTTATAAAAGGCATGTGATAATGTAAATAAAAACAACTTCATCATAAAATTCTCTCCTTTTCACAATATAGTTTCACTCTCTCTTATTTTTCATTTTTCTTGAAATTTCTAATTGTTCCAACAAATTGGTATCAACGAGCCCAATTCAAATTCAGTCAATCAATAATGGTAAATGATAGCACAACATCAATGCAATTTATTGCAAATCTACCGGTTTTCAAAGGTGAGAACTACGAGAGTTGGGTTACACAAATGAATGTTATCTTCTTTTAAGATGTGGCTGAAATCGTGAGTGACAGAGTACCTGTGTTGGAAGTGAATGCAAATGACGTTCAAAAGACTGTGCATAAGGAACAAAGAAAGAAAGATGGAAAAACTCTTTTCTTGATTCATCAATGTGTGGATTCTAATGCGTTCGAGAAGATCATTGAAGCGCGAGACAAATTAAAGAACTTGTACAATGAAGATGAAAAATTGAAAAAGGTGAAGTTGCAGACGTTGTGAAAGCAATTTGAGATGACTCAAATGAAGAAAGATGAGTCAGTTTCATAATTCTTTTCACGCGTGGGGCTGCTAACAAACCAGATGAAGGCGTGTGATGAAGCAATCACTGATATGCAGAAGATTGAGAAAGTGTTGTGATCTCTGATTGCAAATTTTGATTAAATTGCCGTGTCTATTGAAGAGTCAAAGAACCTAGCTGAGATGAAAGTGGAAGAACTTTAAGCTTCATTAGAGGCTCATGAGATGAGACTGAAGCACAGGAACTCAAAAAGGGAGAAAGTGACAAAACAAACATTGCAGGCAAGATTCACAAAGAATTCTTGAAAAGAAAAGGCGAAGCAAAGAAAGAGTCTTGCTAATGATGACAATTCTATCAAGAATTCAAAGAATCACTCTGATTTGATTAAGAAAGACATGATCAACAAGTATTTGTGGAAGAAAGTTGATATGAAGGAGGTGCAGTGTTACAACTGTCAGTAATTTGGTCATTGTGCTTGAGATTGTCGGAGAAAGCATGAATCAAGAGCAAAAGATAATGAAGAAGTGGCAATATGCACATGCTGAAGAAAACGACTTTGATGATATGCTACTCATGACCACTACCCAGTCGAAGAATGAACAAATACTATGTGGTATATGGATTCAGGATGTAGCAACCACATGACTAGTAATAAAAATTGGTTCACCAAGTTGAATCGATTAACAAACTGATTAGGTTTGCAAATGGTAGACACGTCACATCAAGTGAAAAAGGAAACATAACTGGGGTTAGAAGAGATGGCCAGAGGGCCAATATTACTGACGTATTGTATGTACCTTCGATGGCAAGTAATTTGATAAGCTAAGTCAATTACTTGCAAAATGGTATAACATGAAGTTGGAAGAAAATCATATGAAAGTGTATTATGGGGAAGCAAGGATGATCCTGAAAGCACCATTGGCAGATAACAAAACCTTCAAGATTGAGATCGATATGGTTGGTCATCAATGTCTTGCTTTGGTTGCTGTAGAAGACAAGAACTAGCTATGGCATCACATGTATGGACATCTAGACTTCATAGGTCTAGGTATGCTCAACCTTAAGAAGATGATGTATGACTTACCTCAAGTGAAATAAAAAAGTCAGGTGTATGACTTACCTCAAGTAGGCTAGGAAAACATTCAATCATGATTTGTCTATGAAGTCGAAACAAAAGCTAGAGCTTGTTCACTCTGATGTGTGTGAAACTTTTGAAGTAAGATCAAATGGAGGTAACTACTATTTCCTAACCTTCATAAATGAATTCACCAGATATATGTGGATTTATCTTATTGAAAAGAAGAGTAAGGTATTCACACAATTCAAGAAGTTTAAATTACATGTCGGGAAACAAAGTGAATGCAAGTTAAAGAAACTGAGAACTGATGGTGGAGGTCAATACACCTTTATCAAATTTTCAAGATTCTACAATGAGGAATGTATAAAGCATGAGGTCATTGCACCATATACACCTCAACATAATGGTATAGTTGAGGGAAGAAATATAAGTATATTGAATATGACCAGGAGTATGTTGAAAGCTAAAGAAGCCAAAAAGATTTTGGGGTGAAGCAACTTTGACATCAATATACATTCTAAACAAATGTCCAACAAAGAAGATAATCAACACCTTATGAGGCTTGGACATGACTAAAGTCAAATGTTAGTCATCTTAGAGTATTTTGATCAATGTGTTTCAGGCATGTACCCGAGCATTTGAGGAAGAAGCTAGATGATCGAAGTCATACCATGGTGCTCATAGACCATGATGCTCATAAGTTATCATTCGACTGGTGCATACAAGTTCAATTCACCAAATGATGATAAACTAGTGATCAATAGGGAATGTTCTGGTGGACGAAAGCAAAAAGGTATAATTTGACTCAAGGGTCAGTTCGAAATGAGCAAGATACAATCACAATTATGCTTGAAGTAGACTAACAGCCTGAAAACATAACCACTCGAAATGAAGAACCATTTGAGCATAATGTTAGAAGATCTGCTAGAACTAGAACTGAGTCGACAAGGCTAGCTGAATATGAGGGGTTTCCAGATCAAGCAATCAATGTAGATGGTAACTTCATAAGAGAAATGGCGATGATGGATGAATCAGAACCAATTGATTTGGATCAAGCCATGAATGATTCAAATTGGTTAGCAGCTGTAGCGGTAAATTCATGACCATCAAGCTATGGATAAACTTGACGTCAATAAAACCAGAGTCGCCACCGCGCTTTTATTGTTTCCAAAGGAAAAGGGAAAAGTATGAAGAAAACCTAAAGATAAGAAGTTTTCAAATCAAAACTAATAAAATGCCAGAGATTACAGGTAAGGGGGTTGGTTACACAGAGGGAAGGTGTTAGCACCCAAAGTGTCCTAGGTAACTCCTAGGGAGCCCTTTTTCATGTGTGCATGTGTTTTTGGTATAAATGATGTTTGATAAAATAGAGTGTGGGGATAAGAAAAGAATTCATTGATTATCTTTTTGTGTTTGACAAGACCTTCGGTCTCATGCCTACGTACCAACATAAAAATGAGGGATCAAAATCTCGTAGTTCGTGGTAAAAATTTCAAATAAGTTGGTGAATTGCTTTTAATAAAAGTTTAATAAGAAAAGGCACAAAGGGCCAAAAATTTGAATGGAGTTATTAGTTCTTATTGTCTTTTGAAATTTAAGTCAATATGGTTAAGTTTATTTACAAATTTTATTTAAGAAAGAGTTTGAAAATTCAATGGCATAAGGCCAAAGTTTCTCATCATTAGAGCATGTCTAAATTTGAAATCACAAGCAAAGAAATGTTTTTGAAATGAGGGAAAGATTTTGAACTTTAAGAAGTGGGAGGAGATGAAGAGGCTATCCTAAGCACAAATTTAAAAGTTAAGAGTTGAAAGATCTGACCAATGAGATGCAATCCAACAGACAAGAATATCATATAGAAACCCATTTTCATTTGGACTTTAATCAAGCAATAATCAATAAGCAATGAGCAATATCCAGATATCATGAAGATCAAGACATCAAATAAAGTTGACCACATCCAAGCAAGCATTCCAATAGCTAGCAGTCTTCATTGTCTTTCAATGTAGCAGATGAAATATTCCTTGATCAACTTAGAACAAAACATCAGACACAAGATCAAAATAATAATTAAGCACAAAGACAGAGTAGTAAATGAATCCAAGAAATTCTCAAGTCTTGCATCAAATGAAAGCACATTTCAAAGATAACTTAGTCTCAAATGTTGGCATTGGCCAAGTCCTTTAGCATAGAAATGTTGCCTAATCCTAAGTCCAAAAGTTCAGATCAAGTTCAATAATCCATCAAATGTTTTTTAGGGTTTTTGTTGTTATTAGGTGTTTTAAGGTCCTAAGACCACAAATAAAATTAAAAGCAGGCAAACAATATATACAATCACAAGATATGACTCAAAGGTCAAGTCTCCACACAATGCCATGAAGAATGAGAGACTTACAATCTCATAAACTAGAAAGAATAATATGCCTTGAGGGTCAAATTTAGCTTTATGTTAAGCAATCGTAATTTGACTTATGTAGAAGTCACAACTATCTGAGGCTGGGCAATAAAAATATAGGTGTTAACGCATGTTAGAGATTTGGTACAAGGAACCAACCTCCTAAAACATACCACACAGTAAAAAAGTGGGAGGAACCTATCTCATTCACACTTGTATTGATTCATCTGACACAAGGTCATTGATGAATCAATTAGCCTTTAGACATTAGAGATTTCATCGGTCAAGTGGGGGGATGGGAAAGAATAGGGATGAAGATGAAGAGGGAGGGGAAGATAGAAACACAAATTGATCATGAGAGGAATTTCATCAAATCAAAACCATCCATTCATTTTGGGAGATGAAATGTACATTTCATCAATCCCCTAAATTAAATGGTTTGGATCCAACAAAAGTCAAATCAATCATGACCAAAGCCCAAAACAGAAAGTCAAACATCACAAGACCATAAAAATGGCTCAACAATATTTTTAAATATTTAATCAATTAATAATCATATTAAAAATGAATTAAAATACATTTTAATTTGGTCAAAACCTAAAATCCCTTCAAAACACCAAATATTTGACCAAGATCCTAGGTCAAACAAGGTCAAATGACCTTAGACAAAAAATTTCATGATTTTAAAAAAGTCAAAAGTATTTTTAAACAATTAAAAATATGCAGAAAAATATTTAATTCATGGAAAATACCAAAATTAATCCAAAAAATAATTTTAATTCAGAATATGGAAGAGAAAAATATTTAAAGATTTTTGGCGAAAGTCCCATATTTTTTAGTTTTAAAATGAAATTTATATGAATAAAATAAAATAAGTGGATTAAATGGAAATTCATAAAATACAAAAAAAACAAGGGCCATCTGATCTCCCTCATTAATTGAGGTGACATATCTGATGGCCATGCGCGCGCTATCCACCATAGACCAAAGTCAAAGCGTTGCAAACGTGGTAATCAGAATGGATGCTCAGGATTAAAACATGGGAACTAAATCAGATGGCTTGGACCTTGCCAACGCACCACCGGAGCCCTAGCTCCGGTCATCTTCTTCGGTGGATCTCACCGGACTGGTCCACCCTCAACCAAATGAAAAATGAAAAGTGAGTACACACTACGCCAAATAAGGGAAAAGAGGGCGCTTTTTTTGGCCTATAACAGCGCTTCAAAGCGCCCTCTAATCTGGCGCTGGCATAGGTAAAGACAACGCTTTTTTTCCTGGTGAAAGCGCTCTCTAAAGTGGCTCTTTAAGCCCTTTAAGGGCCACTTTAGAGGGCGCTTTTTAAAGAAAGCGCCCTCTAAAGTGGAAACTTTTAAGGGTTTAGAGGGCGCTTTTACTGGAAAGCGCCCTCTAAAGTGGAAACTTTTAAGGGTTTAGAGGGCGCTTTTACTGGAAAGCGCCCTCTAAAGTGGAAATTTAAAGGGTTTAGAGGGCGCTTATTTTGGAAAGCGCCCTCTAAAGTGGATGGTTATTTAATTTTTTTTTAAAAAGCGTTATATTTTTTTATTTTAGACAACCTGTATATTGAAGCAGTACACCTAAAACTGTATAATTTGAAGCCCTTTTTCACACACTGCATTCAACAAGCCTTATATACAACAATCCATACATATACAACAATCCACTGATATATAATCGTTTAACTTCTAAAGATTCTAAATATACAACCAATTCATAACTTAAAAAGAAATAAAACTAAGTAGCAAAAGCATCTCTGAGATGTATGTTTTTTTTGCTAGCCGCAGTCTTCTTAGCAACAACCTCTTTTTGTTCAATATCAATAGCATGAACCTAAAATATCATAAAATTAGTTAGGTGAAGTATAAGATCAAGAATTAACATTTTCTATGCATAAATATCATATAATTGTGTTTATACCTTTTTTTTTTATGCAACTGACTCGATTTGCTGTAATAAAAGCCATTTTACCTGTAATAAAGAAAACAATTAAAATCATTTGACCTGTACCTTTTTCACTAAGTTCTCTTTCTTTTCTTGGTTGGAATATGTTCTACATGTCTCTTAACAACACGAACGGTTGGATTGATCCAAATACCCTCATTATGATCATTTCTAATATATGAATCATTTGATATAATATTCTCATCTTGATCATTTCTGGTAAACGATTCAATCTCAACATCAATATCACCTTGATCTCCAGTGTTTTCATCAATTACTTTGTTGGAAAAAAGAACTATAGACCATTTCGTACTTTTCGGATCATTGACATAGAACACTTGTCTAGCTTGAGAGACTAGAATAAAAGACTCATCTTTGTATCCCACCCTATTAAGATCCACTTCCAAAAATCCTGACTTATCCATTCGAATGCCGTTATTATTTTCAACCCACTTTCAACCAAATATAGGAATCTGAAACTTCTCATAATCAAACACCCAAATGCGCTCGATAACACCAAAATACGACAGATTTGCAAATTTGGGGTTTAAGTCCTTCACACTTGATATGTGCATTGCTTCAGCTACCACGGTGACACCACTATTCTGCATAGTACTTTTATCATCTTGTTCTTTGGTATAAAATGTGTATCCATTAATCGCGTATGCGCTATAAGAAAAAACATGGAAACTTGGACCATATGCTAAGCATCTCAACCTTTCTGTTATTGAAGCGGGATCTGAATAATACTTTGAATAAATATGATCCTTAAACCAAGGTATAAAACATCGATTGTGCTTTCGTACTATCCAATTTTCATTTCTATTGGGATTTAAACCTTGGAGAACATCCTTGTGAATTTCAACATACGGCTCAACCTCATTCTCATTGTACAGAACATACAAATGCACTTGATCCTGTTCGACCCTTGATACTGCCACGATTTTATTTCCAATTAGATTTTTTCCTTCTTTCTTTTCGACAAGCTGAGACTTGGGGAGTCCGATTGACTGAACATTAGACAAATATTCAGTACAAAACTCAATCGCTTCTTCAACAATGTATCTTTCAACCATATAAGCTTCTGGTCGACTTCGGTTCTTCACGTGCCCTTTTAATATTTTCATATAACGTTCAACAGGGTACATCCATCTCATATAAGTTGGTCCACACAATTGTGTCTCTTTCACAAGATGAACAACTAGATGTACCATTATGTCAAAAAATGATGGAGGAAAAAACATTTCAACTCACACAAAGTAATAACGATTTCTTTTTGCAACATTGGTAAGATCGCAGGATCGATCACCTTACTGCAAATTGACTTGAAGAAAGAACACAACTTAGTTATAGAGCTTCTTACTTTTTTTGGAAGAATATAACGTATACCTATTGGGAGAAAATGTTCCATTATAACATGGCAATCATGGGTCTTTAAACTCTTTAACTTAAGGTCTTTCATAGACACAAGTCTTCTAATATCTGAAGAGTACCCTTCTAGAACTTTAACTTCACTTAGAAACTTACACAATGTTTTTTTCTCCTTTCTAGATAGAGTATAAGCAGCAGGCGATAGATATGTTCGTTTTCCTTTCTTCAAGGGTCCTAATTCAGTTCTTATTCCCATCGCTATCAAGTCCTTTCTTGCCTTAAGGCCATCCTTAGACTTTCCTTGTATATTGAGTAACGTGCCAATAACACTTTCAAATACATTTTTTTCAATATGCATAACATCAAGAAAATGTCTCACATACAAGGACTTCCAATACGGCAATTCAAAAAAAACTGACCTCTTCTTCCACCCACTTTTGACAAGTGTGTGGGCAAAAGGCTTGCCAAACTGAGTATCCAAATCTTTCACCTTTTCAAAAATTTGATCACCCATCAATATAGGTGGAGCTCTGCCTTGTTCTGTCTCTCCATTGAACACCTTTCTCCATCCAAGGTAGTGATGATTTGAATTTAAGAATCTCCGATGACCGAGAAAGACATTCTTCTGACCAAACTCCAAGCGCTTCCAATATGTTTTATCTTCACAAATAGGACACGCACATTGACCTTTTATGCTATACCCTGATAGATTTCCGTGTGCTGGAAAATCATTAATTGTGCCAAACAACATCGCCCTCAAGTTGAAACTTTCTTTCCTATATCCATCATAAACCTCCACACCGGTCTCCCACAAAATCTTTAAATCTTCGATTAAGGGCTTCAAGTACACGTCTATGTCATTCCCTGGTTGTTTAGGTCTAGAAATCAACATAGACAACATCATGTACTTACGCTTCATACATAGCCATGGAGGTAGGTTATAAATCATAATAATCACAAGCCATGTACTGTGTGAGATACTCTGGATACCGTGTGGGTTCATTCCATCAGTAGATAATGCCAAGTGAAGGTTTCTTGATTCTTCTCCAAATTCAGGATAATCATTATCAATTTTCAACCACTGTGGTGAATCTGCCGGATGTCGATACTTTCCATCTATAATTCTTTCATCTGCATGCCAGGTCAAGTGTCTTGAATCGGTTTCACTACGAAACACGCGTCTAAATCTCGGAATAACAGGAAAATACCACAAGACTTTTGCTGGAGACAACTTGTTCTTATATCGCGAGACACCGCATTTAGGACACTCATTTAACGATGCATACTCATTTCGAAACAAAACGCAATCGTTTGGACATGCATGTATCTTATCATAGCTCATGCCAATAGAGCACAACATCTTTTTGGTCTCATATGTTCGATTGGGAAGAACATTATCCTCAGGAAGCATATCTTTCAAAAGGGCTAATAACTCTGTGAAACTTTTATCTGACCATCCATTGCCCGCCTTTAAGTTGTACAACTTTAATACCGCAGACAATCTTGTGAATTTAGTGCAACCATCATACAAAGGTTTCTCTGCATCACTTACCAACCTCTCAAACATTTCGGGACAATCCTTAAGATCTCCTTCAAGTGCTTCTGCAATCTCTTCAACTCGATCACAATCGGATGTATCTGCGCCACTATAGTTTGAGGCATAGGTCGTACTATCCCCCGGTTCAACATTCTCGTTACTTTTCTCACCATGCAAATTCCAACATGTATAACTTCGATCAATTCCATGCCTCATTAGATGCGATGTCAACTGAACTGCGTCAACCCGTTTCCCATAACAACAACCCAAGCAAGGACATATCATTCTACTAGGGTCTTCGGCATGCGCAACGGCAAACTTAACGAATTCTGATACCCCATTCTCGTACTCTCTTGACAATCGATTGGAAGACATCCATGTATTATCCATTACTAATTAGAATAAACAAAAAACAATTTCAGAAGAGAAACCAAAAATGGGATGAGACAAAACAATTTCGCTTTATTGAGTTAGTCTCTGTGCAGGGCATTCATGTCTCCAACAACAACCCAAAACCAAAACAATTTTGGTTTATTGAGTTAGTTTCTCAACATTTTCAGATATCTCTGACTTCAATAGCATGAGAATGTATGAACCATGCATTAAGCATTAGTGGTATGCACTAATTTGTAGCATAGTTATATATCATCATATAGTTTTTACAAAAGATAAATATTGACTAGAAAATATATATATAGAATTGTATAATGGTATAACTGAAAGCTAACAGAAGAATAGTCGACTCTAATTTACTCTATCAAATAACATCCATACCTAAACTTCTTAAGTTACTAGCTACGCTATGTATGCTAGAATAAATACACTCATAAGCTGCATAGTGTACCTTTGATTGGTAGAAGGTGTTTTAGATATTGCTGTCTCCTTTTTCTACATCGAGAAACAAATGGAACAGTTGGTGAAATTTAACCCATAATGCCTAGTCTCCATTTCTAGCATTGCAACACTAGGCTCCACTGTGGCCTAAATGAACCAAAAATTAGCAACTTCTCAAATTACAACAGAATATTATTAGTATGAATTTTCATTATCTATATATATATCAAGAATCTTTCCTTAATAATATGTTTTTTTGTGATTGTAGCAAGTTTATTTTATAAGCAACTGTGTGGTTGAACTAAACCCAATGCAGCTCCAGCAGCATGGTTACAAGATGCTTCAGCTATTTGGTTTTTGTAAGTAAGTTTAGATCTAGGCATAACCCAGACCCTGTCACACCATAAAATTTTATGATAACAGGAACTTGAAATTACATCTAGGCATAACCCAGACCCTGTCACACCATAAAATTTTATGTAATTTCAAGTTCCTGTTATCATAAAATTTGGAAAACGAATAAATAATTGTGTAACCCTAAATTTTTAAAACACTACATAACATAAGTTATATGGATACCGTAACTACTTCACACTCTTCAACAACATCAGACCTTTCCTCATTAACACTCTCTCTGATATAAAAAGCAAAAGCAATATGACTATGTGATTAGAAGAATTATTTGAAGGGCTAAGTTTAAAAAAAAGTGCATAGTATAAGTTATATGGATACCGTAACCACTTCACACTCTTCAACAACATAAAACTTTGGCTCATCAACACTCTCTTTGATCTAAACAACAGAAGTAACATCAAACAACTAAAATCATTAGGACTAATTGCAGAGATACTTGGTGACAATACCTGCAACAACTGCGAAGCTGTTGGTGGCTGAGACGTTGTCGCCTTTATGTCGTAGATCTAACAGAGGTGGAAGGAGAACGCCTTAGAAGTAGCGAAAATCGTAGCAGTGAGAACCCTAACGTGAAAAAGAACTTAAATAACAGAAAGTGAAATAACAAAACGCGCAGTATGTTATAATTTTAATGTTTACTAAAGGGGACCTTAGAGGGCGCTTGTGGAAAAAAAGCGCCCTCTAAAGGGGGCCTAAGAGGGCGCTTATGAAAGCACTCTCTAAGGCTTTCCAAAAGCGCTTTATAAACTGGAAATGCACATGGACTTATAGAGCGCTTTTTTAAAAGCGGCCTGTATTGTTGTCCCTCTATCTCCTTATTATTTTTTCGCTTCACCTTAGAGGGTGCTTTATTACAAAAGCGCCCTCTAAAGTGCGCTGTCTATTCCAGTTGTTCGCTCCTTATTTTTTCGCTTCACTTTAGAGTGCACTTTTGTAATAAAGCGCCCTCTAAGGTGCGCTGTCTATTCCAGTTTTTGGCGTAGTGACATGTTTTTGAAGGAAAAATGCCCAGGAGCACGAATCTGACCTCAATTTCTTTCAATTCCAAGTATATAGAAAGATACATGGATTTGAAAATTGAGGTTCATGATCTGAGTTGCTTCGATTTGACCTCAAAACAACTCAATCTTGGTGCCTACATTGGTAAAACTTCAGCCAACCAAAAATCAAAAAGAATGGTGAAGAATTGAGAGAGAATCGAAGCTCAAAGTTTCTAAAAAATCACCTTTGGGTAACTTCAAATTGGCTTGATTTCGATCTGAATTTGCTTGATTCTTCCTCCTCTTGCTTGCAGTGATCAATTGAAATGAGAAAGCCTATGAATCCTTGGAGTTTGAACTTCAAAATAGAAGGTGAAATTCAAACTCGATTTCAAAGAAATCTTCAAGGAATTCTATGGTGTGAGGTTCTGAGATCTCTTGGCAAAGCTTGGGCAAGGTGTGTGTGTTATTTATGAAGCAATGCACTTGTTTATATAGCCAACAAAATTCATTTTTGCACCCTTTGAATTTTTGAAAAAATTAGAAACCATAGTGCATGGATGCATGGGCAATGATTTGGACCTAAAGAATGATGCAATCCAACTTCAATTCATGCATAATGAGTATTGGAGTCATCACATGGAAGCATGCAAAGGGAAATGATCATTTGACTCCAAAACTTGCCAAAACAAACCCAACAAAGGAGCCATGTGAAAGACCCTCAAATCTTGTCCAAATGGAGTGATTTTGGACTTTTTGGAAAGGTGACATCGAGGGGAACAACTTTCATGTTGAACACATTTCCATTTGAAGCTTGGATCATGATGAATTTTGAGGTGGAAGTTTGAGAAATCAAACATATTTGAAAATTTTCTAAGTATCAAGTCAAATATCCACTTTTTCCACCTTGAATAACTTTTTCTATGAGCTTCAAATGGAAAACCCTCCTTCACCAAAGTTGTATCTATTTCAATACTCTTCAATTTGGTCACAAATTTTACCTCATTTGGATTTAGCATGAGGGAGTTATGCATTTTAGAAGTTGAGGAAAATTTCTTGTTCAATGGTAATGGTCCAAAATGACCTATAATGTTTCCTCTTGGAACATGCCTTTAAAAGTTGAATTTGAAGTTTATCAAAGGATCAAAGTTGGAGAGGACATCTTTAAATTTATCATGAAACAAAATGACCTATAATCTTTCACCATAAAAAATGTCTTTCCAAGCAAAACTAGCTCTTGACCTCAACATGAAAGTTGTTTGTAATGTCATAAGGAGTAACGTTTCTCTTGGAATAATTTTCATATGACAAAAGTTGTAGGATATAGGGTTTAGGGAACCCTAGTTTTGACCAGTTGACTTTCTCTGGTCAACTACCTTGAACCTACTTGAAAACTTGAAGTTATCTTGATCTTTGGGACTCATGGAAGATTATATATGTATAATATGATGTATAATGAAGTATCCACGGAAGAGACTAAAGGTCCACAGGAGTAAAATGTATTCCGTAAGGAAAACTCACTAGGGAGACAGAGACTCTGGGGATAAAAGTTGTGTGTAGGCCAGGCTATGACTTAAAAACTGCTGGAGACACAAGGGGAATTCCCATGAAAATAAACCAATGGAAATGATCGATTGGGGAACCAAGGAAATCTGCAGGGAAAAGGGGTAGATCAGAACAAAGCTGAAATACTCAAACCAAATAAGAAGAGACGATTCCACTGAGGAAATACACACTCAAACTCAAATGGGGAAGAATGGACTTCAATACAAAAGTACAAGAGATATATTATCTATTATCGGTTACTGGGTAGAAAGATAATACACTCTAACAGAGGGACATCCGTTACCGGTTAGGGTAAACATATCAAGGATGACTCGCTGAGAAAAAGAGGTGTATTCATTACCGGTTACTGGGTAAGAATAACCTACTGGGGAAACGGATCAAATAGGATTTACAACTACCAGTTACTGGGTAGAAGACCAACAAAGAGAGTATCTGTCACTGGTTAAAGTGAACATATACATGATAAACTCAAAGGAAGAATATTTGTCATCGGTTAGGATGAACATATCAAGGATAGACTGTCGGGGAAAAACAAGAATTATATCTATCAGGTACTGGGCAGAGTACCAAAGAGAGAATATCCGTCACCAGTTAGGATGAACATATCAATGATAAACTAAGCAGGGGAAAGTAGGAATTACAACTACCAGTTACTGGGTAGAATACCAACAAAGAGAGTATCTGTCACTGGTTAAAGTGAACATATCAAGGATAAAATCAAAGGAGGGATATCCATCATCGGTTAGGATGAACATATCAAGGATAAACCACCTGTGGAAAGAGGAAGAATATCCGTTACCGGTTAAGATAAACATATCAAGGATAAACTCTCTAGGAAATAAAATAGGGATTATAGCTACCTTCTTAATGGGTAGAAAACCAAAAAGGAGAGTATCCGTCACTAGTTAAAGTGAACATATCAAGGATAAACTCACTGGGGAAACATGAAAGCGAATCCGCTGGGGAAAACAAAGGAAGTAGGTTACATTTTACCGGGTATTGGGCAAAAGTAATGTACTCAATATTGAGAAGAATATTACCAGTTACTGGATAATAGACTCTTGGGGGACCAAAATATCTATCTAGGTAATAACTAGAAAGAAACGGTCAAACAAAGACTCAACCTAATGAGGATATAACTCAAGGGGAATGGTTCCATCCAAATAATTATCTGGGAGGAAATTGAAATAATAGTCATCCACGAGGAAATAACTTAGTGGGGAATGAGAAAGGTTAAACTCTTTTTGCTTAAGGGGATGACACTCTATAATTGGAGGAGGACAAATACACACTAAATCTGCATGGGGAAATAATATCACCGGAGCAGGGGATCAGAAGAAAAATCAAATGCGATAAAATGCATAATGATTTATCTGATGCTGCGTTTTAAGCATAAACATGTATGTATATGATTATGATTATGCTGACAAAACAACACGAAGGATACAAATAACAAAGATTTGAATCATCACTATAATACTCGACTAATCTCAACATGATGGAAACACCAACTGGAGAATCTGCTAGGGATGAAAATAAATCATCTGGCTCTGCATAAATCAACTATGGTTGGGAAAGACATGGAAAACATGTTTTCAATCAATTATGACAAACTCTAAGGGGAGAGAGCACTGCTGAAGGATGACTAATCAAGCATGCCGAGGATAGAGAAAGGATCTACCTAGGATCAAAATTTTCAATACTGCGGGGAATTTTAAGTCAACACCATTTTAAATGGGAGACAACCTTGCAGGGGAAAAAAAATCAAATACTGCTCAGAACTAAACACTACCGGGAAAGAGGGAACTTCTATCAGAAGATGAACTCCGCCGGGGAATACAAGAGATAAAACTCTGCATGAGGATTTAAGCAAATTGCTGGGGATGCTATGACCAAGATCGTCACGTTCCTCAATAATCATCGAATTCTTCTTGGAAATTGTAAAATAAACCAATTCCAAGGCAAAGATAATCGGATCTGATTCACACAAAGGAGAAACTACCGCAATTATGCAACATAATCAAATGCAAAATAGAAACCAAATAAAGGCTATGGATCTCCAGGGTCCAATCACAAATCACTAAAAGGGGGATACAAAACATGAGCACCTCAGTTGGGGAATATGGATTTGAAAAAGGGACCGGTCGTCAGCTAAACTAGGGATAAAACTCACCAACTCTATTGGGGAGAGGAGATTATTCAGGTAAAAACTCATCAACCAAACTGGGGAAAAATGACGAATTGTTGGGGAGGAAAAGAATTACCATACCAACTACTTGGGGGAAAGACCAACAATGCTCCACACTCCAAGACTTACCTGTTCTTAGATCGTTGTTGATATTTCTTGCTGAAACCAATCATTTTTAAAGTGAATGTTTTTATTATTTTTAAGAAAAATAATTATTTATTAATTTATTTCAAAATTATCATCATAAAAATTCTATTTTATTTAACAAAAATAAATAAGAATAGAAACAATTGGATAAAAGCTCAACTTTATTTAATAGAATAGTAGTCCGTAAATGACGAGACTCCATGGATCTTTATAAAGTTTGAAAATGGTAATTTACAGGGAAAAAGGCTACATTGAATACAATGAACACTACCCCCCTACCAAATTTTAAAATCCACTACGCTCTTGTCTTTGGTTGAGAATGATGAACCAGAACCAAATGACTTTCTTCAAACTGTTTCAAAGATCAGGACCAGCTGGATGTAGTTACTTGTCATAATCCCTAATTTTTGCCTAGATTGCCCCAAGGTGGAGTATTCAATCTACTGGGATAAATCTTCTATTTTATGTCTCTAACTTTTGCGTGGATCGCCCTTTCGGGGTTTCAATCCACCGAGATGCTCATTTTTTCCTAAGCCTCCCTTTCGGGTTTTCAACTTAGCGAGTTGTTCTTTTCTTTTTTTAGGCAAAGTATTTCTTGACTACATCGACATTCACAGGATGCGTGAACTCTTCACCATCCATAGTTGTAAGGATCAAAGCACCGCCTTAAAAGGCTCTCTTAACAACATACGAGCCTTCATAATTAGGAGTCCATTTACCGCTAGTGTCAGGTTTGAAAGATAGAATCTTCTTGAGCACGAGGTCACCTTCTCTGAACACACGAGGCTTGACCTTCTTAGCAAATGCTTTCTTCATTCTCTGCTGATATAACTGACCATGACACATGGCAATCAATCTTTTCTCTTCAATCAAATTCAACTGATCATATCTGGTCTGGCACCATTCAGCTTCAGTCAACTTGGCTTCCATCAAAACACGTAATGATGAGATCTCAACCTCCCTAGGGAGCACAACTTCCATGCCATAAACAAGATAGAAAGGGGATGCCCCAATTGAAGTGCGGTTGGATGTATGGTACCCATGCAAAGCAAATGGGAACATCTTATGCCAATCTTTGTATGTCACAACCATCTTCTGAATGATCTTCTTAATGTTCTTATTTGCAGCTTCAACAACCCCATTCATCTTTGGTCTGTAGGGAGAAGAATTATGATGCGCAATCTTGAAGTCTTTGCAAAGAGCTTCCACAATATTATTATTCAAGTTATATCCATTATCAATAATGATCTTTCTTGGCACACCATAACGATATATAATCTGATTCTTGATAAACCTTACAACAACTTGCTTGGTCACATTTGCGTACGATGCCCGTTTGAAGCTTTGGGATCAATCATGCCAATCATATCAATTCCCCACATGGAGAAGGGTCGTGGAGAGGAAATGACATTCAATAGTGTCAGAGGAACATGAATCTTATCTAGATAAATTTGACACTTGTGACATTTCTTCATAAACTTGCAACAGTCAGATTCCATTGTCAGCCAATAGTAACTTGCTCTCAACATCTTCTTTGCCATAGCATGTCCATTGGAATGGGTATCTAAGGAACCTTCATGGGCTTCAGTCATCAACAGGTCTACTTCATGTCTATCCATGCATCTGAGCAAAACCATATCATAATTTCTCTTGTACAGCACATCGCTATTCAGGTAGAAGCTGCCAGCTAATCTTCTCAAAGTCTTCTTATATTTCAAAGATGCCCCAGACGGGTAAATCTGACTTTGGAGGAAACATTTGATATTATAATACTATGGATTTTCATCTATGACTTCTTCAATGGCAAATACATGGGCTGACCTATCAAGACGCATCACAGTCAAATTGCGAAATTCATTCTAAAATTTCACCACAATCATGGAAGCCAATGTTGCAAGAACATCTTCTATACGGTTTTCATCTCGAGGGATATGATGAAACTCAACCTTTGTAAAGAAAGTTGATATCCTCCTTGCATAGTCTCTATATGGTATCAAACCAGGTTGATTTGTCTCCCATTCACCTTTGATCTGATTCACAACCAAAGTTGCATCTCCATAGACGTCAAGATATTTAATTATGAGATCAATGGCCTCTTTAAGCCCCATAACACAAGCTTCATACTCAACCATATTGTTTGTACACTTGAAGGTCAATCTAGTCTTAAATGGAAAATGAGTGCATTGAGGAGTAATAATCACTACCCCAATGCCATTATCGTACGCATTAATAGCTCCATCAAATACCATGCCCCAACGGGAACCAGGTTTTGGCCCTTCTTCAAGCAATGGTTCACCATAATCTTTCATCGTCAAGTTCAAAATCTCTTCATCAGGAAAATCATACTACACTGACTAATAATCTTCAATCGGTTGGTGAGCCAAATGGTCAGCCAAGACACTACCTTTAATAGCTTTCTGAGATCGGTATTCAATATCATACTCAGATAACAACATCTGTAACGGGAAATCCTCCCAATTAAAGCAGGCTTCTAAAAAATGTACTTGATTGGATCCATTTTGGATATCAACCAAGTAGTATGATTCAACATATACTAGGGCAGACGCTTAGCAACCCAAGCCAGTGCGCAACATGTCTTTTCAAGCATAGAATACCGAGTCTCACAGTCGGTGAACTTCTCACTGAGGTAGTAAATTGCATATTCTTTCTTTCCAGATTCATCTTGCTGACCAAGAACATAACCCATACCATCATCAAGCACAATCAAATACATGATCAACGGTCTTCCTTCAATAGGTGGAGACAGAATTGGAGGTTCAAGCAAATACTCTTTGATATTAAAAGCTTTCTGGAAGTCTTTGGTCCAATCACAAGACTGATCTTTCTAAAGAAGCTTGAATATAGGCGCACATGTGGCAGTGATATGCGATATGAATCTTGAGATATAATTCAAGCGGCCGAGAAAACCTCTGACTTGCTTCTCAGTTTTGGGCACATGCATTTCTTGTATTGCTTTGACCTTGGTGGGATCAACTTCAATACCCTTCTCACTGACAATAAAGCCCAATAACTTACCAGAACGAACACCAAAGGTACACTTATTGGGATTCAAGCGGAGTTTATATTTCCTCAAACGCTGGAATAACTTCAACAAATTCTCAACATGTTCTTCTTCATCACTTGATTTAGAAATCATATCATCAACATAAACTTCAATCTCTTTATGCATCATATCATGAAAAAGAGTGGTCATAGCTCTCTGGTACGTTGCACCAGCATTCTTTAAACCGAAATGCATCACTCTATAACAGAATGTTCCCTAGGGTGTAATGAATGTGGTCTTCTCCATATCTTCAGGTGCCATCTTGATTTGGTGGTAGCCGGAAAATCCGTCCCTAAAAGAAAAGACTTTGAATTTAGCTGTATTGTCTACCAACATATCAATGTGTGGCAGAGGGAAATCATCTTTCGGACTGGCTTTATTCAATCTCTATAATCAACACACATACGAACTTTTCCATCTTTCTTCGGAACAGGCACAATGTTGGCCACCCATTATGGATATTCGAAGGTAACAAGAAAACCAACATCAATCTGCTTCTGTACTTCCTATGTGATCTTTACTGCCATATCAGGATGAGTTCTTCTTAATTTCTGCTTGATCGGTGGGCATTCTGGCTTCAACGACAATCTATGCTCCACAATCTCAGAATCCAACCCAGACATATCTTGATAGGACTAAGAAAACACATCAGAATAATCTCGAAGAAGATCAATCAACCCCTTCTTAGCTTCTGGACACAATTGAGACCCAATCTTGACTTCCTTCACATCATCATCGAAACCCAAGTTGACTAATTCAATATGCTATTCGAACGACAAAATGGTTTTTTCCTCGTGCTCAAGCAAACGAGATAACTCATCAGAGAAGTGAAGTGCAAACAAATATTATGCAGATGGAAGATTATTATTTATTTATGTTTTTTGTGATTACAATTTTCAGAAAAAACAAAAAGTAAAAATAAAATATCATAGATGTGGATGAATAAAATTGTATTTCATTGATGATAGTAATAAAAATGCCCAACAATGTTCATTTCTCCTTTAGGCATATGAGAAGGATTTTTCTTAAAGATAATAAAAACAAATTACTTAGAACGATAAATGACAACATGAACATCAACAGCAACCCAATTGTTGCAAATCTGGCCATGCGTCATAAAGTTGGCGCAAGCTTCGTCTTCATTACCATTGTCTTCAATAATGGAAGCTGAGTGCTAATCATTCTCATGAATGAACCCTCCACTACAGAAAATTGGTTGCATAACTTTGGCTTTGACGTTGAACGGTCCTGGTTGAAATCGTAGCCCGACTCTGTTCTTGTTCTCGGCGACTTCCACAACACGGCCCCACTTATCAATACTGCTAACCTGAATAGCCTCTTGTGCATCTTTCAAAGAAAACATGGGTGCCCCAGTTCTCTTTAACTCATTAGCAATAGATAAGGCTTGGAACGAAGTTCCAATCTCCTCCTCAACATCAACATACGTGAAAGATGACAAATGGCTTACCGATAATGCCTTCTCTTCACCAACACCGACAAGCTTACCGTTCTTCACAAATTTCAGCTTTTGGTGAAGAGTAGACGTCACCGCTCCAGCTTCGTGAATCCATGGCCTTCCCAACAAGAAGCTATAGGTCGGGTGGATATCCATCACTTGAAAAGTAATATGTAAATCTCTCGGACCTATCTTAACCGAAAGGTCCACTTCTCCAATGACAGTTTTACGATAACCGTCGAACGCTTTGACAACTACGCCATTGTACCTCATTGGGGCACATTGATAAGAGAGTCTAGACAAACTTAGTTTTAGTAACATATTCAATGATGACCTAGTGTCAACCAACACATTGGACAAAGCGTCCTCCTTGCAATTTATCGAAATATGCAGTGCCAAATTGTGATTCCTGCCTTCCTCGGAAAGCTCTTCATCATAAAAACTCAAATTGATACAAGAAGTTATGTTGGCAACTATATGGTCAAACTGATCCACACTAACATCATGCTCAACATATGCCTGTTCCAACACTTTCTACAATGCCTTTCTGTGCGCTTCGGAATTCATTAGCAATGATAGCATGGAGATCTTTGACGGCGTCTAGAGCAGCTGCTCTACAAAATTGAATTCACTTATCTTGATTAACCTTAACACCTCATCATCATCGTTAGTCTTCAATTTGCTGGACTCACCAGACTGACACATTGGAGCACTAACCGGATTCACTAAAGGAATTTCCATTTTCTTCCCTATGGAAACATCTTCTACCACTTTAGGAAAGACTGGACTGAACACACGACCACTATGGGTGACCTTTGTTATATCTGTGATATTCACCACTGAGTATGCAACTGGAAGAGGAACCTTTTGACCATTTTCAATCATAGTGGCATTATACTGATATGGCATAACTTTATCGGACGCATAAGGGAAGGGCCCGCTAACCGTATAACCAACGACGATACCGATCTATTGACATTGTTGCTGCTGCTACCATCAATCTGAATGGCTACCCGCGCAGGGGTCTTAAACACCGGTACAATGACATTCACATCATCTCCCATATCCCTTGATTGTGGAATCTGGATCACATTCTCATTCATCAACTTCTGGATATTGTAGCGGGGTATTCGTTACCTTTAGATTTATTGACTAAATCAAAATTAAGTCATACAATTTGAGTCGCCACCGCACTTCTATTTATCCAAAGGAAAGGTTGGAAAGCGAACAAAAACGGAGAAGTTTTATCAAATCAAAAACTAATAAAAATGTCAGAGATCTGGGTAAGGGGGTTGGTTATGCAATGGGAAGGTTTGAAGCACCCAAAACATCCTTAGTACTGTAAGGGAGCCCTTTTTGCAAAGTTGTATGGGAGGTTAGTATTTGTGAAAATATTTGTGCAAACAAGATTGGGGAGATGAGAAAAGAATATACAAATTATTTACAATTTTGTTGTTTGAATGGATAAACCCATTGCCTACGTACCATCACAAAGGTAGGATCAAAACCTCGTAGTTCGGGGTAAAAATCTCAAAATAAGGGTGAATTGATTTGTCAAAAGCCTTAAGGTCTTTTCTTATCAAAGGGAGAAAACTCAACCTAAACCAACAATCCACCATGTGAAGAGAGCTTCAACATACTAGTGAGGGATCCACCCTATAATAAGTATGGAAGACTTATAGTCCAATCACTAAGGATAAGGTGAGGTTTACATCAACCACTATGATAACTCAAACCTATGTCTAATGTTTATGAAAAGGTTTTAACAAAGGTGGTCATTGGAACCACAAAAATCACTTGTAGTGAGTTGTATTTACAAGTCAGAAGTATTCACAAAAATGAATTCAAAGTTGACTTAAGATTCATTCAAAATAAGTATTAATGGAAAGAGTTTGAAAAATGAAAGGCATAAGGCCTAGGTTTCTAATTTGAAAACAATGTCAATGTTTGCACAAAAATGAGTTTGGCTTGGGTTAGAGTGGAGAGAATTAGAGAAGGGCTAGTCCTAAACATGCAAAGATGAGAGAAGAGAATAAAACCCTTGGAGTTCCTTTCTCAAGATCATAAAGATGATTCAAGATGCTCCTTTCCTTTGGACTTAGCAATTAACTCAAGCAATCAAACAAATATTCAATCAAGCTCCTAGGATCTCCATTTGGCTTGTCTCTCTTAACTTGGATGCTTATGACAATGGTCCCTCTAACTATCTCAAGTTTGGGATCCCTATCATACAAGAACAAACAATCAAAAAGTTCACAATGCAATAAGAGGAATGGACAAAGAGAGAGTTTAGATTAGGGGTCCTTTCAAGTCAACTTCAAGATTTCGCATTCTAAAGGCATGAGGCCTAGTTGCTCTTCCACAAAATTAGCATTCTAAAGGCATGAGGCCTAGTTGCTCTTGAACTCCATTAAGTATAGGTGAGGTCCTAATTCTAAGTACTTTCTCCTTTTTGCATTGGGTTCACACAAACAAAGACAAAACAAGCACAAGGCAATAATATATTTACACAATAATGTGCTCAAGTGAGCAAAAGGAAAATAGCATAAACATAAATATGAGCTCAAGTGAGCAAAGGGAAAAGACAATATGAATAAATGAGCAAGAAATAAAATTGCATTAAAATAAATTACAAGAATTAAATGCTTGAATTAAAAGTTAGTAATTAGTAATTAGTGTTAGTGTGCCATAAGGCAATTTAGCGCTATGTTAAGCAATCGTAAGTGGACTAATGTAGTAATCACACCTATCTGAGGCCGATCAATAAAACTATAGGCAAATAAACACAAGTTAGAGATCATGACTAGTAAGCCAAGCTCCTACGACTTGCCATGCCAAAAGAAAAGAAGAATGACCTTGTATGGATTTCAGGTTCTTTGCTTGACCAAGAAGCAACCTATCTTGGACACAAAGCAACTCACTTGATCTTTGATCAAGTTGAGTTTGATTTGGATCAAAGAAGGTCAAGCCTCTCATATGTCAAGGCTAACCACAAATCATTAACTCATTGGTCCAAAGAAAAAGAAAAAGATGAGAGATGAAGATGGAATGTACAAAATGAAAATTCAAATGACATAACCAAAACACAATGATCAAATGTGAATGGAATCAACATCAATCAATGATAAACAGAAGTGAAATGAAGATTAGAAGTCAAGAAAGGTCAAACATATTTTTGCCATTTTTTGGAATTAAAATAATACATAAAATAAAATGAACAAAGTAAGGTCAAACTTCAAATCCAATTCAAATCAACTTGGATAAGTCCAATTGGATCATCATAAGTCTAACATGGTCAAACAAGGTTTGACAAATTTTCTCAACATTTTTTTGAAACCAAAAACTATTTTTAAACAATTAAAAATGAAGGAAAATAACACAAATGGACTAAAATCTCAAATAAATCTCAAATCAATTAAGAAATTGATGAGAATATTTTTCATAGATTTATCATCATCCATATGTATTAAGAAAATATTTTTGAAATTTTTGAATATCTAAAAGTATTTAAAATGAATTAAAAATAAAATAATTCACAAGAAATATTAAATGGAATCACAAAAATAATTAAAAATCAGATTATGAAACTAGATTTAAAAAGAAAACTTTTGCAATTGGTCCCATATTTTTGTGATTCCAAATAAAAGAGTTATGAATTTTTAAAAATAAATGGAATAAAAGGAAAATAAAATAGAAATAGAAAAATAGAAAAATCAGGAAGCGCACGATCCATCTCATTAATTGACATGGCCAACATCAACGGATTAGAGGCGCGCGCGCATCATGTACATGAGTCAAGCGCGAAACATAATGGATTTAAAAAGGTCAAACATAAGAAAGGCTGAGATTAGATCATAGGAGTTAGATCCAAGGGCCAAGGGAGTTCCACGTGGGGACGGTGGTGGAAACCACCGTCTTCTCTGGTGAGCAAACAGAAACCGACCACCAGTTGCAGGTTTTGCAACCTCAACCAAATTGCATGATCTTTATACCAAATTAAAGCTGGGGTGATGTACATCACCCCTGTAACCTTGGATTTCTCTCAAGATCCCTATGGAAGGAGAAATTTGAGATGGAAAATCCAAGTGTTCAATCTGAAATGCATCAATTCATGAAATTAAAGCCACCATTGGCTTGCCTCACACACGAGGACTTAAAAGAACCAAACAAACACAAGCAAATCACTTCATATAAGGAGATTCAAATCAAAACAGCTGAGATGTAAACCTTTGAAGTGCAGCTTTGATGAGCACGATCCAAACAAACTCTTACTTGCAGCTTGATCTTGAGGTATGGTATGAGTGCAATGCTTAGGAATTAGTATTGAAGATCAACTGATTTTGTTGAAATTCAAACTTGAAAAGAGAAATGAAAATTCAAAATTCCTTTAGTGTGGTTGGGATTCAATTTCTGCAGAGCTTCAGGTTGATTCAAGGATGAGATTTCAATGAAGCGAGGCATGTATTTATAGATGGAATGCAAGCAAATGGAGTGCCAAAACCGTGTGCATGAAGCTTTGGATCCTCCATGCATGGGCTTGCACAGGCGCATGTGAGGCCCAAAAACTGATGGTTTTGCAAGATAGCATAATGAAATGATTTGGACGTGTGGTTTGAGTGGCAAATGCTTGTGCATGAAGTTTCATCATGAATTCCATAATTGGGCATACATGTTCTCCTCTTCGAAAGTAACTCTTATAAAATCCAAACATACGCATGTGAGTAATGGTTGGAAAGGTCTTGACATAAGGACCAAAAGCTATGTTGAACAAAAATCCATTTGGAGTTTGGAAAATTGTGAAAATTGCCCATGAAGTTTGATGTACAAAACATGTCTTTGAAAATTTTGTCAAAAGTGACCAACTTCAAGCCCTTATGTTTCAATGATGAAAGCCTCAAATGGAAAAACCTTCAACATAAAAATTGTAGATCTTTCCAAGATTATCAATTTGGATTTTTGAATCATTTGGATTTTTTATGAGAAAGTTATGAGCACTTGAAGTTGGACTTTTTCAAGATTCAATGGCTTTGGTCCAAAGTGACCTATAATGTTTTGTATTATGACATGTACTTCTTTTAGGATTATGAAATTTTGTACAACATAAAAATTGAAGTAGACATCTTAAGATTTCCAATGAAATTGGTATCACCTCAAAATCATGAAAAATGAGTGAGTTAGGTCCTTGGGAAGTTGACCCAAAATTAGGGTTTCAATCAAAATGACCTATAATGTTTTGAAATGAATGATAACCTTCCATGTTTCAAATGAATTTTTAATGAACATGAAAGTTGTTCATATGGTTCTTAAGAACAATTTTGCTTTTGGGGTCATCTTCATTTGACAAAAACATCAAAAGTTAGGTCTCAGTGGATTTCAATTTAGTCAGATGACTTGACTGGTCAACTTCTCAAGTCCAAACTTCAAATCTTGTTGAATGAATTATTGAGGGTCATCACATAGGCTCATATATGCATAAATCTATGAATGAAAGAACTTCCCTTGATTGAATTTGATCATAGGTTGAGGTTGCTTCATGAGCAAGGCACAGTCAATGCACAATTGAATTAGGGTTTCCTTGGGAAACAATCCTTAAGCCCTTTGATCAAATTGACAAATTGAGATACTTGGGAGACATATATTATGATTGAGAGTTTTGAGAACCTTGGGAAACAATCCTTAAGCCCTTTGATCAAAGAGACGAATTTTGGTCCATAAGAGATCTCATGATGCAAATGTATGTATGCAAAAGTTAATACTCTATGGGGATATACAACCACAAAGACAAAGAAATCCGGAGAAACTGAGAATCCAAAGGATTAATACACTCACTAGGGAGGCAGAGACTCTGGGGAGAAATAAGGGTAAAAATGCGTGAGCAGGTCACGACTTGAAACTTGCTGAGAGACACGAAGGGATTCCACGAAAATAAATCAATGGAAAGACTCGAGCTGACGCACAAATGCATGTATTGGGGAAAATGCCAATATAACAAAAGTATCCACAAAGGATACTTTGGATAAAATCCGGACTCAGGTGGGAAAATCCACTAAGGGAACTCAGCTGAGGAAACAGAACAATGAGATATTACCGGTTATTGGGTAATAAACTAAAAGAGAGACATGTGATCAAAAACCGGTATAAGGGTGAGAGAACAACATGCTCAGGGAGAAAGAATATCTAAGACCGGTATAAGGGTGAGAGATATCTATCATCCAAACATCTGAGGAAAACCTAAAAGGTAGATTTCAACTCAGGAAAATCTGACTCCACAAGGGACAAAAAGTCATAATAGGGAGCAGAAGGAAGGAACACCAGGGATACCGGTTACTGGGAATATAATAGGTGACCAACTAGGCGTGAATTGGGGAATATTTCCAAGACACTCATCATCCGAAAGGATGGCTAAAAAAGCAAACTCGATTGCAGGATGGGCATTCGATTCCATAAGGAAATACGAATCTTACTCATTTGGGGAAGAAAAGACTTCGACTAAAGAGCGCGTGAGATATATTATCTATTACCGTCAGAACATAGATAACATACTCGCATGGAAGATTATCCACAAATGGTTACTGGGTTAATAAAGGATAGATCGACCGAAAAGAAAGGACATCGGGATACCGGCTACTGGGTATAACATGATGACCAATCCAAAGGAGAAACAATCACTACCAAACAAAGGGTAAATGAAAGATGACTCACTGGGGATACATTGACGAGAGCAATGACCCAGGAGATATATCACCGGTTACTGGATGGTATACTCAAAAAATGAAGGAATATCAATATCGAATATTGGATAAAGATAACCAACACAGAGGGAATTACATCTACCGGTTACTGGGTAGAAAACCACAGAAATATGACTTACAACTACCGGTTACTGGGTAGAAGGCCACAACATCCGCTGGGGAGAAAATGAACAATTACTGTTTACTGAGTAATTGATCACCTGAACCACAGGGAACTGCAGGGGAAATAATAAGGAAGGGGTCAATCTAGGAACAAACTAGAGAGATACAATGAAGCAAGGCTCAACCCGATGAGGATATAACTCAGGGGAGTAATTCCATCCTAATACATATTTAGGGAGGGAAATGAAATAATAATCATCCACGAGGACATAACTCAGTGGGGAATATAGAAGGAAAGATAGACACTTTATGCCTACGGGGCTGACTCTATTTGGAGAGATCAGACACAAGAATCTGCTTAGGGAAGAATATTTCACCAATTGCAGGAGATAACAAGCAAAGATATATGGCAAAGGATGAAACATGAATATCTGAATGCTATGATTATGCGTGTATATTCGTGGTTTATGTATGATTAATGCTGACAAACAGAAATATCTAACACAAACAGGTCCAAGAATCAATGGACAGACATCCAGTACAACATCTCAAAAGAGAAGGCCAGGCCCACAGAAGGAAATCCACTCCTGGTAGGGAGCACCAAATGCCAGGAGATGTAGACTGCAGTTGGGGATCAAGCAGAGTCGCTGCCGGGGCAAAGACCACCGTTGGGGATCAGAAACCGCTGTTGGGGATAAGCAAAGGATCACAGCTATCAACTGCCGGGGATCTTCCAACAGTTCTCGGGAACATGCAGATATATTGATAAGATCTGTCATAGAAGAACTCTATTGGGGATCTTATCAGGGGATGATGTGAAAATCTATGGGGAACAACCGCCAACAGAAACACATCAATCAAGCATTCTCTTCTAACTGCTGAAGAAACATCTCTACTACCGGGAGAAGGAACAAACTGTTCCGCTGGGAAAGCTATAGAGTCATCTCCAGGGATTTGCTGCTGAACAGACAAAACACTTCCTTTCATCTGCCGGAGATACATCTCTATCAAGAAGAAAGAACCAACGCTACGCTGGGGAAGGACACAACATCTTCACCACCAGTCCTGCTAGGAGGAAACTTTCCAATAAGGAGGGGAAAACAAATTACCAGGCTCTGATCAGGCAACTCCACTAGGGAAGACTGAAGGCGATCATACTGGGGATAATCTGCTGTGAGCAACTCTACCAGGGATGAGTTGTAAGCAACCTGCCGAGGAGAGACTACAAGCCAACCTGCTGAGGATTTCCACTCATGTTGGGAATTCCTGCCTGCTCTGCGGGAGATTTCCACTTACGATGAGGGAGGACCAATTCCTCGAAAGTAGATAGCATATCAATTTTTTTATCAATCTATAAGGGATTTTAGGTCAGTCCACACAAGGGATGACAACCATATAATTGATAAAACACAAATTCTAGACTCAGACTCTTTGGGGATCTGAGGATGGAGGTATACACATCTCCCAAAAGATCAAGGCCAAAACTCCAGATTCCCTAGGGACTTGATGATGTATCACCTTTCTCTGCGCTCACGGAGGAGACAACCTGAAAGATGATGAAGAGAAAACAAATATGCTAGGAATATGAACAAATGTCTTACCCTTTTGGAGATCGTACTATCCTTGGGAGAGCACTGAAGATAATCCATATATCCTTTCAATCATTGTGAATGTTCACTTTGTTTAAAAACAATTTTACAAAAACTTTATTTATTTAAAACAATGATATTTATTAATTAAAACATGAAAACATTTGTTGAACAGGAACAAATAAGAGTGCAAAGAATTGGATAAAGGCTCAAATTTATTTGATGGAATGGTAGTCTGCAAATGGCGAGACTCCATGGGTCTTTACAAAATTTGAAATTTGTGATATATATTGGAAAAAGGGCTACATTGAACATAATGACCATTTCTCCACCAACTATGAATCCAATGTATTTGAAGCTTTAGTTGACGATGATTGAGCGAAAATCTTTGACAGACGATAGCTGTAGAACAAAGTCTTGTCAGGATGCAGTTACTTGCCAAAATCCATAATTTTTGCCTAGATTGCCTCAGGGTGAGGTACTTAATCTAGAGGGATGTATATATTCATTTTTTTTATGTCTCTAATTTTTTCCTGGATCGCCCTTTCGGGTTTTCAATCCACCGAGACGCTCATTTTTGCCTAAGCCACCCTTTTGGGTTTTCAACTTAGCGAGCTATTATGTTTTTATTTTAGGCGAAGTATTTCTTGACTGCATCTGAGTTCACAGGACGAGTGAAATCCTCCCCATCCATAATTGTAAGTATCAAAGCACCGCCTGAAAAGGCTCTCTTAACAACATATGGACCTTCATAGTTTGGAGTCCACTTGCCCCTGGAATCGGGCGCGAAAGACAAAACTCTCTTGAGCACGAGGTCGCCTTCTCTGAACACACGAGGCTTGACCTTCTTATCAAAGGCTTTATTCATCCTTTGCTGATACAACTGACCATGGCACATGGCAGTTAATCTCTTTTCTTCAATCAAATTGAGTTGGTCATAACGACTCTGAACCCATTCAGCTTCAGTCAACTTAGCCTCCATCAAGACTCTCATTGATGGGATCTCAACCTCCACGGGGAGCATAACCTCCATGCCGTATACAAGGGAGAAAGGGGTTGCCCCTGTTGAAGTGTGGACAGATGTACGATAGCCATGCAAAGCAAATGGCAGCATCTCATGCCAATCTTTGTACGTAACAACCATCTTCTGGATAATCTTCTTGATGTTCTTGTTAGCAGCTTCAACAACCCCATTCATCTTGGGTCTATAGGGAGAAGAATTATGATGTGCAATCTTGAACTCGTTACATAACTCTTTCATCATCTTGTTGTTAAAGTTAGATCCATTATCAGTAATGATCTTATCTAGCACACCATAACGGCATATAAGCTGGTTCTTAATAAACTTCACAACCACCTGCCAGGTCACGCTCGCATGCGATGCCGCTTCAACCCACTTGGTAAAGTAATCAATTGCTACGAGAATAAAACGGTGACCGTTTGACGCCTTTGGCTCTATCATGCCAATTATGTCAATTCCCCATATAGAGAAAGGCCATGGTGATGAAATAACATTCAGAAGTGTCGGGGGAATATGAATCTTATCCGTATAAATCTGACACTTGTGGCATTTCTTTACATATTTGCAGCAGTCAGACTCCATTGTCAGCCAATAGTAGCCTGCTTTCAACATCTTCTTTGCCATGGCATGTCCATTGGAATGAGTACCAAATGAACCCTCATGGACTTCAGTCATCAACAGGTCTGCTTCATGTCTATCCTCGCATCTGAGGAGAACCATGTCAAAATTCCTCTTATAAAGCACATCACCATTGAGGTAGAAACTGCCAGATAATCTCCTCAAAGTCTGCTTATCTTTAACCGATGCCCCAGGCGGGTAAATCTGGCTCTGAAGAAAACATTTGATATCATAATACCATGGCTTATCATCTTTCACTCCATCAACTGCAAATACATGAGCTGGTCTATCCAAGCGCATCACAGTAATATTGGAGACTTTATTCCATAATTTCACCATAATCATTGAAGCAAGTGTAGCAAGAGCACCTGCCATCCGATTCTCATCTCGAGGAATATGATGGAAGTCAACCTCGGTAAAGAAAGTTGAAATTCTCCTCGCATAATCTCTGTATGGGATGAGACCAGGCTGATTCGTCTCCCAATCACCCTTAATCTGATTAACAACAAGAGCCGAATCACCATAAACATCAAGATGCTTGATCTTAAGATCAATACACTCTTCCAAACCCATAATACAGGCCTCACATTCCTCCATATTATTCATGCATTTGAAAGTTAGCCTTGCAGTAAAAGGAAAATGTGTGTCCTGAGGAGTAATAATCACTGCCCCAATACCCTTTCCATATTGATTAACAGCGCCATCGAACACCATACCCCCTCGGTAACCAGGCTCTGGCCCTTCATCGAGCGTAGGCTCATGCAATCTTTCATTTTCAAATACAGAATCTCCTCATCTGGGAAGTCATACTGAACAGACTGATAATCCTCAATTGGTTGATGTGCCAAGTGGTCAGCCAAGATACTACCTTTAATAGCCTTATGAGCTCGATACTCAATATCATACTCAGACAACAGCATTTGCCAACGGGCAATCCTCCCAGTTAAAGCAGGCTTCTCAAATATATACTTGATTGGATCCATTTTGGATATCAACCAAGTTGTATGATTCAACATATACTGGCATAAGCGCTTAGCAACCCAAGCCAAAGCACAACATGTTTTCTCAAGCATTGAGTATCGAGACTCATAATCAGTGAACTTCTTACTCAAATAGTATATAGCATACTCTTTCTTTCCTGATTCATCTTGCTGACCCAATACACAACCCATAGAGTCCTCAAGAACCGTCAAGTACATAATCAATGGTCTCCCTTCAACAAGCGGAGACATAATCGGAGGCTCGGACAGATACTCTTTGATATTGTCAAAAGCCTTTTGGCAATCCTCGGCCCAATCATGACACTGATCTTTCCAGAGGAGCTTGAATATAGGCGCACATGTGGCAGTCATGTGGGATATAAATCTGGAAATATAATTCAAGCGGCCAAGAAAACCTCGGACTTGCTTCTCAGTTTTGGGCACAGGCATCTCCTGTATTGCTTTGACCTTGGCAGGATCAACTTCAATACCTCTTTCACGGACAATAAAGCCTAATAACTTTCCGGAACGGACTCCAAATGTACACTTGTTTGGATTCAGGTGGAGTTTGTACTTCCCCAAACGCTGAAAAAGCTTCAACAAGTGCTCTACATGTTCAACTTCCGTTCTAGACTTTGCAATCATATCATCAACCTATACCTCGATCTCCTTGTGCATCATATCATGAAACAAGGTAGTCACAGCTCCTTGATACGTGGCTCCGACGTTCTTCAAATCGAATGGCATCACTCGATAACAGAATGTTCCCTAAGGTGTGATGAATGTTGTCTTCTCCATATCCTCGGGTGCCATTTTGATCTGGTTAGAACCGGAAAATCTGTCCATAAATGAGAAGACATTGAATTTAGCTGTATTATCTACCAACATATCAATGTGTGGTAGAGGAAATTCATCTTTTGGACTAGCTTTATTCAAGTCTCGATAGTCCACACACATTCGGACTTTTCCATCTTTCTTAGGCACAGGCACAATATTGGCCACCCATTGAGGATATGTAGAAGTCACCAGAAACCCCGCATCAATTTTCTTCTGAACTTCTTCTTTAATCTTCACTGCCATATTGTAATACCCCAAAATTTACCCTTCATTTTTCCTGAAAAATAAAATAAAATAAAATAAAATAAAATAAATTAAATAAATAAAATATAACAATTTTTTTTTTGGACTTGGGTCTCCCTCATTTGAGCACACTACCCACGAAAATCAGTCTATAAATACTGAAGTTTCATAGAGGAAAACACACTTGGAGTTACACTGGGAGATTCACTGGAGAAAGATTTTGAGAGAAGGAAACCTAGGAACTACTCTGCAGCGACCTTCAGGCAGCCCTGAGAAGTTCACTCCGCCTCACACAAACCCTAGTATTACTTTGCAGACCCGGCCGTACCATTCAATCTTAATCAATCTCTCCAATCAGGTTTGCCATATATCCATCATCTTTATGCCTTTAATTTGAATGCTCTAAATGTATGAGGTATTATGGGTGAATTTGATGCCCTTTTGATGCATGTGTTTGACAAGAGGTTTAGGCCTCCTACCCCTGATTGCTTTTTGTGAGATTTTTGTGAATTTTGATGGAATTATTCATGTGGTTACATTTTGATTTAGGGGCAACTCTGGGTTACCCTATTTTGTTTCTCTAACCTGTCTTTGTGTTGCCATGGCATTGTTTTCCCTGGATTTCACCTTGTTTGTCTAACCTTTCTGTTGAGTTTTCGTGAGGGCTCACATACTCTTGCAGGGATACCATCCGGAGGTTTATCCTGTTTAATCGTATTGACTGATTTTCTTTGATGGTCTAGCTGGAGAGATCTCAGGGTTGCTAATCCTTTAATTGCTGTAACTTCGGATCTTTATCCGTGTGGTAATTTTTTCCTTTTCTCGTACTTTATCGCTTTCTTAGCTGGAAGACCTCGATAGGAGGAAATGTTTGAGCCCCTTGGTGGCATTTTACTTTGAGATACATGTTTTGTGTTTTGTATTCATATCCCCACATGTAGCGCGGTTCCTTCGTCAAGGACTGCCTGTTTTCCCTCGCGCATCCCAAACCCTAAAACCCAAAGCAACACGTTTACTCCTTCTACTACAGGCGAGTAAGTCTCCAAAGGTCGAGCATCCGGTAGATTGCGTAGTGACGTCGTTCGTCCAAAACCCAATCCACAACCCCGTAGTTAGCCGAACTACGGCTTGCTCTGATTCTCATTCCAGATGAGATACGTAGGCATAAGACGCGATGTCTTAGCGAGCACACATCCCCCCAACCCATAGGTCAGCCGAGCTACGAAGACTCTGATTCTCATATTCAGATGAGATACGTATGCAGTGGATGCGACATCCACGCGAGTCATTTCTCTTAACCTTTTTAGTAAATAAACACATTAGGTAAACCCACACCCTTTAGACAAAAACCACAAAAGTGGATCCCGTAGAGTACTACGGATGCGTAAGGGTGCTAATACCTTCCCTTCGCATAACCGACTCCCGAACCCAAGATTTGGTTGTGAGACCCCGTCTTGTCCTTTCCTTTTTCAGGTTTACTTCGAGCGTTTCCTTTCCCTCCTTTAGGATGAATAACGCACGGTGGCGACTCTTCTGTCTTTTTCTTTCGCCGGTTGTTTTTTTCGCGCACTGTATTTTTCAGGTTGCGACAGCTGGCGACTCTGCTGGGGACACTAAGAAGTTGACCTCTTGCTGGTCCATCTTCCCTAAGCGAGTCCCTCCTAGATTTTGTGATTTCTTGTTCATTGGGTGTTCATGCTTTTGTACATTTATTTACTTACTTGCTTGCATTCATCTGCTATATCTGTTGGAGCTATAGTTTGTTTGTTGGGATGGGATGTTCTATGAGAGATAAGCCCATTACCCAGGCTTGAGTGTACACACAGGTTTTAGAATGGATAATCATGAGGCTTGCGTGGCATGTTGCTACGTTAAGTCGTTTGTGAAGAACCACACCCAGACGAGGTTTCTTCTGGATACATTATGTCCTACGGATGTTCCGTAACGACATGATGTTCCTTTAGAAATCGTCGACTCTGGTGACCATTTCCCGAAAACTCAGTCGAGGCCTCTCCTCCGAGACGTGATTATGTTAGCTCTGGTGGGCGCATTCTCGCTGATCAGTCCGAGGACCCCGAGACTGGGAACTTGCTTTAGGATGTCCTGTTGAGGGGAGTCAGTGGAGGTCTTTTATCCCGTAATAATGCCAAACCTTCAGTGGTAAACGTATTATTCACGACTGAAGGGCTGAAGTTGACGAACTTCTGTTCTTAGAACCTACCAGTGAGGGGCGGGCTAAATTCAGGAAACCTTAACCTCCAACCAACCCGGTTTTCTGGAGCAGAGCTTTGATCTTGTATTATACTCCTCAGTGGTTTTCTCTTCAGACAGTGCAACCCGACAGATGTTCAAGCAGATACAGCAACCCTGATTGACATGCCACTGCATCGCATTCACATCATCACATCATTTTGCATTCATAATCATTCACACATGTTTATCCATTTCTATGGGGTTTATATCTTCTTCTTGATTCTAGTCGGGGTTTTCTTCTTATACTATTTATCAGATGTGAGACTGGAATCAAGGGGTTAGAATACCTTTTGGAATTGATAAACATGTCATTGCATTTGCATAGTCATCAGCATGTCTTGCATAACAGGTACCGCTGCAGTGTTCTCAATTGTTTGGTGTCCCACTAGCAGGATAGCTGACTCAGGCATTCACCGATACGGTACTCGAAGGAATCAACAGAGAGCGATGGAGAGCCTACAAGCAGAGCTCGCCGAGATGAAGATTCGCATGAATCAATTCATGGATTTGGTTCAAGGGGTGGCTCAAGGACAGCAGGAGCTTAGATTGTTGGTACAGAGGAATCCCCCTGCTCAACCAGAGACGGTGACTGATCCTCCAGCTGGAGAGGTTAACGGACCCAGTGGACCGGGGCCTACCCGGATCCCGCATGCCAACTCTGGTCAACAGCCCGTTCATGATAATCAGGACGATCAGTTCCCCCTACTTCAGGAAGACTTTGGCATGGGCCATGACATGGACCCGATGTTTAGAAGATTCGAAGAGAGGTTGAAGGCAGTAGAAGGACAATATCCTTTGGGAGTAGATGTTGCTGACTTGGGGCTGGTCCCAGGTGTAAGAGTGCCACAGAAATTCAAGGTACCGATATTTGACAAATACAATGGCAGCTCTTGCCCCAAAACTCACGTGCAAGCCTATTTCCGTAAAATGGTTGCATACTCTGATGACGAGAAGCTACTTATGTACTTCTTCCAGGATAGCCTAGCTGGGGCATCCTTGGAATGGTATATGAGGCTGGACAGAGCCCATATCCGCTGCTGGAGGGATTTGGCGGAGGCTTTCGTAAAGCAGTATCAGTATAATGCAGACATGGCTCCGGACAGAACTCAACTTCAGAATCTGTCTCTTAAAAGCAATGAGTGCTTCAGGGAATACGCTCAACGCTGGAGGAAGATAGCTTCCCGTGTTCAGCCTCCTATGTTGGAAAAGGAAATGGCCAACATGTTCATGAATACGCTGCCTGGACCTTATCTGGAGCGTCTGGTGGGATGCAATGCTTCTAACTTTGCTGATGTGGTCTCTACCGGAGAGAGGGTGGAGAATTACCTGAAGACCTGCAAGATCCAAAATGGAGGTGGATCTTCATCAGGGGTAAAAAAGTCGTTCGTTGGAGGGCATAAGCAGAGAGAGGGAGGAGTGAATTCTTTGGCTTCCTATCAGAACAGAGGTGTTAGAAGGAACAGTTTCCAGGATTATCGTCAACAACCGTATGTTGCGGCTGTGACCATTCCAGCTGCAGCACCACCACAACAACAACAACCGCAGCGTCAACCAGCTCAGTACCAACAGCAGCAACAACCGGGTAACAGACCCGCCTATCAACAGAGGCAAAGGATGATGGACCGGCGTTTCGACACTCTTCCTATGTCGTACGCTCAGTTGCTTTCTAGCCTTCAACAACTACAACTTGTGCAACTGCGCACTCTGGCTCCTCCTGTTGGTAGACTTCCGGTGGGTTACGACGCCAACGCTAGGTGTAGCTTCCACTCTGGGGTACCTGGCCACAATATTGAGAACTGCAAAGCTTTTAAGCACGTAGTTCAAGACCTCATAGATTCAAAGGCCATCGACCTTGCATCGGCTCCGAATGTCGTTAACAATCCCATGCCCCAGCATGGTGGTGCGAACGTTAACATGATAGAGGGAAAAGCCAAGTCCATTAAGGATGTGTTGAAGTTGAAGACTCCATTGTTGGATATCAAAGGATGCTTGCTGAAGGTCGATGTTTTCCCCGGTTGTGGGAAGGGTTGTTTGGATTGTGCCACTCAGAGAGGAGGTTGTTTGAAGCTACAGCAGGGTATCCAGGCCTTGCTCGACAAAGGTATCCTCCAGGTTGAAGATTTGTCTGTCCAAGAGTCTGTGGAAGGGGTTGAGGAAGAAGGGTTTGAAGATGCTACTGATGAATTCGAAGATGTTGTTCCTACTGATTCTGTGATCCATGATGATGTTGTCGCTGATATTCCAAACATGGCGTTTGATTCTGATGTACTTGCTGAACTTGATTCCGATGTTTCGGATGTGTGTACTTCAACGCCTCAGACTCATCAGGGGCCGATCACTTTCTCCAGTGCTGGCATCATTCAGTATGGTCAAGTCTCTGCAGTCAACGAAGAAGATGGGGATAGTGATTGTGATATTGACAACTGGGTGCGTCCGAGGATCCCGGGTGAAGTCATCAACAATTGGTCTTCTGAAGAGATTATCCAAGTCACTCTTCTTGAAGAGTAATTCTCTTTGTTTATTCATGCATATCCAAGTCTTACGTTCCGCCCGGGGCGTAATGACTCATTGTAGGGCCCATCTATGTGACACTTGCATTTTTTATCATAAATAAAGGACGTCTTTTTGCATTCAAATATTTCGTTCCCTGTCTTTCTATTTTTGCAGTTTTTCAAAATAAAAAAAATGGCAATGTTTTGTTTAGTTTTCACTTTTTGTTCACACTCATAAGCACATACCATCACTCATGCAGATGCACGTCACCGGATCCTATTGATAACGGTTCTGCTATGGCTCGCTTCGACTTTGAAAATCCAATCTTTCAAGCTGAAAAAGAGGGTGATGAAGACTGTGAACTCCCTGAAGAACTTGCCAGGTTTTTAAAACAGGAAGAAAGGGTTATTCAACCGTATCAAGAGCCTACTGAAGTGATTAATCTCGGCACTGAGGACGCCAAGAGAGAAATCAAGATAGGGGCTGCTTTAGAAGACAATGTGAAGAAATGGCTGATTGAATTGCTGCAAGAATACGTTGACATCTTTGCCTGGTCTTATCAGGACATGCCTGGGCTGGACACAGACATAGTGGTACACCGCTTGCCTCTCAAAGAAGGTTGTCCTTCGGTCAAGCAGAAGCTCAGAAGAACAAGACCAGAGATGGCTGTCAAGATAAAGGAAGAAGTACAAAAGCAGTTGGATGCAGGGTTTCTAGCAGTCACCAATTATCCGCCATGGGTTGCAAACATCGTCCCAGTACCTAAGAAGGATGGAAAGGTACGGATGTGTGTCGACTACCAGGATCTGAACAGAGCTAGCCCTAAAGATGATTTCCCATTACCTCACATCGATGTTTTGATGGATAATACAGCTCAGTTCTCGGTATTCTCTTTCATGGATGGCTTTTCTGGCTATAACCAAATCAAGATGGCACCAGAAGACATGGAAAAGACAACTTTCATAACCCCATGGGGCACCTTCTGCTACAAGGTGATGCCGTTTGGTCTGAAAAATGCCGGAGCAACATATCAACGAGCTATGGTAACTCTGTTCCATGATATGATTCATCATGAAATCGAGGTTTATGAGGATGATATGGTTGCCAAATCTCAGATAGAAGAAGAACATTTGGTGAATTTGCAGAAACTATTTGAGCGTTTGAGGAAATTCAAACTGAGACTTAACCCGAACAAGTGCACTTTCAGGGTGAGATCGGGAAAATTGCTGGGTTTTATCGTTAGCGGAAAAGGGATTGAGGTGGATCCCGACAAAGTAAAAGCGATACAGGAAATGCCAGAGCCAAGAACAGAGAAGCAAGTCTGTAGTTTCTTAGGGAGGTTGAACTACATTGCAAGGTTCATCTCTCACCTAACAACCACGTGTGAGCCAATTTTCAAATTGCTGAGGAAAGATCAGGCTATCAGGTGGAATGAAGATTGTCAAAGGGCTTTCGAGAAGATAAAAGAGTATCTGCAGAAACCTCCGATCCTTATACCTCCAGTTCCTGGGAGACCTCTGATAATGTACCTATCAGTGACTGAGAACTCGATGGGGTGTGTATTGGGACAGCATGACGAGTCTGGTCGAAAAGAGCATGCCATATACTACCTTAGCAAAAATTTTACCGACTGTGAAGTTAAATATTCGCAGCTTGAGAAAACTTGCTGTGCTTTGGCCTGGGCTGCTCGCCGACTGAGGCAGTATATGTTGAACCATACTACCTTGTTGATTTCTAAGATGGATCCAGTCAAATACATATTCGAGAAGCCAGCTCTCACCGGAAGGGTGGCTCGTTGGCAAATGATTTTAACAGAGTATGATATTCAGTACACGTCACAGAAGGCCATCAAAGGTAGTATTCTGTCAGACTACCTTGCCGAGCAGCCGATTGATGATTATGAGCCGATGAAGTTTGAATTCCCTGATGAAGACATCATGTTCCTCAAGATGAAAGACTGTGAAGAGCCAGTTGTTGAGGAGGGACCTGATCCAAACGAAAAGTGGACTTTGTTGTTTGATGGGGCTGTCAATGCTAGAGGAAGTGGAATTGGTGCTGTCATTACAACTCCGAAAGGTGCCCACATACCTTTCACCGCTCGTTTGACTTTTGAGTGCACAAATAATGAAGCTGAGTACGAGGCATGTATCTTGGGTATTGAGCAAGCCATTGATTTGAGAATCAAGACTTTTTGACATCTTCGGAGATTCAACTCTGGTGATCAATCAAGTGAATGGTGATTGGAATACTCTCCAACCTACTCTGGTCCCCTACAGAGACTACACGAGAAGACTGTTGACTTTCTTCACAATAGTAAAATTGTATCATATACCTCGTGATGAGAACCAGATGGCAGACGCACTTACTACTCTATCCTCCATGATCAAGGTAATTCGTTGGAACCATGCTTCCAGGATCGATGTGATGCGCCTTGATAGGGCCGCATATGTGTTTGCTGCTGAACTGGTAGTCGATGACAAGCCCTGGTATCACAATATCAAGTGCTTTCTGAAGAATCAAGAGTACCCTGCAGGGGCGTCCTACAATGACAAAAAGACTTTGAGAAGATTGGCAGGCAGTTTCTTCTTGAACAAAGACGATGTGCTGTATAAGAGGAACTTCGACATGGTTTTGCTCAGATGCGTGGACAGACACGAGGCGGACATGTTAATGCAGGAAGTTCATGAAGGTTCCTTCGGTACTCATGCCGGCGGACATGCAATGGCTAAGAAATTGTTGAGAGCGGGTTATTATTGGATGACCATGGAGTCAGATTGCTTCAAATATGCTCGGAAGTTTCATAAATGCCAGATTTATGTTGATAAGGTGCATGTACCGCCAAATCCTCTAAATGTGATGTCTTCGCCGTGGCCGTTTTCTATGTGGGGCATTGACATGATTGGAAAGATTGAGCCGACTGCTTCCAATGGGCATCGCTTCATCCTTGTTGCCATCGACTATTTCACCAAGTGGGTCGAAGCAGCGTCGTTCGCGAATGTCACCAGATATGTGGTTTCCCGTTTCATCAAGAAAGAAATCATTTGTCGCTATGGGATTCCCGAAAGAATCATTACTGATAATGGTTCTAATCTCAACAACAAAATGATGAAGGAGATGTGTCAGAACTTCAACATTCAGCATCACAATTCTTCCCCTTACCGCCCTAAGATGAACGGCGCTGTTGAGGCGGCAAATAAGAACATAAAGAAGATTGTGCAGAAGATGGTCGTCACGTACAGAGATTGGCATGAGATGCTACCCTTCGCCTTGCATGGGTACCGCACTTCAATACGTACATCGACCGGGGCAACCCCTTACTCCCTGGTGTATGGTATGGAAGTTGTCCTACCTGTTGCAGTGGAGATTCCTTCTCTAAGAGTCTTGTTGGATGTCAAGTTAGACGAAGCCGAATGGATTCGGACAAGGTTCAATGAGTTGAGTCTTATCGAAGAGAAGCGAATGGAAGCCATTTGTCATGGGCAGTTGTATCAGAGTCGGATGAAGAGAGCCTTTGATAAGAAAGTGCATCCTCGTTGTTTCCAAGTTGGAGATTTAGTGTTGAAAAGGATCCTTCCTCCTCAGACAGATCACAGGGGCAAATGGACTCCTAACTATGATGGACCGTATATTGTCACCAAGCTTTTTGATGGTGGGACCTTAATGCTTGCAACTATGGATGGTGAAAACTTCACTTCCCCTGTGAACTCAGACGCAGTTAAAAAATACTTCGCATAAAATAGACCCGCTGGACAGTAAAAAAAATAGTCCAGGCAAAAATGGGCATCCCGACGAACCAAGAAAATGAAAAGGTTCGGGCAAAAATTAGGGATTAAAAATGAAAAGATCGTACACCCGGTAAGTTGAAAACCTGAAAAGGAAACTTAGGCAAAAATGGGTATCCCGGTGGATTGAAAACCCGAAAAGGGCGATCCAGGCAAAAGTTAGGAATTAAGCGAATGACTGCGTTCTGAGTTAGTTCTGAATCTCATCTCATGTCGATGACTGGAAATTTTCGAAAGGTAGGAAACAGTCCAATCACCTTTTCAGAAGGCTGATTATCTGGAGGATCTTAAAGACGGGCAAGTCATAGCAGAATTGGAACCCAATAGAAATCCATTTCACATTGCCATTAGATTAATTTCTGTTTTTATCTTTTGTGCGATTACCTCTTTCCAGGGATTGCTTCCTGATGTAAATGCATATTCATAGGCCATTCAATCAATAAAATCATGTTATTCAGTATATCTCTGTTTTCATTTTCATTTTACTATTTTGTTTGCAAAAATGACGTCCGAATTTTTGATAAACATTGCATCATGACACATAAGGGCTTTACAGGTACATGCTTAATAAACATTTAAAATTGCTGTAAATTTTAAGTGCTTTGGATCGTCTATTCAGAACAGATACCCTCGGGGCATTTCCTTAAAATCCCCTTGCAGATGATCGTGAATATCTTCCCCAGTGAGGTCGCCAACAGACGAATCTGGTGTCTTATCCCTGCAGAGCTGATCAGAGTGTTGGATTCTTCAATCCCCAGCAGGTTCTCACCACCGTACTTCCCCAAGCGGTTGTTTCAGAATATACACTCCCGAGTAGAGTTGACAGTACCAGATTGTATAGCCCCAGCGGAGTTGACAGTGCCAGACTGTATCTTCCCAACAGAAGATGTTGCTCCTTAGAGTTCGAGGCCAGATCGATAATCCCAATGCCATATCCATGGTTTCTTTCCTTGAAGCAGAACCTCGGTACCGTATCAGTGTTTGCTTCCCCTGCTGAGTCATCTCTCGTAGATCGTGGTTGCCAGAACCACTATCGCTTTCCCCAACAGCAGGTTTTCAGTGTCGTTCTCTCCCCAGTCTGAATCTCGGCATTTCGTCATTGCTAGAACACCGTGTGGCGGGTCATTTCCCCACATAATTCTTTGCGCTGTGCATCTCCAGCAGCCTTGCCAGGGTCCAGAAGATGGTGATCATTTCCCCAGCAGATCCCCTTGCCTCAGCTTGGCACTCTACCCAGCATTTCGCATCCCTGCATGTAGAATCATATTGCATTGCATCCTTCCAAATCGCGTAGCATTTCCATTTTCATGGAGCATTACGCCATTGAAAAATTCAAACATACGCATATAAGCATAAAACATTCTCGGTATCCCAAGTGATAAGCTAGAAGTTGTTTCTAGTACTCAGACTGAAGATTGTTCATGACTTACCTTTGTTATCCCCAGCAAGTGTCATTGGCCCATGCGCCGCCTCTATTATCTTTCCCTATTTCTGCCGATGCTGACAGGCATGAAGTGTTCTGGTATCCAGACCGAAGTGGCGTTCAGGCCAGTTTTCCGATATTCAGATCGAAGTGGCATTCAGGCCAGTGTTCCGGTATCCAGACCGAAGTGGCGATCAGGCCAGTGTTCCGATATTCAGATCGAAGTGGCATTCAGGACAGTGTTCCGGTATCCAGACCGAAGTGGCGTTCAGGCCAATTTTCCGATGTTCAGATCGAAGCAGTTTCCGACGATCAGGTCGACGCAACTTATGGCATTCAGGCCAATGTTCTGATATTCAGATCGAAGTGGCATTCAGGCCAGTGTTCCGATATTCAGATCGAAGTGGCATTCAGGCCATTTTTTCCCGATATTCAGATCGAAGTGGCATTCAGGCCAAGTCTTTCCGATGTTCAGATCGAAGAAGTTTCCGACGTTCAGGTCGATGCGACTTGTGGCACTCAGACCAATTTTCCGATGATTCAGATCGAAGTCCTTTCCAGTATTCAGACTGATGAGCGGCATTCAGGCCATGGTTATTTCTGTGTTACCATTTATTTTGGTATCCAGTTTAACATTCTTTTTCGATATTCAGACTGACTCTCACCGTACCAGACGGATTCTTCTTTCAAGGCCACCTCTTTGCCGATTCTGATAGGCATTGTCACTTCACTTCACTTCAGTGCAAATTTTTGGGCTTTTATTGTATTCAATCCCTTGATACCTCGAAAGTACGAAAGCGGCTGCCATCTTCTTTCCGGGTCTACAGTTGATTGAATAGGGGCAGCTGTAATACCCCAAAATTTACCCTTCATTTTTCCTGAAAAAAAAACGAAAAAAAAAAAAATTAAAAATAAATAAATAAATAAAATTAATTAATTAAATAAAATATAACAATTTTTTTTTTTTTTTGGACTTGGGTCTCCCTCATTTGAGCCCACTACCCACGAAAATCAGTCGATAAATACTGAAGTTTCATAGAGGAAAACACACTTGGAGTTACACTGGGAGATTCACTGGAGAAAGATTTTGAGAGAAGGAAACCTAGGAACTACTCTGCAGCGACCTTCAGGCAGCCCTGAGAAGTTCACTCCGCCTCACACAAACCCTAGTATTACTTTGCAGACCCGGCCGTACCATTCAATCTTAATCAATCTCTCCAATCAGGTTTGCCATATATCCATCATCTTTATGCCTTTAATTTGAATGCTCTAAATGTATGAGGTATTATGGGTGAATTTGATGCCCTTTTGATGCATGTGTTTGACAAGAGGTTTAGGCCTCCTACCCCTGATTGCTTTTTGTGAGATTTTTGTGAATTTTGATGGAATTATTCATGTGGTTACATTTTGATTTAGGGGCAACTCTGGGTTACCCTATTTTGTTTCTCTAACCTGTCTTTGTGTTGCCATGGCATTGTTTTCCCTGGATTTCACCTTGTTTGTCTAACCTTTCTGTTGAGTTTTCGTGAGGGCTCACATACTCTTGCAGGGATACCATCCGGAGGTTTATCCTGTTTAATCGTATTGACTGATTTTCTTTGATGGTCTAGCTGGAGAGATCTCAGGGTTGCTAATCCTTTAATTGCTGTAACTTCGGATCTTTATCCGTGTGGTAATTTTTTCCTTTTCTCGTACTTTATCGCTTTCTTAGCTGGAAGACCTCGATAGGAGGCAATGTTTGAGCCCCTTGGTGGCATTTTACTTTGAGATACATGTTTTGTGTTTTGTATTCATATCCCCACATGTAGCGCGGTTCCTTCGTCAAGGACTGCCTGTTTGCCCTCGCGCATCCCAAACCCTAAAACCCAAAGCAACACGTTTACTCCTTCTACTACAGTCGAGTAAGTCTCCAAAGGTCGAGCATCCGGTAGATTGCGTAGTGACGTCGTTCGTCCAAAACCCAATCCACAACCCCGTAGTTAGCCGAACTACGGCTTGCTCTGATTCTCATTCCAGATGAGATACGTAGGCATAAGACGCGATGTCTTAGCGAGCACACATCCCCCCAACCCATAGGTCAGCCGAGCTACGAAGACTCTGATTCTCATATTCAGATGAGATACGTATGCAGTGGATGCGACATCCGCGCGAGTCATTTCTCTTAACCTTTTTAGTAAATAAACACATTAGGTAAACCCACACCCTTTAGACAAAAACCACAAAAGTGGATCCCGTAGAGTACTACGGATGCGTAGGGGTGCTAATACCTTCCCTTCGCATAACCGACTCCCGAACCCAAGATTTGGTTGCGAGACCCCGTCTTGTCCTTTCCTTTTTCAAGTTTACTTCGAGCGATTCCTTTCCCTCCTTTGGGATGAATAACGCACGGTGGCGACTCTTCTGTCTTTTTCTTTCGCCGGTTGTTTTTTTCGCGCACTGTACTTTTCAGGTTGCGACACATATCAGGATGAGTTCTTCTGAGCTTCTGCTTCACAGGAACACACTCAGGCTTCAAAGGCAGGAAATGTTGCACGATATCAGTATCTAGACCAGGCATGTCTTCACATGACCAGGCAAAGACGTCAACATATTCTCGTAGCAACTCAATCAACCCCTTATTAACATACTCTTCCAGGAGTGCCCCAATCTTCACTTTACGAACACAATCCTCAGACCCCAAGTTGACTGTTTCCAGATTCTCAAGATGCGGCTGAATGATCTTCTCTTCGTGCTCAAGCAAACAGTAATCTCATCAGGAATTTCTTCAACATCATCTTCTTCGGCCTCAAATACAGGGGACTCAAAGTTGGGAGATGGTGTTGGATCATTATGTTCAATGGGTTTGATAAACCTGCATAATGATTTTGGATATAAAAGAGATTTCAGAATTCAAACAAGGCAAATCATTATGCATAGGAAAAGATTGATTTTATTCTCTTTTTTTAGGGTTTTTTAGTGATCACCAATTTCATGCAAAAAAGCAAAAAGGAAAAATAATTTGGAAAAACAAACATTTAACATGTAATTATTGAATGAATATCATTGTATTAATGTGCCAACAATGTCATCACTTCTCCTTTTGGCATGGGAGAAGGGTTTTTAAACAAAAGTGAACACATTACGTGGACTTATGGATAACTGTTGGAACATCAACAGCGACCCAATTATTGCAGATTCCTCCAGGGATGACAAAGTTGCCAGAATCTTCCTATGCATCATCTTCCACTATGGCAGCAGCCTCTTGGTCTTCAACAGTGTGGATGAAACCACCACTCTGGAACAACCCATGCTCGTTGAAAATGCCTGAAGAATACCCTATGCCAGCCCGGGATTTATTGTCTTCCAGCTCAATCATTTGTCCTAAACCAGTAGTTGCACCATGCTTAATGGCTAACTTCGCATAATTGTAGGAAACAAATGAAGAAGGTCCTTTCCTTGAAGGCTCAACAATAGATAAGGATTGGAACGGAGTTCCAACCTCATCCTCAGCGTCTATATAGGAAAAGGAAGAAAAATGGCTAACCAAGAGAGCCTTCTCTCCCCCTATCACCACCAACTTCTTATTCTTAACGAATTTCAACTTCTGGTGTATGATGGATGTCACGGCGCCTGCCTCGTGAATCCATGGTCTGCCAAGCAAACAACTATATGATGGGTGGATATCCATGACCTGGAAAGTGATATGGAAATCACTAGGTCCTATCTTGATTGGGAGGTCAACTTCACCAATCACAGTTTTCCTCGATCCATCAAAAGGCTTGACTACCACTCCACTCTGCCTCATGGGAGGCCCCTGGTAAGAAAGTTTAGCCATAGTGGATTTTGACAACACATTTAGCGATGATCCTATGTCTACCAGCACATTAGACAAGGCGTCATCCTTGCAGTTCATGGAAATGTGTAGAGCCAAATTGTGGTCTTTTCCCTCCTCGAGAAGATCCGCATCACAAAAGCTCAAATTGTTACAAGCAGTTATGTTTGCAACAATGCTATCAAACTGTTCAATTGTGACATCGTGATCCACGTATGCCACGTCCAACACCCTCTCCAAAGCTTCGCGGTGTGGCTCAGAATCCATCAGCAAAGATAGGACAGATATCTTTGATGGAGTTTGAAGCAGCTGATCGATAACATTATACTCGCTCCTCTTGATGAGCCTCAACATCTCATCATAGTCCTCTTTCAGAATGCCATTCTGGCCAGCAGGGACAAGAGCTTTAGTAGATTTATCAACAACAAGTGTCGGATTCGGAGAAGAAGAAGTCCCCACAGGACTGGCAGAATTATTAACAGCATAAACTCTTCTCATGTCATCTTGGGATTTCGGCGGCGCCGAGAAAACACGACCACTGCGGGTCACACCACTGACATCAGATATACTTACAACAGAAGTGGAGGGCAACGACACCTCCTTCCCATCTTCTAACGCGACTGTGTTATATCTATAAGGAACAACTTTATCTGAAGAGTACGGGACAGGGCCTGCTGGCTTGATAATAAGAGATGGAGAAACCTTCTTCTTGCTGCCATCGTATCTAACAACAACAGGTTCTGGTATTCTGAAAACAGGGGATATAACATTCACTTTATCCTCATCACGATTCTGAAGTATCTCGATCACACCCTAATCCAGCATCTCTTGGATGTCCTTCCTGACTTGGCGACATCCTCTCCCGTTGACAGTGCACACTCGACATCTGTCATGGTCATGCTCATAATGACTGTATCCACATAACAATCTATGCATCTCAACCAACGATTGCCTGATATGAATGACATACATGACTTTATATTTACCAAGGCAACCCTGGACCATGTTCATAGAAGATTTCCCATGCTCGGGCAATGGGTTCTTCTTTACATTCGGACCTACGTCCTCGAAAAACAAGATCCCACTTCTAACAAGGTCTTGCATCTTGGTCTTCAGGGGATAACAGTTCTCCACATCATGCCCGGGAGCACCAGAATGATATACACAACGTAGCTCAGGCTTGTACCACCACTGAGGGTTGGTTGGTACAGTGGGTGGATCGCGTGGAGTAATCAGCTTTCTGTCTATCAACGAAGGATAGAGCTAAGCATAGGTCATTGGAATTGGATCGAAAGTGACCCTCTTCCTATCGTGGCTGGTGCTGGTATTGTTGTTGTTTCGAGGCTGGTAGGCCTGCTGTTGTGGACGATGTTGTTGTTGATATTATGGTGGTTATTGTTGTTGATGATGTTGAGCTTCCCTGAAGGCAGGTGCTATATGAGCCACCTGGTGTTGGTTACTGGCAGGGCGAATAGTCTTCCTCTTCACATAGGGTCTTTGTTTAACATGGGAAGACACGGCATGTGGCTCTCCCTCCTTCTTCTTTGCAAAGCCCCCATAACGCTTTCCAGAAGAGCCTTCATCCTTGGTCAGACGTCCTTCCTGGACTCCTTCCTCTAGCCTCATTCCCATGTTCACCATTTCGGTGAAGTCCGAGGGAGCACTAGCTATCATCCTCTCATAATAAAATGAACTCAAGGTCTTCAGAAAGATCTTGGTCATTTCCTTCTCCTCGAGGGGTGGCACGATCTGAGCGGCCAACTCACTCCACCTCTGGGTGTACTCCTTAAAATTCTCCTTCTCTTTCTGTGACATAGCCCTCAGCTGGTCCATGTCGGGAGCCATATCAACATTGTACTTGTACTGCTTGACGAAAGCATCGCCAAGGTCGTTGAAGGAGCGGATGTTCGTGAAGGAGAATTGCCATCCAAGGCGCAGCGGAATTTAAATTTTCTCCATTTAGTGATCCTTACGAATGGGCATGATCAGTGATAGAATCATTACCTCTTGTGGCGATCACGAACTTTGAACGATGACAACGTCTCTACTCAGTCCACACGAACGGATTCCTTCAATCTCAGTGCTAGCTGCTACGAATGAAGGCTTTGAGGGAGAGAGAGAGAGGGAAACGGAATTCCAATTAGAGTGAGTGACAATGCTTCTACCCAAGGGTTCTATTTATAGAACCACTTGTGTGGGCTTCAAGCTAAAAAGGCCACTTAAGTGTATTTGACCCATATCTCATAATATGCCAAAATCACTTAAGTATTTGGTACCTTACCATATTTCGTATTCTACTTAAGTACACCGTACCTTACGATGTTCTATAATTCACTTAAGGAAACCGTACATTACAGTATTCCTTAATTACTCTATCTCTCATCAATCCGTCCTTTGTGTGTGACCCTATAGGTTTTCGCGGCGTTGACAATTATATTAAATCACGTATTTAATATAATAAACAGTAAGCGGTATCTAGCAACACATCACTGCTACCCAAGACACGAAAATTTCATGTGATCTGACAAGTTCTTCTGTGATAATAATTATGTGTATAATTACCCTTTTGCTCTTATGTCTCTATTGAACACAAGGCATAGACCGTGTCATCCTTGTCCAATTCAATATTAGGCCCATAGACATTTATCCTGTTACGCAGGATGGGAAAATTCCATCTAGGTCACTCATGTCCCTCAGCATGCTTCGTGGAGTACCCATCAACTGTCTTTATGGTTATCCAGTTACGGACAACGTTGGATCAGCAATAAAGCACTCGACTCTACATCTAGGGTCCATAGTGGTTTCAGGTCGAAGAGTGGTATACACCATTATCACCATGAGAATAACTTATGACACTTTGCATAACATTCTATATAGTATTCTCATAGCGGGTCAATCCAGTATGAATATTACTCTTAATATTCATACCTATGTTTAAGACTTGATAACTCTTTATCCATGATCCATGAGACGTGATCATCAGTCTACAAACATAATAGTCTTCATGCTTTAATGTTATCCCACTTCACAATAAAGCTCGACTACGGATACTTTAAGAATAGTGTCCTTATGTTTAATGTGATCTCATGATTAAGTCATACTTGATACGTTAAACGAACTATCTATTCCAGGGACTTTATTAAACAAACATAATAAAGAAAAATGCCTTTTATTATTAATAAATAATTCGATACAAGTACCAAAAGTATTGGCCTCTAGAGCTTACACCAACAATCTCCCACTAGCACTAGAGCCAATCAGGCATATCCCTAATGCCCATAGATCTAGTATGGCCATCATGCTTTTGTTGTGCAAGAGGCTTTGTCAGTGGATCAACAATATTGTCAAGTGTAGGTACTCTACATATTTTCACATCTCCTCTATCTATTATCTCTCGAATGAGGTGATAACGCCTAAGTATGTGTTTGGATCGTTGGTGAGATCTAGGCTCCTTAGCTTGTGCGATAGCACCATTGTTATCACAATAGAGACCAATGGGATCCACAATGCTAGGGACTATTCCAAGTTCACTAATGAACTTTTTGATCCAAACAGCTTCCTTTGCTGCACTTGAGGCAGCAATATACTCGGCCTCGGTTGTAGAATCAACAACTGTATCTTGCTTTGAACTTTTCCAGCTCACAGCGCCACCGTTTAAGCAAAACACATAACCAGATTGCGATCTAAAGTCATCCTTATCTGTCTGGAAGCTAGCGTCGGTGTATCCAATTATAGCCAACTCTTCCTGACCTCCATATATCAAGAATGAATCCTTAGTCCTTCTCAAGTACTTAAGGATATTCTTGACAGCTACCTAATGGGCATCACCAGGATCAGATTGGTACCTACTCGTTGCACTTAAAGCATACGAGACATCTGGTCGAGTACATAACATGGCATACATGATAGATCCTATTGCAGATGCATATGGAATCTTATTCATGCGATCCCTTTCTTCCTTAGTTGAAGGGGATTTTGTTTTTGATAGACACAGGCCATGTTGCATAGGTATGAATCCTTTCTTGGAATCATGCATATTAAAGCGTCTCAGCACTTTGTCTATGTATGTACTCTGACTTAGGCCAAGCAGTTTTTGTGATCTATCTCTATAGATTCTGATATATAGGCTGCTTCACCTAGGTCCTTCATAGAAAAGCATTTCCCCAACCAAGACTTTACTTGTTGCAGGGTAGGGATATCGTTTCCAATGAGTAATATGTCATCTACATATAATACCAGGAAAATGATCATGCTCCCACTAACCTTCTTGTAGACACAAGGCTTATCTTTGTTCTTGATGAATCCATATTGTTTTACTGTTTCATCAAAACGAAGATTCTAGCTTCTGGAAGCTTGCTTCAATCCATAGATTGACCTTTGTAACTTACATATCTTTTGGGATTCTTCTGGTATGTCAAATCCTTCAGGTTGTGTCATGTACACATCCTCAAGAAGATTCCCATTAAGGAAAGCAATTTTGACATCCATCTGCCATATTTCATAATCATGATATGCAGCGATAGCAAGTAAAATCCGAACAGATTTAAGCATTGCAACTGGTGAAAAGGTTTCATCATAGTCAACCCCATGAATTTGTTTATATCCTTTTGCAACCAGCCTTGCCTTATAGGTATGTACCTTACCATCCATGTCAGTCTTCTTTTTGAAGACCCACTTGCATCCTATAGGGTTGACTCTTACAGGAGGCTCTACCAAGGTCCAAACTTGGTTTGTGTACATGGAATCCATTTCAGATTTCATGGCTTTTAGCCACTTCTAAGACTCGGGACCAGTTATGGCCTCTTGGTATGTCACAGGCTCATCTTGATCCATGAGTAACACATCACCTTGATCTGTTATGAGATATCCATATCTCTCAGGTAGGTGACATATCCTGCTTGACCTACGCTGGTCTTGTTCTACTTGAGCAGGATGCTCTTCCACAACTACTTGTGTTTCTTCCTCTAATTCCTCCATAGGTGTATCGATGCTTTGTGATTCTTGAATTTCTTCAAGCTCTACTTTCCTCCCACTAATTCCTTTGGAAATAAAATCCTTTTCTAGGAAAACTCCAGTTCGAGCGACAAACACTTTGCCCTCTGAAGGATTGTAGAAGTAATACCCTCTTGTTTCTTTAGGATACCCCACAAATAAGCATTTGTCAGATTTGGGCTCAAGCTTAGTTGAAATTTGTCGTTTCACATAAACTTCGCAACCCTAAATCTTCATGTAAGACATATGTGGTTTCTTACCACTCCATATCTCATATGGTGTCTTCTCAACCTTTTTGGATGGAACACGGTTAAGTGTGTAAGCTGCTGTCAATAGTGCATGTCCCCAAAAGGAGTTTGGAAGATCGGCGTGACTCATCATGGATTGGACCATGTCTAACAGGGTTTGATTTCTTCTCTCAGATACACCATTCCATTGGGGTGTTCCAGGAGGAGTGAGTTGGGATAGGATCCAACACTCTTTCAGATGGTCATCAAACTCTAGGCTTAAATACTCACCACCTCGATTTGATCGAAGAGTTTTAATATTCTTACCTAGTTGGTTTTGTACTTCATTATTGAATTCCTTGAACTTTTCAAAGGACTCTGATTTGTGTTTCATTAAATACACATAACCATATCTACTGAAATCATCAGTGAATGTGATGAAGTACTGAAAACCTCCTCTGGCTGGTATGTTCAGTGGTCCACATACATCAGTATGTTTGAGGGCCAAAAGATCATTAGCTCTTTCACCTTTTCCTGTGAATGGAGACTTTGTCATCTTTTCAATTAAACAAGATCTGCATGTCTCATATGATTCATAATCAAAAGAGTCCAAGAGTCCATCTTTATGGAGTTTGGAAATGCGTTTCTCATTTATGTGGCCTAATCGACAATGCCAAAGGTAAGTTGGATTTAACTCATTAGGTTTCATCCTTTTAGTATTAATGTTATAGATAGGCATTTCAAGATCAAGGACATATAGTCCATTGTTCATTTGTGCAGTAGCATAGAATATATCATTCAAATAAATTGAGCAACAATTGTTCTTTATTATAAATGAAAAACCAAACTTGTCCAAACAAGAAACGAAAATAATATTCCTGCTAATTGCAGGTACATAATAACAGTTCTCTAACTGAATTATTAAACCACTAGGTAAAGTCAATACATAAGTTCCTACGGCTAAAGCAACAATCTTTGCTCCATTGCCAACTCGTAGGTCGACTTCACCTTTTGCCAAATCTCTACTCCTTTTTAGTCCCTGCACATTTGTACAAATGTGAGAACCGCATCTAGTATCTAATACCCATGATGCTGAAGTAGATAAATTAATTTCAATAACAAAAATACCTGAAGTTGAATTAATTGATATTTGGTCGTATACAAATAATTGGGTTAAATCAATTTTTAATTTTACAAATCACATAACACTTGTTTATAATAATATAAGAAAAAAACAAATAAAAAATGGGATTCCACATTTAATAGAAAAAAAATTACATAGTAAAAATAATTAAGAAACACACAAAAAATTAAGTAAAATAAATAAACATATTTGAAAAGGTTACTTATACATAAAAAGAGCATAAATAAAAGAAATAACATACTCTTTCAAATACGTTTTTCTATTTTATTTTTAAAATATAAAAATTATTAAAATTACATTAATGTTATTAATGAAAATTATAAATTTTTATGTTTTTTCTTCAAGTTTTATAATACTAAAAAGTAAGAAGCAAAATACAACTAAACTGTTTCATTTTTTTTGCTTTTAAAAACTGAAAAATAGAAAAGAGTTTTTAAAAACACTTTTGCAACACATTATATTCAAACAAGTTTTTAAATTTTAAATTTTCAAAAACTAAAAAAGAATTTTTAAGATGCATTTCAAACAGGCCCTTAGACTCTGCGGTGTTACCGTTTCTCCTTTGTCTTAATTGAAATTATGGGTTCTATCAACATACAAGAGTGGGGATTATCTGATGGACTCGTTGATTCTTCAGCTATCATAATTTCTAATTCATAGATTATGGGATAAAAATATACTATATATATTTGAAACTTTATCTTTTGTTATATCTTAGTTCTCTTTGTCTTTCTGAAATTAATAGCAACCTACATTAGCAACCAGAAACAAGATTTCCAAATTTTTCTTTAATTTCTCTTTATTCTGATATAAAACTTGGAATATTATTTGATCTATGAAATCCTCTTCCTTCCCTGTAAGGCTTATGTTATATGCAAATGCATGTTTCTTCCGAACTCGTTTCTTGTTGGTAAGGTTTAAACTTTAAACAAAACTTTCTTTGCATTCTGAAAATGTCTGTTATGTTATATTTCCATACAGTTTAGAACTCGAGATATGACCTCGACTCTTATCCTCCTGTCATTGAAAATTGTGCATAAAATAGGATAATCCCTGCTTGAGGAACAAGCCAATCATCTTAAGAGCTCATAGCTTATGGAGCCTAGATATCAAATGACTATGCATCTTTACAAAGAATTCAAATAAGTTTTCTAGGTTAAAAGGCATCAGCTTTTTATTTACCATGTTTCATGCATATGATGTCAAGTAACCACGGTTTTATTACGGTTTTAAGATCCGGTGTGACTGAAATGCAAATAAATTTCTATTTAGAAGAAATTCACCTATTATTTTTTGCCAAGTGACATATAACGAAGGCATTGTACACCACATATTGGTTAGTCTAGTTACAGTAAGAAAATGATTTGAAATTTTCCTATAGAATGTTGATCACATTCAAGACCTTATGATAAAATTTGGATTGGTAAGGCATATGTTTGTTTCTGCAGCAACAAGCGACACCAATGCAGTTTCATAGTGCATTCAGATGCGGCTACTAATTGTATCTTCATAAAATTCACGGCAGTGTCACTTTGGGATGTGAGATATCAGCCGCCACAGCTGCAGTTCTAAACAGGTTAAGTCTGACATAAAAGCATCAAAATTTTATTATTGAGTATTTGTATAAATATATGTTTCTTTTGAATGCAACCATGAATTCCAAACTCTGAAGAAGGATGCTTAAGATGCTTCTATATTTTTTGTATTTCAGGTTCACGGACACCGCATGTCTATTTGGTTTTGGTAGTACCTGGAATGAACTTTCTATAGGAAAGTTTATCGGTTTATGAAAGAAGCCATGCCTCACAATCCTCGACATAACACTCATTTAGAGATTAGATTGAAAGAGGTTAAGTTTGTCACTTGGAAAGAGATTTCATTCTCATTTAGAACTTATCAAGTGACAAACTTTTAATTTCATTCTTTCAGATGAGCTTGGTGTTAGAAAAGCTAGTAGTTCATTGATTAACAGGAGAGTTTGAATTTGACAACTTTGTATTCAACCTAGTCGAAGTAACTATAGACAATATAGTCGACGATTGTTGAGTAGCAATTAGCTGTATTCGACTCTGACGTCAAATGTTGTAAGCATGTATTCAACATAGTCGAATATTGCATTTAGTGAATATTTTGTAATGGTTGTCTTTATAAAAGGCATGTGATAATGTAAATAAAAACAACTTCATCATAAAATTCTCTCCTTTTCACAATATAGTTTCACTCTCTCTTATTCTTCATTTTTCTTGAAATTTCTAATTGTTCCAACAAATTGGTATCAACGAGCCCAATTCAGATTCAGTCAATCAATAATGGTAAATGATAGCACAACATCAATGCAATTTATTGCAAATCTACCGGTTTTCAAAGGTGAGAACTACGAGAGTTGGGTTGCGCAAATGAATGTTATCTTCTTTTAAGATGTGGCTGAAATCGTGAGTGACAGAGTACCTGTGTTGGAAGTGAATGCAAATGACGTTCAAAAGACTCTGCATAAAAGACTGTGCATAAGGAACAAAGGAAGGAAGATGGAAAAACTCTTTTCTTGATTCATCAATGTGTGGATTCTAATGCGTTCGAGAAGATCATTGAAGCGCGAGACAAATTAAAGAACTTGAACAATGAAGATGAAAAATTGAAAAAGGTGAAGTTGCAGACGCTGAGAAAGCAATTTGAGATGACTCAAATGAAGAAAGATGAGTCAGTTTCATAATTCTTTTCGCGCGTGGGGCTGCTAACAAACCAGATGAAGGCGTGTGATGAAGCAATCACTGATATGCAGAAGATTGAGAAAGTGTTGTGATCTCTGATTGCAAATTTTGATTAAATTGTCGTGTCTATTGAAGAGTCAAAGAACCTAGCTGAGATGAAAGTGGAAGAACTTTAAGCTTCATTAGAGGCTCATGAGATGAGACTGAAGTAAAGGAACTCAAAAAGGGATAAAGTGACAAAACAAACATTGCAGGCAAGATTCACCAAGAATTCTTGAAAAGAAAAGGCGAAGCAAAGAAAGAGTCTTGCTAATGATGACAATTCTAGCAAGAATTCAAAGAATCACTCTGATTTGATTAAGAAAGACATGATCAACAAGTATTTGTGGAAGAAAGTTGATATGAAGGAGGTGCAGTGTTACAACTGTCAGTAATTTGGTCATTGTGCTTGAGATTGTCGGAGAAAGCATGAATCAAGAGCAAAAGATAATGAAGAAGTGGCAATATGCACATGCTGGAGAAAACGACTTTGATGATATGCTACTCATGACCACTACCCAGTCGAAGAATGAACAAATACTATGTGGTATATGGATTCAGGATGCAGCAACCACATGACTAGTAATAAAAATTGGTTCACCAAGTTGAATCGATTAACAAACTGATTAGGTTTGCAAATGGTAGACACGTCACATCAAGTGAAAAAGGAAACATAACTGTGGTTAGAAGAGATGGCCAGAGGGCCAATATTACTGACGTATTGTATGTACCTTCGATGGCAAGTAATTTGATAAGCTAAGTCAATTACTTGCAAAATGGTATAACATGAAGTTGGAAGAAAATCATATGAAAGTGTATTATGGGGAAGCAAGGATGATCCTGAAAGCACCATTGGCAGATAACAAAATCTTCAAGATTGAGATCGATATGGTTGGTCATCAATGTCTTGCTTTGGTTGCTGTAGAAGACAAGAACTAGCTATGGCATCACATGTATGGACATCTAGACTTCATAGGTCTAGGTATGCTCAACCTTAAGAAGATGATGTATGACTTACCTCAAGTGAAATAAAAAAGTCAAGTGTATGACTTACCTCAAGTAGGCTAGGAAAACATTCAATCATGATTTGTCTATGAAGTCGAAACAAAAGCTAGAGCTTGTTCACTCTGATGTGTGTGAAACTTTTGAAGTAAGATCAAATGGAGGTAACTACTATTTCCTAACCTTCATAAATGAATTCACCAGATATATGTGGATTTATCTTATTGAAAAGAAGAGTAAGGTATTCACACAATTCAAGAAGTTTAAATTACATGTCGGGAAACAAAGTGAATGCAAGTTAAAGAAACTGAGAACTGATGGTGGAGGTCAATACACCTTTATCAAATTTTCAAGATTCTACAATGAGGAATGTATAAAGCATGAGGTCATTGCACCATATACACCTCAACATAATGGTATAGTTGAGGGAAGAAATATAAGTATATTGAATATGACCAGGAGTATGTTGAAAGCTAAAGAAGCCAAAAAGATTTTGGGGTGAAGCAACTTTGACATCAATATACATTCTAAACAAATGTCCAACAAAGAAGATAATCAACAAGACACCTTATGAGGCTTGGACATGACTAAAGTCAAATGTTAGTCATCTTAGAGTATTTTGATCAATGTGTTTCAGGCATGTACCCGAGCATTTGAGGAAGAAGCTAGATGATCGAAGTCATACCATGGTGCTCATAGACCATGATGCTCATAAGTTATCATTCGACTGGTGCATACAAGTTGTATTCACCAAATGATGATAAACTAGTGATCAATAGGGAATGTTCTGGTGGACGAAAGCAAAAAGGTAGAATTTGACTCAAGGGTCAGTTCGAAATGAGCAAGATACAATCACAATTATGCTTGAAGTAGACTAACAGCCTAAAAACATAACCACTCGAAATGAAGAACCATTTGAGCATAATGTTAGAAGATCTGCTAGAACTAGAACTGAGTCGACAAGGCTAGCTGAATATGAGGGGTTTCCAGATCAAGCAATCAATGTAGATGGTAACTTCATAAGAGAAATGGTGATGATGGATGAATCAGAACCAATTGATTTGGATCAAGCCATGAATGATTCAAATTGGTTAGCAGCTGTAGCGGTAAATTCATGACCATCAAGCTATGGATAAACTTGACGTCAATAAAACCAGAGTCGCCACCGCGCTTTTATTGTTTCCAAAGGAAAAGGGAAAAGTATGAAGAAAACCTAAAGATAAGAAGTTTTCAAATCAAAACTAATAAAATGCCAGAGATTACAGGTAAGGGGGTTGGTTACACAGAGAAAAGGTGTTAGCACCCAAAGTGTCCTAGGTAACTCCTAGGGAGCCCTTTTTCATGTGTTCATGTGTTTTTGGTATAAATGATGTTTGATAAAATAGAGTGTGGGGATAAGAAAAGAATTCATTGATTATATTTTTGTGTTTGACAAGACCTTCGATCTCATGCCTACGTACCAACATAAAAATGAGGGATCAAAATCTCGTAGTTCGTGGTAAAAATTTCAAATAAGTTGGTGAATTGCTTTTAATAAAAGTTTAATAAGAAAAGGCACAAAGGGCCAAAAATTTGAATGGAGTTATTAGTTATTTTTGTCTTTTGAAATTTAAGTCAATATGGTTAAGTTTATTTACAAATTTTATTTAAGAAAGAGTTTGAAAATTAAATGGCATAAGGTCAAAGTTTCTAATCATTAGAGTATGTCTAAATTTGAAATTACAAGCAAAGAAATGTTTTTGAAATGAGGGAAAGATTTTGAACTTTAAGAAGTGGGAGGAGATGAAGAGGCTATCCTAAGCACAAATTTAAAAGTTAAGAGTTGAAAGATCTGACCAATGAGATGCAATCCAACAGACAAGAATATCATATAGAAACCCATTTTCATTTGGACTTTAATCAAGCAATAATCAATAAGCAATGAGCAATATCCAGATATCATGAAGATCAAGACATCAAATAAAGTTGACCACATCCAAGAAAGCATTCCAATAGCTAGCAGTCTTCATCGTCTTTCAATGTAGCAGATGAAATATTCCTTGATCAACTTAGAACAAAACATCAGACACAAGATCAAAATAACAATTAAGCACAAAGACAGAGTAGCAAATGAATCCAAGAAATTCTCAAGTCTTGCATCAAATGAAAGCACATTTCAAAGATAGCTTAGTCTCAAATGTTGGCATTGGCCAAGTCCTTTAGCATAGAAATGTTGCCTAATCCTAAGTCCAAAAGTTCAGATCAAGTTCAATAATCCATCAAATGTTTTTTAGGGTTTTTTTTGTTATTAGGTGTTTTAAGGTCCTAAGACCACAAATAAAATTAAAAGCAGGCAAACAATATATACAATCACAAGATATGGCTCAAATGAGCAACGTGAAGAAGACTTGAAACATAAATAAGTTATATGGAACGTAAATGGCAATGGATGATAAATGACTGAAATTTAAATTGCATAATAGTAAATGACTTGATGTCGCATCCGCGAAAAAACAACCGGCGGTCTAAAACAAAAACAGACAGAGCCACCACCGTGCGTTATTTATCCCAAAAGAGGGAAAGGAAACGCTCAGAGTAAACCTGGAAAAGACATGGTCTCGCGACCAAAGAGAAAGGGATCGGGAGTCGGTTATGCGAAGGGAAGGTATTAGCACCCCTACGCATCCGTAGTACTCTACGGGATCCACGCTCTAGAGAAAGAAAAGGTTGCTAAAACAAATACCACACACACACACACAACACAGGTGGGGGAAAAGAGGAACGGGCTCGCTAGGATATCGCATCCTATGCCTACGTATCTCGTCTGGAACGAGAATCAGAGCTACCGTAGTTTGGCTCACGCACGCCAAACAAAACAAAACACAAGCAGGCAAACATGGAACCCGAACGCCAATCGCTGGACTTACATCAGCTTCCGAACCAAACAAACCCACACTGGAAACCAGATGCCACTGGATGGACTTATACCGGACTTCAAGCATACAACAAGAGGATACGGAATGCCAATCGCCTACCACACAAGAAGAAAAAGGGTGCCCGGAGAAACAAGAAGAAACAAATGACAAGTTACTAAGGAGTCGGGAACTCGAGCCTAGCAACTGTCAAGCAAACACACACAAAAAGAAAAAGGGTGCCCGGAGAGATCTCGCACGACCTCCTGCCTACGTACCTCATCTGGTATGAGGATCAGGGCAACGTAGTTCCCCTTAACAGGGGAGAAACTATCTCCTAACCAGAGACCGGGAAATGACCAACTAAAAGGGAGACTGACTCGAGCCTAATAGTTATCATGTATTCCACAATGGCCCTAGGTTGAGTTTTCTATCTACTTGCACAACAGCAAGCTAATCCTAACCAGGCAAAAGCAAGCATGCAAGCATAAACTAAACAAAGCAAACATTCCAAATAGCACACACTATATCCAGTCAAAGTGGGCTCAAACAAAGGGTTAGACTGCCAAGGCAAGTCAACTGTACAAGGGTGGGGTTAGCTCTTAACCCTGACATTGAGAGTCAGGGTGAAGCTGATGAAAGGAGAGTGAAAATTAGACTTCACAGCTCTTATCCCTGGCCAGGGAGAGCTTCAGACAAAGGAGCGTGGGTTCAGAAAGTGGGAACCCTTCTACACTCATGACTCTGACTCAACTGTACAACTGTACAAGATCTTGAGTTAATGTCCCAATGCATCAACACAGTGGTGTGAGCAGAGGGACGACTCAACGGAATAGAGGGAGATAGATTGCATATCTCTTTTATCCGCCAATTGCCTTAATCAAGGACTTTACCTGCTTGGCACAAATATAAACAAGCACAAGCATTGCCTCTTAAGGAGGACTTCAGACAGGTGCCTGGCCAAGTAACAGGCCAGGTCTTCCAGACTACATCAAGTTAGAAATGCTACCTCAATTGGTTAAGCAACCAAGCAATAGCCAACACAAGTTCAAATGAACTCAAGCAACTAATGTACCTGAAATCAATCTAGCACAATTAGTATTTAACTCAAACAGAAATCAAACAGACAATGGTTAACAGTTAATCTGTACAACTCAAACAACAAGTCAATGCACAAAGGTGCAAGCCATGAGACACAAGACCAAGTATCAAACCATACAAAACAAAGTCAAAGTTAGTCATAAACAAGTCACAAGTCAATTCAAATTGAGTGCACATCCTCAAGCATAGGCCATTTGTGCTATTAACCTGAAACACGACTCAAAAGTGAGATCACAAACCACTAGTCCAAGACTAGGACCAAAATGAGATCAAAAAGTCAAAACAGAACATGAAACTTATCCAAAATCAAGATCAAACAATTAAGAATCCAATCCAAGTGGTTCCACATTCATATCATTCATCATTATCATTTCATGAACAAAATAGCACAAAACATGCAAATTGGAACCTCAAAGGACCAAACAGAATGGCTCAACTCAAATCAATACCAAAACATTTCAACAAATCCTCAAAAAATTCATAGCTAAATAGAATCCACAACCTAACAAGCATACCAAATTTCAGCTCATTTGGATCAAGGGAAGTAGGCCAATGAAATTCATAAAGTCCAGACAAGTTCATACAAGCTCATACAATGCATCAAAACATGCATCAACTTCCATCCATCACAAAACAGAAATGAAATATGATAAATGAATGGGACTAAAGCCATGATGTACCTTAAAATGTCTACAATCACTCCACAAAATTTCACATCCATCCAATTAATAACCAGAATTTCACAAATCAAATGCCAACATGTCTCACAAAAAGTCAACAAATCACTAAACAGAAAATAAAATCCCAATCAAATAGGAAATGCTTTCAAAAATTCCAGAAACATTCATATGTATTCTCAACATCCATATGTAATCTCATGCAAAAGTTGAGAGCAAATGGCGAAGCATAAGCATGGAAACAAAATTCAAGAACATGGCATAACATAGTGTGACACACATTGTCACACTCAAATTGATCACATCATATCTCTCTAACCAGGGACTCAAAATTAGCAAACTATATACCAAAGTCACCAGGGAAGAGTCAAGAACATGCATATAAAATTTCACACATTTTGGATAAGGCATCAAGATTTCATGATCAATATGGAAAAACATATACACAAATGATACATTCAAACAATCCCTAGGCATTTAATTTTTCCACACGTGCACAAAAATATTAAAAATCACCATAAAAAAGTACACATTATAAGGAGAATGGTGAAAAAAGTCTCATCAAATTTGGATTATTTTTGAAGAAGTTATGAATTTTTAAAGATCAATGATCAAAATGAAATAAAAATTGAAAAAAGAAATGAAATAAAATGAATTAATATGCTGAAATGGCATTTTTATAAATAAGCTATAGTGAGCGCGAAACGCCGCGTTTCAATTTATTCAGTGTCAGCATGCAATTGGCTAATGACCGCGGGAAACAAGAATTTGAAAACCAAACGCAGAAACACGGATCAAACAACATTCTGGCATTGTTCTTCATCATGTTCATCAACATCATTCCAGAAAATCACTCAAGAAAAAATCATCATGGAAATGGACAAACTATATATCAATGAACTCGTCTAAACACGTACATCAAGAATATCCACATGATTTAACCTAATTCCTAACATGCTGAGCAAATCGATCAAAAGAAGTTTCCACGTCCAACATTCAATTCCAGATTTCTCACTCGATTCTCAATAAAAATCAATTTAACAAGTTGCATTGTGCTCTATGATCTAAGACCTACAATAACCATATCACAATTCAAGCAATGGTTGGAATCGAATCTAACCTTATGATGATGGCAGTTGTTGGATTTGTGTGTTTCCACGTCCAAAATGCCAAAACAGTTGATGCTTGATGATGTAGAAGTTGATTGGAACGAGTAGCTTAGCTCAATTATGCACCAGTTTGAAGAACTTTCAATTTGCCATGGATGAGTGAGATTTCAACAGATGCGATTCTTCCATGCTTTGGCCAAGGTTTTATGAAACAGTTCCTCACAAAGTCCTGCAGAAGAGAGATCACACAAGAAACAGCAAAAAGAATGAAGCAATTCAATGGAAAATGGTGAAAAAGTGTGAAGAAGTTTGAAGAAAATTGAGAGGTTTTTGGATGAAAAGTTTGTTAGATCTGAGAAATGAAATGTGATTATCCTTTTCTGTTATGATTATTCCTTTATACCACATGCTAATCCATTTAGTAATCAAGTTTAGGCAAATTAGAAGTGATTAAGCAAAATGCATTTTCATGAGCTTTGGCCAAAATTCCCTTTTCATTATGCAGTCAATGTAACAGTGTAATTGCAATGCAAACAAGTCCAAAATGATATTCCTGATGTGTTGGAAAAGGTTTCAAGTGCAAATGACATGTAATTTTGAAAATCACTATTTTTCCCACCAATTTTCAAATGGTTCACTTGAAAAATGACTTTTTGCTATGATGATTTTTGATGAAATGTGATGATGCATCATGAAAGTACACATCAAATGTGGTTTTCTCAAAGAAAGATCACCCAATTTGGCCTTTCCATTCAAAAGTTATGCCACTTTGAATTTCAACATTTTCTGAAAATGATTTGATCATAACTTGCCCACCACACATGAGAAATTCATGTTCTTGGACTTTTTGGAAAGGTGAGAGCAAGATCTACAACTTTCATGTTGGACAAAATTTCATTTGAATAATTTTTGGACATGTAAGTTTGAGGTGAAAAACTTTCCATTTTTGGCAGTTTCCAATTACAGGTCACTTGCTATTTTTGGAAACTTTTCATCTGACTTTATTTTCTTCATTCTTGATGTTTGAAATGTCAAATGAAACTTGTCTAGACATGAATGAAGTGTCTCTTACTCTCTCCCACCTCCAAATCCATCATTTCAGGCACAGTTGACCACAGTTGACTTTTTGACTGATAGATGAATTTGGCTATGCACTGATCAAGCTGAGCCTCAAACTCCTGATGAAATGGCTCAATGATGAAACCCTAGCTTCCATAAGCTCAATAAAACCATGTGATGATCCCCATATCCATTGTAGACCCCATCTCCTTCACAAGCCCTGATTGGCCCCATACAGCTGATTAGGGTTGACCAGTGGTCAAAACCCTAATCTCAAGGTATCTGATCAATCTCTTGAATCTTCTGGATGATAACAAGACCATGATGATGATGATGTACCATTGCAACCAAGATCAAGCCCAACCTCCTTGAGGAACCAAGAAACCCTAATTTGAATCACACACCCTCAGATGGTTAATGATCAATCCAATGAAACCCTAGTTTTGCATCTTAACCTCTTCATCTTCTGATCAAGACTTAGGAAGATGACTTGCACAATGTAGCCACATGATATGCAAATATGCTAATGACTAATGACCTAAGAAATGCAATGCAATATGTTATGCTAGTCCCAAGAGAGGAGGGCAAATTTTGAGGTGTTACAGCTGCCCCTATTCAATCCACTGTGAACTTGTCAATATGAATAGCCTCGGCTTTCAGATGATCAGGATGAAGAGTGATTGAATACCAAGAACAGACGAACAATTTGCACTCTGATGGGAAATAATTAACAGTGCCTGTCAGGATCGGCAAAGAAACAATCTTGAAAGAAAAATCCGCCTGGAACGGAGAAAGTCGGCCTGATCACCGAAACAAAACGTCGACCTGGATACCAAAATAAATGGTAACTCAGGGATAACCATGGCCTGAACACCACATCCACTGGGGATTATTATCTTTTGCTTTTTCTTGAACCCTGAAATTTTCTGATCTTTTTCTTTTCTGTTTTCTTGAACCCCAAAATTTCCTGATGCGCCAATGATCCCGGATCACTGCATTTGAACCCCAACATCTCGTTTGCCAACATAATGAACCCCATTCTCCATTTGAACCCCAGTCGCCTGATGATAACTTGCGATCGCCATTGTGAACCCCGTTCTCCAGAAAATGTCGCAACATTTCCCTTTCTCCATTTGAACCCCGCTCTCCAGAAAATGCCTTAACATCTCCCTTTCTCCATTTGAACCCCGTTCTCCAATTTCTTGTGATAATTCCGCTGGCAATGTCGGAAATAACACCAAACACCACTCTGATGGCGACATATCAGAGGGTACACCTTCACAAAAGGAAGGTAACATGTGCATCTCTTCCTCAGAAGACACCCATAACGACCTCCACTGGCCTCAGCCAAAGTCTAAGGTGACACATGAACAGAAGATAATCCTGAGGATCTCATCCCGGATATAATCTTCAACTCCAATCTCGATTTGGACCCCGCTCTCCAGAAAATGTCGCAACATTTCCTTTTCTCCATTTGAACCCCGATTGTCGCGCTGATCGCGTAACATTCTTCGATTTCACTGCCATCTTCGCTCGACGGAAAAATCTCCTCCAGTATCGCACTACTGGGGAACATTGCTGATCTGACATCATGATGCTAAACTCCTCAGAGTAACATCTTCCCACTTCTGTCTCGCACGACAGAAATCTCCTCCAGTATCGCACTACTGGGGAACATTTCTGATTTCATCACCACGATGCTAAACTCCTCAGAGTAACATCTTCACCATCCGGTGAAACCAAACCTCAAGCGGTAACCACGGCTCGAGTCGCGCTGATCGCGTAATATTTCCATCTCTGTCCGACGGAAAAGTATCCTCCAATATCACACTACTAGGGAACACCTTTGATCAAAAATCATGATGCTAAACTCCTCGGAGTAACACCTTCACCTTTGGGCAAAAACACCTCTCAAACAGTGACCACGGTCTGAGACTAGCCTATGCTTGCAATATGATGCATGATTAATTTTTCTGCGTAATGCTCCATAATCATGGAAATGCTACGCGATTTACTATGCAACATGCTATGCTATTTTTTCATGATGAATGTATATAAAAAGGCATCCCCCTCAAGGGACTCTTCTGGGGAGCTCGAGACATTCTGCTGAGGAACTCGTCGATACTCCGATCGCCATCCCGATGGGGAATAGCGCTAATGCTGGGAAAAGGGCACCCTTGCTGGGGAAAAACCTCCTTTGCACTCAATCCGCTTGGGGATATCGCTGGGGAAGAGTCCACCAATGCACTTTGTGGGGATACAACTGTCTTTGACTTGCTGGGGATATCAATCCCGACTCCGCTTGGGGAACCACCGCGCACAGATACTTCTGCTGGGGAAAACGCAACCTTCAGGCCTGGTGACTGGGGAAGCATTGATCTCGAACCTGCTGGGGATAACCATCCTGACCCTGCTAGGGAGCCCACAGACCTTGAATCTGCTGGGGAGTTAGTCCTCACGACTCTGCTTGGGGAGATACATCCCGACTCGTCTGGACCTTTTCTGCTCCATCATCTTGTATTCCCAATCGCTTCGCGCTCGACGGAGAGCGAACTCCTGGGATTTATCCAGACTTTTCAATCTTCCGACTTTGAAGAGTCTTCTTGATTAATTACCAAGGGTCGTCGTACGTCTTTGCCGTCTTTTCACCGTTCTTCAATTCATTCGTCCCCGACTGGACTCCGTGGGGATTTGTCTTGTCAAAAGCTTCCACGTCACCACCTGCAAGTGAGGGAAAATACCTAACAACACCTGTAAAAGAGATCGTTAGATAAAACCGTGCCCCAGGCGTGCCAAGATTTCAACACTTGAGTCACTCAACCTTCCGAATAAGATTTCAAGTTTCCAATCTTATAAGCATGCATTGGAAGGGACCTGTATGTCTTAAAATGCAAAGATTTTGTATCAAAATAATCGGATGTTTTTGCAATCAAAGCGGTAATGAAAAACAAAAACAAAATTACTTGACTGAATATGCATTTTATTGATTGGAAAAGTGTGTGGCTCAAATTGAGCAATACAAAGGAAGCAATTCCTGAAAAGAGGTAATTGCGCACAAAAGGAAAAATCTATCCTAATGGCAATGTGAACCCGTAATCTCATCGAGTTCCGACTCGGTTACACCCCATATGTCCTCAGACTCTCCTTGCTTTCTGCCTTCTGAATAAGACGTTTCTGATTGATCCCCACCGGGTATTATCCATGTGCCTTAACCAAAGCAAACGATCACGCTAGACGCAGTTGTTCGTTTCAATCCCTCTTTTGCCTGGACCGCCCTTTCAGGTTTTCAGTCCACCGGGATACCCTTTTTTGCCCAAGTCGCCTTTCCAGGTTTTCGACTCGCCGGGTGTACCATTTTTCATTTTATCCCTAATTTTTGCCCGAACCTTTTTCTGTTTTTGGTTCGCCGGGATGCCCATTTTTTGCCTGGACTATTTTGTTCTTTTCGTCCAGCAGGTCTCTTTTATACGAAGTATTTTTTAACTGTGTCTGCATTCACAGGGGATGGAAAATCCTCACCATCCATGGTCGTTAGCAACAAGGCTCCGCCAGAGAAGACCTTCTTGACCACGAATGGACCTTCATAATTGGGTGTCCATTTGCCCCTACGATCATTCTGAGGAGGAAGGATCCTTTTCAGCACCATATCACCCACGTGATATACCCGAGGTCGCACCTTTCTGTCAAAAGCACGCTTCATTCTCTGCTGGTACAACTGCCCATGACAGATGGCTGCCAGCCTCTTTTCCTCAATTAGGCTCAACTCTTCGTATCGGGTCCTTACCCATTCAGCCTCTTGCAACTTCACGTCCATCAGGACTCTCAACGAGGGAATCTGAACCTCAACCGAAGTTCGATACCCATGCAATGCAAACGGCAACATCTCATGCCAGTCTTTATAGGTTACCACCATTTTCTGCACAATCTTCTTGACATTCTTATTGGCTGCCTCAACCGCCCCATTCATCTTCGGAAGATAGGGAGAAGAATTGTGATGCTCGATCTTGAATTCCCGGCACAGCTCTGCCATCATCTTGTTGTTCAAATTAGAACCATTATCAGTAATGATTCGCTCGGGAACCCCATATCTGCAAATGATGTCTCTCTTGAGAAACCTGGCAACGACCTGCTTCGTCACGTTCGTATAAGAGGCTGCTTCAACCCACTTGGTGAAGTAATCGATAGCCACTAATATGAATCGATGCCCATTCGAAGCTGTAGGCTCAATCTTTCCGATCATATCAATGCCCCACATAGCAAACGGCCATGGAGACGACATTAAGCTCAACGGATTTGGAGGCACGTGCACCTTGTCAGCATAAATCTGGCATTTATGACACTTCCGCACGAAATTGAAACACTGGGCCTCCATTGTCATCCAATAATAACCTGCCCTTAGCAGCTTCTTCACCATCGCATTCCCACTGGCATGGGTACCGAATGATCCTTCATAAACCTCTTTCATCAATTGTCTTGCTTCTTTGTCATCAACACATCTGAGCAAGACCCAATCGAAATTTCTTTTATACAGAACCCCATCCTTATTCAGGTAGAACACCACGGCCAACCTCCGCAGAGTCTTTCGGTCCTTCTTCGATGCTCCCTCAGGATACTCTTGAGTTTCCAGATAGCGCTTGATATCGTAATACCACGGCTTCTCATCATCAGGCGTTGTATCAACAACAAACACATAAGCCGGTCTATCCAGACGACCTACTTCAACACTAGGGAACTGATTCCACCACTGCACCTTGATCAAGGCAGCCAGAGTAGCCAAAGCATCTGCCAAAGGGTTCTCCTCTCTGGGCACATGATGCATCTTCACTTTGGTGAAAAACGTCAACAATCTCCTCGTATAATCCCGGTATGGAACTAAATGAGATTGATGCGTATACCATTTTCCGTTAACCTGATTAACGACCAGAGCTGAATCTCCATATATGACAAGGTTCTTGATCCTCAAATCAATCGCCTCTTCAATCCCCAATATGCAAGCTTCGTATTCAGCCACGTTGTTGGTACACTCAAACGTTAGCCGGGCAGCAAAAGGAATATGGGATCCTTTCGGCGTAACCAAAACAGCACCAACACCGCTTCCATTCACGTTAACGGCCCCATCAAACATCAGAATCCATTCAGATTCAGGGTCAGGCCCCTCCTCTGGGATCGGTTCCTCAGAATCTTTCGATTTGAGAAACATGATGTCCTCATCAGGGAATTCAAACTTCATCGGTTGATACTCATCAATGGGTTGCTGGGCGAGGTAATCAGACAATACACTCCCCTTGATTGCTTTCTGAGAGGTATACTGTATATCATATTCAGTCAAAATCATTTGCCACCTCGCAACCCGTCCGGTTAATGCTGGCTTCTCAAAAATGTACTTGATCGGATCCATCTTGGAAATCAATAAAGTGGTATAAACCAGCATGTACTGCCTCAGTCGGCGAGCAGCCCAGACCAAAGCACAGCAAGTTTTCTCGAGCAGTGAATATCTTGTTTCACAGTCGGTAAACTTTTTGCTAAGGTAGTATATGGCATGCTCTTTTCGACCAGACTCGTCATGCTGCCCCAATACACACCCCATAGACCCCTCGAGGACTGTCAGGTACAGAATTAACGGTCTTCCCTCCACAGGAGGCATCAGAATCGGAGGCTCCTGCAAATACTCTTTTATTTTTTCAAATGCCGCTTGGCAATCATTATTCCACCTGACCGTCTGATCTTTTCTCAACAACTTGAAAATCGGTTCACACGTGGCCGTTAGGTGAGATATGAACCGTGAAATGTAGTTCAACCTACCTAAGAAACCACGAACCTCTTTCTCCGTTCTCGGTTCAGGCATTTCTCTTATCGCTTTTACTTTAGCAGGATCAACCTCGATTCCTTTCTCACTCACAATAAACCCCAACAATTTACCGGACCGCACTCCGAAAGTGCACTTGTTCGGATTCAACCTCAGTCTGAATTGTCTCAGCCGGTCGAACAACTTGGCCAGATCTACCAAATGCCCCTCTTCTGTCTGGGACTTTGCTATCATGTCATCAACATAACATTCGATTTCATGATGAATCATATCATGAAACAAAGTCACCATGGCTCTCTGATAAGTAGCACCGGCGTTCTTGAGACCGAATGGCATCACCTTGTAACAAAAGGTGCCCCACGGTGTAATGAACGTTGTTTTCTCCATATCATCTGGCGACATTTTGATTTGATTATAGCTAGAAAAGCCATCCATGAAGGAAAACACCGAGAATTTAGCCGTATTGTCTACCAAAACATCAATGTGAGGTAGTGGAAAATCATCCTTCGGACTAGCTCTATTCAGATTTCGGTAGTCCACACACATTCTCACCTTCCCATCTTTCTTCGGGACTGGCACAATGTTCGCAACCCATGGCGGATAATTAGTGACAGCAAGGAAACCAGCATCCCACTGCTTCTGCACTTCCTCTTTGATTTTCATCGCCATATCAGGTCGAGTTCTGCGCAACTTCTGTTTCACTGGAGGACAATCTGCTCTCAACGGTAGCTTGTGCACAACGATATCGGTATCCAACCCTGGCATATCTTGATAAGACCAGGCAAAGATGTCGACATACTCTTTCAACAATGCCACCATTCTGCTCTTGACACTTTCCTCCAAAGCAGCCCCGATTTTCACTTCTTTCTTGACCTCGTCGGTACCCAAATTCACAATCTCAATCGGTTCCTCGTGCGGCTGAATCACCTTCTCCTCTTGTTTCAACAACCTGGCTAATTCCCCTGGCAGTTCACAATCTTCTTCTTCTTCTTCTTCAGCATGATAGATCGGATTGTCGAAGTCATACGAGGGTGTAACAGGATTGTTATCAATGAGATCCGGAGAAGAATCGCATCTGCATGAATGTTGATTCATGCATTGCTTTAGAACCGGTGTGAGACAAATTGAAAAAGAAAAATGAAAACATTGCCATTTTTATTTTGTTTTTATTTTTAAACTGCAAAAATAAATGAAAAACGGGGAACACCGCTTTTGACTGAAAAACATCCTTTTATTAATGATGCGAATTTGCAAATTTAAACATGAGGTGGCCCTTACAATGAACCAATACGTGTCGGGCAACACGTAAGGCTTTCATGCATATAAAATCAAAACAAGAAAAATATTACTCTTCCAGCAGAGTGACCCGGATGATCTCTTCAGCCTTCCAGTTCTGGATTTCCATCCCTGGAGTGCACGGCTTTATCCACCGGTCCATGTCGCAGTCGCTGTCAGTTTCGTCACCCATCATGCAGATGTGATCCGGATCCAGCATTCTGGCACTGGTGAAGGTGACTGACGTACGACGTCCTCTGCCTTGTCCAAATGAGCCTCTGCCCGGCTGGTACCCCACTCCGAAGCGGTCCTTCTTTGTAGAGATATCCATCATCCTGCCCCAACCAGGAGCCTCTCCATTCTTCACCACCTCAGCGGCCTGCTTATACGAAGATATGGACGGTTTTTCCTCTTCCTTTGCAAACAGAGCATTCTCCACCTTAACGGTTTCAAACGCTTGACTGGGCGTCTCCCATATCTCACCGTCCATCTCAACGTACTTGAAAGATGACAAGTGGCTGACAAAGATATCCTCCTCTCCGCAGACGGTGACAACCTGTCCTTCCCAAATATATTTCAGCTTTTGGTGTAAAGTCGAAGTCACTGCCCCAGCAGCATGGATCCATGGTCGACCCAACAGGCAACTGTATGCCGGCTGAATATCCATGAAAAGTCGACTTAAACACCTCCGGGCCTATCTTCACCGGTAGCTCAACCTCTCCGAATACAGCCCGCTTCGACCCGTCAAACGCCCTTACTATCAGATCAGTGGGTGTCAGAATCAGACCGTCACAATTCAACTTTTCCAGAGCCTTCTTCGGCAACACATTCAATGAGGAGCCAGTATCAACCAGCACATGCGAAAGCACAGCCCCTTTACATTCCATCGCGATGTGTAATGCCCGATTGTGATTCCTTCCATCCACAGTCAGATCCATGTCTGTAAAACCCAGCCCATGGCTGGCATGCACGTTAGACACGACCGTCTCCAACTGATTAATGGTTATCTCTTGAGGAACATAGGCTTTCTTCAAGATTTTCATCAAAGCCTCTCTATGCCCCTCAGAGCTTAACAGCAACGACAGAATCGATATTTTGGAGGGAGTTTGCTGCAGATGGTCCACTAGCTTGTACTCAGACTTCTTGATGATCCTTAAAAACTCTTCTGCATCATCATCAAGCTTTTCTTCCGACCCAACCGGCGCCGGTGTCACCACTGGAGTACCATCGCTCACCACTGCTTTCCCTTTCGCCCTGGCTAAAGCCTCGGCCTTTTCTTTTTTCTCTTTTTCTCCTCCCCCTCCCCTCAAGGCATCTGGTGCAAACAGTCTTCCACTGCGAGTGAAACCACTGGGACCGGCATTATCCACCTTTGAAACGGTGGTTTCGCTTGCAGTCTGATCTTCTATTTTCTCACCATTGCAATATACCTCTCCACCATAATGCCAAGGCACGGCATCATCTTTGTCATACGGAATTGGTCCAGGCACCGTGATGGTAACTAGAGCCGCCTCCGCCAGAGTAGACAAATCCACCGGGTCAAAATAAATTGTTATGGTGGAGACCTCATCTTTTCCCTTATCAACCTTCTCAATCAGAATACTTCCATTGTCCATCAAACCCTGGACAGTCTCTCTCAACAATTCACACCCATTCTGAACAACAGTGCACTCAGCACAATCAACACCGCAACCCGGATGAACCCCATTCAATAACAACTGCCTCTTGACCTCAGCCAAAGGAGTCTTCAACTGATCAACAGACAACAAACCGATCCGGCCCTCCTCAGAGATTGCATTCACTCCCCTCTGACCATGCGCGGGCATGAGATTAACATTGACGTTGGGAGATGGTGCAAAGTTGATAGCTTTCAAATCCACCAGGTCTTGAACCACGTGTTTAAAAGCTTTGTAGTTCTCTACGTTATGTCCGGGAGCACCCGAATGGAATTCGCGTTTAGCATTTTCATCATAGTTGGCTGGCCTTTGATCAGGTCTCAAAGGTGCCAAAGTTCTTAGTTGTACCAGCCCCAAGTCCTGCAATTTCGTCAACAAGAAAGAGTAGGTCACAGGAGGCCTGTCAAACTGCCTATCATTCATCCTTCCCCGCACTTGATAACCAACCCTCTGAGGCCTCTGTTGAAATGGCTGTCTCTGTTGTTGCGGTTGTTGCTGTTGCTGTGCAGGCTGATGCTGATTATCAGCAGGAATAGTTACCGCATCAGTGTGCTGGAAGTAACGATCCCTACTGGGTCCTCTCTGAGCGTAGACCGCGCTGGTATCCCCCTCCTTCTTCCTCTGGCCATTACTGAAGGGCTTCTTCGATCCTGAAGATGAAGCATTACCTCCCTGAATCTTCCCGAGCTTCAGCCAGTTCTCTATCCTTTCACCAGCCACAACTATATCTGAAAAATTTGTGACCGGACAACCAACCATCCTTTCAGCAAACGCCCCTTGCAGGGTACCCATGAAGAGATCAGACATCTCTCTGTCAACCAATGGAGGTTGCACTCTGGCAGCCAATTCCCTCCATCTCTGAGCGTACTCTTTAAACCCTTCATTATTCTTCTGAGACATACCCTGCAACTGGGTACGACTCGGAGCCATATCAGCATTGAACTGATACTGTTTAAAGAATGCGTCCCCAAGATCTTGCCAGTTCTTTATATCTGAGGACTTGAGCTTGGTGTACCACTCCAGTGAGCCTCCGGACAGACTGTCCTGGAAGAAGTACATCCACAGCTTTTGATCCATGGTGTAAGCTGAGATCTTACGGACAAATGCCTGAAGATGAGTCTCGGGGCAGGAACTCCCATTGTACCTATCAAATGTGGGTGCCTTGAATTTCTGCGGGATCACAATCCCCTCTACCAACCCCATATTTGACATATTGACCACCTCGGGAGTGGCATAGCTTTCCAAAGCTCTGATCTTCTCAGCCAACAATTGAATCTCTTTGTTCTGCGGTGGGGCACCATATTGACCGAAAGGTTCATTGTGCATCGAGAACTGATCGGCTTCTCGGTCTTCCTCCCTGTCGTCATCAACCCCGAAGAAAGGCGGGAACAGACTGTCCTTCAAATTCTGACCCATCGGCCCAGGTTGACCACCAGCAGCACCAAAACCTCCAGCATTGTTAGTCACTACCGGCACTGTCGTTCTTTTTCCACCGTCTCTGGAACCACCCAGCCCCTGGTTGGAGACACCATCCAGGTTCACACCACTATTTGCCGCTGAAGCCCGCTCGAGCTTCTCAACTTTGTCAGCTAGAGCCTTCTGACCAACTGCAAAACCTTGCATGATGTTGATCAGCTCGTTCATCTTGTCCTTTAGCTCGAGGATATCTGTGTTCGGAAGATCCATCAGTCTGGGAGTATTGCGGCGTGTGAAGTATCTGTGTGGGCGTGTTGAGTGAAAAGGTTCAGCTCTTCGAGCACGAGCAATGATTCCTGAAACAATCAAGCACGTTAGAACTGATACATGCAAAATAAAACACAAGTTATTATGATCATGCATGAATGCAGTGTTTATCCATATGAAGAACACTTTGTCTCTTGATCCTGGCTTCATAGAGACAAATAATAATAATCCGGCAGCAATATTCTGGCATTCATCATTTGATTCACCATACAGACCAGAGATATGTGATTTAGCAAAATTCCCCCAACCATGTGTGTGCTTGTGATAGTGCATAAGGGAAAGCAAATAAAGCTTGAAGATTGATCACTGAATGAAAATAACCATCACATAACAAAAATGCACAATAAGTGCCATAGTCATACATCAAATCAGATACAAGTCTCCAGAATCGAGAAAGAAATACAAGCAAATGAATTCCGTCAACAAGCCTGACGGTAATCCACACAAACAAGAAAGGTCTAGCCTGACGAGGGTCCCACAGAAGGCCCTATCTCATCAACCATCTTCGCGAACTCTGCGGCGCACCTGAGCTCGGTGTTCTCCTGCTGTAATCTCCCCACCTCCTTCTGGTGAATCTTCATCTGCCTGAAGTAGTGATCTCTCTCAACAATGTAATGATCTCTCTCGGCAATGACCTTCGCTTTCTCTGCTTCCTATTCTGCCGCAAGGACTTTGGCTCTAGCGTCTCTCTGATCTCTCACGAGGATTTGCCTCCTCTTCTCATCTTCAATGACCCTTGCTGCTCTGGCTAGCTTCTCCTTAGTGAGGTCGTGCTCCCTTGTGGATGACGCTAAGGCTTGGCTGATCTTCCCATAGTAGGCAGTATCCATCTCAAAGCGCTTGGCTTCCAAGGCATGTCGCTTGTCTTGATCTTCCATCTTCACTCTAATCTCTTGATTAGCCGTCTGAATCCGAGCAACAGTCATCTCCAATTCCGCTTTCTCTGTAAGCAACTGATCTCTGGCTCTCTTCATCTCGAGGAATTCTTCCATACTGACAGAAGAACTCGGACCCTCAATCACAGGACACCAAGGATCACCTCCCGGAAACGGTAGAAGTGTGAGCTCTATCCTCTTCCGCAACCAATCATCAAATAGAGGAAAATACCGACTGTTGACCTTGCCATAAGGAACTTTACCCTTTCTCTGAATATCGCGCCACTCATCAAAAACTTGCCTCAGCTTGGCCTGATTGCCCTCAATCGGAAAGTAAAAGGACTCCTGAATCTCTCGACTAAGAGGAGGACCCTCCACAGCAAACCCCATCTGTCTCCTGAGAAGCACCGGGTTGTAATTGACGCAACCCTGAACCCCTACAAGAGGCACATTGAGAAGACTCCCACAACTGCATATGAAATCCCGTACAACCATACCATTATGAGTCCAAGCGATGTCAGCAGCCCGCAAACCCATCAACCTGAATGACCACCTGACAGTAGGATCAAGATGAGCAAAAGCACCTCGGGAAGGCAAATATCCCATAAACCACCTGAATAGCAACTGAGCACAACACCAGATCAAACCCCCACGTCGCTTCTCATTCCTATTATGAATTGAGTAATAGACATCTCCGATCAGAGTAGGAATAGGGTTTCTCTGCATGAACAATCTGATAGCATTATGGTCCACAAAGCTCTTTTGATTAGGAAACATGATAATCCCATAAATGCTCACAGCAATCAAAGCACAAACCGTCTTCCAATTACTCGTAGCCGCATATTCCTTGGCTTTAGCTTCCAAGAAACTCAAATGAAATCCAGGTAATTTTCCTTTCTCTTTCAAACCCTCCTTGACCATATCCGGACTCAAATAAAGAGCACGGGAAATCCCAAGGATGTCAGGCTCTCCCCTAATGGCACAAAAAGGAATCTGATCTCGGATCTGCATACCCAAGATGCTAGCATAATCCTCCATCAGAGGCCCCAACAAGTAGTCCGGGAACACAAAACATCTCAGACTCGGGTCATACAACTGGAGAAGAGTATGAATGGCGCTCCTGTCACTGTCAGTGAGTCTGAAAACCATCTTCAGGATACCACCGTATGACTCTCTGAACATCCCTACATGGTCGGGCGTAATCAATGTTATCATCTCCTTTAGCACACCGATCTCTGGGTCAAAGAAACTATAGGCAACATCGTCCTTCAAACCGGGCCTCATATCTGAACAAAAAGTCTCTCAACCAAGATCTCGATCAAAAATGTCCCTGCATATGGGTAAACATGTGTTAGATGCAAGTAAATGCAAGATGTAAATGATGCTGATGAATGAATGCAATGCATTGCCATCCTCCAAGTCATCTGATCAACTGTTGCACTGAGTCACAGCCCTGATCTCTGAACCGATCACAACCATCTGAAGGAATATGTAACCACAAATCCGCCTCAAGGGTTCCGAAATAAACAGAACTGAAAGATACACCATCATCATCATCAAACCATCTCTGAGCAGATAACCTCAATCCTCTGAATCGGCCCGGGGAATCCTAAAATAAACGGATCCCCACTGATAAATACCACGGACAGCACTTCGGTGTCTCAACAATAAAGGCCCATAAATCCGACTTATGAATATGACTCTGATCAACGGAACCAAAAGTCACCATCAAAGTCACCATCTGAATATGCATCTGAAAGAATCACCCTCCCCTCACAGGTAAATTCTAATCAGGTTATCCTAAGGCGGACAATAGTCTCGACAATCGGGCAAAGATACTCAATGGGTTTGCCCTTTCGGGTGTGCCATTGTAGCTCCCTTAAGATCGTCTAAACCAAAGATCCGGGAAATGATCGGTCACCAGAGTCAATAGTTCAGATGAAGTCATTCAACCAAAGTGGATACTCCACAGAGGAAGAATTCCCTCAAAAGAACCTCGTCCGGCTTGTGGTACATCACATTTCCAGGCACATGTTGACCTAACATGAAGGAGGCAACATAAGACCACACTAATCCTAGGTGTATACTCGGGCCTGGGTTTTAGCCCCACTTAGAACACCCACCCCAAAACAGAGGAACCACCTGCACAGAGGACGGCAACATGATAGTATGATGCATGCAAATATTTATGCAAATATATACAGTCAGAATAATAAATGCAATAAATAAAGCAACACAAGCAACCTAAACTATCCTAGAACGCTAGGAGAGACTCGCTTAGGGAAGATGGACCAGCAATAGGTCAACTTATATATCCCCAGCAGAGTCGCCAGCTGTCGCATCCGCGAAAAAACAACCGGCGGGCTAAAACAAAAACAGACAGAGCCGCCACCGTGCGTTATTTATCCCAAAAGAGGGAAAGGAAACGCTCAGAGTAAACCTGGAAAAGACATGGTCTCGCGACCAAAGAGAAAGGGATCGGGAGTCGGTTATGCGAAGGGAAGGTATTAGCACCCATACGCATCCGTAGTACTCTACGGGATCCACGCTCTAGAGAAAGAAAAGGTTGCTAAAACAAACACCACACACACACACACAACACAGGTGGGGGAAAAGAGGAATGGGCTCGCTAGGATATCGCATCCTATGCCTACGTATCTCGTCTGGAACGAGAATCAGAGCTACCGTAGTTCGGCTCACGCACGCCAAACAAAACAAAACACAAGCAGGCAAACATGGAACCCGAACGCCAATCGCTGGACTTACATCAGCTTCCGAACCAAACAAACCCACACTGGAAACCAGATGCCACTGGATGGACTTATACCGGACTCCAAGCACACAACAAGAGGATACGGAATGCTAATCGCTGGGCTTACATCCATCTCCTACCACACAAGAAGAAACAAACGACAAGTTACTAAGGAGTCGGGAACTCGAGCCTAGCAACTGTCAAGCAAACACACACAAAAAGAAAAAGGGTGCCCGGAGAGATCTCGCACGACCTCCTGCCTACGTACCTCATCTGGTATGAGGATCAGGGCAACGTAGTTCCCCTTAACAGGGGAGAAACTATCTCCTAACCAGAGACCGGGAAATGACCAACTAAAAGGGAGACTGACTCGAGCCTAATAGTTATCATGTATTCCACAATGGCCCTAGGTTGAGTTTTCTATCTACTTGCACAACAGCAAGCTAATCCTAACCAGGCAAAAGCAAGCATGCAAGCATAAACAAAACAAAGCAAACATTCCAAATAGCACACACTATATCCAGTCAAAGTGGGTTCAAACAAAGGGTTAGACTGCCAAGGCAAGTCAACTGTACAAGGGTGGGGTTAGCTCTTAACCCTGACATTGAGAGTCAGGGTGAAGCTGATGAAAGGAGAGTGAAGATTAGACTTCACAGCTCTTATCCCTGGCCAGGGAGAGCTTCAGACAAAGAAGCGTGGGTTCAGAAAGTGGGAACCCTTCTACACTCATGACTCTGACTCAACTGTACAACTGTACAAGATCTTGGGTTAATGTCCCAATGCATCAACACAGTGGTGTGAGCAGAGGGACGACTCAACGGAATAGCGGGAGATAGATTGCATATCTCTTTTATCCGCCAATTGCCTTAATCAAGGACTTTACCTGCTTGGCACAAATATAAACAAGCACAAGCATTGCCTCTTAAGGAGGACTTCAGACAGGTGCCTGGCCAAGTAACAGGCCAGGTCTTCCAGACTACATGAAGTTAGAAATGCTACCTCAATTGGTTAAGCAACCAAGCAATAGCCAACACAAGTTCAAATGAACTCAAGCAACTAATGTACCTGAAATCAATCTAGCACAATTAGTATTTAACTCAAACAGAAATCAAACAGACAATGGTTAACAGTTAATCTGTACAACTCAAACAACAAGTCAATGCACAAAGGTGCAAGCCATGAGACACAAGACCAAGTATCAAACCCTACAAAACAAAGTCAAAGTTAGTCATAAACAAGTCACAAGTCAATTCAAATTGAGTGCACATCCTCAAGCATAGGCCATTTGTGCTATTAACCTGAAACACAACTCAAAAGTGAGATCACAAACCACTAGTCCAAGACTAGGACCAAAATGAGATCAAAAAGTCAAAACAGAACATGAAACGTATCCAAAATCAATATCAAACAATTAAGAATCCAATCCAAGTGGTTCCACATTCATATCATTCATCATTATCATTTCATGAACAAAATAGCACAAAACATGCAAATTGGAACCTCAAAGGACCAAACAGAATGGCTCAACTCAAATCAATACCAAAACATTTCAACAAATCCTCAAAAAGTTCATAGATAAACAGAATCCACAACATAACAAGCATACCAAATTTCAGCTCATTTGGATCAAGGGAAGTAGGCCAATGAAATTCATAAAGTCCAGACAAGTTCATACAAGCTCATACAGTGCATCAAAACATGCAACAACTTCCATCCATCACAAAACAGAAATGAAATACGATAAATGAATGGGACTAAAGCCATGATGTACCTTAAAATGTCTACAATCACACCACAAAATTTCACATCCATCCAATTAATAACCAGAATTTCACAAATCAAATGCCAACATGTCTCACAAAAAGTCAACAAATGACTAAACAGCAAATAAAATTCCAATCAAATAGGAAATGCTTTCAAAAATTCCAGAAAAATTCACATGTATTCTCAACATCCGTATGTAATCTCATGCAAAAATTGAGAGCAAATGGCAAAGCATAAGCATGGAAACAAAATTCAATAACATGGCATAACATAGTGTGACACACATTGTCACACTCAACTTGATCACATCATATCTCTCTAAACAGGGACTCAAAATTAGCAAACTATATACCAAAATCACCAGGGAAGAGTCAAGAACATGCATATAAAATTTCACACATTTTGGATAAGGCATCAAGATTTCATGATCAATATGGAAAAACATATACACAAATGATACATTCAAACAATCCCTAGGCATTTAATTTTTCCACACGTGCACAAAAATATTAAAAATCACCATAAAAAAGTACACATCACAAGGAGAATGGTGAAAAAAGTCTCATCAAATTTGGATTATTTTTGAAGAAGTTATGAATTTTTAAAGATCAATGATCAAAATGAAATAAAAATTGAAAAAAGAAATGAAATAAAATGAATTAATATGCTGAAATGGCATTTTTGTAAATAAGCTATAGCGAGCGCGAAACGCCACGTTTCAATTTATTCAGTGTCAGAATGCAATTGGCTAATGACCGCGGGAAACAAGAATTTGAAAACCAAACGCAGAAACACGGATCAAACAGCATTCTGGCATTGTTCTTCATCATGTTCATCAACATCATTCCAGAAAATCACTCAAGAACAAATCATCATGGAAATGGACAAACTATATATCAATGAATTCGTCTAAACACATACATCAAGAATATCCACATGATTTAACCTAATTCCTAACATGCTGAGCAAATCGATCAAAAGAAGTTTCGACGTCCAACATTCAATTCCAGATTTCTCACTCGATTCTCAATAAAAATCAATTCTACAAGTTGCATTGTGCTCTATGATCTAAGACCTACAATAACCATATCACAATTCAAGCAATGGTTGGAATCGAATCTAACCTTATGATGATGGCAGTTGTTGGATTTGTGTGTTTCCAGGTCCAAAATGCCAAAACAGCTGATGCTTGATGATGTAGAAGTTGATTGGAACGAGTAGCTTAGCTCAATTATGCACCAGTTTGAAGAACTTTCAATTTGCCATGGATGAGTGAGATTTCAACAGATGCGATTCTTCCATGCTTTGGCCAAGGTTTTGTGAAACAGTTCCTCACAAAGTCCTGCAGAAGAGAGATCACACAAGAAACAGCAAAAAGAATGAAGCAATTCAATGGAAAATGGTGAAAAAGTGTGAAGAAGTTTGAAGAAAATTGAGAGGTTTTTGGATGAAAAGTTTGTTAGATCTGAGAAATGAAATGTGATTATCCTTTTCTGTTATGATTATTCCTTTATACCACATGCTAATCCATTTAGTAATCAGGTTTAGGCAAATTAGAAGTGATTAAGCAAAATGCATTTTCATGAGCTTTGGCCAAAATGCCCTTTTCATTATGCAGTCAATGTAACAGTGTAATTGCAATGCAAACAAGTCCAAAATGATATTCCTGATGTGTTGGAAAAGGTTTCAAGTGCAAATGACATGTAATTTTGAAAATCACTATTTTTCCCACCAATTTTCAAATGGTTCACTTGAAAAATGACTTTTTGATATGATGATTTTTGATGAAATGTGATGATGCATCATGAAAGTACACATCAAATGTGGTTTGCTCAAAGAAAGATCACCCAATTTGGCCTTTCCATTCAAAAGTTATGCCACTTTGAATTTCAACATTTTCTGAAAATGATTTGATCATAACTTGCCCACCACACATGAGAAATTCATGTTCTTGGACTTTTTGGAAAGGTGAGAGCAAGATCTACAACTTTCATGTCGGACAAAATTTCATTTGAAGAATTTTTGGACATGTAATTTTGAGGTGAAAAACTTTCCATTTTTGGCAGTTTCCAATTACAGGTCACTTGCTATTTTTGGAAACTTTTCATCTGACTTTATTTTCTTCATTCTTGATGTTTGAAATGTCAAATGAAACTTGTCTAGACATGAATGAAGTGTCTCTTACTCTCTCCCACCTCCAAATCCATCATTTCAGGCACAGTTGACCATAATTGACTTTTTGACTGATAGATGAATTTGGCTATGCACTGATCAAGCTGAGCCTCAAACTCCTGATGAAATGGCTCAATGATGAAACCCTAGCTTCCATAAGCTCAATAAAACCATGTGATGATCCCCATATCCATTGTAGACCCCATCTCCTTCACAAGCCCTGATTGGCCCCATACAGCTGATTAGGGTTGACCAGTGGTCAAAACCCTAATCTCAAGGTATCTGATCAATCTCTTGAATCTTCTGGATGATAACAAGACCATGATGATGATGATGTACCATTGCAACCAAGATCAAGCTCAACCTCCTTGAGGAACCAAGAAACCCTAATTTGAATCACACACCCTCAGATGGTTAATGATCAATCCAATGAAACCCTAGTTTTGCATCTTAACCTCTTCATCTTCTGATCAAGACTTAGGAAGATGACTTGCACAATGTAGCCACATGATATGCAAATATGCTAATGACTAATGACCTAAGAAATGCAATGCAATATGTTATGCTAGTCCCAAGAGAGGAGGGCAAATTTTGAGGTGTTACACTTGAAAGTAAAGCAATATTAACAAGAGTTAGTCAAATGTTAGTCAAAAGTTAGTGGTGTTAGTGGTGATTTTTAATTGATTAAGTCATTCTTTGGAGAACACTCAACAATTCATTCACAAGTATGAATCCTTAAACCAAGACATCTTTCATGAGAAGGGCTCCAACTTGGATAATTCAACAAGTATGCCACTAAGGTCAAGTCTCCATACAATGCCATGAAGAATGGGAGACTTACAATCTCATAAACTAGAAAGAATACTATGCCTTGAGGGTCAAATTTAGCTTTATGTTAAGCAATCGTAATTTGACTTATGTAGAAGTCACAACTATCTGAGGCTGGGCAATAAAAATATAGGTGTTAACGCATGTTAGAGATTTGGTACAAGGAACCAACCTCCTAAAACATACCACACAGCAAAAAAGTGGGAGGAACCTATCTCATTCACACTTGTATTGATTCATCTGACACAAGGTCATTGATGAATCAATTAGCCTTTAGACATTAGAGATTTCATCGGTCAAGTGGGGGGATGGTAAAGAATAGGGATGAAGATGAAGAGGGAGGGGAAGATAGAAACACAAATTGATCATGAGAGGAATTTCATCAAATCAAAACCATCCATTCATTTTGGGAGATGAAATGTACATTTCATCAATCCCCTAAATCCAATGGGTTGGATCCAACAAAAGTCAAATCAATCATGACCAAAGCCCAAAACAGAAAGTCAAACATCACAAGACCATAAAAATGGCTCAACAATATTTTTAAATATTTAATCAATTAATAATCATATTAAAAATGAATTAAAATACATTTTAATTTGGTCAAAACCTAAAATCCCTTCAAAACACCAAATATTTGACCAAGGGATTTATCCTAGGTCAAACAAGGTCAAATGACCTTAGACAAAAAATTTCATGATTTTAAAAAAGTCAGAAGTATTTTTAAACAATTAAAAATATGCACAAAAATATTTAATTCATGGAAAATACCAAAATTAATCCAAAAAATAATTTTAATTCAGAATATGGAAGAGAAAAATATTTAAAGATTTTTGGTGAAAGTCCCATATTTTTTAGTTTTAAAATGAAATTTATATGAATAAAATAAAATAAGTGGATTTAATGGAAATTCATAAAATACAAAAAAAACAAGGGCCATCAGATCTCCCTCATTAATTGAGGTGACATATCTGATGGCCATGCGCGTGAAGGTGAGAAAAACAAGAAAGGGGGGGTTTGAATTGTTTGGAAAAATAAGCGCTTTTCAAAAAGAAAATCACACAAGGATTTTATACTGGTTCGCTTATAACACAAAGCTACTCCAGTCCACCCGGCCAAGGTGATTTCGCCTTCAACAAGGACTTAATCCACTAATCTTGAAAGATTACAAACAACGCCTAAGAGAAAAATCTCTTAGTCCTCTCAAGTTTACAGACTACACTAAGTCACTTGAGGAAATCAACAAACAATAAATGAAAGATTTATGTAATCTAGAGTGCTTCTAAGAAAGCAAATATTACAGTATTAAGAACAAGAGTTTTTCACGTTATAAGCAAAAGCTTTGTGAAGATCTTAGAGAGTGTTTTTCTTGAGTGTTGATGTTTCAGTATAATTTTGGCTTGTTGGCTTGCTGATTGTTATCTCGTGTAGTACTGAAAGTTGATTTGCAATCCTTTATATAGATCAGTTGAAGTAGTAGTTGAAACTGGTGGATATTGAGATGAAGTTACGCCATCACATAAATAGCTTCTGCAGGATGACTTTTTCTTCTTGAAATGACTACTTACCACAAGTAGTATTTTCTTTATTGAGATTGGAGATTAACGTCTCTTTCTCAATTAGGAAATCCATTTGCAAATCTTTTCTTGACTTAAACGTTACTCCTTCATGATTAGCAATTCCATACTCAGAGTATTTGTGTTTCTGGAGATCTTGGAAACTTTCTTCTGATGTTGATCTCTTGAGAGTTCAGATGGTTTCTTCAGATAACGCTGATAACTTCTGAAGCTTAGAGATAGCGTTGTTCAGAGTCAGAACTTCTAGAGCTTACTTCTTGTTCAAATGCTTCTGATACTTTGCTGTTTTGCTCAGAGTTAGACTTTCTTGAACGTGTTTCCACATCAGATGCTTCTGATCATTTGAGAATATGTATCTGATCTGCTTCTGTATCTGATGACATCATCAGATTTCTTACTTCTTTCTTTAGAATCCTGCACACTTAGAAACTTTTCGTTAGGGTGCCATTTTTGGTTTCATCCTTTGTTATCATCAAAATCAAGGAATCTGTTGTAGAACAATTTTTGTTCTTACAATCTCCCCCTTTTTGATGATGACAAAACAACCTTAATTAGCAGATGAAACATGAATAATATTAGATCAGATAGACAGAAGCTCCCCCTGAGATAGTGCTAGGGAGTTCTGAAGTTCTTACCAGAGCTTCTAAGTAAAGAGGTTTCTTGATATCTTCTGCAATTTCTTAAGTCCAAGTTAGATAAGTTTATTTTTAAGAAACATATGTTTGCAGAATGCTTAAGGTATTTAGACAATATTTTCATCAGAGCTATTAATGACTTCTCCCCCTTTTTGTCAGAATCAAAAAGACATAGTAAAAAAAATAATTAAAGAGAAAAACATTGTATTAAAATAGAAGCACAAAGGCAACAAGAAATAAGAAAACATCAGATCCAGAGAAGGCAAGAAACAGAAACAACAGGCAAGCAAAATAAATAAAATCCTAAGTGCCTAGGGGTTCGGAGGCGGAGGCATTCTCTGAAGCAACATTGCAAGCATGCTCTGGATGTTGTCGTTGACAGTATCTTGCTTGTCCATTCTGGCCGGGAGTTCATTCTGATCTTGCTTGAGTTCTTTCAGAGTCTGAAGAACCATAGGGATCACAGAAGAGGACTCCCCCAGAGTCAGAGCCTGCTGAGCTTCAGCTTCAGCAGCAGCTTGTGCTTCTGCATCCGCCAGAGCCTTAGCTTCAGCTTCCTTTTCCCTTAGGATTTCAGCTTCCTTAGCAAGTCTTTCTTCTTCTAGCCTTCTTGCTTCTTCTTCAGCTTCCTTGGCCAATCTCTCTTCCTCTAGCCTTCTGGCTTCTTCAGCAGCTTCTCTGGCAAGTCGTTCCTGGAGTCTTGCCTCAGCATCTCTGATGTAGCCATTTCTGACTTGTTCAGAGACGTCCTTCAGTCTAAAGGCCTCAGATGTCATCCAGCCAATGACTCTGTTCCAGTGTGTCCTTACAGATTTAGGATCATCACTGATTTCAGAGTTAGTGATCAGAGAATCGACCTTTTGGACTGAAGCCTCTGCAATCATCATGATGGATTCCTTAAGGGTAGGTTTAGAAAGTTCAGGTTCAGGTTCTGGTTCAGAGGTATGAGGTGGAGAGTTTGGAGGGCTGAGATTTAATGTGTGAGGTTAAGATTCTGATTCAGGTTGGGGTTCAGATTCTGCTTCTGGTTGAGGTTCAGATGTTTGGGGTGAAGCGTAAAGAGGGTTTAAATCTAAAGGTTCAGTTTCTGGTTCTGGGGCAGCGGAGATGTTTGGTGGGATGATATCAGAGGTGTGGGGGTCAGAAGGTTGAGTTTCAGAAGGTATGGTGGTTGTTTGTTGTGGTGGAGGTGAGGTTGCTTCAGATTGTGTTTGTGTTTGTTGTTGTGAAGCAAGTTTATGAGCATAAAGTGTGGCTATGGTTGGGGAATCAGGGTCAGAATATTCAGGGTCAGAAGAGATGGAAACATATGGAGGTGATTCTGGTTCAGAGGATGATGAAGAGGAAGTGCTTTGGTAGGTTTGTTTAGGTTCAGAGGGAGGTATGAATGTACGGGCTACATTTAGAACTGGTGAAGGTTGGGAGGTTCTGGTGGTTGAAGGTGGGATTTCAGAGGTAGTAAAAATAGGTTGTGAAGAGAGAGGGTTAGAAGAAGCCATCAGAGGATTAGAGGTAACAGGAGGAACAAACGTACCAGTAGATATATTCAGAGGAGCTGAAGATTTGCTTCCAAAAGCTTCTCCAAGTCTGGCCTTCTTTGCCTGAGATGCTACCTTCTTTTCAGAAAGACCTCTCTTGTATCTGACGAAGTCTTCTTCAGAATCCAGACAGTCGTCGAGGCTGAAATCAGAGATGTCAACACCATCATCCAGCAGACGCTGAAGATAGATAGCAACAGCGTCTCTGGGTTCATTCTTGAAGAATCTGGCAAGGCCATGAGGCATCTTCCTCTGATCTTTCAAGCAATCCCAGGATGTATCCAGAGTGGGCTTGACTTGAATCTTCTTGATTATCCCCATACTCTTGAGATTTCTGGCGTTCAGAGGCTTCCCAACATCTATTGCCAGATCATCCATCAATTTGGTCTTTTCCAGATGGTCTACCAGTCCATGCTCAATGAAGACATCAGATAGCAATCTTCCCAGAGGAATGTAGGATCTGGGCTTCATGTTGTTTCTGGTTTCTCTGACCGAATCTCTCAGATATCTGAAAAGGAGAGCAGGGAGGGAGATCTTCACACCCTTCTGAATGCAGTACAGAATGCATTTCTGGTCTGCATTGATGTAGTCAGAAGAGTTAGAGGCTGGACGGTGGTGAATGGTTCCCAGAATGATCTTCAGCCACACTCTGAGGTTCTGATGCAGCTCTTTGTTCTTTGAAGGATTTCCTTCAACGTTGGGCTTGAAGATTGTTGGGTTGATGACTTCAGTGATGCGCTTTGACTTAGGAGGGATGTTGTAAATCCTTTTTCCTCCACTTCTCTCCATGTTCAGCAGAGAGGCAATAAATCCTTCAGTAATAACAATCTTTACTCCTAGAACATAGGAGACGATGAAGTTGTCATCTGCATCTGCAAATCTCCAGAACTCCTTGACGAGAAGTGGGTAAATGGGACCATAAAGCCTTTGGAAATAGTTTTCCCACCCTTGCTTGCGAAGTTCTTCAGTAAGATCAACGCCATTTCTTCTCAAGTTTTCGAAATCAACAAGCGATTCGCACAACACATCCAAACCTTCAAAAGGGGTTGATAGGTTAATATGGCGTTCACGGTCAAGAACATGAGGTTCTTTGTAAACATGGGTGATAGAGACGCCTGTAACCGTTGGAGTTTGAGTGTTTGAGGTTTGAGCAGTAGAACTAGATTCCATTTGTTGAGAGAAGTTAAAGACTTCTTGTTGTTGAGCGTCCATGGTGAAGAAGAAGAAGATTGATGAAGATGAAGAACTTGCAGAGAATGCTTCAGAGAGGTTTTAGGGTTTTAGAGTGAGTGAGAGTGATAAGTGTGTGAAATGTGAGAAAAGTGTTTATATACTCTAAGTTCAAACACATGCAAAACGACACACATTCCAGCGTTAGCACAAGAATCAAAATAGCACGTTTGGGGGGAAAAATGATTACAGCTAATTAATGAATGTCTAATCCCACAGTGCGCACACTGCTCAAGGAGATTTCAAACGTTCTGACCTTTGAATTTCTTTTGACAGCTGTCTAGAAGTTCTAGGGTTAGACGCTTGGTGCTCCACGTGTTGATGTATCTGATCTTCAAGAATACCAATGGATAGGTTTCTGAAGATTTCTAACTCAGATATCTTCTTAACTTGGTAGAAGTATCAGAGTCAGAGGCAGAAATACATTTGTTTACATCAGAGTCTCACTTTACCTTTTCAGAGCCATACTTCATTCAGGACAATTTTTAATGTTCAGATGTTCTAAGATAAAAAGAAATCTATCTTCAGCTAGAGGCTTAGTAAAGATATCTGCCCATTGATGTTCAGTATCAATGAACTTCAATGTTACTATCCCTTTCTGAACATAGTCTCTGATAAAATGATGTTTTATTTCAATGTGTTTGGCTCTGGAATGTAGAATGGGATTCTTACTTAAACAAATAGCAGCAGTATTATCACAAAAGATAGGAATGTTACTCTCAAAGATTTGCAGATCTTCTAACTGATGCTTCATCCAGAGCATCTGAGTTGTGCACAGTGACGCTGAGATATATTCTGCTTCTGCAGTTGATAGAGCAATTGTTGATTGTCTTTTGCTAGCCCAGGATATCAGATTGTTTCCCAGAAGCTGGCAATTTCCAGAAGTGCTTTTTCGTTCTATTCTATCTCCTGCATAATCTGCATCACAATAACCCGAGAGTCTATACTCTGATGTTTTCTCATACATCAGGCCCAGGTTAGGAGTTCCTTTCAGATACTTAAGAATTCTCTTAACTGCTGTTAAATGAGATTCTCTAGGATCTGATTGGAATCTGGCACAAAGACAGACACTAAAGAGAATATCAAGACGAGTAGCAGTCAGATAGAGAAGAGAGCCTATCATACCTCGATAGAGCTTCTGACAAACCTTGTTGCTTACCTCTTCCTTTTCCAGAATGCAAGTTGGGTGCATGGGAGTTTTTGCAGAGTTGCATTCAGTCATGTCAAACTTCTTCAGAACGTCTTTAATGTACTTGCTTTGATGAACGTACGTGACTTCTGGAGTTTGATTAATTTGAATTCCCAGAAAGAACTTTAATTCTTGCATTAAACTCATTTCAAATTCTGCCTGCATTAACTTAGAAAATTCTTGGCAGACAGAGATATTAGCAGAACCAAAAATAATATCATCAACATAAATCTGGCATATCATGAGATCATTATTAAGGTTTTTACAGAAGAGTGTAGAATCAACTTTCCCTCTGATAAAATTTTGTTCCAGAAGAAAATTGCTTAATCGTTCATACCAAGCTCTGGGAGCTTGTTTAAGTCCATATAAGGATTTCTTAAGTTTAAAAACATGTTCTGGAAAATTTGAATTTTCAAAACCTGGAGGTTGATTGACATACACTTCTTCTGAAATATAACCATTAAGGAATGCACTCTTGACATCCATTTGGTATAATTTGATAGAGTGATTAATAGCAAAAGATACGAGAAGACGAATAGATTCTAACCTCGCGACTGGAGCAAAGGTTTCATTATAGTCAATACCTTCTTGTTGACTGTAACCTTGAGCTACCAGTCGAGCTTTGTTTCTGACAACTTCTCCTTTCTCGTTCAGCTTGTTTCTGAAAACCCATCTGGTTCCAATGACATGAGTGCCTCTGGGTTTAGGAACGAAATCCCAGACATCATTCTTTGAGAATTGATCCAATTCTTCTTGCATAGCTGCCACCCAGTCGTTATCCTGAAGTGCTTCATCACAAGACGTAGGCTCAATCAGAGACACTAGTCCCAGAGGAATATCTTCAGAAGTTCTGAAGGTAGATCTTGTTCTGACAGGTTCGTCCTTGTTTCCCAGAATCAAATCTTCAGATACATTAATACGACTTTTGACTTTCTTTGGGATTTCTGGAGATTTAATTTCTTTAGAGTTCTGAGTGACAGTTGCTTCTGGAGTTTTATCAGATTTTACAAGAGTGATTTCCAAATCTGCAAACTTTTCAACTAGCTTTGACTTTTCAGGGTCAAGCTTATCATCAAATCTGACATGAATTGATTCTTCCACAATTTTGGTTTCTGTGTTGTATACTCTGTAGCCTTTAGAGCGTTCTGAGTATCCTAACATAATACCTTTCTGTGCTTTGGAATCAAACTTGTTCAGATGTTCTTTAGTATTTAAGATAAAGCAAGAGCATCCAAAAGGATGAAAATATGAAATGTTTGGTTTTCTTCCTTTACACAGTTCATAGGGAGTCTTTTCCAGAATAGGTCTTATAGAGATTCTATTTTGAATGTAACACGCTGTATTTACAGCTTCTGCCCAAAAATGCTTTGCTACATTAGTTTCATTGATCATGGTTCTGGCCATCTCTTGGAGTGTCCTATTCTTCCTCTCTACAACTCCATTTTGTTGTGGAGTTCTAGGGCAGGAGAAATCATGGGATATTCCATTAGAATCAAATAATTCTTCAAAATCTTTGTTTTCAAATTCTCCACCATGATCACTTCTGACTCTAATAATTTTAGAATCAAATTCTTTTTGCACTTTGGAACAGAAACTAGTGAATACAAAGTGAGACTCACTCTTGTGCTTTAGGAATTTTACCCATGTCCAACGACTGTAATCATCAACAATGACTAGTCCATACTTCTTTCCATTAACTGATGCTGTTTTCACAGGACCAAATAAGTCAATGTGAAGAAGTTCCAGAGGCTTAGAGGTAGAAACAACATTTTTCTTTTTAAAAGATGTTTTTGAAAATTTTCCTTTCTGACAAGCTTCACACAGAGCATCTGAAGAAAACTTCAGTTTAGGTAGGCCTCTGACTAACTCGAGTTTAGTTAGCTGAGAAAGTTTCCTCATGCTAATGTGGCCCAAGCGTCTATGCCATACCCATTGCTCTTCGTGAACTGACATTAGACATTTAACATTTTGATCTTTTAAATCAGAAAGATTTATTTTGTAAATGTTATTTTTCCTTTTGCCTGTGAAAAGGACAGAGCCATCGTTCTGATTAATGGCTTTACATGTTTTTTGATTGAAGATTACATCATAACCGTTATCACTTAATTGACTTATGGATAACAAGTTATGCATTAATCCTTCTACATAAAGAACATCAGATATAGAGGGAAGAGTACCATTACCAATAGTTCCGGAGCCTCTGATCCTTCCTTTCTGATCTCCTCCGAAACCCACAAATCCAGCGTCTTTAAGTTCCAGACTTTGGAACATAGACTTTCTTCCCGTCATATGTCGCGAGCATCCAGAGTCCAGGTACCATGACTGGTGTCTGAACTTTGCTGCATAGGATATCTGCAACATAGATAATCTTATCTTTCGGTACCCAGAATCTCTTGGGTCCTTTTAGATTAGTTTTCCCAGAGTTTCTTATAACTTTGGGTCTTCTAGCATTTTTAAATTTGTGTTCTTGTGTGTGTGTGTAGTGATATGAAAAAGGAGATTTAATTTGATCACTTGTAGAAGTGTTATCTTCCTTAGGATCATACCCAATTCCCCTTTTATTGTTCTGACTTACTCCATAAATCATGGATGCCATAATACTCCTATCTATCCCATTCTTCAGAAATTCTTGAAAGGCTTCTTCATATTTATAAATAATTTTATTTGAAGTTTGTGGTGCTTGAGATAACGTTTCTTCTAATTCTGAGCTTTTTGTTTTTGCTTCATCTCTTTCTAACATTAAAGATTTGATTGTATCTTCTTGTGATAGAATTGTTATCTCAAGTTCACTACACTCTTTAAATTTTGCTTTAAGACAGTCTTTAATATTTTTAAACTTTTGTTTTAATTTCTGATAAGAGGTAAGAGTTTCTGACAAACATGATTCTAAGTCAGATCGAGAAAGTTCAGAAAATACCTCTTCAGATTCTTCATCTGAGCTGCTGGATGTGGTAGCCATAAGTGCTACGTTGGCCTGTTCATCAGAGTCAGATTCTGATGATCCAGATTCACTATCATCCCAGGTAGCCATCAGTCCTTTCTTTGTCCTGAAAGTGTTTTTCTTGAAGCTTTCTTTTCTAGGGTTGTCTTTCTTCATCTTGGGGCATTCATTTTTGTAATGACCTGTTTCTTTACATTCATAACAGGTAATATCTTTGTTAGCTTTACCTTTTGAAGTTGACTCTGATCGATCCCATCTGGGTCTTGGTCTTCTGAAGTTGTTGTTCCTCTTTTTCCAGAGTTGCTTGACTCTTCTAGTTAGTAGGGACAACTCTTCTTCATCATCAGAGTCTTCTGGTTCAGAATCGTCAGTATCTTCAGTTTCTGCCTGGAGAGCTTTGGTTCTGTCAGGTTTCCGTCTTTCAGATCTGGACTTTAGCGCTACGGACTTGTTCTTTTTCTGAGGCTCATCCTCCTCTAGTTCTATCTGGTGGCTTCTGAGAGAACTAACAAGTTCTTCAAGGCTGATATTGTTCAGATCCTTTGACAGCTTTAGAGCAGTAACCATAGGTCTCCATTTCTTTGGCAGACTTCTGACTATCTTCTTAACATGATCTGCAGTCGTGTATCCTTTGTCTAGCACTTTAAGACCTGCAATAAGAGTTTGAAATCTAGAAAACATAGCCTCTATGGCTTCGTCATCTTCCATTTTGAAGGCTTCATATTTCTGGATAAGCGCCAGAGCCTTCGTCTCCTTGACTTGGGAGTTTCCTTCATGGGTCATCTTCAGAGAGTCAAGTATATCTTTGGCTGTCTCTCTGTTGGTGATCTTTTCATATTCGTTGTATGATATAGCATTTAGAAGTATTGTTCTGGCCTTGTGATGATTTTTGAAGATACGTTTCTGATCTTCTGACATCTTGTTTCTGGGAACTTCAGCTCCATTTTCTAAGACTGGAGGTGTATATCCATCTGTGACAATGTCCCAGAGGTCAGCATCATAACCCAGAAAGAAACTTTCGATTCTATCTTTCCAGTAATCAAATTTCTCTCCATCAAAAACAGGAGGCTTAGCATTGTAAGAATCTCTTTCATTTGAGTGAGCCATTGTTTTTCTCGTACTGGATCTCTCTACACGGTTAAGTGTTTGATTAGAAAATCAATAACAGAGCCGGAGCTCTGATACTAATTGAAGGTGAGAAAAACAAGAAAGGGGGGGTTTGAATTGTTTGGAAAAATAAGCGCTTTTCAAAAAGAAAATCACACAAGGATTTTATACTGGTTCGCTTATAACACAAAGCTACTCCAGTCCACCCGGCCAAGGTGATTTCGCCTTCAACAAGGACTTAATCCACTAATCTTGAAAGATTACAAACAACGCCTAAGAGAAAAATCTCTTAGTCCTCTCAAGTTTATAGACTACACTAAGTCACTTGAGGAAATCAACAAACAATAAATGAAAGATTTATGTAATCTAGAGTGCTTCTAAGAAAGCAAATATTATAGTATTAAGAACAAGAGTTTTTCACGTTATAAGCAAAAGCTTTGTGAGGATCTTAGAGAGTGTTTTTCTTGAGTGTTGATGTTTCAGTATAATTTTGGCTTGTTGGCTTGCTGATTGTTATCTCGTGTAGTACTGAAAGTTGATTTGCAATCCTTTATATAGATCAGTTGAAGTAGTAGTTGAAACTGGTGGATATTGAGATGAAGTTACGCCATCACATAAATAGCTTCTGCAGGATGACTTTTTCTTCTTGAAATGACTACTTACCACAAGTAGTATTTTCTTTATTGAGATTGGAGATTAACGTCTCTTTCTCAATTAGGAAATCCATTTGCAAATCTTTTCTTGACTTAAACGTTACTCCTTCATGATTAGCAATTCCATACTCAGAGTATTTGTGTTTCTGGAGATCTTGGAAACTTTCTTCTGATGTTGATCTCTTGAGAGTTCAGATGGTTTCTTCAGATAACGCTGATAACTTCTGAAGCTTAGAGATAGCGTTGTTCAGAGTCAGAACTTCTAGAGCTTAATTCTTGTTCAGATGCTTCTGATACTTTGCTGTTTTGCTCAGAGTTAGACTTTCTTGAACGTGTTTCCACATCAGATGCTTCTGATCATTTGAGAATATGTATCTGATCTGCTTCTGTATCTGATGACATCATCAGATTTCTTACTTCTTTCTTTAGAATCCTGCACACTTAGAAACTTTTCGTTAGGGTGCCATTTTTGGTTTCATCCTTTGTTATCATCAAAATCAAGGAATCTGTTGTAGAACAATTTTTGTTCTTACAGCGCGCGCTATCCACCATAGACCAAAGTCAAAGCGCTGCAAACGTGGTAATCAGAATGGATGCTCAGGATTAAAACATGGGAACTAGATCAGATGGCTTGGACCTTGCCAATGCACCACCGGAGCCCTAGCTCCGGTCATCTTCTTCGGTGGATCTCACCGGACTGGTCCACCCTCAACCAAATGAAAAATGAAAAGTAAGTACATGTTTTTGAAGGAAAAATGCCCAGGAGCACGAATCTGACCTCAATTTCTTTCAATTCCAAGTATACAGAAAGATACATGGATTTGAAATTTGAGGTTCATGATCTGAGTTGCTTCGATTTGACCTCAAAACAACTCAATCTTGGTGCCTACATTGGTAAAACTTCAGCCAACCAAAAATCAAAGAGAATGGTGAAGAATTGAGAGAGAATCGAAGGCTCAAAGTTTCTAAAAAATCACCTTCGGGTAACTTCAAATTGGCTTGATTTCGATCTGAATTTGCTTGATTCTTCCTCCTCTTGCTTGCAGTGATCAATTGAAATGAGAAAGCCTATGAATCCTTCGAGTTTGAACTTCAAAATATAAGGTGAAATTCAAACTCGATTTCAAAGAAATCTTCAAGGAATTCTATGGTGTGAGGTTCTGAGATCTCTTGGCAAAGCTTGGGCAAGGTGTGTGTGTTATTTCTGAAGCAATGCACTTGTTTATATAGCCAACGGAATTCATTTTTGCACCCATTGAATTTTTGACAAAATTAGAAACCATAGTGCATGGATGCATGGGCAATTATTTGGACCTAAAGAATGATGCAATCCAACTTCAATTCGTGCATAATGAGTATTGGAGTCATCACGTGGAAGCATGCAAAGGGAAATGATCATTTGACTCCAAAACTTGCCAAAACAAACCCAACAAAGGAGCCATGTGCTAGACCCTCAAATCTTATCCAAATGGAGTGATCTTGGACTTTTTGGAAAGGTGAAATCAAGGGGAACAACGTTCATGTTGAACACGTTTCCATTTGAAGCTTGGATCATGATGAATTTTGAGGTGGAAGTTTGAGAAATCAAACATATTTGAAAATTTTCTAAGTATCAAGTAAAATATCCACTTTTTCCACCTTATATAACTTTTTCTATGAGCTTCAAATGGAAAACGCTCCTTCATCAAAGTTGTATCTATTTCAATACTCTTCAATTTGGTCACAAATTTTACCTCATTTGGATTTAGCATGAGGGAGTTATGCATTTTAGAAGTTGAGGAAAATTTATTGTTCAATGGTAATGGTCCAAAATGACCTATAATTTTTCCTCTTGGAACATGCCTTTAAAAGTTGAGTTTGAAGTTTCTCAAAGGATCAAAGTTGGAGAGGACATCTTTAAATTTATCATGAAACAAAATGAACTATAATCTTTCACCATAAAAAATGACTTTCCAAGCAAAACTAGCTCTTGACCTCAACATGAAAGTTGTTTGTAATGTCATAAGGAGTAACGTTTCTCTTGGAATAATTTTCATATGACAAAAATTGTAGGAGATAGGGTTTAGGGAACCCTAGTTTTGACCAGTTGACTTTCTCTGGTCAACTACCTTAAACCTACTTGCAAACTTGAAGTTATCTTGATCTTTGGGACTCATGGAGGATTATATATGTATAATATGATGTATAATGAAGTATCCACGGAAGAGACTAAATGTCCACATGAGTAAAATGTATTCCGTAAGGAAAACTCACTAGGGAGACAGAGACTCTGGGGATAAAAGTTGTGTGTAGGCCAGGCTATGACTTAAAAACTGTTGGAGACACAAGGGGAATTCCCATGAAAATAAACCAATGGAAATGATCGATTGGGGAACCAAGGAAATCTGCAGGGAAAAGGGGTAGATCAGAACAAAGCTGAAATACTCAAACCAAATAAGAAGAGACGATTCCACTGAGGAAATACACACTCAAACTCAAATGGGGAAGAATGGACTTCAATACAAAAGTACAAGAGATATATTATCTATTATCAGTTACTGGGTAGAAAGATAATACACTCTAACAGAGGGACATCCGTTACCGGTTAGGGTAGAAATATCAAGGATGACTCGCTGAGAAAAAGAGGTGTATTCATTACCGGTTACTGGGTAAGAATAACCTACTGGGGAAACGGATCAAATAGGATTTACAACTACCAGTTACTGGGTAGAAGACCAACAAAGAGAGTATCTGTCACTGGTTAAAGTGAACATATACATGATAAACTCAAAGGAAGAATATTTGTCATCGGTTAGGATGAACATATCAAGGATAGACTGTCGGGGAAAAACAAGAATTATATCTACCAGGTACTGGGCAGAGTACCAAAGAGAGAATATATGTCACCAGTTAGGATGAACATATCAATGATAAACTAAGCAGAGGAAAGTAGGAATTACAACTACCAGTTATTGGGTAGAATACCAACAAAGAGAGTATCTGTCACTGGTTAAAGTGAACATATCAAGGATAAAATCAAAGGAGGGATATCCATCATCGGTTAGGATGAACATATCAAGGATAAACCACCTGTGGAAAGAGGAAGAATATTCGTTACCGGTTAAGATAAACATATCAAGGATAAACTCTCTAGGAAATAAAATAGGGATTATAGCTACCTTCTTACTGGGTAGAAAACCAAAAAGGAGAGAATCCGTCACTAGTTAAAGTGAACATATCAAGGATAAACTCACTGGGGAAACATGAAAGCGAATCCGCTGGGGAAAACAAAGGAAGTAGGTTACATTTTACCGGGTATTGGGCAAAAGTAATGTACTCAATATTGAGAAGAATATTACCAGTTACTGGATAATAGACTCTTGGGGGACCAAAATATCTATCTAGGTAATAACTAGAAAGAAACGGTCAAACAAAGACTCAACCTAATGAGGATATAACTCAAGGGGAATGGTTCCATCCAAATAATTATCTGGGAGGAAATTGAAATAATAGTCATCCACGAGGAAATAACTTAGCGGGGAATGAGAAAGGTTAAACTCTTTTTGCTTAAGGGGCTGACACTCTATAATTGGAGGAGGACAAATACACACTAAATCTGCATGGGGAAATAATATCACCGGAGCAGGGGACCAGAAGAAAAATCAAATGCGATAAAATGCATAATGATTTATCTGATGCTGTGTTTTAAGCATAAACATGTATGTATATGATTATGATTATGCTGACAAAACAACACGAAGGATACAAATAACAAAGATTTGAATCATCACTATAATACTCGGCTAATCTCAACATGATGGAAACACCAACTGGAGAATCTGCTAGGGATGAAAATAAATCATCTAGCTCTGCATAAATCAACTATGGTTGGGAAAGACATGGAAAACATGTTTTCAATCAATTATGACAAACTCTGAGGGGAGAGAGCACTGCTGAAGGATGACTAATCAAGCATGCCGAGGATAGAGAAAGGATCTGCCTAGGATCAAAATTTTCAATACTGCGGGGAATTTTAAGTCAACACCATTTTAAATGGGAGACAACCTTGCAGGGGACAAAAAATCAAATACTGCTCAGAACTAAACACTACCGGGAAAGAGGGAACTTCTATCAGAAGATGAACTCCGTCGGGGAATACAAGAGATAAAATTCTGCATGAGGATTTAAGCAAATTGCTGGGGATGCTGTGACCAAGATCGTCACGTTCCTCAACAATCATCGAATTCTTCTTGGAAATTGTAAAATAAACCAATTCCAAGGAAAAGATAATTGGATCTGATTCACACAAAGGAGAAACTACCGCAATTATGCAACATAATCAAATGCAAAATAGAAACCAAATAAAGGCTATGGATCTCCAGGGTCCAATCACAAATCACTAAAAAGGGGATATAAAACATGAGCACCTCAGTTGGGGAATATGGATTTGCAAAAGGGACCGGTCGTCAGCTAAACTAGGGATAAAACTCACCAACTCTATTGGGGAGAGGAGATTATTCAAGTAAAAACCCATCAACCAAACCGGGGACAAATGACGAATTGTTGGGGAGGAAAAGAATTACCACACCAACTACTTGGGGGAAAGACCAACAATGCTCCACACTCCAAGACTTACCTGTTCTTAGATTGTTGTTGACATTTCTTGCTGAAACCAATCATTTTTAAAGTGAATGTTTTTATTATTTTTAAGAAAAATAATTATTTATTAATTTATTTCAAAATTATCATCATAAAGATTCTATTTTATTTAACAAAAATAAATAAGAATAGAAACAATTGGATAAAAGCTCAACTTTATTTAATAGAATAGTAGTCCGTAAATGACGAGACTCCATGGATCTTTATAAAGTTTGAAAATGGTAATTTACAGGTAAAAAGGCTACATTGAATACAATGAACACTACCCCCTACCAAATTTTGAAATCCACTACGCTCTTGTCTTTGGTTGAAAATGATGAACCAGAACCAAATGACTTTCTCCAAACTGTTTCAAAGATCAGGACCAGCTGGATGTAGTTACTTGTCATAATCCCTAATTTTTGCCTAGATTGCCCCAAGGTGGAGTATTCAATCTACTGGGATAAATCTTCTGTTTTATGTCTCTAACTTTTGCGTGGATCGCCCTTTTGGGGTTTCAATACACCGAGATGCTCATTTTTTCCTAAGCCTCCCTTTTCGGGTTTTCAGCTTAGCGAGTTGTTCTTTTCTTTTTTTAGGCGAAGTATTTCTTGACTACATCGACATTCACAGGACGTGTGAACTCTTCACCATCCATAGTTGTAAGGATCAAAGCACCGCCTTAAAAGGCTCTCTTAACAACATACGAGCCTTCATAATTAGGAGTCCATTTATCGCTAGTGTCAGGTTTGAAAGATATAATCTTCTTGAGCACGAGGTCACCTTCTCTGAACACACGAGGCTTGACCTTCTTATCAAATGCTTTCTTCATTCTCTGCTGATATAACTGACCATGACACATGGCAATCAATCTTTTCTCTTCAATCAAATTCAACTGATCATATCTGGTCTGGCACCATTCAGCTTCAGTCAACTTGGCTTCCATCAAAACACGTAATGATGGGATCTCAACCTCCCTAGGGAGCACAACTTCCATGCCATAAACAAGATAGAAAGGGGTTGCCCCAATTGAAGTGCGGTTGGATGTATGGTACCCATGCAAAGCAAATGGGAACATCTTATGCCAATCTTTGTATGTCACAACCATCTTCTGAATGATCTTCTTAATGTTCTTATTTCAGCTTCAACAACCCCATTCATCTTTGGTCTGTAGGGAGAAGAATTATGATGCGCAATCTTGAAGTCTTTGCAAAGAGCTTCCACAATATTATTATTCAAGTTATATCCATTATCAATAATGATCTTTCTTGGCACACCATAACGATATATAATCTGATTCTTGATAAACCTTACAACAACTTGCTTGGTCACATTTGCGTACGATGCCCGTTTGAAGCTTTGGGCTCAATCATGCCAATCATATCAATTCCGCACATGGAGAAGGGCCGTGGAGAGGAAATGACATTCAATAGTGTCAAAGGAACATGAATCTTATCTGCATAAATTTGACACTTGTGACATTTCTTCATAAACTTGCAACAGTCAGATTCCATTGTCAGCCAATAGTAACCTGCTCTCAACATCTCCTTTGCCATAGCATGTCCATTGGAATGGGTATCTAAGGAACCTTCATGGGCTTCAGTCATCAACAGGTCTACTTCATGTCTATCCATGCATCTGAGCAAAACCATATCGTAATTTCTCTTGTAAAGCACATCACTATTCAGGTAGAAGCTGCCAGCTAATCTTCTCAAAGTCTTCTTATATTTCAAAGATGCCCCAGACGGGTAAATCTGACTTTGGAGGAAACATTTGATATTATAATACTATGGATTTTCATCTATGACTTCTTCAATTGCAAATACATGGGCTGACCTATCAAGACGCATCATAGTCAAATTGCGAAATTCATTCTAAAATTTCACCACAATCATGGAAGCTAATGTTGCAAGAGCATCTTCTATACAATTTTCATCTCGAGGGATATGATGAAACTCAACCTTTGTAAAGAAAGTTGATATCCTCCTTGCATAGTCTCTATATGGTATCAAACCAGGTTGATTTGTCTCCCATTCACCTTTGATCTGATTCACAACCAAAGTTGCATCTCCATAGACGTCAAGATATTTAATTATGAGATCAATGGCCTCTTTAAGCCCCATAACACAAGCTTCATACTCAACCATATTGTTTGTACACTTGAAGGTCAATCTAGTCTTAAATGGAAAATGAGTGCATTGAGGAGTAATAATCACTGCCCCAATGCCATTATCGTACGAATTAATAGCTCCATCAAATACCATGCCCCAACGGGAACCAGGTTCTGGCCCTTCTTCAAGCAATGGTTCACCATAATCTTTCATCGTCAAGTTCAAAATCTCTTCATCAGGAAAATCATACTACACTGACTAATAATCTTCAATCGGTTGGTGAGCCAAATGGTCAGCCAAGACATTACCTTTAACAGCTTTCTGAGATTGGTATTCAATATCATACTCAGATAACAACATCTGTAACGGGAAATCCTCCCAATTAAAGCAGGCTTCTCAAAAATGTACTTGATTGGATCCATTTTGGATATCAACCAAGTAGTATGATTCAACATATACTAGGGCAGACGCTTAGCAACCCAAGCCAGTGCATAACATGTCTTTTCAAGCATAGAATACCGAGTCTCACAGTCGGTGAACTTCTCACTGAGGTAGTAAATTGCATATTCTTTCTTTCCAGATTCATCTTGCTGACCAAGAACATAACCCATACCATCATCAAGCACAATCAAATACATGATCAACGGTCTTCCTTCAATAGGTGGAGACAGAATTGGAGGTTCAAGAAAATACTCTTTGATATTAAAAGCTTTCTGGAAATCTTCGGTCCAATCACAAGACTGATCTTTCTAAAGAAGCTTGAATATAGTCGCACATGTGGCAGTGATATGCGATATGAATCTTGAGATATAATTCAAGCGGCCGAGAAAACCTCTGACTTGCTTCTCAGTTTTGGGCGCATGCATTTCTTGTATTGCTTTGACCTTGGTGGGATCAACTTCAATACCCTTCTCACTGACAATAAAGCCCAATAACTTACCAGAACGAACACCAAAGGTACACTTATTGGGATTCAAGCGGAGTTTATATTTCCTCAAACGCTGGAATAACTTCAACAAATTCTCAACATGTTCTTCTTCATCACTTGATTTAGCAATCATATCATCAACATTAACTTCAATCTCTTTATGCATCATATTATGAAAAAGAGTGGTCATAGCTCTCTGGTATGTTGCACCAACATTCTTTAAACTGAAAGGCATCACTCTATAACAGAATGTTCCCTAGGGTGTAATGAATATGGTCTTCTCCATATCTTCAGGTGCCATCTTGATTTGGTGGTAGCCGGAAAATCCGTCCATAAAAGAAAAGACTTTGAATTTAGCTGTATTGTCTACCAACATATCAATGTGTGGCAGAGGGAAATCATCTTTCGGACTGGCTTTATTCAATCTCAGAATCCAACCCAGACATATCTTGATAGGACTAAGAAAACACATCAGAATAATCTCGAAGAAGATCAATCAACCCCTTCTTAGCTTCTGGACACAATTGAGACCCAATCTTGACTTCCTTCACATCATCATCGAAACCCAAATTGACTAATTCAATATGCTATTCGAACGACTAAATGGTTTTTTCCTCGTGCTCAAGCAAACGAGATAACTCATCAAAGAAGTGAAGTGCAAACAAATATTATGCAGATGGAAGATTATTATTTATTTATGTTTTTTGTGATTACAATTTTCAGAAAAAACAAAAAGTAAAAATAAAACATCATAGATGTGGATGAATAAAATTGTATTTCATTGATGATAGTAATAAAAATGCCCAACAATGTTCATTTCTCCTTTAGGCATATGAGAAGGATTTTTCTTAAAGATAATAAAAACAAATTACTTAGAACGATAAATGACAACATGAACATCAACAGCAACCCAATTATTGCAAATCTGGCCATGTTTCATAAAGTTGGCGCAAGCTTCGTCTTCATTACCATTGTCTTCAATAATGGAAGCTGAGTGCTGATCATTCTCATGAATGAACCCTCCACTACAAAAAATTGGTTGTATAACTTTGGCTTTGACGTTGAACGGTCTTGGTTGAAATCGTAGCCCGACTCTGTTCTTGTTCTCGGCGACTTCCACAACACGGCCCCACTTGTCAATACTGCCAACCTGAATAGCCTCTTGTGCATCTTTCAAAGAAAACATGGGTGCCCCAATTCTCTTTAACTCATTAGCAATAGATAAGGCTTGGAACGAAGTTCCAATCTCCTCCTCAACATCAACATACGTGAAAGATGACAAATGGCTTACCAATAATGCCTTCTCTTCACCAACACCGATAAGCTTGTCGTTCTTCACAAATTTCAGCTTTTGGTGAAGAGTAGACGTCACCGCTCCAGCTTCGTGAATCCATGGTCTTCCCAACAAGAAGCTGTAGGTCGGGTGGATATCCATCACTTGAAAAGTAATATGTAAATCACTCGGACCTATCTTAACAGAAAGGTCCACTTCTCCAATGACAGTTTTACGATAACCGTCGAACGCTTTGACAACTACGCCATTGTACCTCATTGGGGCACATTGATAAGAGAGTCTAGACAAAGTTAGTTTTGGTAACATATTCAATGATGACCTAGTGTCAACCAACACTTGGACAAAGCGTCCTCCTTGCAATTTATCGAAATATACAGTGCCAAATTGTGATTCCTGCCTTCCTCGGAAAGCTCTTCATCATAAAAACTCAAATTGATACAAGAAGTTATGTTGGCAACTATATGGTTAAACTGATCCACACTAACATCATGCTCAACATATGCCTGTTACAACACTTTCTACAATGCCTCTCTGTGCGCTTCGGAATTCATTAGCAATGATAGCACGGAGATCTTTGACGGCGTCTAGAGCAGCTCCTCTACAACATTGAATTCACTTATCTTGATTAACCTTAACACCTCATCATCATCGTTAGTCTTCAATTTGCTGGACTCACCAGACTGACACATTGGAGCACTAACCGGATTCACTAAAGGAATTTCCACTTTCTTCCCTATGGAAACATCTTCTACCACTTTAGGAAAGACTGGACTGAACACACGACCACTATGGGTCACCTTTGTTATATCTGTGATATTCACCACTTAGTATGCAACTGGAAGAGGAACATTTTGACCATTTTCAATCATAGTGGCATTGTACTGATATGGCATAACTTTATCGGACGCATAAGGGAAGGGCCCGCTAACCGTATAACCAACGATGATACCGATCTATTGACATTGTTGTTGCTGCTACCATCAATCTGAATGGCTACCCGCGTAGGGGTCTTAAAAACCGGTACAATGACATTCACACCATCACCCATATCCCTTGATTGTGGAATCTGGATCACATTCTCATTCATCAACTTCTGGATATTGTAGCGGGGTATTCGTTACCTTTAGATTTATTGACTAAGTCAAAATTAAATCATACAATTTGAGTCGCCACCGCACTTCTATTTATCCAAAGGAAAGGTTAGAAAGCGAACAAAAACCGAAAAGTTTTATCAAATCAAAAACTAATAAAAATGTCAGAGATCTGGGTAAGGGGGTTGGTTATGCAATGGGAAGGTTTGAAGCACCCAAAACATCCTTAGTACTGTAAGGGAGCCCTTTTTGCAAAGTTGTATGGGAGGTTGGTATTTGTGAAAATATTTGTGCAAACAAGATTGGGGAGATGAGAAAAGAATATACAAATTATTTACAATTTTGTTGTTTGAATGGATAAACCCATTGCCTACGTACCATCACAAAGGTAGGATCAAAACCTCGTAGTTCGGGGTAAAAATCTCAAAATATGGGTGAATTGATTTGTCAAAAGCCTTAAGGTCTTTTCTTATCAAAGGGAGAAAACTCAACCTAAACCAACAATCCACCATGTGAAGAGAGCTTCAACATACTAGTGAGGGATCCACCCTATAATAAGTATGGAAGACTTATAGTCCAATCACTAAGGATAAGGTGAGGTTTACATCAACCACTATGATAACTCAAACCTATGTCTAATGTTTATGAAAAGGTTTTAACAAAGGTGGTCATTGGAACCACAAAAATCACTTGTAGTGAGTTGTATTTACAAGTCAGAAGTATTCACAAAAATGAATTCAAAGTTGACTTAAGATTCATTCAAAATAAGTATTAATGGAAAGAGTTTGAAAAATCAAAGGCATAAGGCCTAGGTTTCTAATTTGAAAACAATGTCAATGTTTGCACAAAAATGAGTTTGGCTTGGGTTAGAGTGGAGAGAAGAAGAGAAGGGCTAGTCCTAAACATGCAAATATGAGAGAAGAGAATAAAACCCTTGGAGTTCCTTTCTCGAGATCATAAAGATGATTCAAGATGCTCCTTTCCTTTGGACTTAGCAATTAACTCAAGCAATCAAATAAATATTCAATCAAGCTCCTAGGATCTCCATTTGGCTTGTCTCTCTTAACTTGGATGCTTATGACAATGGTCCCTCTAACTATCTCAAGTTTGGGATCCCTATCATACAAGAACAAACAATCAAAAAGTTCACAATGCAATAAGAGGAATGGACAAAGAGAGAGTTTAGATTAGGGGTCCTTTCAAGTCAACTTCAAGATTTCGCATTCTAAAGGCATGAGGCCTAGTTGCTCTTCAACAAAATTAGCATTCTAAAGGCATGAGGCCTAGTTGCTCTTGAACTCCATTAAGTATAGGTGAGGTCCTAATTCTAAGTACTTTCTCCTTTTTGCATTGGGTTCACACAAACAAAGACAAAACAAGCACAAGGCAATAATATATTTACACAATAATGTGCTCAAGTGAGCAAAGGGAAAATAGCATAAACATAAATATGAGCTCAAGTGAGCAAAGGGAAAAGACAATATGAATAAATGAGCAAGAAATAAAATTGCATTAAAATAAATTGCAAGAATTAAATGCTTGAATTAAAAGTTAGTAATTAGTAATTAGTGTTAGTGTGCCATAAGGACATTTAGCGCTATGTTAAGCAATCGTAAGTGGACTAATGTAGTAGTCACACCTATCTGAGGCCGGTCAATAAAACTATAGGCAAATAAACACAAGTTAGAGATCATGACTAGTAAGCCAAGCTCCTACGACTTGCCATGCCAAAAGAAAAGAAGAATGACCTTGTATGGATTTCAGGTTCTTTGCTTGACCAAGAAGCAAGCTATCTTGGACACAAAGCAACTCACTTGATCTTTGATCAAGTTGAGTTTGATTTGGATCAAAGAAGGTCAAGCCTCTCATATGTCAAGGCTAACCACAAATCATTAACTCATTGGTCCAAAGAAAAAGAAGAAGATGAGAGATGAAGATGGAATGTACAAAATGAAAATTCAAATGACATAACCAAAACACAATGATCAAATGTGAATGGAATCAACATCAATCAATGATAAACAGAAGTGAAATGAAGATTAGAAGTCAAGAAAGGTCAAACATATTTTTGCCATTTTTTGGAATTAAAATAATACATAAAATAAAATGAACAAAGTAAGGTCAAACTTCAAATCCAATTCAAATCAACTTGGATAAGTCCAATTGGATCATCATAAGTCTAACATGGTCAAACAAGGTTTGACAAATTTTCTCAACATTTTTTTGAAACCAAAAACTATTTTTAAACAATTAAAAATGAAGGAAAATAACACAAATGGACTAAAATCTCAAATAAATCTCAAATCAATTAAGAAATTGATGAGAATATTTTTCATAGACTTATCATCATCCATATGTATTAAGAAAATATTTTTGGAGTTTTTGAATATCTAAAAGTATTTAAAATGAATTAAAAATAAAATAATTCACAAGAAATATTAAATGGAATCACAAAAATAATTAAAAATCAGATTATGAAACTAGATTTAAAAAGAAAACTTTTGCAATTGGTCCCATATTTTTGTGATTCCAAATAAAAGAGTTATGAATTTTTAAAAATAAATGGAATAAAAGGAAAATAAAATAGAAATAGAAAATTAGAAAAATCAGGTAGCGCACGATCCATCTCATTAACTGACGTGGCCAACATCAACGGATCAGAGGCGCGCGCGCATCATGTACATGAGTCAAGCGCGAAACATAATGGATTTAAAAAGGTCAAACATAAGAAAGGTTGAGATTAGATCATAGGAGTTAGATCCAAGGGCCAAGGGAGTTCCACGTGGGGACGGTGGTGGAAACCACCGTCTTCTCTGGTGAGCAAACAGAAACCGACCACCAGTTGCAGGTTTTGCAACCTCAACCAAGTTGCATGATCTTTATACCAAATTAAAGCTGGGGCGATGTACATCACCCCTGTAACCTTGGATTTCTCTCAAGATCCCCATGGAAGGAGAAATCTGAGATGGAAAATCCAAGTGTTCAATCTGAAATGCATCAATTCATGAAATTAAAGCCACCATTGGCTTGCCTCACACACGAGGACTTCAGAGAACCAAACAAACAAAAGCAAATCACTTCATATAAGGAGATTCAGATCAAAACAGCTGAGATGTAAACCTTTGAAGTGCAGCTTTGATGAGCACGATCCAACCAAACTCTTACTTGCAGCTTGGTCTTGAGGTATGGTATGAGTGTAAGGCTTAGGAATTAGTATTGAAGATCAACTGATTTTGTTGAAATTCAAACTTGAAAAGAGAAATGAAAATTCAAAATTCCTTTAGTGTGGTTGGGATTCAATTTCTGCAGAGCTTCAGGTTGATTCAAGGATGAGATTTGAATGAAGTGAGGCATGTATTTATAGCTGGAGTGCAAGCAAATGGAGTGCCAAAACCGTGTGCATGAAGCTTTGGATCCTCCATGCATGGGCCTGTACAGGCGCATGTGAGGCCCAAAAGCTGATAGTTTTGCAAGATGATAGCATAATGAAATGATTTGGACGTGTGGTTTGAGTGGCAAATGCTTGTGTATGATGTTTCATCATGCTTTCCATAATTAGGCATAAATGTTCTCCTCTTCGAAAGTCACTCTTAGAAAATCCAAACATATGCATGTGAGTAATGGTTGGAAAGGTCTTGACATAAGGAACAAAAGCTATGTTGAACAAAAATCCATTTGGAGTTTGGATAATTGTGAAAATTGGCCATGAAGTTTGATGTACAAAACATGTCTTTGAAAATTTTATCAAAAGTGACCAACTTCAAGCCCTTATGTTTCAATGATGAAAGCCTCAAATGGAAAAACGTTCAACATAAAAATTGTAGATATTTCCAAGATGATCAATTTGGACTTAAATTTTTGCATCATTTGGATTTTTTATGAGAAAGTTATGAGCACTTGAAGTTGGACTTTTTCAAGATTCAATGGCTTTGGTCCAAAGTGACCTATAATGTTTTGTATTATCACATGTACTTATTTTAGGATTATGAAATTTTGTCCAACATAACAATTGAAGTAGACATCTTAAGATTTACAATGCAATTGGTATCACCTCAAAATCATGAAAAATGAGTGAGTTAGGTCCTTGGGAAGTTAACCCAAAATTAGGGTTTCAATCAAAATGACCTATAATGTTTTGAAATGAATGATAACCTTCCATGTTTCAAATGAATTTTTGATGAAAATGAAAGTTGTTCATATGGTTCTTAAGAACAATTTTTATTTTGGGGTCATATTCATTTGACAAACACATCAAAAGTTAGGTCTTAGTGGATTTCAATTTAGTCAGATGACTTGACTGGTCAACTTCTCAAGTCCAAACTTCAAATCTTGTTGAATGAATGATTGAGGGTCATCACATAGGCTCATATATGCATAAAATGATGAATGAAAGAACTTCCCTTTATTGAATTTGATCATAGGTTGAGGTTGCTTCATGAGCAAGGCACAGTCAATGCACAGTTGAATTAGGGTTTCCTTGGGAAACAATCCTCAAGCCCTTTGATCAAATTGACAAATTGAGATACTTGGGAGACATATATTATGATTGAGACTTTTGAGAACCATTGTCATGCTTGCTTTCATCTTCATCTAGCCACTTCATTGAGCATAGGGGCCTCCTAGGAGCCTTGGATATCATGATTGCTTAAGCTTCAAAACAAACAAGTTAGTGACATATTTTTGTTCTTTTGGTTAGTAAACAAAATAAGAAAAGCAACAATATACAATTCAGGCATGCTTGGTGGTCTCAAACCAACTCACACAAGTACCAACCCAAGGGTAAAGGAGCCAATATGCTATTATCCTTGAGGCAAAATACAATGAGCAATGACATGATGCCATGAGGGATCTTAGGGTCAAAATTAGGGTCTTACAAATATCTCTCTTGACAATCATACACCCAGGGGGGTTCACACTGCAAATGACACAACCATCATGGCAATGTTCATAGTCACTGATTAAACACAGAGTTCTATGCATTTCCACCAGAGATCTGTGAATACGTCGTACATCAAAAACTCTAAAAGTCACTAGACAACCATCCACCATGTTGGTAGAAGCGTTACCATGAGCAGGCAACGTATTGACGTTCACATTTGGCACTTTGTCCTCAAAGGACACCATACCACTCTTCACAAGCTTTTGAACTTCATACTTCAACGGATAGCAATTCTCTATATCATGACCTGGGGCTCCCTGGTGAAAAGCACAACGAAGATCAGACTTGAACCACCATGGAAGTGGCTCAGGAATTTATGGAGGATTTCTCGGCTGGATAAGATTCTTGAGGACCAATGACAGGTATAACTCTGCATAAGTCATAGGAATAGGGTCAAAAGATACCTTCTTTCTCTCAAAATTTTGTTGATGATTATTGTTGTTTTGTAGTTGGTTCTTTGTTGCGGTTGTTGTTGATGCTGAATTGGAACTGATTGATTGTTGGAATTATTGGAAAGAATCGGAATTACTGAAGAAACTTGGTGTTGATGTTGACGGGGTTGAGAACATTTTCTAACATGAGGCCTGCTCTGACTCCCTACTGATACTGAATTAGCTTCTCCCTCCTTACTTTTAGAGAAACTTCCACCATACTTCTTGCTAGCTGACGCCTCTTCTTTAGACAAACGTCCTTCACAGACTCCTTCTTCTAGCCTCATCCCCATGTTTACCATTTCGGTAAAATCATTGGGGGCACTTGAAATCATACGTTCATAATAAAACGAATTCAACGTCTTCAAGAATATCTTTGTCATTTCCTTCTCTTCAAGAGGTGGACTTATTTAAGCAGCCAATTATCTCCATCTCTTGGCATATTCTTTGAATGTCTCTTTATCCTTCTGAGACATAGACCTCAATTGATCTCTATCAGGCGCCATATCCATATTGTATTTATACTGCTTAATAAAGGCCTCACCTAAGTCATTGAAAGAACAAATGCTTGCACTATCCAGATCCATGTACCACCTCAAGGCAACTCCAGTTAAAAGGTCTTGGAAATAGTGAATCAACAACTGATCATTATCAGTTTGAGTAGACATTTTTCTTGCATACATAACAAGATGGCTTAGCGGGCAGGTATTCCCTTTGTACTTTTCAAAGTCTAAGACCTTGAATTTCACCGAGATCTTGACATTAGGGACCAAGCAGAGTTAAAAAACACTCTTCCCAAACAAATCTTTTCCTCTCAGAGTCTTCAATTCTTTACGCAGCTCAAGGAATTGATCTTTCATTTCATCCATCTTCTCGTATACATCTGGACCCTTAGACGGCTCACAGTGCTAAATATTGTCTTCAACACGAGGAAAAGTGTGAACAATGGGAGGTGGCACTGACATGACCGAGTTAGATGCCAGAAGAGAAACAAATGTGGGTGCATACCCTTCTGACATAAAATTTGGTGGCATTCCCCAAGGGAACCCAGCAGGCATAGCATGAATGGGTTGACTAGCAGCAGCAACCGGAACAATTGAAGAAGCAATCTCAGAAATGATGGTCCTCTGAGGAGGAGAAGTTGCAGGAGACAATGATGACTGCTTCTGGGCGACAATCACAAATTCAATCAGTGTCATAAGTCTGGCGATCTTATCCTTCAGCTCTCTGTCCTCTTGCTCTAGATGCTCCATTCTCTTCGGTTGATTAACACGAGTATTATAACAGTGAGTCAGCTTGACTGATGCATAGAAGAAGAATTGATAAGACATCTGGCGGAAGAAACCTGTTATGCAAATGATGCATGAAATGTAATGTTTTTGATTGTTTTTAATTTAAAGGAACATATGAAGTCCTATTTGCAAATATATATATATATATATATATATATATATATATATATATATATATATATATATATATATATATATATATATATATATATATATATATATATATATATATATATATATATATATATATATATATATATATATATATATATATATTATATATATATATATATATATATATATATATATATATATATATATATATATATATATATATTCAAATAATAAAAATAACAACAATTTGATTGACCAAAAAATCTCTTTTTATTCATAAAATTTGGAAGGATTAGACTGAGTATAATTTCAGAAACCAAAGTAAAAATACAAGAGAAAAGGAAACTATCATCCTAAGGGATCCCTAGCAACTGCATCAGATGATCTGGCTACAGGTGCATACTTACTTTGGATGCGTCGAATTATAGGTTAGGATGATTGAGTCATAAACCCATAATATTCTTAAGAGAAACTCGTCTGAGTGTAGTATTGCGTAACAACTGTGATCAAGTCTACACCTAAACAATATCCGAACTACGTCCTAAATAGGCCAAGTTCGGTTAAATGTTCTACGGTCCTCAGCTTCTCAGACTCCAAATCAGAGAAAGTAATGCCTATCCACAAATGACTTGTGTGACATCAGTAACTCTAAAGAGGTCTCCACTGAGTAGATGGGTCTCAAGCCAACTTATGAAGGACTACTCCACACAAGTTGAACATGACTATATCATCCTCCTATCTTAATTACACTCAAGTTTGGGTTAGAACTTATCTCACCACTCAAGATCATCAAGCACAACAAATAGATTATATCACACAAACAATATATACAAACATCAAATATACAAATATATACACATAAAAAGGGTAGGCTAAACCCACTGAGGACTACTCCCCATCAAAGTCGCCACTTAATTTATGTAGCGGAAAATTCATGACCAGCAAGCTATGGATAAACTTAACGTCAATAAAACCAGAGTCGCCACCACGCTTTCATCCCGGTAGATTGAGTACCCCACCTTGGGGAAATCTAGGAAAAAATTAAGGATTATGGCAAGTAACTGCATCTGGTTGGTCCTGATCTTTGAAGCAGTTTTGAACAGTCATTGGGTTCTTATTCATCATTCTCAACTGAAGATAAGCACATAGTGGATTTCAAAGTTGGTAGGAAGAGTAGTGGTCGTTGTATTCAATGTAGCCCTTTTCTATGTAAATTACCCTTTTCAAACTTTGTAAAGATCCATGGAGTCCCTCCATTTGCGGACTACCATTCTATTAAATAAAGTTGAGCTTTTTGTCCAATTGTTTCTTATTCTTATTTGTTTCTATTTTAAAATTGAATGTTTATGATGATAATTTTGAATAAATAAATCAATGAACAAATATTTTTTTTAAATAATAAGGCATTTACTTTAAGAGAAATCAATTTCAAAAAGGATTGTCAACAACAATCTAAGAACGGTAAGTCTTGATGTTTGAAGCATTATTGGTCTTCCCCGAGCAGTTTGTTTGGTGACTTTACCTCCCCAACAGTTCATCATTCAACATGGTTGATGAGTTTCTCCCTAAGCAATTTATCATCCCCAGTAAAGCTGATGTATTGTTCTATTTCTAGTTCATCATCTGTCCCCAGCTAAGGATTTCTGATCTTCATTTGCATTTGTATCTTTGCATGAACCTCAGATATCTGTGGAACCTTTATTTGGGTTTCAGATCCCCAACGCCTTCATTTATGTGTTGCATAGCCTTGACAGTTTCTCCCCTGTATTGAGTCTGCAGACCCATTTGATTTATATCGGTACCTTGGAATTGGTTTATTTCTCAATCTCCAAGAAGATTTCGATAACTGTTGTTATCCTTTTGAGGGATTTGTTGCTGATTTTTGTACCCTCATGTGGCCTTTGATGTGTCCTGGAAGATTGTTGAATCCCCAACGAAGCCTCACAAAGATGTTTGCGAATGAAATCCCCAGTAGATTGTATGGTTCTTGCCACTCAGAGTTTTTACCTCTTGTTGTAACTTGAGACCCCGACGGAGTTCCATATTCTGATAGAAGATTTCTTCCTTCAGGAAGTATTTGGTTCTGAGCAGTATTGATGATGTCCCCTGCAGGGTTGTCTCCCATTTGATATGGCGTTGACTTAAAATTCCCCGCAGTGGTGACTTGTTGCTTTGAAAAGTATATATATCCCTCAACTTGAGATGTGGATCCTTAGCAAACCTCTCTTTATCCTTAATATTTTTGGGTTGGATGCATGTTCTCCATGCCTTTCCCCAGCCAGAGTTGAGCTTTGGTTTGGATTGTGATATCCCCAGACTTCCTTGAGTCCTTGGTTGTGTGCCATCCCCGGGAATTGAATTTATTTTAAGTAAGGATTTATATCCTCGATCATTTATTTTCGCCCCTAGCAGGTTCTCCAGTTGGTGCTCCCATCTTGTTGAGATTAGTTGAGTATCTAGTTGTGATGATTCAGATCTTCATGTTTGTATCCTTTGTGCTTGTTTGTCAGCATAATCATATGCATATTCATGTATATACATGCATAAACATAACATCAAATATTTCATTGGGAATTGTTATCACATTGAACTTTCTTCTGATCCCCTGCTTTGGTGATATCATTTCCCCATGCAGATTTGGTGTGTCTGTCCTCCTTCAACTATAGAGTGTCATCCCCTTAAGTAGAAAGAGTTTATCCTTTCTCCTTCCCCACTGAGTTCTTGCCTCATGGATGATTATTATTTCAGTCTCCTCCCCAGTTCATTATCTGGATGGAACCACTCCCCTTGAGTTATATCCTCATTGGACTGAGTCTTGTTTGACCGTTTCTTTCTAGTTCTTACATAGATAGGTCTTTTGGTCCCTAAGAGTTTATTACCCAGTAACCGGTGATATCCTTATTGATGATTGAGTATTTTACCTATGTTAATTTACCCAGTAACTGGTAAAAGGTGATTTACTTCTTTGATTTTCTCCAGTAGATTCGTTTTTCGTTTCCCCAACAAGTTTATCCTTGATATGTTCATCTTAATCGATGATGAATATTCTTCCTGTTTGGTATTATACCCAGTAAAAAGGTAGTTGTAATTCCTTCTTTCCCTAGAGAGTTTATCCTTGTTATGTTCACTTTAACCAATGACAATTTTTCTCTTTTTGTGGTATTCTACCCAGTAACCAGTAGTTGTAATTCCTATTTGTGGTATTCTTCCCAGTAAATGGTAGATATAGATCCTATTCTCCTTTTAAGTTTATCCTTGATTTGTTCATCTTAACTGGTGACGATACTCTCTCTTTGGTCTTCTGCCCAGTAACCGGTAGTTCTAATTCCTATTTTTCCCCGGCAGTCTATCCTTGATATGTTTATCTTAACCGGTGACAAATATTCTTCCTTTGAGTTTATCCTTGATATGTTTACTTTAATCGGTGACGGATACTCTCCCTTCGATTTTCTACCCAGTAAAAAGGTAGTTGTAAATCCTATTTGGTTTCTTTTTCCCTAGTGGGTTATTCTTACCCAGTAACCGGTAATGAGTATTCCTCATTTTCCTCAGCGAGTCATCCTTGATATGTTTACCCTAATCGATAACAGATGTCCCCCCTGTCCAAGTATATTATCTTCTTACCCAATAAACGGTGGTAGATAATATGTCTCTTTTACTCCTGTGTTGAAGTTTTTCTTCCCCAGTTGAGTTTGGGTTCGTATTTCTTTGTGAAATCGTATTTATCATGTCTCTAGCATTTTTCAAGTCATAGCCTGACCTACGCATAGCTTTTATCCTAGAGTCTCTGTCTCGCCAGTGAGTGTTCCTTACGGAATGCATTGTGCTCCTGTGGATATTCGGTCTCCCCGAATTTCTTTTCCTTTGTGCCAATGTATCCCCCACAAAGATTATTTGTCGCATGCATATCATATGCATCACGAGGTCTCTTAGGGACCAAAATTTGTTTCTTGATGTTGTTATTTAAGTCTGTTCTACTGAGTTGATACGAAAATTTTAAGCTTCATATACTCATTTAGAATGTCTTAAAATAGAGGCAGCTGTAAGACCCCAATTTTGACCATAAGATCCCCCATGCTATCTCATCATTTGTATTGACTTTGGGATCACACCTTGGTATCCTCCTCACCCCTCATTCATTAGGTTTGCATTGGGAGAGATTACCAAGCACTTTTGATTGTATCATACTTTATTTTCTTTTGTTTACTAACCAAAATACCAAAAATATGTATATGTGTAGCTTTGTTTCTTTTGTAGGTGTGTATGTATCCATCTATGCCCCCACCAAGTTCATATCTAGGGTTTGAGACCCTCAATGAAAGAAATCAATCAAGAAAAGGTTCACGATGGTTCTAAATATCATATATAGATCCCCATGTTCTTTAATTGTCATTTTGATCAAGAATTCATCAAGAGTTTAAAGCTTGGTTGCCTTGGAAACCCTAATTCATCTAGGTATCTTGTGTGACTTCCTCAACAAGTTTCTTCATCAATTGGTAAAGGATATAAAGGGATACTCCATTATACATAATCTCAAGCATATATGATCCTCCATGAGCCCAAAAGATCAAAAGAACTTCAAGTTTACAAGTTGGTTCAAGGAGGTTGACTAGAAAAGTCAACTAGCCAAATCTAGGGTTCCCTAGACCCTATCTCCTACAATGTTTGTCATATGAAAATGATTCCAAGAGAAACGTCACTTTTTATGACATTACAAACAACTTTCATGTTGGCATCAAGAGATAATTTTGCTTAGAAAGTCATTTTTTATGGAGAAAGATTATATGTCATTTTGTCTGTGCCCAAGATAGAAGGTCAACTTCCAAGAATCATAACTTGCTCATTTTTTATTATATGTGTAGCGGTAAATTCATGACCATTATTAAGCTATGGATAAACTTAACGTCAATAAAACCAGAGTCACCACCGCACTTTTATTGTTTCCAAAGGAAAAGGGAAAAGTACGAACAAAACCCAAGGATAAGAAGTTTTCAAATCAAAACTAATAAAATTCCAGAGATTACAAGATGTTTGAGAAAAATAATGTGCGGGGATGAGAAAAGAATTCATTGATTATATTTTTGTGTTTGACAAGACCTTCGGACTTGTGCCTACGTACCAACATAAAAATGAGGGATCAAAACTTCGTAGATCGCGGTATCAATTTCAAAATGAGTGGATTGCTTTTAATCAAAAAATAAGTTTAAAAGAGGAACAAAAAGCCCAAAAGTTTGAATGAGTGTTAGTTCTTTTTGTCTTTTGAACTTTTAAGTCAACATGGTTAAGTTCATTTACAAGTTTGATTTAAGAAGAGAGTTAAAAAAAAAGCAATGGCATAAGGCCAAAGTTTCTAGTTTGCAATAAAGTCTGAGTTTTAAAATCACAAACAAATAAAGTTTTTGAAAAGGGGGAGAGATTTTGAAATTTAAGAAGTGGGAGGAGATGAAGAAACTAATCCTAAGAATAAAATTAAAAGTTAAGAGTTGAAAAGATCTGACCAATGAGATAAAATCCAACAGACAAGAATGTCATATAGAAAACCCACTTTCCCTTTGGACTTTGAATCAAGCAATAATCAGCAAGCAATTAGCAATATGAAGAGCAAGGCATCAAATAAAGATGGCCACATCCAAGCAGACAAATCCATAGCTAACCGTCTTCTTTGTCTTCTCATGTATCGAAGGAAATACTTCTTGATTTTTGCTTATAATAAGGTGTAGCATGGGACCAAAATAACAGTTGCATCAAGACCATGTAACAGATGAATTCAAGTGGATACCAATACTTGCATCAGATGAAAGCTCAAATCACAATAACTTGGTCTCAAAAATGTTGTCATTGGCCCAGTCCTTTTTGCATAAGGAATGTTGCCTAATTATAAGTCCAAAAGCTCAGATTAAACCCAATAGTCCACACAAACATTTTTTAGGGTTTTTGTTGTTTATTAAGTATTTTAAGGTTCTAAGACCACAAACACAAGCAAAATACACAAACAAATATATACAATTACAATATATGGCTCAAATGAGCAAAGTGAAAATGACATAAACATAAACAAGTTAAATGATATGTACATGACAAATGAATGGTAAATGACTTAAAATTAAAAATGTATAAAGTAAATGACTTGAAAGTAAAGCAAAGTTAATAATAGTTAGTGTTAGTCAAAGTTAATTAGATGTTAGTGGAGTTTCGCTTTTCAATTGATATAGTCATTCTTTGGAGAACACTCAACCATCTATTCACACAAGCATGGATCCTTGAACCAAGATATTTTCCAAAGGAAGGAAAAAAGGCCAAGTTTCCACACAATACCATGAAAGGTGGGAGACTTACAATCTCACTTACTAGAATGATATGCCTTTAGGGTCAAATTTAGCTCTATGTTAAGCAATCGTAATTGGACTTATGTAGAAGTCACAACTATTTAAGGTCGGAAAATAAAAATTTAGGTGCTAATGCATGTTAGAGATTTGTTATAATGGACCAAACTCCTAAAACATACCATCTAGTGAAAGAAAAGATCAAAAGGATGGACCTATCTCATCCATACTTGTATTGGTTCATCTAACACAAGGTTATTGATGAACCAATTAGCCTTAGGATTTTGAGATTTCATTGGTCAATCAAAGGGATGGGATAGAATGGGATTGAAGATGAAGAGGGAGGGGATATGAGAGAAACACAAATTGGTCATGGGAGCAATTTTATCAAATTAAAATCATTCATTCATTTCGGGAGATGAAATGTACATTTCATCAATCCCCTAAATCAAATGATTTTAACTTAACAAAAGTCAAATCAACCTTGACCAAGGCCCAAACACATAATCAAACATCACAAGTCAATAAAAATGGCTCAACATAATTTCTATACAATTAATCAATTAAAAATCAAATTAAAAATGCATTAAAATACAATTTAATTTGGTCAAAACCTAAAATCTCTTCAAAACACCAAATAAATGGCCAAGAGATTTATCCTAGGTCAAACAAGGTCAAAGGACCTTAGGCAAAAAAAATCATGATTTTTGAAAAGTCAGAAGTATTTTTAAACAATTTAAAATATGCACAAAAACAATTAATTCATGAAAAATATCAAAATTAATCAAAAAAATAATTTAAATTCAGAAACAGAAAGAGGAAAATATTTAAAGATTTTTGGTGAAAGTCCCATATTTTTTAGATTAAAAATGAAATGAATATGAATTAATCAAAATAACACAATAAAATGAAAAATCAGAAAATATGGAAAATCAGGGGGCATCAGATCTCCCTCATTAATTGAGGTGACATATCTGATGGCCACACGCACATGCTCCACCATGCACCAAGTCAAATGCGTTGTACGCGTGGTAATCAGAACCAAGGGCTAAGATTAAAACATTTTGAATGGTTCCTGTAGTTGAGAGGTGTGACAACACATCAACGGAGCTAGGGCTCCAGTCTTCTTCTCCGGTGGACCTCACCGGACGGGTCCACCATCAGCCATCACCAAAAATGAAAAATAAAGGCATGGATTTAAAGAAAAAATGATTTGGAGCTTGAATCTGGCCTTAATTTTCTCCAATTCCAAGTATATAAAAATATACAGGGATTTGAATTTTGAGGATCATGAACTGAGTTGCTTCGATTTGACCTCAAAGCAACTCAATCTTGTTGCCTACATTGGTAGGACTTCAGCCAACCAAAAATCACAAAGAATGATGAAGAATTGAGAGAGAATCGAAGAGACAAAGTTTCTGAAAAATCACCTTCGTGTTGGTCCAATTTTCTTTGATCTTGATCTGGATTTGCTTGCTTTCTCTTCCTCTTGCTTGCAGAAACCAATTGAGATGAAAAGGGAAGTGAATTTCTGGAGTTTGAACTTCCAAATAGAAGATGAAGTTCAAGCTCGATTTCAAGAGAAATCTTCAAAAATTCTATGGAAAATGAGGGTTTGGATCAGTCTAGTAAAGCTTGGGCAGGGTGTTGATGAAGTTATGATCTCATTCCTCTTGTATTTATAGCCAATGCCATTGATTTCTACACACTTTCATTCCAATGTTCAAAAATAGCAACCTTCATCATGAGCTTGTATGGGAGTGTACAAAGCCCAAATAATGATTGGCAAAGGTCCAAAAGTCTGCACATGTCACGCTGAAGGTGTTGCATTTAAGACATGCATTGTTGAATTTAATTGGATCATGAAATTCTTCCAAATGGTACTTCATATTGCACCCATGTGCAAGTCCTTCAATCTTTGGCCAAATGAGATGATCTTGGATTCTTTTGGAAAGGTGTGATCAAGGGGAACAACTTTCATGTTGAACACTTTTTCATTTGAAGCTTGGATCATGATGAATTTTGAGGTGGAAGTTTGGGAAATCAAACATATTTGAAAATTTTCTAAGTCCCAAGTCAAATGTTCACTTCTTCCACCTTGAATAACTTTTTCTATGGACTTTGAATGAAAAAAAGTTCCTTCACCAAAGTTGTAGCTATTTCAAACCTATTCAATTTGGTCACAAATTTGACCTCATTTGGATTTGGAATGAAGGAGTTATGCATTTTAGAAGTTGATGAAAATCACTTGTTCAATGGTAATGGTCCAAAGTGACCTATAATGTTTCCTCTTGGCACATGCATTTTCAAGTTGAATTTTAACTTCCTCCAAACATAAAAGTTGAATTATACATATTGAATTTGATCATGGAATTTGAATGAATTTTATCTCATAAGAATTGAGCAAATTATGGTCTTGGAAAGTTAACCTCCAAATTAGGGTTCAGACAAAATGACCTATAATCTTTCACCATAAAAAAATGACTTTGCAAACAAAAATAGCTCTTGACTTCAACATGAAAGTTGTTTGTAATGTAATTTGGAGTAACGTTTCTCTTGGAATAATTTTCATAAGACAAAAATTAGAGGAGATAGGGTCTAGGGAACCCCAGTTTTAACTAGTTGACTTTCTCTGATCAACCACCATGAGCCATCTTGCTAGCTTGACATTCTCTTGGATTTTGGGACTCATGGAGGATCATATATGTGTAAGATGATGTAATATAAAGTATCCCTTGAAATATTTTATCAAATGTTGAAGAAACTTGTTGAGGAAGTCACACAAGATACCCAGATGAATTAGGGCTTCCAAGGCAAATAAGCTTCAAACTCTTGGTGATTTCTTGATCAAAATGACATATTATCCATAAGTAGGATAAACTCTGCTGGAGATAATAATTTCCACCGAACCTGATCCACTTGGGGAACTTGCTGGGGAAAACCATCAACACAAACCTCTGCTCGGGAGATCTGCTAGGAAAAACAACTCTGTTGGGGATAACACCACTCTGCTGAGGAGGAGCATAACTCTAGTGGGGAAAGTAATATACCAGACCACGCTTGAGAAAGACATCCACAACCCTGCTGGGGATAAGCGCTCACGACCATGCTGGGGATAACAATACCTCAAACCCGATTGCTGGGGAATAAACAAGGCGACTACGCTGATACCTCCGTTGGGGATACAACGTCCTTCCAACTCAGTGGGAATCTCAACTGGGGAAATATTCGCTGGGGAATAAACCCACTTCCAGGCCTGCTAAGGAATAGAAGGCACTATCCCCCGACACCTCTGCAGAGGAACATAGCTCTGATAGCTTCCATGCTTGCTTGGGGAAACGGCCACTTTTAAGCCTGCTGGGGAATCATCCTCTACCCTGATAAACAAACTACCCACTGATACTCCCACTGGGGTACATGGCAACCTTCAAGCTCATTGAGGAGACACCGATCTCGAATCGGCTAGGGAATTAATACTTTCAGACTCACTGGGGAGACACGGCCTTTTTGACACGGAACACCTGTCGATTCGTCGAACATTGGCATTCATCATCCAACCACAGTGTCGACTTTCCACCTTTGAGAACTCCCAGACTCGTCTCGACTTTTATGATTCATCACCTTGTATTCCCGACTACTCCGTACTTTACGGGGATCCAACTTCTGGGATTCATACAAATTTTCCAGTCCTTAGACTTTGAAGAGTCTTCTTGATTATTCTTCCAGGATCGTCGTCGTAATCCTTCACCGTCCTTTCACTGTTCGTCTATCCCTTGCCCCTGGTCGGGCTCTGCAGGGATCTTTTTTTTCCAAAAGGGTTCATATCACAACCTACCAGTGAATGAAGATATCTAACAATACCTATACAAGAGATCGTTAGATAAAAGCGTGCCCCAGGCGTGCCCGATATTTCAACACCTAGGTCACTCAAACTTCCGGATAAGGTTTCCAGATTTCAATCTTATAAGCATGCATCGGAAGGGATCTCCATGTTTCAAAATGCAAATATTCTTATCAAAATAAACAGATGTTTTCGTAATCAAAGCGGTAATGAAAACAAAAACAAAACTATCTGACTGAACATGCATTTATGGACTGAAAAAGAAGTGGCTCAAAACCGAGCGACACACAGGAAGCAAACCCTGAAAAGAGGTGATTGCACATAAAAGTAAAAAAATCTATCCTAATGGCAATGTGAATCCGTGATCTCATCGAGTTCCAACTCGGTTACACCTCATATGTCCTCAAGACTCTCCGCACTTTCTGTCTTCTGAACAAGACGCTTCCAATCAATCTCTGTCTGGGATTAGCCGAGTCATATCCAAAGCACTAACAATCATGTTGGACGCAGTTATTCATTTCATTCCCTCTTTTGCCTGGACCGCCCTTTCGGGTTTTCTGTCCACCGGGATACCCTTTTTTGCCCAAGTCGCCCTTGTGGGGTTTTCGACTTGCCGGGTGTACAGTTCTTTTCTTTTCTTATCCCTAACTTTTTCCCGAACCTTTTCTCTTTTTTTTCTTGGTTCGCCGGGATGCCCTTTTTTGCCTGGATTCTTTTATTCTTTTTGTCCAGCGGGTCTCTTTTACGAAGTATCTTTTAACTGCGTCCGCATTCACAAGGGATGGAAAATTCGTCATCCGTGGTCGTTAACAACAAGGCTCTGTTTAGGGACAACCTTCTTGACCACGAATGGACATTCATAACTGTTTATCCATTTGCCCCACGATCGTTGAGGAGGAAGGATCCTTTTCAACAATAACTCTTCCACGTGGTACGCACGAGGTCGCACTTTTTGGTCAACCACACGCTTCACTCACTGGGTACAACTGCCCCATGACAAGTAACGGCCAGCCTCTCTTCCTCAATCAGGCTCTATGCGTCATACCGAGTCCTTATTCACTCAGCCTTTTTTTCAATTTTATATCCAATAAGGCTCTCCACGATGGGACCTAGACTTCAGTAGATAACCACTCCATACCTGAGTGAGAAAGGCGTTGCCCCGGTAGATGCACGCACCAAACCCAGGATACAAGCTTCCTACTCAGCCACCACCGTTGGTGCGTTCAAATGTTATCCGGGAAACACTATCTCATCCACTTTAAACTCCCCATCAGACATCAGAATCCGTTCGGATTCAGGGTTAGGCCCCTCCTCCGGGATCGGTTCCTCACAATCTTTCGATCTGAGCACCTCGAGATGTCCTCATCAGGGACCTCAGACTTCCTTGGTTGATAATCCTCCATTGGTTACTGGACAAGATAATCATACAGTACACTCCCCTCGATTTTCTAGGAGGTATACTGAATATCGTATTCAGTCGACACCATTTGCCCTCTCGCAACCCGTCCGATCAATGTTAGCTTCTCAAACACATACTCGATCAGATCCATCTTGGACATCCACAAAGTGGTATGAACCAGCATACTGTCTCAGTCGGCGAGCAACCTATGCCAAAGTATATCAAGTTTTTTTTCGAGCAGTGAGTGTATTGTTTCACAGTCGATAAACTTTTTGCTAAGGTAAATTGCATGCTCTTTTCGACAAGACTCGTCACGCTGACCCAATACACACCTCATAGACCCCTCAAAGGCTGTCAAGTACATAATTAACAACCATCCCCATGGGAAGCATCAGAATCAGAGGTTCCTGCAACTTATTCTTTTTGTTTTTCAAATGCCCCTTGGCAATCATTATCCTACCTGACCGTTTGATCTCTTTTTTCGGTTCAGGCATTTCTGGCATTGTGTTTTATTTTTACTTTTCTTTCTCTTTCTTTTTTTTTTGCTTTGCAGGATCGACCTCAATTCCTCTTATTCGTTCACAATAAGGCTCAGCACTTTGCCGGACGGCACTCCATAAGTGCATTAATTCGGACTCAACAGTATGATTTATCTCCACCTATCAAACAACTTGATCAAGTCCACCGGATGCCCCTCTCCTGCTCGGGACTTTGTCATCATGTCATCAACATGGCATTCGCTTTCACGATGAATCATATCATTAAACAAAGTCACCCTTGACCTTTGATACGTGGCACCGGCCCTTTTGAGACTGAATGACATCATCTTACGATAAGGAATGTGCTCCTTGGTGTGATGGACATTATTTACTTCATATCATCTGGCGACAGTTGATCTGGTCACTGCTAGCAACCATCAATGAAGGAAAATACCGAGAATAGAGCCGTATTATCAACCAATACATCATTGTAGTCATCTTCCAGACTGGCTCTGCCCAATCAGTAGTCCTCACACATTCTCACCTTCTCATCCTTTCTCGGCGCCAGCTTCCACTTCTCTGAAGGACAGTCCTCTCTTAATGGTAGCTTGTGCCCCACGACATTGGTATTCCACCCTGGTGTCTCTTGATACAACCAGGCGAAGATATCAACATACTCTTTCAACAGGGCTACCATTTTGTTTTCGACTCGCCTCAGATCTCGGCGGTACCCGGAATAACAATCTTGACTCGCTCCTCGTGCGGTTGAATCACCTTCTCCTCTTGCTTCAACAACCTGGGTAATTCCAACAGATCACAATCTTCTTCGCCTTATTCTTCGGCATGATAGCTCGGATTGTCGAAATCATACAAAGGTGTAACCAGATTGTTATCAATGAGATCAGGAAGGTAATCACTTTTGAGGTCGGAACCAAATGAATCAAAAGGAAAGAGAATGAAAAACATTGCCATTTTTATTTTTTAAAACTGCAAAAATAAGTGAAAAACAGGGAGCACCGCTTTTAATCACGAAAACATCCATTTATTACTGATGCAAAATGTTGCAAAATGAAACACATGAGGTGGCCCTTACAATGGACCATTACGTTTCGGGCAAAACGTATGGCTTTCATGCTAACAAAATAAAAAACCAGAAATACTACACTTCCGGATGAGTGCCAGTGATGCTTTTGGAGGCCTTCCAGTTGCCTGGTACGCACGACTTTATCCACAACTCGAGCTCGTGGTCACGGTCAATCTCTTCACTCACTGAACAAGCATGACCAGGATCCAGCATTCCTGCACTGACAAAGGTGTACGGTGGACGACGTCCTCTGTTTGGTCTAGACGACTCTTGATCAGGCTGATAGCCGACCCCAAACATGTCTGCTTTTACCACAATATCAATGATCCTTCCCCAGCCTTGGGCCTCTCTGTTCTTCACCACTTCCAGGGCTTGTTTATAAGAAGAAATGGACAGCCTTTTCTCTTTCTCAGCAACAAGGGCATTCTCCACCTTGACGGTTTCAATTGCTTGACTTGGTGTTTCAAATTTTTCACTGTCCGTTTCTACTTCCTTCATCTTCTGGGTCGTGTCTCTCATCACTACACATCCCTTTGTGGCGACGGCCGCACAACCATTATCAACACTAGGGCAAGCTCCATCCTTCATCAGAGGTTTTGGGACCACAGACATTGGACCCTTTAACTGATCCTCCTCAGTCACCTCTATTCTTCTCTTGTCCTTTTTCACCATTTTCACTTTTATAGGACCCTGCCTGGGTACGGGGTTGACATTCCCATTCATTATCTGTGCTAAGCTGATGTCCTTGGAATCCACCATGTCCTGGACGACATGCTTAAAGGCTCTACAACCCTCAATGTTATGTCCGGGTGCCCCAGAATGGAACTCGCACCTGGCATTCTCATCATAGTTTGGAGGCCTCCGCTGCTGTTCTATGGGAATTAATATCCTTGGCCGAACTAACCCCAAATCCCTTAGCCTTTTGAACAGAAGAGTATAAGTCACGGGTGGCTCATCAAACTGACGATCCGTCTTCATCTTCTTCACTTGGCTCTTAGCTTTCGGTGCTTTCTGTTGAGGTGCCGGTTGTTGCAGTTGTACAGGTGGCTTACCAACAGAAGTGGTCACAGTGGCAGCATAAGGGTGATAACGATCTTTACCGCGTTCTTTTTTAGCCTGCACACCACTTAGTTCATCCTCTTTCTTGAGCTGACCACTGCCAGAGGGTTTCTTTACTACAGTGCCAGAGGGATTGTTTACTTCGGATGACGGAACCTTTCCCTGAACTTTCTCCTTGATCATCCAGCCTTCAATCCTTTCCAATCTCTCAGCCATTGCTTTCTGTCCCAAGGCCAGCCCTTGCACAACACTGAACAACTCCCTCATTATCTCTTTCAGTTCAAGAATGTCGGCGTTGGGTGAATCCATCAGTCTGAGTTTGTTGAGTCTTGACTGGATCTTTGAAGGGAAGAGCTATGCGCACCGGTTGACACCTACAAAACAGCAAATGGGTTAGTATGACTCACACATGCAATGTCTATCCGTACCAGGAATATTCTGTCCTTTGATTCTAGCGTCACTGAGACAAATAATTTTTCATCAACAACATTCTGACATCTGGCTGTCTCTCAACCAGAATCTTAATCAAAGATGGACCCCGAGTACGGGTAGACATGAGTTGAATGCAGATGAATGTAGGATGGGAATGATGCAAATGCATGAATGCAGGTCACTGTGCCACCAAGTCATCTGAAGACCCATTAAGTCTCTAAACCAGTCACAGTCACATGAGGGACTAAGTCACCATAAATCCAACTTGGGGAGTTCCGAAATAAACGGAACCGGAGGCATCACTATCATCACAGGAACATCCACTGAACGGATGACAACCAGATCCTCTGAACAAGTACTCTCAAATTCAACCCGGGGATCCGAAATAAACGGAACCCGCTGATAACTACCAAGGTCAAACCTTCGGCGTCCAGAAATAAAGACCCATAAATCCATCTGAACCATAGTCGCCATCACAAAATCACTGAGGGAACCTGTACTTGCAAGAATCAAACCCTCCCGTCACAGGTGAACTATACAAGGTCATCCTAAGGCGGACAATGGTTTCAACAATCGGGCAAAGATACTCAACGGGTTTGCCCTTTCGGGTGTGCCGTTGCAGCTCTCTTGAGATCATCTAAACCAAAGATCCGGGAAAGATCGATCACCGAAGTCAATAGCTCAGATGAGATAATCCAACCTAAGTGGAATAACTCCACCCGGAAGGACTCTCTCAAATAAACCTCGTCCGGCTGTGGTGACACATCTCCTCATCATGTCGTACCACATGTGAAGAAACATGAGACCACACTACTCCTAGGTGTATACTCAGGCCTGGGTATTAGGCCTTTTACCTCAAGTAACTCCCACCCCAACAGAGAGACAAACACAGCACAGCCAGATGAATAGATGAATATGAATGAATGCAAAAATAAATGCAAACAATAAATGCAAACAATAAATAAATGAATGCAAAACATGAAACAGCGAAAGCAACCAAACCCTATCCTAGAGAGCGCTAGGAGAGACTCGCTTAGGGAAGATGGACCAGCAAGAGGTCAACTTCTCTTTGTCCCCAGCAGAGTCGCCAGCTGTCGCATTACGCGAAAAACGGCGGGAAAATGAAACAACAGAGCCGCCACCGTGCGTTATTTATCCCAAAAGAGGGAAAGGAAACGCTCGAAGTAAACCTGGAAAAGACATGGTCTCGCGACCAAAGAGAATGGGATCGGGAGTCGGTTATGCGAAGGGAAGGTATTAGCACCCCTACGCATCCGTCGTACTCGACGGGATCCACTCACAAAAGGAAGGATAAAGGTTGCTAAACGCTGCTCAAACATCAAACACTGGTTGAAAGGAGACACAGAAAACAAAAGAAACTAACTCGGCAGGATATCGCATCCTGGGCCTACGTAGTCTGTCAAGCACAGACATCAGAGTCGACGTAGTTCGGGACAGGGGGGAACGTGCTCGCTAGGATGTCGCATCCTATGCATACGTATCTTCTCGCACTAAAGAAGAATCAGAGCACTCGTAGCTCGGCTAACGCACGCCAAACAAAACCACACAGGAAACCGACTGCCAATCGCTGGACTTATGTCAAACTCCACACAAACAGGAAAACATGGAAACTGAAGGCCAATCGCTGGACTTACATCAGACTCCGAACCAACAAACACACACTGGAAACCAACTGCCAATTGCTGGACTTACGTCAGACTCCAACAAAGAAACTGGAAACCGAATGCCAATCGCTGGACTTACATCGGACTCCAACCAGAAAAGGAGAAACAACTCACACAAACAAAACAAAAGGGCGCCCGGAGAGATCAGCTCATCTCCTGCCTACGTACCTTATCTGGTATGAGGATCAGGGCGACGTAGTTCCCCTACGCATGGAAAGAACTTCTAACCTAACCAGAGACTGGGAAATGACAAACTAGAAGGGAGACTAACTCGAGCCTAATAGTTATCATGTAAATTCACCATGGTCCTAGGTTGAAGTTTCTACCTAACTTGCACAGGGAGCAAACTATCCTAAACAGCACAAGCAAAGCAATCAATCACACAAATAGCACACACTATATTCAAACAAAGTGGGCTCACACAAGGTTAGGCTGTGAAACACAAGCCAACTAGAATCGGGTGATGTTAGCTCTTAACCCTAACATTGAGAGTTAGGGTGAAGCAGATGAAATGGGAAGTGAGGGATGTGCCTCACAGCTCTTATCCGTGGCCTGGGAGAGCTTCAGACAAGAGAAAGTGTGGGATTTCAGAAAGTTGGAACTCTTCTCCACATATGACACAACAAAGATCTTGGGCTATTATCCACAATGCATCAACACAAGGTGTGTGAGCAAAGTGGATGACTCACTGATTAGCAGGAGATGGACTACACATCTCTTGTATCTGCCAATGCCTCTTCACTTAGGAGGTATTTGATATGTACAGGGGACAAAGATAAACAAACACAAGCATTGCCTCTTAAGGAGGACTTCAGACAGGTGCCTGCCCAAGTAACAGGACAGGTCTTCCAGACTACATGAAGTCATAGAAATTATACCTCAATGCTTAAGCTATCAAGCAAAGCAAAAGCAAGTTCACAATGAACTAAAGCAACTAATGTACCTGAAAACAATCCAACATAATCGGTATTCAACTCAAAAAGTCAAACAGAATAGTCAACAGTCAACAGACAATACACAATCAAACAATCAAAGCAACAAGGTGCAAGGCACAAGCTCAACTCAAAGGAGCTATAAGCAACCTACAAAACAAGTCAAGATTAGTCAACATCAAACAAATAATCCAACTTAAGCAGTGTGAATCAATCTACTCAAGGCCATATGCTTCTTATCCTGAAAACAAAACTCAAACATAAGCACCAACCACTAGGACTAGGCCTAGGGTCAAAGAGGGAGAAATAGTTCAAACCAGAACCTGAAAATTGAAAAGAATCAAGCTTAATCAATTAGGAACAATATCCAAGTGGTCTCATATCCATATCATGCACCAAAATCATCTCACAAGTCAAATAAGGCAAAGCATGCAAGTTGAATGCTCATTGAAGCAAACAGAATGAACCAATCCACATTAAATCAAAAATGATTCAATAAATCCCAAGAAAAATCATGGCTAAATAGAACTCATCACATGATCAACACACCAAAAATCAAAGCATTTGGAGAAGTGTAAGTATGGAAATTAAATTCCCTATGGAAAGGCAAGCAAAACAAGCTCAAAGAAGGCAGAAATAGATGCATCAACTTAGCACAAGCCTAACACAGAACTCAAACATGATAAAGACCTCCAATCAAAGCCACAATAACCTTCAAAGTGTCTAGAATCAATGTACAAAATTTCAAGTTCATATGATAAACATCAAGCATTTCACAAATCATCTAAGTTCATGACTATCCAAATGTGCACAAATGATCAACCAGCAAGAAAAATACCAAACAAATCAGAAATCCATCCAAAAAAACTAGAAAAATTCATGATCAATCCTAACATCCAGAATAAACATCATGCAAAAAATCTCATCAATTGGCATTTAATTGGCATGGCAAATAAAATCCACAAGTTGAGCAAGCAATTGTGTGACACACATTGTCACACCCACATTAAACAGATCATAACTCAACAACCATAAATGAGAAAAATACAAACTCTATACCAGAATGTCCATTAGGATATCTAGTTTAAGCATGCAAAGTTTCAAGAGCATTGGATAAAATCTCATCATTTCATGAAGAAAATGGCAAGCAAGGTGCAAGATAGCATACACATGAACAATCCCTAAGCAAAAATAAATTCCAACCGTGCACAAATTCTGGAAAAATAGCCATAAAATACTAGACATGATGAGGAACAAAGTGCAAAAAATCCCAGGCCAATTGGATCAATATTCATGGAGTTATGAATTTTTGAATGAATGAAAAAAAATAAAATGACATGAAATGGCATACATGAACATGGATGGAATAATGAACAAAAATGCTAAAGCAATATTGGATTTGTCCAGAGCGGGGAATCGAACCACGTTGGAATTCAAAACTAGCGCGCTATCAATGAAACACTGCATTTCATTAAAGTCTACGTGGACCTGGCAAGCGCCCGTGACCAATTATTCAGACACATAGGACACACATGGTCCAATACATGGCAAGAAACATCAAATGCATGCAAAACGAGCGCTCATGGATCAAACAACCTTCTGGAAACGAAAACCTAACGCGTTCATCATGTTCATCACAAATTTTCCAGGTTATGAACAAAAGTACCAGAAATGCAAAATGAATACATCGTTAGCTTCATCTTTCAACACACAACATGGATCGAGGCTTGGATTTCTATAATTCTACCTATGTTCAAAGATTCGCATGCAAGAACATTCATACTTCAAACTTAGATTCGACATAACTCACTCATTTCTTGATGAAATTTAATGCCACAAAGCTCAGTGTTCTCTACATTCAACGATCTACCAGAAGCACACAAACATTTCAAGAATTGTGATGATCGAATTCTAACCTTAATTGAAGTGCATAAGTGAAACAAGTGGATTCAAGCTCTGAAATGCAGAAACAGCTGATCCTCAACTCCTATATGATGGAATGGATGAATGCTGATAGCTCAATCTTGCACGATTCTTGCAGAAAATCCAACTGCCATTGATGATGCAAAGCTTCAACAGTTCCAAAATCTGCTCGAAAATGATGGATTCTTGCTTCCAAAAGGTCCAATTATGCTTGTGGATCAATGATTGATCAAGAACAAAGCAAGGTTTGTGAAGAAATTTGCAGAAAAATGTGAGAGCACAATGTGAAGAAAAGTGTGAACTAGATCTAGATCTGAGAATTATGCACTGTTAATGAAGTTTCTGTTATGATTTGCCTTTTATATGATCTGTTAATGATTCTTGCTAATCATGATTAAGCAATGCAATTAGAATTAGCTAAAACCAAGTGTTATGCCAATTTGCCAATTCACCCTATATGCATGTAAATGGATGTAACAGTACACGATTTGCATGGGAAAATCACTTCAAATACTCTTTTGGACCAAATGCAAGTGCTAGCAAATGAAAACAATGCATATTTTTCAAATTAGACTTTTCCCTCCAAAATTCAAATGCAAATGCCAAAAATTTTGTGATCAAAATGCATGATATGTGATGCCTGTTTTGGATAGTAGAGATCAATAGAGAAATGTTCCAAAAAGAACCATCTCATTTGGCCTTTTGGTTCAAAAGTTATGCACTTGTGAAGTTCAAATTCATTTGACAAGGATTGATTCATATCTTCTCAACCATACATGAGAAATTCATGTTCTTAGACTTTTTGGAAAAGTGAGAGCAAGATCTTCAACTTTAATGTTGGACAAAATTTCATTTGAAGCTTGCTTGATGATGTAAACTTGAGGAGAAAACCTTTCCATTTTTGGCAATTTAAAATTACAGGTCACTTACTATTTTTGGAAACTTTTCATCTGACCTCAAATTCTTCATTGTTGATGTTTGAAATGTAAAATGAGACTTGTATGGACATGAATGAGGCCTCTCTAACCATCTCCCACCTTCAAATCCATGATTGCATTGACTGTTGACTTTGGTTGACTTTCTAGGGTTTCAGATGAATTGCATCTTGACTGATGATCTCTGAGCCTCCAATCTTTGGTCAAACCACTTCAAAATGATCCCTAGGTCATATGAACTCAATGAACCAACCCTAGGTCTTTGCTTCAATAGGAATTGCACTTGCTTGCTTGCACAACTGGATCTCCTGACCAGTCTTGACTGATGACTTGCACTAGGCAGTGGACAATGCAATGTTATACAGTGGACAATGCTAATGTTAATGACCTAAAATGAAAATGAATGTACAAACTGGTGGGTGCAAATTTGAGGTGCTACACCAGGCCTCATCCCATATAGAGATTATGCGAGGAGGATTTCAACTTTCTTTACTGAGCTTGACTTCCATCATATTCCTCGGGATGAGAATCGAATGGCAGATGCTCTTGCTACGCTTACTTCGATGATTGTGGTGAAATTTTGGAATGAAGTCCCTAATATTACTGTGATGCGCTTGGATAGACCAGCTCATGTGTTTGCAGTTGGGGAAGTGAAAGATGATAAGCCATGGTATTATGATATCAAATGCTTTCTCCAAAGTCAGATTTACCCGCCTGGGGCATCTATCAAAGATAAAAAGACTTTGAGGAGATTATGTGGCAGTTTCTACCTCAATGGTGATGTGCTTTATAAGAGAAATTTTGACATGGTTTTGCTCAGATGCGTGGATAGACACAAAGAAGACCTGTTGATGACTGACGTCCATGAGGGTTCATTTGGTACTCATTCCAATGGACATGCCATGGCAAAGAGGATGTTGAGAGCATGCTACTATTGGCTGACAATGGAGTCTGACTGCTGCAAATACATGAAGAAATGCCACAAGTGTCAGATTTATGCGGATAAGATTCATATTCCCCCGACACTTCTGAATGTGATTTCATCACCATGGCCTTCCTCACTGTGGGGAATTGACATGATTGGCATGATAGAGCCAAAGGCGTCAAACGGTCACCGATTTATTCTCGTAGCAATTGATTACTTCACCAAGTGGGTTGAAGTGGCATCATATGCGAACGTGACCAGGCAAGTGGTTGTGAGGTTTAGCAAGAATCAACTCATATGTCGTTATGGTGTGCCAGACAAGATCATTATTGATAATGGATCTAACTTGAACAACAAGATGATGAAAGAGCTGTGTAGCAAGTTTAAGATTGCACATCATAATTCTTCTCCTTATAGACCCAAGATGAATGGGGTTGTTGAAGCTTCCAACAAGAACATCAAGAAGATTATCCAGAAGATGATTGTTACATACAAAGATTGGCATGAGATGCTGCCATTTGCTTTGCATGGTTATCGTACATCTGTCCGCACTTCAACAGGGGCAACCCATTTCTCTCTTGTATATGGCATGGAGGCTGTGCTCCCCGTGGAGGTTGAGATCTCATCAATGAGAGTCTTGATGGAAGCTAAGTTGATTGAGGCTGAATGGGTTCAGAGTTGTTATGACCAAATGAACTTGATTGAAGAGAAGAGATTAACTGCCATGTGCCATGGTCAGTTATATCAGCAAAGGATGAAGAAAGCCTTTGATAAGAAGGTCAAACCTCGTGTGTTCCGAGAAGGTGATCTCGTGCTCAAGAAAGTTTTGTCTTTCGCACCCGGTTCTAGGGGCAAGTGGACTCCAAACTATGAAGGTCCATATGTTGTTAAGAGAGCCTTTTCAGGCGGTGCTTTGATACTTACAACTATGGATGGGGAGGATTTCACTCGTCCTGTAAATTCAGATGCAGTCAAGAAATACTTCGCCTAAAATAAAAACAGAATAGCTCGCTAAGTTGAAAACCCGAAAGGGCGACTTAGGCAAAAATGAGCGTCTCCGTGGATTGAAAACCCGAAAGGGCGGTCCAGGAAAAAGTTAGAGACATGAAAAAAATGAATATATATATCCCGCTAGATTGAGTACCTCACCTTAGGGCAATCTAGGCAAAAATTAGGGATTTGGCAAGTAACTGCATCTTGACAAGACTTTGTTCTATAGCTCTCATTTGTCAAAGATTCTCGCTCAGTCATCGTCAACTAAAGCTTCGAATACATTGGATTTAGAGTTGGTGGAGAAATGGTCATTATATTCAATGTAGCCCTTTTTCCAATATATATCACCAATTTCAAATTTGTAAAGATCCATGGAGTCTTGCCATTTGAAGACTACCATTCTATCAAACAAATTTGAGCCTTTATCCAATTCTTTGCACTCTTATTTGTTTCTGTTCAACAAATGTTTGCATGTTTTAATTGATAAATATCATTGTTTTAAACAAATAATGTTTTATAAACTGTTTTTAAACAAAGTGAACATTCACAATGACTGAAAGGATAAATGGAATGTCTTCAGTGCTCTCCCAAGGATAGTACGATCTCCAAAAGGGTAAGACATTTGTTCATATTCCTAGCATATTTGTATTTCTCTTCATCATCTTTCAGGTTGTCTCCTCAGCAAGCGCAAAGAGAGGTGATACGTCATCAAGTCCTCAGGGAATCTGGAGTTTTGGTCTTAATCCTTTGGACATGTATATACCTTCATCCTCAGATCCCTTGAGAGTCTGTGTCTAGCATTTGTGCTTTATCAATTGTATGGTTATCATCCCTAGAGTGGACTGACCTAAAATCCCTTATAGATTGATAAAAATTGATATGCTACCCATTTTTGAGGAAGTTGGTCTTCCCTCGTTGTGAATGGAAATCTCCCGCAGAATGAGCAGGAATGCCCGGCATGAGTGGAATTTGTCAGCAGGCTGGCTTGCATTTTTCCCAGAAAGTTTGCTTACCACTCCTCCTCAGTAGGGTTGTTCACGTCAGACTTCCCCCCAGTTGGGTCACCTACAGGTTATCCCCAGTTTGATCGCCAGCAGTCTTTCCCCAGTGGAGTTGCCTGATCAGAGCCTGATGTTTGTTTTTCCTCCTTGTTGGATGGTTTCCTCCTAGCAGAGCTGATGTTAAATATGTTTATTTCCTCCCCCAGCGGAACAGTGGTTCTCCCTCCTCCTAGTAGAGATGTTTCTCCAGCAAATATGAGGAAATCTGTTGGTTTTTGGAACCTTTATTTGGAGGTTGTTCCCCACAGAGTTTCATATTTTTCCTTGATGAGTTCCCCAGTAGAGTTTCTTCTACGACGGGTCTTATCTGTGTTAAGCTCCCCAGTAGAGTTTCCTCTACATCAGATCTTTTATCTGTTCAACAACAAATCCCTGGCGATGGCTCTGTAGCTTCCCCAGCTAAGACTTTACCTGATCCTAGTTTGGCTTTGGAGCTTCGAGGAAGATGTGTTGTTTCCTTCCGCAACAGAGATGTTCCTTCGGCGGTGAGAAGAGAATGTTTGATTAACTGTGTTTCTGTTTGGTGGTTGTTCCCCACAGAATTTCTCATTATCCCCCGATGAAATCCCCAGGAGAGTCCATCTATGTTGGATCTTATTGTTATCTCTGCGTGCTGTTGGAAGATCCCCAACATTTGATGGTTGTGATCTTTGGCTGATCCCCAACAGCAATCTCTGTTCCCCAGCGACCCTGCTTGTTCCCTTAGCAGTAGTCTCCAGTAGTGACTCTGCTTGATTCTCAGCAGTGATTGGTGTTTCCCGGTATTTGATGCTCCCCACCAGATTGGATTTTCTACTATGAGCCTGGCTTTCCTCCTTGCAAGATATTGTACCGGATGTTTGTCCATTGATTGTTGGACCTGTTTGTGTTAGATATGTCTGTTTGTCAACATTAATCATACATAAACCACGCATATACATGCATATTTACAACATTCAGATATTCATGTTGCAGTCTTTTCCATATATCTTTGCTTGTTGTCTCCTGCCATTGGTGAAATGTTTTTCCCCAAGCAGATGTTTGTGTCTGATCTCTCTATATAGAGTCAGCCCTATAGGCATAAAGTGTCTATCTTTCCTTCATATTCCTCACTGAGTTATGTCCTTGTGGATGATTATTATTTCAGTTTCCTCCCTGAATATGTATTGGGATGGAATTACTCCCCTGAGTTATATCCTCATTGGGTTGAGTCTTGTTTCATTGTGTCTCTCTAGTTTGTTCCTAGACTGACCCTCTTTCTTGTTATTTTCCCCTGCACTTCCCTGTGGTTCAGGTGATCAATTACTCAGTAAACAGTAATTGTTTATTCTCTCCCCAGCGGATGTTGTGGCCTTCTACCCAGTAACTGGTAGTTGTAAGTCCGATTTCTGTGGTTTTCTACCCGGTAACCGGTAGTTGTAAACCCCATTTTTGTCCCCTTGAAGAGTTAATCCTTGATTTTGTTCATCCTAACCGATGACAGGTACTCTCGCCTTTGTTTTTCTACCCAGTAACCAGTAGGTGTAATCCCCTTTTGTTGGTTATCTTTATCCAATATTCGGTATTGATATTCCTTCATTTTTGAGTATGCCACCCAGTAACCGGTGATATATCTCTTGGATAATTACTCTGATCAAGCAATGCATCCCCATCGAGTTATCTTTCATTTACCCTTTGTTTGGTAATGATTGTCTCTCCCCTTGATTGGTCATCATTTTATACCCAGTAGCCGGTATCCCGATGTCCTTTCTTTTCGGTCGATTTATCCTTTATTAACCCGGTAATCGGTTATGGATAATCTTTGTTCTTCCCCAGTTGAGTAAGATTCGTATTTCCTTATGGAATCGAATGTCCATCCTGTAAATCGAGTTTGCTTTTTCAACCCTCCTTTTTGGATGATGAGTGTCTTGGAAATATTCCCCAATTCACGCCTGGTTGGTCACCTATTATATGCTTAGTAACCGGTATCCCTGATGTTCCTTCCTTCTGCTCCATATTATGACTTTTTGCCCCCCGTGGAGTCAGATTTCCCTGAGTTGAAATATACCTTTTTAGGTCTTCCTCAGATGTTTGGACGATTGATATCTCTCACCCTTATACCGGTCTTAGATATTCTTTCTCCCTGAGCGTGTTGTTCTTTCACCCTTGTCCCGGTGTTTTGGATCACATGTCTCTTTGAGCTTATTACCCAGTAACCGGTAATACCTCATTTGTCGTTTCCTCAACTGAGTCCTTTGTGGACATCCCCGCCTGAGCCCGGATTTTTATCTGGCGTATCCTTTGTGGATAGTTTTGCTGTATTGGCACATTACCTAATACATGCATATTTGCGTCAGCTCGAGTCGTTCCATTGATTTAGTTTCATGGAATCCCTTCGTGTCTCTCATCAAGTTTTAAGTCGTGACCTGCTCAAGCATTTTTACCCTTATTTCTCCCTCTAGAGTCTCTGTCCCATTTATGAGTGTATTACTCTTATGGATTTTTAGTGTCTCCTGATTTCCCCCTAAAGTATTAACTTTTGCATACATACATTTGCATCATGAGGTCTCTTAGGGACCAATATCCGGCTAGAATGACCTTAAATAGGGGCATCTGTAAGACCCTAATTTTGACCCTAAGATCCCTCATGGCATCATATCATTGCTCATTGCATTTGCCTCAAGGATCATAGCATCTTGGTTCTTTTACCCTTGGGTTGGGACTTGTGTGAGTTGGTTTGAGATCACCAAGCATGCTTGAATTGTATATTATTGCTTTTCTTATTTTGTTTACTAGCCAAAAGCATAAAAACATGTCACTAACCTCTTTTGTTTTGAAGCTTAAGCAGTCATGTGATCCAAGGCTCCTAGGAGGCCCTATGCTCATTGGTATGACCAGATGAAGATGAAAGGAAGCATGCCAATGATTCCCAAAGCTCTCAATCATCATATATTCCTCCCAGGTATCTCAATTTTTCAATTTGATCAAGATAAACCAAAGGGCTTGGGGATTGTTTCCCAAGGAAACCCTAATTCATCTAAGCATTGACTGTGCCTTGCTCATGAAGCAACCTCAACCTATGATCAAATTCAATCAAGATAAGTTCTTTCATTCATAATTTTATGCATATATGAGCCTATGTGAGTATCATCAATCATTCATTCATTAAGATTTGAAGTTTGGACTTGAGAAGTTGACCAGTCAATTCATCTAACTATTTTAAAATCCACTGAGACCTAACATTTGATGTTATTGTCAAAGGAAGATGACCCCAAAATAAAAAATGTTCTTACTAACCATATGAACAACTTTCATGTTTATCAAAAATCCATTTTAAACTTGGAAGGTCATCATTCATTTCAAAACATTATAGGTCATTTTGACTGAAACCCTAATTTTGGGTCAACTTCCTAAGGACCTAAATCCTTCACTTTTTATTATTTTGAGGTGAGACCAAGTGCATTAGAAAGTGTAGGATGTCTACTTCAATTGATATGTTGGACAAAATTTCATAATCCTAAAATAAACACATGTGATAATACAAAACATTATAGGTCACTTTGGACCAAAGCCATTGAAATGTGAAAAAGTCCAACTTCAAGTGCACATAACTTTCTCGTAAAAAATCCAAATGATGCAAAATTTAAGTCCACATTCATAAATTTCCAAACTCCAAATGGATTTTTGTTCAACATAGATTTTGTTCCTTATGTCAAGAACTTTCCAACCATTACTCACATGCCTATGTTTGGATTTTCCAAATGGGACTTTCGAAGAGATGAATATTTGTGACCATTTATGGAAACCAAGTGAAATCTTCATGCACAATCCAATGCCTTTCAATCCGCACGTCCAATTCAACTTGGTTGATGTTCAACATTCATTTGCAATTGGTTTTAGGCCTCACATGCGCCTGTATATGCCCATGCATGGAGGACCCAAGTTCATGTACACGAGTTTGCTCACACTTTGCATCAGCTGTGGCTATAAATAGAATGCATTGCCTCACTCAAATGGTAACCTGAAGGCGCCTGAATCTCTGCTGAATTCATTTCCCAACCTCACACCAAAGGAATTTGCATTTTCACTTTTCATTTTCAAGTGTGATTTTCAACAACATCAGTTGATTATCATCACTAATTCCTAAGCCTAGCTCTCATACCAAGCATCAGGATCAAGCTGCAAGCAAAGGATTGGTTGGATCAAGCTCACAAAAGCTGCACTTCAAAGGTTTACACAATAACTATTTTGCTTCGAATCTCACTGAATATTGTGCATTGCTTGTGTTGGTATGGTTTTCTGAAGTCCTCTTGTAAGAGGCAAGCCAATGATGGCTTTAATTTTGTGAATTGTTGAACTTGAGATTGAACACCTAGTTTTTCAACCTCAGATTTCTTCTTCCATAAGGATCTTGAGTGAAAACTAAGGTTACAGGGGTGATGCACATCACCCCAGCTTTAATTTGGTGTATGGATCGTGAGTTTTGGTTGAGGTTGCAAAACCTGCAACTGGTGGCCGGATTTTGGCTTCTCACCGGAGAAGACGGTGGTTTCCACCACCGTCCACACGTGGCTGACCTCATAGCCTTTGGATCCATTGGTCACGCTCTAATCCTGGCCCTTCTTATGTTTGACTTCATTTAATTCATGTTACCACGCGCTTGACTCATGTACATGGTAAGCACGCGCCTCTGATCCGTTGTGGTATTTTCTCTTTTTATTAAATTCTGTTTTATTTTTTTTTTATTTCATTTATTTTCAAAAATTGATAACTTCTTTATTTGGAATCACAAAAATATGGGACCAATTGCAAAAGTTTTCACTTAAATTCTAGTTTCATAAAATTATTTTTAATTATTTTTTGATTCCATTTAATATTTTTTGTGAATTATTTCATTTCTGATTGTTTTTAATTCATTTAAAATACCATTTGATATTCAAAAATGCCAAAAATATTTTCTTAACATGTATGAATGATGATAAGTCTATGAAAAATATTCTCATTGATTTCTTAATTGATTTGAGATTTATTTGAGATTTTAGTTCATATATGTTATTTTTCTCCATTTTGAATTGTTTAAAAATAGTTTCTGTTTTCAAAAAATGTTGAGAAAATTTGTCAAACCTTGTTTGACTTTGTTAGACTTATGTTGATCCAATTGGACTTATCCAAGTTAATTTGAATTGGATTTGAAGTTTGACCTTTATTTGTTCATTTTATTTTATGCATTATTTTAATTCCAAAAAATACCAAAAATAGGTTTGACCTTTCTTGACTTCTAATCTTCATTTCGCTTCTGTTTACTATTGATTGATGTTGATTCCATTCATATTGATCAATGTATTTTGGTTATGTCATTTCAACTTTCATTTTGTACATTCTATCTTCATCTCCTTTCTTCATCTTTTTCTTTTGACCAATGAGTTATTGGTTTGTGGTTAGACTTGACATATGAGAGGCTTAATCTTCTTTAATCCAAATCAAATTTAACTTGATCAAAGATCAAGTGAATTGCTTTGGGTCCAAGATAGGTTGCTTCTTGGTCAAGCAAAAAACCTAAAATCCATACAAGCTCATTCTTCTTTTCTTTTGGCATGGCAAGTTGTAGGAGCTTGGCTTACTAGTCATGATCTCTAACTTGTGTTTATTTGCCTATAGTTTTATAGACCGGCCTCAGATAGGTGTGACTACTACATTAGTCCACTTATGATTGCTTAACATAGCGCTAAATTGCCTTATGGCTAACTAACATTAACTATTAATCACTAACTTTTAATTCAATCGTTTAATTCTTGCAATTTACTTTAGTGCAATTTAATTTCTTGCTCATTTATTCATATTGTCTTTTCCCTTTTCTCATTTGAGCTCATGTTTATGTTTATGCCATTTTCCTTTTGCTCACTTGAGCGCATTATTGTGTAAATATACTATTGCCTTGTGCTTGTTTTGTCTTTGTTTGTGTGAACCCAATGCAAAAAGGAGAAAGGACATAGAATTAGGACCTCACCTATGCTTAATGGAGTTCAAGAGAAACTAGGCCTCATGCCTTTAGAATGCTAAAATTGTTTAAGAGCAACTAGGCCTCATACCTTTTGGAATGCTTAATCTTGAAAGTTGAATTAAAAGGACCCTTAATCTAAACCCTCTCTTTGTCCATTTCTATTATTGCATTATGGAACTTTTTGATTGTTTGTTCTTGTGTGATAGGGATCCCTATCACACAAGAACAAACAATCAAAAAGTTCACAATGCAATAAGAGGAATGGACAAAGAGAGTTTAGATTAGGGGTCCTTTCAAGTCATCTTCAAGATTAAGCATTCTAAAGGCATGAGGCCTAGTTGCTCTTCAACAAATTTTGCATTCTAAAGGCATGAGGCCTCGTTTCTCTTGAACTCCATTAAGCATATGTGAGGTCCTAATTCTAAGTCCTTTCTCCTTTTTGCATTGGGTTCACACAAACAAAGACATAACAAGCACAAGGCAATAGTATATTTACACAATAATGTGCTCAAGTGAGCAAAAGACAAATGGCATAAACATAAACATGAGCTCAAATGAGCAAAGAGAAAAGGCAATATGAATAAATGAGCAAGAAATTAAATTGCACTAAAGTAAATTGCAAGAATTAAACGATTGAATTAAAAGTTAGTGATTAATAGTTAATGTTAGTGTGCCATAAGGCAATTTAGCGCTATGTTAAGCAATCGTAAGTGGACTAATATAGTAGTCACACCTATCTGAGGCCGGTCATTAAAATTATAGGCAAATAAACACAAGTTAGAGATCATGACTAGTAAGCAAAGCTCCTACAACTTACCATGCCAAGAAGAATGACCTTATATGGATTTCAGGTTCTTTGCTTGACCAAGAAGCAACCTATCTTGGACACAAAGCAATTCACTTGATCTTTGATCAAGTTGAATTTGATTTGGATCAAAGATGGTTAAGCCTCTCATATGTCAAGGCTAACCACAAATCATTAACTCATTGGTCAAAATAAAAAGACGAAGAAAAGAGATGAAGATGAAATGTACAAAATGGAAATTCAAATGACATAATCAAAATATAATTGTCAAATGTGAATGGAATCATCATCAACCAATGGTAAACAGAAGTGAAATGAAAATTAGAAGTCAAGAAAGGTCAAAAATATTTTTGGTATTTTTTGGAATAAAAAATAATGCATAAAATAAAAGGAACAAATTAAGGTGAAACTTCAAATCCAATTCAAATAAACTTGAATAAGTCTAATTGGATCTTCATAAGTCTAACATGGTCAAACTAGGTTTGACAAATTTTCTCAACATTTTTTGGAAACAGAAACTATTTTTAAACAATTAAAAATGAAGAAAAATAACACAAATGGAATAAAATCTCAAATAAATCTCAAATCAATTAAGAAGTTGATGAGAATATTTTTCATTGACTTATCATCATCCACATGTATTAAGAAAATATTTTTGGCATTTTTGAATATCTAAAAGTATTTTAAATGAATTAAAAACTATTAAAAACAAAATAATTCACAAAAAATATTAAATAGAATCACAAAAATAATTAAAAATCAGATTATGAAACTAGAATTTAAGAGAAATTTTTTGCAATTGGTCCCATATTTTTGTGATTCCAAATAAAGGAGTTATGAATTTTTGAAAATAAATGAAATAAAAGAAAAGAAAACAGAAATTAAAAAAATAGGAAAATCCAGGAGCGTGTGATCGATTTCATTAAATGACGTGAACATGATCAATGGATCAGTAGTGCGCGCATTCCAAGTGCTTGAGTGAAGCGCGAAACATGATGTATTTAAAAAAGTCAAACAATGCATGGCTATGATTAGATCCTGAGAGTTGGATCCAAAGGTTATGGACGTTCCACGTGTGGACGGTGGTGGAAACCACCGTCTTCTCCGGTGAGAAGGCAAAAACCGGCCACCAGTTGCAGGTTTTGCAACCTTAATCAAATCACTCGATCCTTATACCAAATTAAAGCTAGGGTGATGTACATCACCCCTGTAACCTTGGATTGTTCTCTTGATCTCTATGGAACGAGAAATCAGAGATGGAAAATCCAGGTACTTGATATGAAGTTCAACAGTTCACAATATTAAAGCCACCAAGAGCTTGCCTCTCACACGAGGACTTCAGAAAACCAAACCAACACAAGCAATGCACAATATATAGTGATATTCGAAGCAAAACAGTTAAGGTGGAAACCTTTGAAGTGCAGCTTTGATGAGCCCGATCCAACCAAATGCTTGCTTGCAGCTTGATCTTGATGTATGGTATGAGTGCAAGGCTTAGGAATTAGTGTTGAAAATCAACTGATATTGTTGAAAATTAAACTTGAAAAGTGAAATGAAAACTCAAAATTCCTTTGGTGTGAGGTTGGGAAATGATTTCAGCAGGGTTTCAGTCGCCTTCAGGTTACCAATTGAATGAAGTAATGCATCTATTTATAGCTGAATATCCAAGGCAAGGTGGATGGAAACCATGTGCATGAAGCTTTGGGTCCTCCATGCATGGGCCTGTACAGGCGCATGTGAGGCACAAATGCTATTGGTTTGGCAAGTTGGAATGATTTGGAACAAGTTTGGACGTGCAGATTGAATGGCATTTGCTTGTATATGAAGTTTCATCATGAAATGCATAAATGGTCACAAATATTCATCTCTTCAAAAGTCCCATTTGGAAAATCCAAACATAGGCATGTGAGTAATGGTTGGAAAGGTCTTTACATAAGGAACAAAAGCTATGTTGGAAAAAAATCCATTTGAAGTTTTGAAAATTGTGAAAACTGGCCATGAAGTTCAAGGTACAAAACATGTATTTGAAAAATTTGCCAAAAATGACCAACTTCAAGCCCTTATGTTTCAACGATGAAAGCTTCAAATGGAAAAACCTCAAACATAAAAGTTGTATAGCTTGTCACGAAAATCAATTTGGACTTAAAGTTTGCATCATTTGGATTTTTGATGAGAAAATTATGGGCACTTGAAGTTGGATATTTTCAAGATTCAATGGCTTTGGTCCAAAGTGACCTATAATGTTTTGTATTATCACATGGGTTTATTTTAGGATTATGAAATTTTGTCCAACATAACATTTGAAGTAAACATCTTAAACTTTCCAATTCACTTGATCTCACCTCAAAATCATAAAAAATGAAGGAGTTAGGTCCTTGGAAAGTTGATCTAAAAGTAGGGTTTCAGTCAAAATGACCTATAATGTTTTGAAATGAATGATGACCTTCCATGTTTCAAATGGATTTTTTATGAACATGAAAGTTGTTCATATGGCTCGTAATAAAACAAATTCTCTTGGGGTCATCTTCATTTGACAAACACATCAAAAGTTAGGTATCAATGGATTTCAAAATAGTTAGATGATTTGACTGGTCAACTTCTCAAGTCCAAACTTCAAACCTTGATGAATGAATGATTGAGGATACTCACATAGGCTCATATATGCATAAAATGATGAATTAAAGAACTTCCCTTGATTTAATTTTATAATAGATTGAGGTTACTTCATGAGCAAGGCACAATCAATGCATAGATGAATTAGGGTTTCCTTGGGAAGCAATCCTCAAGCCCTCTAGTTTATCTTGATCAAATTGACAATTTGAGATACTTGGGAGACATATATGATGATTGAGAGCTTTGTGAACCATTGTCATGCTTGCTTTCATCTTCATTTGGTCATTTCATTGAGCATAGGGGCCTCCTAGGAGCCTTCGATCTTATGATTGCTTGAGCTTCAAAACAAAACAAGTTAGTGACATATTTTTGTGCTTTTGGTTAGTAAACAAATAAGAAAAGCAATAATATACAATTCAAGCATGCTTGGTTGTCTCAAACTAACTCACACAAGTCCCAACCCTAGGGTAAGGAGCCAAGATGCTATGATCCTTGAGGCAAAATGCAATGAGCAATGATATGATGCCATGAGGGATCTAAGGGTCAAAATTAGGGTCTTACAGAAGTCATCTGATACATGGGCAATTTTTTGAAGAAGATCATGGAGTTGCTAAGCTTGGATGTGTCCATCTTTATTTGATCCCTTTCTCTTCAACTTTCTATTTGTGTATTGATATTGCTTGATTCTAAAGTCCAAGGGAAATTTGGGTTTCTATATGACAGTCTTGTCTATTGGATTGAAACCCATTGGTCAGATCTTTTCAACTCTCAACTCTTAATTTTTTTTCTTAGGATTAGTCTCTTCATCTCCTCCCCACTTCTTAAATTTCAAAATCTCTCCCTCCTTTTAAAAATCTTATTTGCTTGTGTTTGTTGATTTCTAAACTTTGATCATTGTTGCAAACTAGAAAATTTGGCCTTATGCCATTTCATTTTCAAACTCATTTTCTTAATCAAATTTATAAATGAACTTAATTATACTTGACTTAAAATTTCAAAAGCCAAAAACAATTCACACTCATGCAAACCATTTTAGGCACTTTGTGCCTTTTAAACTTAAAATTTTATTAAAAGCAATGCATCCACTTGAAATTGTTACCACGAACTCCAAGGTTTGATCCCTCATTTTTATGTTGGTACATAGGCACAAGTCTGAAGGTCTTGTCAAACACAAAAATATAATTAAGGATTTATTTTCTCATCCCCCCATTCTATTTGTTTGCAAACATCATTTTATAACAAAAACACATATGCACACAAAAAAGGTCTCCATATGATACTTTGGGTGCTAACACCTTCCCTCTGTGTAACCAACCCCCTTACCTGTAATCTCTGGCATTTTATTAGTTTTGAGTTGAAAACTTCTTATCTTTTGGGTTTTGTTTGTACTTTTCCCTTTTCCCTTGGAAACAATAAAAGCGCGGTGGCGACTCTGGTTTTATTGATGTGTAGCTTATCCATAACTTGATGGTCATGAATTTACCGCTACAAAAATTAAGTGGCGACTCTGCTAGGGAGTAGTCTGCAGTGGGTTTAGCCTACATTTTTTTTGTGTGTATATAATTGTATATTTGATGTGTGTATGTTTGTTTGTATGATATAATTTGCTTGTTGTGCTTGGTGATATCTAGGTGGTGAGATAAGTTCTAACCCGAACTTGAGTGCAATTAAGATAGGAGGATGGTATAGTCATGTTCGACTTGTGTGGAGTAGTCCTTAACAAGTTGGCTTGAGACCCATCTGCTCAGTGGAGACCCTTTTGGGGTTAGAAATGTCACATAAGTATTTGTGGTTAGGCATTACTATCTCTATTTAGGGTCCGAGAAGCTGAGGATTGTAGAACATTTAACCCCTCATGGCCTATTTAGGACGTAATGCAAAGACTGTTCAAGTGTAGACTTGATAACAATTGTTATGCGATACTACACTCAGACGAGTTTCTCTTGAGAATATTATGGGTTGATGAGTCAGTCATCCTAACCTGTAATATCCGATAGATGGAATTAAGATTCTGGGAACTTTTTAGAACATGATCTACAGGTTTTATCCTTAGCTCACTCCTTTGGGATGGTTCTTACCCAGACTCCATGCTCGTGACTCACAACAAACCCTTGATTCTTGGTTGATCCAATCAAGTCTTGTCAATATCAATGGAACTTGGATGTTGATAAGGTGTAAACCACAACCCACCAAAATGGATGATTGATCTTGACAATGAATTGATTCATCCCTTGACCTTTGTTTGTTTGCCTTGTGTGTGATCCCTTACTTGTGATTGTTGCATTCATGCATTCATGCTTATCATAACATTCATCACACAAAAAATTCAAGGAACTAAGGTGTTATTTTCAAATATTTTCAGACCATGAATTATGGATGAAGGAACACTAAGAAGTACAATTTCAGATGTCCCGACTTGAAAGAGTTAAGGAAGCTAGCATCTTTCGTATTAGATCCCTTGGACTTCAAACATCTCCATGGGAAACTTTTGTCTATCTTGTCTGCTGACTTGGTCGAAGGACTTTTGAGTGTGTTGGTTCAGTTCTATGATCGTCTTTACCGTTGCTTTACTTTTCCCGATTATCAGCTTCTGCCTATGTTAGAGGAGTATGACCATCTCTTGGGAATACCCGTTTCTAACAAAGTGCCTTTTAGTGGATTGGAAGAGATTCCTATATCTCATCTTATTGCTGAGGCTCTTCACTTGAAGAAGTATGAGATAAAGGCTCATTGGGTGAAGAAAGGAGGATTATTTGGGTTGACTTCTGAATTCCTCATCAAGGAAGCTACTTCCTTTGCTCAATCCTGTAGTGTGGACGCTTTTGAAGATATCTTTGTGTTACACATATATGGATTATCTTCGTTCCCTAACGTTGATGGTTTTGTTGATGTTAATGCCATTAAAATCTTCTCGATTGGGAATCCTATGCCTACTCTGTTGGGTGATATGTACTTCTCTTTGCATCTAAGGAATTCTAAAGGTGGTGGAACGATTGTCTGTTGTGTTCCTCTTCTGTACAAGTGGTTTTTTTCGCACTTGCCTCAGACACCTGCTTTTGTGGAGAACAAACAATGTCTACGGTGGTCCCAGAGACTTATGTCTCTCACTAATGATGATATAGTTTGGTATGATCCTTCATTGAGAAGTTTGGAGATTACTGTTTGTTTTGGTGAATTCTCTAATGTGCCTCTCATTGGTACACAAGGAGGAATTAACTACAACCCTGATTTGGCTCGTCGTCAACTTGGGTTTCCCTTAAGAGACAAACCTAATAGCACTTTGTTAGAAGGTCTTTTCTATCAAGAGGGAAAATATCCCAAGCATTTGAAGTAGAAGATGGTGCACGCTTGGCATAACGTGCATAGAAAAGGAAGACCCGAGTTGGGTCCGCGCAATTGTGTAGCTTTTGAAGCTTACACTCTTTGGGTGAAGAAGAGAGCTTTGGAATCGAAGATGCCTTATCCCTGTGAGAGACCTATGTCTATGGTTGTGGTTGAGCCATTAACTCTCTCTAACCAAGATGTAGAGGAGTTGGAAGACGCACTCGCCAAGATGAAACAAGAAAAGGATATGTGGGAAGAGCGTTTCCATGCTTTGAGTCGAAAGCATGAGGAGTTGCAACTTGAGTCTAAGGACAAAGATGCGCTTATTGAGCTACTTGAAGATCGAGTAACAAAGAGACATATAGAGCCAGCGGTTTCATCTTCCTCTAGTATGCCTCAGCCTTCCGTTGCTTGGAAGAAGATTGTTGATCAGCTTGTCCTCGAGAAGACTCAGATGTAGGCTTCTTTTGAGACCAAGATCCGACACATTCGAAGGAAGTACGTGCCTGCAGCTAGATCTTCTGACATCGTTGTTAGGGATCCTTAGGATGACTAGTATTCTTTTCTCTTGTATTTTTCATCTGGTTTCTGAAATTGTACTCAGTGTAATCCTTCCAATTATATAAATAAAAGAGATTTTTATAGTCATATAAAATTTTATAGTCATCATTTGCATAAGCAGGTTTCTCTTTCACCAGATGTCTCATTGGTGTTTCTTCTGTGCTTCAGCCAAGCTGACTCATCGATACAATACCCGCGCCAATCATCTGAAGATTATGGAGCATCTTGAATAAGAGAACAAAGATCTGAAGGATGAGATTGCCTGCCTGACTGCCATGATGGAGTCAGTCCTAGCTGCTCAAAGCCATTCTTTTCCAACACCTTCAACTCCTCATCCTCAAAGGATTGTCATTTCCAAGGTGGCTACCTCTACTGTTCCTACAACTGCTGCTAATTTTACACCCAACATGCCTACCGGATTCCCGTGGGGAATGCCGCCAAACTTTGTGCCTAAAGGCTTTGCGCCTACCTTTGCTTCCATGCCGATATCTAGCCCGATCATGTTTGGGCCACCTCCTGTTGTGCATACCCCGCCTTGTGTAGAAGACACCATCTATCATTCTGAACCGTCTGAGGGCCCTGATGTGTATGAGAAGATGGATGAGATGAAGGACCAATTCCTTGAGCTGCAAAAGGAGTTGAAAACTTTGAGGGGTAAGGACTTGTTTGGAAAGAGTGTTGCGGAACTATGTTTGGTTCCAAATGTCAAGATTCTAGTGAAATTCTAAGTGCCTGACTTTGAGAAGTATAAAGGGAATACATGTCCACTCAGTCATTTGGTGATGTACGCCAGGAAAATGTCTACTCAAATGGATAATGATTAGCTGTTGATCCATTATTTTCAAGATAGTTTGACCGGTGTCGCTCTGAGGTGGTACATGGGATTGGATAGTGCGAGCATCCGCATGTTTAAATACTTGGGCTAAGCATTTGTGAAGCAGTACAAATACACTATTGATATGGCTCCCGATAGAGATCATTGTCTCAGTAAGACATGGAGACATTCAAGGAGTATGCACAAAGATGGAGAGAGCTTGCTGCTCAGATTACCCCTCCTTTAGAAGAAAAGGAGATGACTAAGATTTTTCTGAAGACCCTGAGCTCATTTTATTATGAGAGGATGATTTCCAGTGCCCCCAGTGACTTTACCGAAATGGTAAACATGGGGATTAGGCTCGAAGAAGGTGTCCGAGAAGGACAGTTGTCTAGAGAGGAGGTGTCATCCAGCAAGAGGTATGGCAACAGTTTCAACAAGAAGAAGGAGAGTGAAGCTAATGCAGTTTCCAGTGGGAGGTAAAGGAGGCCTCAGATTCAAAGAAATCAACCACCCCGTCAACATCATCATCAAGTCTCATCAGTAATCCCGATATTTTCAGCAAATCAATCAACACCAATTCAACAACAACAACGTCAACAACAACAACCACAATAACGAACAAACACCTATAACAAAAACAATACAAACAATCATCAACAACAACAAAATTTTAAGAGGAAGAAGGTCTCTTTCGACCCAATTCCTATGACGTATGCAGAGCTATATCTGTCTTCGGTTCTCAAGAACCTGTTACAACCAAGAAATCCTCCGCAAATTCCTGAACCACTTCCATGGTGGTATAAACCGGAACTCCATTGTGCTTTTTTACAAGGAGCTCCTGGCCACGATATAGAGAATTACTACCCCCTCAAGTATGAAGTTCAAAAGCTGGTTAAGAGTGGAATGGTGTCCTTCGAGGACCAAGCGCCGAATATTAAAGTTAACCCACTACCTGCCCATGGAAATTCATCTGTTAATATGGTAGACGGTTGTCCAGGGGAGTTCAAGGTATTCGATGTCTGTTTCATAAGAAGATCCTTGGTGAGGATGCACAAGGATATTTGCTTGGTTAGTGATTGTGAGCATGACCATGATGGTTGTGCTATTCTCAATGTCAACCCTAGAGGTTGTATGATTGTGAAGAGAGACATCCAACGGTTAATGGATGAAGGCTTCATCCAGATTGTTCAATCCCATCACATAGAAGACGATGTCAATGTTATAGTACCGGTTTTCAAGAATCCTAAAAGAGTGGTTATCCAGTATGATAGTGTCGCAACCTGAAAAATACAGTGCGCGAAAAAAACAACCGGCGAAAGAAAAAGACAGAAGAGTCGCCACCGTGCGTTATTCATCCCAAAGGAGGGAAAGGAAACGCTCGAAGTAAACCTGAAAAAGGAAAGGACAAGACGGGGTCTCGCAACCAAATCTTGGGTTCGGGAGTCGGTTATGCGAAGGGAAGGTATTAGCACCCCTACGCATCCGTAGTACTCTACGGGATCCACTTTTGTGGTTTTTGTCTAAAGGGTGTGGGTTTATCTAATGTGTTTATTTACTAAAAAGGTTAAGAGAAATGACTCGCGCGGATGTCGCATCCACTGCATACGTATCTCATCTGAATATGAGAATCAGAGTCTTCGTAGCTCGGCTGACCTATGGGTTGGGGGATGTGAGCTCGCTAAGACATCGCGTCTTATGCCTACGTATCTCATCTGGAATGAGAATCAGAGCAAGCCGTAGTTCGGCTAACTACGGGGTTGTGGATTGGGTTTTGGACGAACGACGTCACTACGCAATCTACCGGATGCTCGACCTTTGGAGACTTACTTGCCTGTAGTAGAAGGAGTAAACGTGTTGCTTTGGGTTTTAGGGTTTGGGATGCTCGAGGGCAAACAGGCAGTCCTTGACGAAGGAACCGCGCTACATGTGGGGATATGAATACAAAACACAAAACATGTATCTCAAAGTAAAATGCCACCAAGGGGCTCAAACATTGCCTCCTATCGAGGTCTTCCAGCTAAGAAAGCGATAAAGTACGAGAAAAGGAAAAAATTACCACACGGATAAAGATCCGAAGTTACAGCAATTAAAGGATTAGCAACCCTGAGATCTCTCCAGCTAGACCATCAAAGAAAATCAGTCAATACGATTAATCAGGATAAACCTCCGGATGGTATCCCTGCAAGAGTATGTGAGCCCTCACGAAAACTCAACAGAAAGTGTAGACAAACAAGGTGAAATCCAGGGAAAACAATGCCATGGCAACACAAAGACAGGTTAGAGAAACAAAATAGGGTAACCAAGAGTTACCCCTAAATCAAAATGTAACCACATGAATAATTCCATCAAAATTCACAAAAAGCTCACAAAATGCAATCGAGGGTAGGAGGCCTAAACCTCTTGTCAAACACATGCATCAAAAGGGTATCAAATTCACCCATAATACCTCATACATTTAGAGCATTCAAATTAAAGGCATAAAGATGATGGATATATGGCAAACCTGATTGGAGAGATTGATTAAGATTGAATGGTACGGCCGGATCTGCAAAGTAATACTAGGGTTTGTGTGAGGCGGAGTGAACTTCTCAGGGCTGCCTGAAGGTCGCTGCAGAGTAGTTCCTAGGTTTCCTTCTCTCAAAATCTTTCTCCAGTGAATCTCCCAGTGTGACTCCAAGTGTGTTTTTCTCTACTGAAACTTCAGTATTTATAGACTGATTTTCGTGGATAGTGGGCTCAAATGAGGGAGACCCAAGTCCAAAAGAAAATTGTTATATTTTATTTATTTATTTAATTAATTTTATTTATTTATTTATTTTTAACTTTTTTTTTTTTTCATTTTTTTTTTTAAAGTTTCTTGGATCTAATTCTGATTGACATGATGAAATGCAATGTATCTAATGTTAAATGACCTAAAAATGAATGCATGCATGAGGTGTAAAACGTATGCTTCCAGGAAAAATGAAGGGTAAATTTTGGGGTATTACAGCTGCCCCTATTCAATCAACTAGAGACCCGGAAAGAAGATGGCAGCTGCTTTCGTACTTTCGAGGTATCAAGGGATTGAATACAATAAAAACCCAAAAATTTGCACTGAAGTGAAGTGAAGTAACAATGTCTGTCAGAATCGGCAAAGAGGTGGTCTTGAAAGAAGAATCCGTCTGGTACGGTGAGAGTCAGTCTGAATATCGAAAAAGAATGTTAAACTGGATACCAAAATAAATGGTAACACAGAAATAACCATGGTCTGAATGCCGCTCATCAGTCTGAATACTGGAAAAGACTTCGATCTGAACATCGGAAAATTGGCCTGAATGCCACAAGTCGCATCGACCTGAACGTCGGAAACTTCTTCGATCTGAACATCGGAAAGACTTGGCCGGAATGCCACTTCGATCTGAATATCGGGAAAACTGGCCTGAATGCCACTTCGGTCTGGATACCGGAAAACTGGCATGAACGCCACTTTGGTCTGAATACCGGAAACTGGCCTGAACGCCACTTTGATCTGAATATCGGAAATTGGCCTGAATGCCACTTCGGTCTGAATATCGGAAAATTGGCCTGAATGCCACTTCGGTCTGAATACCGGAAAACTTCATGCCTGTCAGCATTGGCAGAAATATGGAAAGATAATAGAGGCGGCGCATGGGCCAATGACACTTGCTGGGGATAACCAAGGTGGGTCATGAACAATCTTCAGTCTGGGTACTGGAAGTAACTTCTAGCTTATCACTTGGGATACCGAGAATGTTTTATGCTTACATGCGTATGTTTGAATTTTTCAATGGCGTAATGCTCCATGAAAATGGAAATGCTACGCGATTTGGGAGGATGCAATGCAATATAATTCTACATGCAGGGATGCGAAATGCTGGGTAGAATGCCAAGCTAAGGCAAGGGGATCTACTAGGGAAATGATCACCATCTTCTGGACCCTGGCAAGGCTGTTGGAGATGCACAACGCAAAGAATTCTATGGGGAAATGACCCGCCACACGGTGTTCTAGCAACGACGAAATACCGAGATTCTGACTGGGGAGAGAACGACACTGAACACCTGCTGTTGGGGAAAGCGATAGTGGTTCTGGCAACCACAATCTGCGAGAGATGACTCAGCAGGGGAAGCAAACACTGATACGGTACCGAGGTTCTGCTTCAAGGAAAGAAACCATGGATCTGGAATTGGGATTATCGATCTGGCCTCGAACTCTAAGGAGCAGCCACTTCTGCTGGGAAGATACAGTCTGGCACTGTCAACTCCGTTGGGGGTATACAATCTGGCACTGTCAACTCTACTGGGGAGTGTATATTCTGAAACAACCGCTTGGGGAAGTACAGTGGTGAGAACCTGCTGGGGATTGAAGAATCCAACACTTTGATCAGCTCTGCAGGGATAAGACACCGGATTCGTCTGTTGGCGACTTCACTGGGGAAGATATTCACGATCATCTGCAGGGCATTTTAAGGAAATGCCCCGAGGGTATCTGTTCTAAATAGACGATCCAAAGCACTTAAAATTTACAACAATTTTAAATGTTTATTGAGCATGTACCTGTAAAGCCCTTATGTGTCATGATGCAATGTTTATCAAAAAATTCGGACGTCATTTTTGCAAACAAAACAGTAAAATGAAAATGAAAACAGAGATATACTGAATAACATGATTTTATTGATTGAATGGCCTCTGAATAGGCATTTACATCAGGAAGCAATCCCTGGAAAGAGGTAATCGCACAAAAGATGAAAACAGAAATTAATCTAATGGCAATGTGAAATGGATTTCTATTGGGTTCCAATTCTGCTATGACTTGCCCGTCTTTAAGATCCTCCAGATAATCAGCCTTCTGAAAAGGTGATTGGACTGTTTCCTACCTTTCGAAAATTTCCAGTCATCGACATGAGATGAGATTCAGAACTAACTCAGAACGCAGTCATTCGCTTAATCCCTAACTTTTGCCTGGATCGCCCTTTTCGGGTTTCCAATCCACCGGGATACCCATTTTTGCCTAAGTTGCCTTTTTAGGTTTTCAACTTACCGGGTGTACGATCTTTTCATTTTTAATCCCTAATTTTTGCCCGAACCTTTTCATTTTCTTGGTTCGTCGGGATGCCCATTTTTGCCTGGACTATTCTTTTTACTGTCCAGCGGGTCTATTTTATGCGAAGTATTTTTTAACTGCGTCTGAGTTCACAGGGGAAGTGAAGTTTTCACCATCCATAGTTGCAAGCATTAAGGCCCCACCATCAAAAACCTTGGTGACAATATACGGTCCATCATAGTTAGGAGTCCACTTGCCCCTGTGATCTGTCTGAGGAGGAAGGATCCTTTTCAACACTAAATCTCCGACTTGGAAACAACGAGGACGCACTTTCTGATCAAAGGCTCTCTTCATCCGACTCTGATACAACTGCCCATGACAAATGGCTGCCATTCGCTTCTCTTCGATAAGACTCAACTCATTGAACCTTGTCCGAATCCATTCGGCTTCGTCTAACTTGACATCCAACAAGACTCTTAGAGAAGGAATCTCCACTTCAACAGGTAGGACTGCTTCCATACCATACACCAGGGAGTAAGGGGTTGCCCCGGTCGATGTACGTACTGAAGTGCGGTACCCATGCAAGGCGAAAGGTAGCATGTCATGCCAATCTCTGTACGTGACGACCATCTTCTGCACAACCTTCTTTATGTTCTTATTTTCCGCCTCAACAACGCCGTTCATCTTAGGGCGGTAAGGGGAAGAATTGTGATGCTGAATGTTGAAGTTCTGACACAACTCCTTCATCATTTTGTTGTTGAGATTAGAACCATTATCAATAATGATTCTTTCGGGAATCCCATAGCGACAAATGATTTCTTTCTTGATGAAACGGGCAACCACATGTCTGGTGACATTCGCGAACGACGCTGCCTCGACCCACTTGGTGAAATAGTCGATGGCAACAAGGATGAAGCGATGCCCATTGGAAGCAGTCGACTCAATCTTTCCAATCATGTCAATGCCCCACATAGCAAACGGCCACGGCGAAGTCATCACATTCAGAGGATTTGGCGGTACATGCACCTTATCAGCATAAATCTGGCATTTATGACACTTCCGAGCATATTTGAAGCAATCTGATTCCATGGTCATCCAATAATAACCCGCTCTCAACAATTTCTTAGCCATTGCATGTCCGCCGGCATGAGTACCGAAGGAACCTTCATGAACTTCCTGCATTAACATGTCCGCCTCGTGTCTGTCCACGCATCTGAGCAAAACCATGTCGAAGTTCCTCTTATACAGCACATCGTCTTTGTTCAAGAAGAAACTGCCTGCCAATCTTCTCAAAGTCTTTCTGTCATTGTTGGATGCCCCTGCAGGGTACTCTTGATTCTTCAGAAAGCACTTGATATCGTGATACCAGGGCTTGGCATCGACTACCAGTTCAGCAGCAAACACATATGCGGCCCTGTCAAGGCGCATCACATCGATCCTGGGAGCATGGTTCCAGCGAATTACCTTGATCATGGAGGATAGAGTAGCAAGTGCGTCTGCCATCTGGTTCTCATCACGAGGTATATGATACAATTTTACTGTTGTGAAGAAAGTCAACAGTCTTCTCGTGTAGTCTCTGTAAGGGACCAGAGTGGGTTGGAGAGTATTCCAATCACCATTCACTTGATTGATCACCAGAGCTGAATCTCCGAAGATGTCCAAAGTCTTGATTCTCAAATCAATGGCTTGCTCAATACCCAAGATACAGGCCTCGTACCCAGCTTCATTATTTGTGCACTCAAAAGTCAAACGAGCGGTGAAAGGTATGTGGGCACCTTTCGGAGTTGTAATGACAACACCAATTCCACTTCCTCTAGCATTGACAGCCCCATCAAACAACAAAGTCCACTTTTCGTTTGGATCAGGTCCCTCCTCAATAACTGGCTCTTCACAGTCTTTCATCTTGAGGAACATGATGTCTTCATCAGGGAATTCAAACTTCATCGGCTCATAATCATCAATCGGCTGCTGAGCAAGATAGTCTGACAGAATACTCCCTTTGATGGCTTTCTGGGATGTATACTGGATATCGTACTCTGTTAGTACCATTTGCCAACGAGCCATCCTTCCGGTGAGAGCTGGCTTCTCGAATATGTATTTCACTGTATCCATCTTAGAAATCAACAAGGTAGTATGGTTCAACATATACTGCCTCAGTCGGCGAGCAGCCCAGGCCAAAGCACAGCAAGTTTTCTCAAGCTGCGAATATTTGACTTCACAGTCGGTAAACTTTTTGCTAAGGTAGTATATGGCATGCTCTTTTCGACCAGACTCGTCATGCTGTCCCAATACACACCCCATCGAGTTCTCAGTCACTAATAGGTACATTATCAGAGGTCTCCCAGGAACTGGAGGTATAAGGATCGGAGGTTTCTGTAGATACTCTTTTATCTTCTCGAAAGCCCTTTGACAATCTTCATTCCACCTGATAGCCTGATCTTTCTTCAGCAATTTGAAAATTGGCTCACACGTGGTTGTTAGGTGAGAGATGAACCTTGCAATGTAGTTCAACCTCCCTAAGAAACTACGGACTTGCTTCTCTGTTCTCGGCTCTGGCATTTCCTGTATCGCTTTTACTTTGTCGGGATCCACCTCAATCCCTTTTCCGCTAACGATAAAACCCAGCAATTTTCTCGATCTCACCCCGAAAGTGCACTTGTTCGGGTTAAGTCTCAGTTTGAATTTCCTCAAACGCTCAAACAGTTTCTGCAAATTCACCAAATGTTCTTCTTCTGTCTGAGATTTGGCAATCATATCATCCACATAAACCTCGATTTCATGATGAATCATATCATGGAACAGAGTTACCATAGCTCGTTGATATGTTGCTCCGGCATTTTTCAGACCAAACGACATCACCTTGTAGCAGAAGGTGCCCCATGGGGTTATGAAAGTTGTCTTTTCCATGTCTTCTGGTGCCATCTTGATTTGGTTATAGCCAGAAAAGCCATCCATGAAGGAGAATACCGAGAACTGAGTTGTATTATCCACCAAAACGTCGATGTGAGGTAATGGGAAATCATCTTTAGGGCTAGCTCTGTTCAGATCTCGGTAGTCGACACACATCCGTACCTTTCCATCCTTCTTAGGTACTGGGACGATGTTTGCAACCCATTGCGGATAATTGGTGACTGCTAGAAACCCTGCATCCAACTGCTTTTGTACTTCTTCCTTTATCTTGACAGCCATCTCTGGTCTTGTTCTTCTGAGCTTCTGCTTGACCGGAGGACAACCTTCTTTGAGAGGCAAGCGGTGATCCACGATGTCTGTGTCCAGCCCATTGCATGTCCTGATAAGACCAAGCGAAGATGTCAACGTATTCTTGCAGCAATTCAATCAGCCCTTTCTTCACATTGTCTTCTAAAGCAGCCCCTATCTTGATTTCTCTCTTGGCGTCCTCGGTGCCGAGATTAATCACTTCAACAGACTCTTGATGCGGTTGAATAACCCTTTCCTCTTGTTTTAATAACCTGGTAAGCTCTTCAGGGAGTTCACAGTCTTCATCATCCTCTTCTTCAGCTTGAAAGATTGGATTTTCAAAGTCGAAGCGAGCCGTAGCAGAAACGTTATCAATAGGATCCGGTGATGTGCATCTGCATGAGTGATGGTATGTGCTTATAAGTGTGAACAAGAAGTGAAAACTAAACAAAACATTGCCATTTTTTTTATTTTGAAAAAATGCGAAAATAGAAAGACAGGGAACGAAATATTTGAATGCAAAAATACGTCCTTTATTTATGATAAAAATGCAAGTGTCACATAGACGGGCCCTACAATGAGTCATTACGCCCTGGGTGGAACGTAAGACTTGGATATGCATGAATAAACAAAGAAAATTACTCTTCAAGAAGAGTGACTTGGATAATCTCTTCAGAAGACCAATTGTTGATGACTTCACCCGGGATCCTCGGACGCACCCAATTGTCAATGTCACAATCACTATCCCCATCTTCTTCGTTGACCGCGGAGACCTCACTGGGAATCACAAAATTAACAATAACAACATCTGCGAATTCATCAGTAGCATCTTCAAACCCTTCTTCCTCAACCCCTTCCACAGACTCTTGGACAGACAAATCTTCAACCTGGAGGATACCATTGTCGAGCAAGGCCTGGATACCCTGCTGTAGCTTCAAACAACCTCCACTCCGAGTGGCACAATCCAAACAACCCTTCCCACAACCGGGGAAAACATCGGCCTTCAGCAAGCATCCTTTGATATCCAACAATGGAGTCTTCAACTTCAACACATCCTTAATGGACTTGGCTTTTCCCTCTATCATGTTAACGTCCGCACCACCATGCTGGGGCATGGGATTGTTAACGACATTCGGAGCCGGTGCAAGGTCGATGGCCTTTGAATCTATGAGGTCTTGAACTACGTGCCTAAAAGCTTTGCAGTTCTCAATATTGTGGCCAGGTGCCCCATAGTGGAAGCTACACCTAGCGTTGGCGTCGTAACCCACCGGAAGTCTACCAACAGGAGGAGCCAGAGTGCACAACTGCACAAGTTGTAGTTGTTGAAGACTAGAAAGCAACTGAGCGTACGACATTGGAAGGGTGTCGAAACGCCGGTCCATCATCCTTTGCCTCTGTTGATAAGCGGGTCTGTTACCCGGTTGCTGCTGTTGTTGATACTGAGCTGATTGAAGTTGTGATTGTTGTTGTTGTAGTGGCGCTGCAGCTGGAATGGTCACAGCCGTAACATACGGTTGCTGATGATAATTCTGAAAATTATTCCTCCGGTTATCCCTGTTCTGATAAGAAGATATGACATTTGCATCCCCTTCTCTCCTCTTCTGTCCCTGAATGAACGGCTTCTTCACCCCTGATGAGGATCCACCTCCACTCTGGCTCTTATAGGTCTTTAGGTAATTCTCCACCCTTTCTCCAGTAGAGACCACATCAGCAAAGTTGGAAGCATTGCAACCTACCAGACGCTCCAAGTAAGGTCCAGGCAGCGTATTCATGAACATGTTGGCCATTTCCTTTTCTAACATAGGAGGCTGAACATGGGAAGCTGTATCCCTCCAGCGTTGAGCGTATTCCCTGAAGCACTCATTGCTTTTAAGAGACAGATTCTGAAGTTGAGTTCTGTCCGGAGCCATGTCTGTATTATACAGATACTGCTTCACGAAAGCCTCTGCCAAATCCCTCCAGCAACGGATGTGGGCTCTGTCCAGCCTCATATACCATTCCAAGGATGCCCTAGCCAGGCTGTCCTGGAAGAAGTACATAAGCAGCTTCTCGTCATCAGAGTATGCAACCATTTTACGGAAATAGGCTTGCACGTGAGTTTTGGGGCAAGAGCTTCCATGGTATTTGTCAAATATCGGGACCTTGAATTTCGGTGGCACTCTCACACCTGGGACCAACCCCAAGTCAGCAACATCTACTCCCAGAGGATTCTGTCCTTCCACTGCTTTCAACCTCTCTTCCAATCTTCTAAACATGGGGTCCATGCCAAAGTCTTCCTGAAGCAAGGGGAACTGATCATCCTGACCATCCTGAATCGGTTGTTGATCTAGGTTGACATGCGGGATCGGGATAGGCCCCGGTCCATTGGGACCATTAGCCTCTCAAGCTGGAGGATCAGCCAACGTCTCTGGTTGAGTAATAGGGGGATCCCTCTGTACCAACAATCTAAGCTCCTGCTGTCCTTGAGCCACCCCTTGAACCAAATCCATGAATTGATTCATGCAAATATTCATCTCGGCGAGCTCTGCTTGTAGGCTCTCCATCGCTCTCTGTTGATTCCTTTGGGTACCGTATCGGTGAATGCCTGAGTCAGCTATCCTGCTAGTGGGACACCAAACAATATGAGAACACTGCAGCGGTACCTGTTATGCAAGATATGACAATGAATATGTAAATGCAATGCCATGTTTATCAAATCCAAAAGGTATTCTACCCCCTTGATTCCAGTCTCACATCAGGAGAATAGTGCAAGAAGACTGAGTCATGGATAAACTCCTGAGATCAAGATGCAACAAAGGGAAACCAACATACAAATGAGTTCCAGGAAAGGGGCCTTAGCCAAAAGTACATCGAAAGAGGATCCCCATAACAAGCCTGTGGATTATCACTACACAGCAACGAAACAAAAAGTAAAGGGAGGAACATAAACCAAGGATCAGCCTCCTGTATACAACCCATAAGGACTGCTCCTCACTTCATCCAGTAATGCCACCGTGTCGGGATGATCTGGAGATTCTGTCAAATGCCGGATAAGCAGATTCCTCTTGTGAATGATCCCATCCAGTTCGTTGATGTGCTCTCTGTAGTAATTCCCATCATCTTCTCCGAATACCTCTTCAAGTCTGGATTTCTTCAAACCTGCCAACACCTTGAGTTCTTCAATCTGTCCTCGAGCCTCATGGAGTTGATCTGTGATGTAGCCATTAGTAGAACGGGCGCACAGAAGCTCATTGTTTTTCCCCTTCAGCAAAGTCATCAATTTCTCTATCTGACCAGTCAGTTCGGCTACTGTCTCCTCCTCCTTTGCCTTCCGAGAAGTTGAAAATGCATCCCATTGCTCCTGCCACCCAGCTAATTTACCATGAGCATCTACTAACTGCTGCTTGACTCGCCTCAACTCAGAACTAGATGATCTCAAGGCTTCGTCTGTCTTCCTGAAGATGTCCGCCTCCACAGCAAATCTCCTCTTTGCTTCCTTTTGCACTCTGACGGCTTCCCCCTTCTGATATTCTGCCTCCTGGCGTTGACGCATACAGTCTTGCAACTTCTCACTTAACTCTGAGTTCTTGGTTTGAAGTCCCTCAATGGCACTCTTCAACTTGTCGTACTCGGCTCACCATTGTTGACTGCTCAGGAGTAGGTGGATACAAAGGTTCTTCAATAGGGAACGACAGACCAAACTCTTCGACTCTTCCTTGAAGCCACTCTTCATACCGAGGGTAAGTTCTACAATCTCCTTTTCCAAGGACGGTTCTTCCTCTCTTGATCACCTTGAGCCAGGCCTCAGCTGCCTTACAGGATACCGTCAAATCACGCGAAGAATGGAAAAACAGAGATTCTTCCACATCCTTTTCCAAAGGCGGAGTTCTTAAAGCATATCCAAACTGTCTAACTGCTAGAGAAGGATTATAGTTGATTCCTCCTCTTCTTCCTACCAACGAAACATTTGGGAAGTTCCCACAACTATGAATAATATCTGCCCGAAGCAAGCTTCGGTCGGACCACCAAGAAATATCTTCAGCTCTCAACCCCATCAATCTCTTCGACCAACTCAACGAGTCCTTGACATTAATGAACACTCCTGATTTGGGTAGGTGTAAACTGAACCACCTATAAAACAAAGGCACACAACAATTCAACAATCCCCCTTTTCTATTCTTATTTCTGTGGTGCACTGAATGAAAGAAGTCTCCTAGCAAGGTCGGTACTGGATTTCTCAACACGAAGAGGCGTATTGCGTCCATGTCCACAAATTTGGCGACATTAGGGAACAAGACAATCCCATACACGCAAAGAGCCAACACAGCATTGAAACCCCTCTGGTTACCGTCTTCCAGCTTCTTCTTTGCTTCTCCCAGTAAGAAACTCAGATGAAAACCACTAACTTCTCCCTTCTGACACATATTAGCCATTAGTAGAACGGGCGCACAGAAGCTCATTGTTTTTCCCCTTCAGCAAAGTCGTCAATTTCTCTATCTGACCAGTCAGTTCGGCTACTGTCTCCTCCTCCTTTGCCTTCCGAGAAGTTGAAAATGCATCCCATTGCTCCTGCCACCCAGCTAATTTACCATGAGCATCTACTAACTGCTGCTTGACTCGCCTCAACTCAGAACTAGATGATCTCAAGGCTTCGTCTGTCTTCCTGAAGATGTCCGCCTCCACAGCAAATCTCCTCTCTGCTTCCTTTTGCACTCTGACGGCTTCCCCCTTCAGATATTCTGCCTCCTGGCGTTGACGCATACAGTCTTGCAACTTCTCACTTAACTCTGAGTTCTTGGTTTGAAGTCCCTTAATGGCACTCTTCAACTTGTCGTACTCGGCTCACCATTGTTGACTGCTCAGGAGTAGGTGGATACAAAGGTTCTTCAATAGGGAACGACAAACCAAACTCTTCGACTCTTCCTTGAAGCCACTCTTCATACCGAGGGTAAGTTCTACAATCTCCTTTTCCAAGGACGGTTCTTCCTCTCTTGATCACCTTGAGCCAGGCCTCAGCTGCCTTACGGGATACCGTCAAATCACGCGAAGAATGGAAAAACAGAGATTCTTCCACATCCTTTTCCAAAGGCGGAGTTCTTAAAGCATATCCAAACTGTCTAACTGCTAGAGAAGGTTTATAGTTGATTCCTCTTCTTCTTCCTACCAACGAAACATTTGGGAAGTTCCCACAACTATGAATAATATCTGCCCGAAGCAAGCTCCGGTCGGACCACCAAGAAATATCTTCAGCTCTCAACCCCATCAATCTCTTCGACCAACTCAACGAGTCCTTGACATTAACGAACACTCCTGATTTGGGTAGGTGAGAACTGAACCACCTATAAAACAAAGGCACATAACAATTCAACAATCCCCCTTTTCTATTCTTATTTCTGTGGTGCACTGAATGAAAGAAGTCTCCTAGCAAGGTCGGTACTGGATTTCTCAACACGAAGAGGCGTATTGCGTCCATGTCCACAAATTTGGCGACATTAGGGAACAAGACAATCCCATACACGCAAAGAGCCAACACAGCATTGAAACCCCTCTGGTTACCGTCTTCCAGCTTCTTCTTTGCTTCTCCCAGTAAGAAACTCAGATGAAAACCACTAACTTCTCCCTTCTAACACATATTAGCCTTCCAGACTGATTCCTCCAAATATGTGGCTGAAGCAACCATGTTGAGATCGGGCAGAAACTCAGAACTGTAGAACAATAACTGTGACCTGATAGGAACTCTGAGAAAACTTGAAATCTCCTCCAGAGTAGGGACCAAGATATAATCCGGGAATGTGAAACACCTCAATGGAGGGTCATAGAACTGTAGCAGTGTGAATAGGGCGTCATGTTGATCTTTGGAAAGAACCGTGACGAAACTTAGAATCAGACCGTAATCCTCTCGGAATCCTTCTAGAGAACCAGGATCCATTAACTGCATCAACTGTTGGATGGGCTCCAGACAGACCACCGGAAACTTGTAGGCGACGAGTCTCTTTCTGCCAATATCCATCTTAAGAGAACCAGAAAAACTCCGATTGGAATCAAGAAGAAGATGTAAACCCCCTTGAAATGGATAAACATGTGTTAAATGATATGAATGAAAATGATGTGATGATGTGAATGCAATGCAGTGGCATGTCAATCAGGGTTGCTGTATCTGCTTGAACATCTGTCGGGTTACACTGTCTGAAGAGAAAACCACTGAGGAATATAATACAAGATCAAAGCTCTGCTCCAGAAAACCGGGTTGGTTGGAGGTTAAGGTTTCCTGAATTTAGCCCGCCCCTCACTGGTAGGTTCTAAGAACAGAAGTTCGTCAACTTCAGCCCTTCAGTCGCGAATAATACGTTTACCACTGAAGGTTTGGCATTATTACGGGATAAAAGACCTCCACTGACTCCCCTCAACAGGACATCCTAAAGCAAGTTCCCAGTCTCGGGGTCCTCGGATTGATCAGCGAGAATGCACCCACCAGAGCTAACATAATCACGTCTCGGAGGAGAGGCATCGACTGAGTTCTCGGGAAATGGTCACCAGAGTCGACGATTTCTAAAGGAACATCATGTCGTTACGGAACATCCGTAGGACATAATATATCCAAAAGAAACCTCGTCTGGGTGTGGTTCTTCACGAACGACTTAACGTAGCAACATACCACGCAAGCCTCATGATCATCCACTCTAAAACCTGTGTGTGCACTCAAGCCTGGGTAATGGGCTTATCTCTCGTAGAACATCTCATCCCAAAAACAAACAACAGCTCCAACAGATACAGCAGATGAATGCAAGCAAGTAAGTAAATAAATGTACAAAAGCATGAACACCCAATGAACAAGAAATCACACGAGCTAGGAGGGACTCGCTTAGGGAAGATGGACCAGCAAGAGGTCAACTTCTTAGTGTCCCCAGTGGAGTCGCCAGCTGTCGCAACCTGAAAAATACAATGCGCGAAAAAAACAACCGGCGAAAGAAAAAGACAGAAGAGTCGCCACCGTGCGTTATTCACCCCAAAGGAGGGAAAGGAAACGCTCGAAGTAAACCTGAAAAAGAAAAGGACAAGACGGGGTCTCGCAACCAAATCTTGGGTTCGGGAGTCGGTTATGCGAAGGGAAGGTATTAGCACCCCTACGCATCTGTAGTACTCTACGAGATCCACTTTTGTGGTTTTTGTCTAAAGGGTGTGGGTTTACCTAATGTGTTTATTTACTAAAAAGGTTAAGAGAAATGACTCGCGCGGATGTCGCATCCACTGCATACGTATCTCATCTGAATATGAGAATCAGAGTCTTCGTAGCTCGGCTGACCTATGGGTTGGGGGATGTGTGCTCGCTAAGACATCGCGTCTTATGCCTACATATCTCATCTGGAATGAGAATCAGAGCAAGCCGTAGTTCGGCTAACTACGGGGTTGTGGATTGGGTTTTGGACGAACGACGTCACTATGCAATCTACCGGATGCTCGACCTTTGGAGACTTACTCGCCTGTAGTAGAAGGAGTAAACGTGTTGCTTTGGGTTTTAGGGTTTGGGATGCTCGAGGGCAAACAGGTAGTCCTTGACGAAGGAACCGCGCTACATGTGGGGATATGAATACAAAACACAAAACATGTATCTCAAAGGAAAATGCCACCAAGGGGCTCAAACATTGCCTCCTATCGAGGTCTTCCAGCTAAGAAAGCGATAAAGTACGAGAAAAGGAAAAAATTACCACACGGATAAAGATCCGAAGTTACAGCAATTAAAGGATTAGCAACCCTGAGATCTCTCCAGCTAGACCATCAAAGAAAATCAGTCAATACGATTAATCAGGATAAACCTCCGGATGGTATCCCTGTAAGAGTATGTGAGCCCTCACTAAAACTCAACAGAAAGTGTAGACAAACAAGGTGAAATCCAGGGAAAACAATGCCATGGCAACACAAAGACAGGTTAGAGAAACAAAATAGGGTAACCAAGAGTTGCCCCTAAATCAAAATGTAACCACATGAATAATTCCATCAAAATTCACAAAAAGCTCACAAAATGCAATCGAGGGTAGGAGGCCTAAACCTCTTGTCAAACACATGCATCAAAAGGGTATCAAATTCACCCATAATACCTCATACATTTAGAGCATTCAAATTAAAGGCATAAAGATGATGGATATATGGCAAACCTGATTGGAGAGATTGATTAAGATTGAATGGTACGGCCGGATCTGCAAAGTAATACTAGGGTTTGTGTGAGGCGGAGTGAACTTCTCAGGGCTGCCTGAAGGTTGCTGCAGAGTAGTTCCTAGGTTTCCTTCTCTCAAAATCTTTCTCCAGTGAATCTCCCAGTGTGACTCCAAGTGTGTTTTCCTCTACTGAAACTTCAGTATTTATAGACTGATTTTCGTGGGTAGTGGGCTCAAATGAGGGAGACCCAAGTCCAAAAAAAATTTGTTATATTTTATTTATTTATTTAATTAATTTTATTTATTTATTTATTCTTAACTTTTTTTTTTTTAAGTTTCTTGGATCTAATTCTGATTGACATGATGAAATGCAATGTATCTAATGTTAAATGACCTAAAAATGAATGCATGCATGAGGTGTAAAGCGTATGCTTCCAGGAAAAATGAAGGGTAAATTTTGGGGTATTACAGATAGCAACAATAGTAACAATGTCAGCAAGAGATCGGTATCACCGTTGGTTATACGGTTGGCGGGTCCTGTAACACCTCTTTTTCTACCCCAAAATACTTAACATATAATCAGAGTAAATAAGCACGCATATAAACAAAAGGGCGTCACATCAACGTTTTCAAAAACTAAAAGCTTTCAAAAACCAACATCATTCATCATCAATATACAACACACCTGGTCATTTAAAATAAAACATTTCAATTATCATGAATATTCAAGAATACGCGTTCGCAGCGGAAAATAATGAATATCCATGCATTTCATAAAATGATTCATGTCCCATACCATGATCATCTCTCAATAATCTCTTCAAGATAAACTAAAACTATATCCAGGATATTTGGCACTGTGGCCTCTCAAACAACGAATTTCAAATAAACATGTTCACAAGTAATAATATAATATGTATCCAAATCAGATATGAGTTCAATACTACTAATCTACCTCGTGTTACATGACCAGAGCATTGAATCACTACTTAGTCTCTAAAACAAAGCACCGAAGCTCTCCAGCTAATCTCGAGTGAGCTATCGTCCACTTACTTCAGCAATACTACTCTGGAGTATCTGCACGATGCCATGTAAAGCAACATTTAAACAGAAGGGTGAGAATTCAAATCATTATGAAGAAGTATAATAAAGCACAATGATTAAATCAACAATAAAAGGAATTCATCACACTTCGTATAACCATGTAAATAATATTAACCAACATTTATTTCACATGTTTCAAACATCCATCAAAACTCAAGGAGTATAATATTAAAATCCAATACTATATTCCCAAATATACGCGTAACTACAATTATCACATAATCACATATTTTGCCAAGTTATGTATCCAAACATCACCAAATTCAATTACCATATCTCATACACACATCACAATCACAACAGTGCATACACTATATTATCACATAACTCTAATGTGACTCAATGTAATACATGTGACTCTATGCATGTGGTACTGCAATGTGAACCCAACGTTTCACCGCTTTCCGATTCAATATCTAGAATCCAAGCCACTCTTCCGATCCGGACAAGATCAAAGCCACTACGTCTATTTCCAATTAAGGATCAACGTTTGTTACCCTTATTTCCATTCAAGGATCAACGTCTAATATCATGTGAACCCACAGTTTCACCGCTTCCACCATGAAGCCGACCATGCCATGAATGAATGTACAAATACCAACACATATGCAATTAAGATCATCTCTACCATCTTAACATTCCACATATCACCATAATTCAACTCTATGAATTATCCACCAATGGTACATATACACATTCAAAACAATATATCATTCACAAATATAGGCTACTTATCAACTACGCACGCTTAGATTGCATTTCAAAATGAATACAACTTTTAAAATCTCAATTTTTTTCATTTTTTCAACAGTGGTAACCGGTTAACGCTCTTAGGGTAACCGGTTAACACAAAACAGAATCAACTTCTGGGCAGGTTTTTAGCAAGTAACCAGTTAACGCTCTGAGGGTAACCGGTTAATACAAAACAGAATCAACGTCTGGGCAGGTTTTTAGCAAGTAACCGGTTAACGCTCTAAGGGTAACCGGTTAACACAAAGCAGAATCAATTTTTGGGCAGGTTTTTAGCAAGTAACCGGTTAACGCTCTGAGGGTAACCGGTTAACACAAAACAGAATCAACGTCTGGGCAGGTTTTTAGCAAGTAACCGGTTAACGCTCTGAGGGTAACCGGTTAACACAAAACAGAATGCAGAATGTTTGGGCAGGTTTTTAGCAAGTAACCGGTTAACGCTCGAAAGGTAACCGGTTAACACAAAACAAAATGCAGAATTTTCTGCGTTTTTCATCGTTTGAGGACTTTCGGACCTCCGATTTCGATTCCATAAAAAGCCAAACGCTCAGAAAATTATAACTCATACAATACTCTAAGTGTATAAAGTTAATTCACAGTTTTAACAAAATTAAATCACCACAAATCTAGAATACTCATAAAAACCTAACAATTCCAAAAACCATGAAATTTAGGGACTTCAACGTCAACATATTTCTATCCATTGACCCCATCATACTAACCCATAATAATAAGGATTCTCCCCCTTACCTCTTCATTTTTCTGGAAACCTTAGCTTCTCTCTTAATCTTCTCCTCTTCTCCTTACTTTTCCTCTTTTCTTTCTCTGTTGCCGTCAAATGATAAAAATAATCCTACTCCTCACTCTCCTCACCTCTTATATCCTAGTATTATATTTGGGCTTAAAGAATGATACCTCTAATTTAATTATTAGGCCCAATAATACCTAGTATTATAATATCTCTATTTAATTCAAATAAATTAAACCAACACAATATACACACCAAGTTAATTAATATAATCAATTATTCAATTATATCTCATATCAACTAAATGATTAATTAACACACCAAATCAATTAATATAATCAATTATTATACTACCTAACAACCAATTAATTACTTAACACTCCAAATTACTAAAATAAAATATAATAATAATATAAGAAATAATTACTAAAATTGGGTTGTTACAACTCTCCCCCACTTAAAAGATTTTCGGCCTCGAAAATTTACCTCAAACGAACAACTCCGGATACGATTCCTTCATCTTATCCTCGAGTTCCCAAGTAATATTGCCATTGGCGGCTCCACCCCATATCACTTTCACCAAAGCAATCTCCTTACCACGAAGCTTCTTCACTTCTTGATCTTCAATTTGTATAGGTGATGTATCAACCGTCAAATTATCCCGCACTTGAACATCATCTAATGGAACAACATGCGATGGATCCGCAATGTACCTCCTCAATTGAGACACATGGAACACATCATGAAGATTAGAAAGTGACGGTGGTAATGCAATCTGATATGCCACTTCACCTACCCTCTCGGAAATCTAATAAGGACCAATGAAACGCGGCTTCAACTTACGCGACTTCAAAGCTCTACCAACACTCGTTATTGGCGTAACTCGAAGAAACACATGCTCATCTTTCTCAACTCAAGAGCCTTCCTCCTCTTATCATGATAACTCTTTTGACGACTCTGAGAAGCCTTCATCTTCTCTTGGATCATCTTAATCTTATTCGTAGTCTCTTAAATCAACTCGGTCCAACCATAACACTCTCCCCCGATTCGTACCAACACAAAGGAGTTCTACACCTTCTACCATAAAAAGCCTCAAAAGGTGCCATTCCAATACTCGAATGGAAACTGTTGTTATACGTAAACTCGATCAAAGGCAAGAAACTATCCCAATTTCCTCCTTGTTCCAAAACACAAGACCTCAAAAGATCTTCAAGTGACTGAATAGTCCTTTCCGTTTGACCATCAGTTTGCGGATGATATGCCGAACTCAAACGCAACTTCGTACCCAAAGCACCTTGCAAACCTTCCCAAAATCTTGAAGTGAACCTAGAATCTCTATCTGAAACAATGCTCGACGGAATACCATTTAAACACACAATCCTTTCAATGTACAACTTAGCAAGTCTCTCCATCGAATAATCCATCCTCATCGGGATAAAATTAGCACATTTCGTCAACTTGTCCACAACGACCCAAATCGCCTCACAATTACTCAATGTTCTCGGCAAGCACGAAACAAAATCCATAGAGATACTATCCCACTTCCACTCGGGAATAGATAACGGTTGCATCAAACCAGACGACTTTTGATGTTCAATCTTTGACTTTTGACAAGTCAAACATGAATACACAAATTCCGCTACATCCTTTTTCATACCTTGCCACCAAAACATCTTTCTCAAGTCTTGATACATTTTAGTAGTGTAAGACCCCAATTTTGGCCCTAAGATCCCTCATGGCATCATAACATTGCATTTGCAAAGCCTCAAGGATCATAAGCATCTTGGTTCCCCTTGCCTTTGGGTGGGACCTCTTGTGAGTGGTTTGAGATCACTAAGCATGTTTGAATTATATATCATTGCTTTTCTCATTTTATTTACTAACCAAAAGCACAAAAATATGTCACTAACATTTCTTGTTTGTAGCTTGAGCAATCACAAGGTCAAAAGCTTCTAGGTGATCCTTTGTGCAATGATATGGCCAAGAGAAGATGAAGGCAAGCATGGCAATGGTTCCCAAAGCTCTCATACACCAAATATGTCTCCCTAGTATCTCAATTCATCATTTTGATCAAAGCAAATCAAAGGGTTTGAAGTTTCTGTCCCAAAGAGGCCTAATTCATCTATGTACCAAGTGTGTCTTGCCCATGAAGCAACCTCAGTCCATGGTAAAATACAATCAAGGGAAGTTCTTTAATTCAGAATTTCATGCATATTTGAACTTATTTGAGTATCCTCAATCATCAATTCATCAAGATATGAGTTGTGGACTTGAGAAGTTGATGAGTCAATTCACCTGACTATTTTGAAATGCACTGAGACTTAACGTTTTATGTGTTGGTCAAATGGAGATGATCCCAAAAGAAAAAATGTTCTTAAGGACAATATGAACAACTTTCATGTTCATCAAAAATTGATTTTAAGATTTTAAGGTCATCTCCCAGTCCAAGACATTATAGGTCATTTTGACTGAAACCCTAATTTTGGGTCAACTTCCCAAGGACATAACCCATTCATTTTTTATGATTTTGAGGTGGGATCAAATGCATTGGACGGTTTATTGTGTCTACTTAAAATGTTATGTTGAACAAAATTTCAAAATCTTAAAAGAAATACATGTGATAATGCAAAACATTATAGGTCACTTTGGACCAAATGCATTGAAAGGCAAAAAAGTCCAACTTCAAGTGCCTATAACGTCTTCATCAAAAATCCAAATGATGCAAAATTTAAGTCCATATTGATTGTATTGAAAGGATATACAACTTTGATGTTGGAGGTTTTTCCTTTTGATGCTTGCATCATCAAAACAGAAGGGCTTGAAGCTGGTTCATTTTGGCAAAATTCTCAAAGGCATGTTTTGCACTATGAACTTCATGGCCTGTTTTCATAAATTTCCACACTTCAAATGAGTTTTTGTCCAACATAACATTTGTTCCTTATGTCAAGACCTTTCCATCCATTACCCATATGCTTATGTTTGGATTTTCTAATTGGCATTTTCGAAGAGGTGAAGTTTTAGGCTCATTTATGCATAACATGTTGAAACTCATTACACAAGCCAATTCAATCACATGTACACACCCATTTCATCTTGCTTACATCTGAACACTCATTTGCCATTGCATTTGGGCCTCCCATGCGCCTGTACAGGCCCATGCATGGAGGCCCCCTCACTTCATGCACACGAATTCTACATGCCTTGCATCACTTTGTGTTATAAATAGAGTTGCTCAGATTCATTCTAAACCAACCTAAAGGCGCCTGAAATGCTGCAAGAGTGAATTCTCAACCATACCAAAGGAACTAAATCCATTTTCTTCAAAAAAATTCAGATCTGAAATTCAATTGAATTTGGTTGAATCTTCAGATCTAAAGTTCCTAAACCTTCATCATCTGATCCATTGAAGTTCTGTTTTGCAAAAGGAACCAAGGAAAGTGACTCAAAGCTTCACAATTCAAAGGTGTTCATCAACTGGTTTTTTTCTTCGAAACTCCTTATTCTTTGATCTGTTGGCCTTGATGTTGTGTTGTCTGAAGTCCTCTCTATAGAGGCATCATTGTTGTATGCTCAATTTTCAAAATCAAGCAAGTTCATGATGAACACCATCAAGCTTCCATCTCTAATTTCTCTCTCAATAGGAATCTAGAGTGGAAGTGAATGGTATAGGACTGATGTACATCACTTCCTCTTTCGATTGATGCCTAGATCGTCCATTTTGGTGAGCATTTGAACCTCTGTGTTTTATTGCCCTCGCCGGAGCTCACCGGAGAAGACGGTGGCGCTGGCTACCGTCTCTTTGCCAGATTGAATCTGGACCATTGGATGCGCTTCCCACGATCTAATCCTGGCCCTTGTTTTGTTTGACTCCATTTAATGCATGGTACCACGCGCTTGACTCATGTACATGGTAAGCGCGCACTTGTGGAGCGTTTGATCAACCACGTCAATTAATAAGGCTTGATCAGACGCCTCTCCTTTTTTCTGATTTTCTTAATTTCCATTTTATTTCTTTTATTTCATTTAATTTCAAAAATTCATAACTCTCTCATTTTTAATCCAAAAAATATGAGACCAATTGCATTATTTCTCTTTTTAATTCTAGTTTCTAAAAATGATTTTTAATATTTTTTATTTCATCATTTGATATTTTTTGTGAATTTTCTCTTTTCTGGTCATTTTTAATTCATTTTAAATAGTTTTTGATATTCAAAAAACACAAAAATATTTTCTCAACCTATTTGAATGATGATGGATCTATGAAAAATATTCTCATCAATTTATTAATTGATTTGAGATATATTTGAGATTTTAGTTCAATTAGGTTATTTTTATTCATTTTTTAATTGATTAAAAATAGTTTCTGACTTTTAAAAATGCTGAAATTTTTTGTCAAACTTTGTTTGACCTTGTTGAACTTGGGATAAATCACTTGGACTTTCCAAAGTTGATTTAAAGTGATTTTGAAGTTTGACCCTCCTTTAATAATTTAATTCAAGTTTATTTTGAATATTAAAAATGCCTAAAAATATTTTGTTCATTTCTTGACTTCCAATCTTCATCTCACTTCTGTTTTTGATTGTTTGACCATGATCCTCAATATCATTGGTCAAAACTTGTTGATTGGTACATTCCATTTCATTTAATGCACTTTATTCTTTCCATTTTCATTATCCATTCTTCTTCTTCTTTTTCTTTTTCTTTTCTCTTTGATCAATGAGTTAAAGGTTGATAAGTTAGCATTGATTAGGGAGGCTTAATCTTCCTTGATTCAAATCTAATTCATCTTGATCAATTGATCAAGTGAATGGCTTTGCATTAACGATAGGTTGCTTCCTAAATCATGCAAAGGACTTAAACCAATACAAGATCAATTCTCTTCTTCTTTTTCGCATGGTAAGTTGTTAGAACTTGGTTCACTAATCAAGACTTTTAACTTGTGTTGTTGCCTACATTATTATTGACCGGCCTCAGATAGTTGTGACTTCTACATAAGTCCAATTACGATTACTTAACATAGCGCTAAATTTGCCTTATGACACACTAACTACTAACATTAACCATTAAAATTTACTTTTTGCACTTTACTTTTATGCAATTTACTATTCTTGTACATATTACTCATTTGCTTTTTTTTCCTTTGCTCATTTGAGCACATGTTTATGTTAATGCAATTTGCCTTTTGCTCACTTGAGCACATAATTGTGTATATACTTTTGTGCTTGTGTTTTGTTTGATTGTTGTTGACCACAATGCAAAGAAATGGACAAATGGACTTAGACTTTAGGACCTTCCCTATGCAAATTTGGAGTCAAAGAGCAACTAGGCATTGGGCCTTTAGAGTGCTATAAAAGTCAAAGAGCAACTAGGCATTGGGCCTTTAGAGTGCTATAAAAGTCAAAGAGCAACTAGGCATTGGGCCTTTAGAATGCTTAATGTTGAAAGATGACCTTGAAAAGACCAACTTCTAAACTCTTCTTATCCATTCCTTGTTTATTTTGCTAGAATCTTTTGATGTGTGTGTTCTTGTGCTAGGGATTCCAACTTGATCCAAATTGAGGAACCATTACCATGAGCTTCTAAGAGAGAGGGACCCAAGATACATTGAGGAGCTTTTCAAGAGTTCATTTGATTGTTGATTGCTTGAGTTTATGCTTATGTGTTTGCTTATTCCAAAGGATGGGAGCTACTTGGATCATCAATATGATCTCAAGAGAGGAACTCCATTTGTGGTTTTGTCCTCTTATCTCTTACCTCTTGTATGTTTAGGACTTTAGCCATTCTTCTTCTTCCCTCCACTCTAACCCAAGCCAAAACCTTTGTGCAAACATTTAACACTTGTTTTCAACATTAGAAACCTAAGCCTTATGCTTTTGATTTTCAAACTTTTCTTTTCATAACACTTATTTTGAATTGAACCTTTAAATCAACTTTGACCATTTTTTTGTGAATACTTTTCATTGGAAAATATAACCCATTTAAATACCCCTTTTTTGTGGTTTCAATGGCCACTCTCTTAATCAAAAAAATTCATAACCTTTAGCTATTAGGTTTGAGTTATCCTTGAGGTAGATGTAATACTCACCTATATCGTTAGTGATGGACAATGAGTCTTCCATGCTTATCATAGGGTTAACCCCTCACTAGCATGTTAAAGTTATCCTCACATGGTGGATTTGTGGTTTTAGGTTGAGTTTTCTCCCTTGGATAACAAAAGACCTTAAGGCTTTTGGACCAATCAATTCACCAACTCATTTTGAGATTTTTACCCCGAACTACGAGGTTTTGATCCTAACCTTTTTTTAAGGTGGTACGTAGGCAATGGGTTTATCCATCCAAACATAAAATGTAAATAAACTTGTATATTCTCTTCTCATCTCTTCAATCATGTTTGGACAAATAAATTTTCACAAAATACCAACCTTACAACCAATGTGAAAAGGGTTCCCTAGGAGTACCTAGGATGTTTTGGGTGCTTAAAACCTTCCCATTGCATAACAAACCCCCTTACCCAGATCTCTAACATTTTTACTAGTTTTTGATTCGATAAAACTTTTAGGTTTTTGTTCGCTTTCTAACCATTCCTTTGGATAAATAGAAGTGCGGTGGCGACTCGACTTGTATGGTTTACCTTGGATTTAGTCAATATCTCTAATGGTAACGAATACCACGCTACAGAAAAGTGGCGACTCTGCTGGGGAACATATGCCTAGTGGGTTTTGCCTACTTTTCATATTGTGTTGTATTGTATTGTATATGGTTTTGTGACATATTTCTGTGCAATTTGGGATTACTGTATTGTATGTAATGATTGAATTACTTGAATATTAGTTCCTTGTATGCTTGGTGATCTTTGTGAGATGAGTTCCATACCCGAACTCGAGTGCACTTAGGATAGGAGAACGGCATAGTCTTGTTGACCTGTATGGACTTATTCCTTAGCAAGTTGACTTGCAAGTCCATTCACTTGGTGGAGTTCATGTTGGGATCAATAATGTCACACAAGTGGTTGTGGTTAGACATTACTCTTTCCAAAATAGACCTTAGAAGCCAAGGACCATAGTTTACCAAGCCCATCTTGGCCTATTCTTAGGATGTAGTGCGAAAGTCGTTCAAGTGTAAGATTTGATACGATTGTTACGCGATACTACACTCATAAGAGTCTCTCTTGAGAATATTTTTGGAATACGAGTAGTCGTTTCTCCGATAATATCCGAAAGATGGGATGATGACTATGGGAACCTCTTATAGAACATGTTTGGTAGGTTAAACCCTAGTACACTCCCTTTGGGTGGTTCTTAACCGAGACTCCATGATCGTGACTTGCAACAAACCCTTGATTCATGGTTGATCCATTCATGTATCCTTAATATCAATGGAACTTGGGTGTTGATAAGGTATAAACGATAATCCACCAAAATGGATGATTGATATTAAGGATGCCATGATCCATCCCATGACCTTTGTTTGGTGTGATTTGCTTGATCCTTGAGTGTGATTGTTGCATTCATGCATTCATGCACCCATTTGCATTCATATCATCAATAATGAAGAAAATTTTCAAGGAACTTAAGAGGTCTATTTGAAAATTTTCAGACATGGAAAGACAAAGAAGGAATACAAATAAGTACAGCTTCAAACAACCGGATTTGAAAGAGCTAAGGAATTTGACATCCCATGTATTAGATCCCTTGGGTTTCAAGGCTCGTTTTGGGAAGCTTCTTCCTCTTCTAACTACTCAGGTGGATGAAGGATTGATGAGTGTATTGGTGCAGTTTTATGATCCCTTGTACCGTTGCTTCACATTTCTGGATTTTCAACTTTTGCCTACACTTGAGGAGTATGCCTATCTTGTGGGTATACCTATTCTAGACCAGATGCCGTTCAGTGGCTTAGAGAGTATTCCTACTTCTCGAGAGATAGCTGACATGTTGCATATAGATGAATCTCTGGTTGGTGCTCATATGACTACCAAAGGTGGAATTCAAGGTCTCCCTTCTGAGTTCCTCATAGCTCAAGCTACTATGTATGGGAAGGCCATGAGTGAGGACGCCTTTGAGGCCATATTTGTACTTCTCATCTATGGGTTAGTGTTGTTCCCCAACATCGACAAGTTTGTGGATGTGAACACTATTAGGATTTTCTCTACTCTTAATCTCGTTCCGACTCTTTTGGTTGACACTTATTTTTCTTTGCATATGAGGAACGCAAAGGGTGGTGGTGCCATTGTGTGTTGTTTGCCTCTGTTGTATAAGTGGTTTATGTCTCACTTACCGCAGACGGTTGCCTTCAAAGAGAACAAAGGATGTCTACGGTGGTCCACGAGACTTATGTCTCTCACTAATGATGATACCTCTTGGTACAACCGTGTGTATGATGGCGTGCTGATTATCGACTCTTGTGGTGAATTCTCCAATGTACCTCTTCTTGGTACATGTGGTGGGATTAACTACAACCCTGTTTTGGCACGTCGTCAGCTTGGGTTCCCCCTAAAGGATAAACCCAATAACATTCTATTAGAGGGTGTGTTCTTTCAGGAGGGTAAAGATCCCCGAGGCTTGAAGGGCAGGATGGTCCGCGCTTGGCGCAAGATTCATAGGAAAGGAAGGAAGGAGTTGGGTCCTAAGACTTGTGTCGCTTTGGAGCGTTACACTGCTTGGGTTAGGAAGAGAGCTTATGAGTATCTCATGCCGTACGAGTATCCGAGACCTACACCTTTGGTTATGGCTGGGCCATCAACCCTCCCTGACCAAGGAGTAGAGGAGTTGAGAGACAAAGACCGTTCACGTGCTTGGATCCGTGAACGAGAGGAGTTGCTTCAGCAGATCAAGGAGAAGGATGCTTTGATAGAGTTCCTCGAGCATCAGATTATTGATGATCCTAATGATGCATGGACTTCTCTACTTCCTCAGTCTTCTAGGTTCTGGAAGAGGAAGTACGATTGACTCGCCAAGGAGAAGGCAGATATGGAGGCAGCCTAGGAGGAGGAGGTGAAGAGGCTTCGTGCATCTTATCATCCTGTGTCCGGAGCTTTAGATGATTGTTTCTAGGGATCCATATGATGATCATTTTCCTTTCCTCTTGTATTTGGTTACCAATGTTGTACTCCTTTGGTGTAAAAAAAAAATATTTTCCAGATTTTATTGATAAGATGTTTCCACATGTGATAAAAATGTAATATTTCCCAAATTTGCATATAGAGCTCTAAAGTTCCTCTGAAATAAAAAAACAAATCATATGCACAAACATTGCATGCATCATGTGCATAAGCAGGTTTTGCTCCAGGCTTCTTGTCCTATGGTCTAACTCTGTGTTCTTCATTTATTTTGAAGACAAGCTGACTCACCGGTACTACACCAGAGCCTATTCTTCAAGACTAATGGATCATTTGGAACAAGAGGACCGTGAGCTGAAGGAGGAAGTAGCCAGATTGACTGCCCTGATGGAGTCATTCTTAGCTGCCCAGAGCCAGCCTTCTCTAACACCCGCAACTCCTTCCACAGAGGACGGTCATTTTTGAGATCGTAACTTCTACTGTGTCTATTGCAACAGCTCACTTTGCGCCATCTATGCCAGCCGGGTTCCATTGGGGAATGCCCGCCAATTTTATGCCAGAAGGTTTTGCTCCAACTCTTGCTTCTTTGCCGGCACATAGCCCGATCCTTTCAGTGCCACCTCCCGTCGTGCACACACTACCAAGGGTCGAAGATACCATCTATCACTCTGAGCCATCTGAGGGCCTAGACGTTTATGAGAAGATGGATGACATGAAAGACCAATTCCTTAAGCTTCGTAAGAAACTGAAGACTTTGAGGGGGAACGAGTGCTGCTGAGTTGTGCCTTGTGCCCAACGTGAAGTGCCTGACTTCAAGAAGTATAAGGGAAACACATGCCCTCTCAGACATCTTGTGATGTATGCTCGCAACATATCGATGCAGACTGATAATGATCAACTGCTCATCCACTATTTCCAAGACAGTCTGTCCGATGCCGCTCTCCGGTGGTACATGGGTCTGGAAAGTTCGAACATCCTCTCTTTCAACGATCTTGGCGAGGCCTTCGTCAAGCAATATAAATACAATGTGGATATGGCTCCTGATAGGGACCAGCTGAGGGCGATGTCCCAGAAAGAGAAAGAGACCTTCAAAGAATACGCCCAAAGATGGCGCGAATTGGAAGCTCAGATAGTGCCACCCCTAGAGGAGAAAGAGATGACCAAGATCTTCTTGAAGACCTTGAGCTCATTCTATTATAAGAGAATGATAGCCAGTGCTCCCTCAGACTTCACCGAGATGTTGAATATGGGGATGAGATTAGAAGAGGGGGTCCGTGAAGGACGCTTAACTCGAGATGAAGGCTCTTCAACAAAGAGATATGGAAGATTTGCAAAGAAGAAGGAGGGAGAGGTACATGATGTGTCTTCCCATGTCAAGAGAAGACCCTCTATGAAGAGGAAGATTGCTCGCCCAGTCAACAATCAGCATCAGGTGGCTCATATAGCACCTGTTTTCAGGAAAGCTCAGCATTATCAACAACTGCAAACTCAGCTATATCAGCAACAACAACAGCATCCACAACAACAGGCCTACCAACCTCGAAATAACAACAACAATACCAACACCAGCTACGAGAGGAAGAGGGTCACCTTTGATCCAATTCCGATGACTTATGCTGAACTTTATACATCTCTGATCGATAGAAAGTTAATCACTCCGCGAGACCCTCCCGCTGTACCTACTAACCCCCAGTGGTGGTACAAGCCAGAACTTCATCGTGGGTATCATTCTGGTGCTCCTGGACACGACATAGAGAACTGTTATCCCCTGAAGACCAAGGTGCAAGACCTTGTGAGAAGTGGGATTTTGTTTTTCGAGAACGTAGGTCCGAATGTGAAGAAGAACCCATTTCCCGAGCATGGGAAGTCTGTTAATATGGTCCAGGGCTGTCTTGGCAAGTACAAAGTCAAATATGTCAGCCATATCCGGCAATCACTGGTTGAGATGCATCGCTTGCTGTGTGACTATAGTCATTATGAACACGACCACGATAGATGCAGAGTCTGTTCTGTTAATCAAAGAGGATGTCGCCAGGTGCGCAGAGATGTTCAAGAGATGTTGGACGAAGGAGTCATTGAGATCCTCCAAAATAGAAATGTTGACGAAGATGCTCTCGAAGTCAACATTATTTCTCCAGTATTCTGGATACCCGAGCCTGTTGTCATCAAGTATGATGGTAGCAAGCAGAAGGTTTCTCCAGCTCTGACTATCAAGCCAGCCGGACCTGTACCATACTCCTCCGAGAAGGCGGTTCCTTATCGCTATAATGTTGTAGCAGTGGAAAATGGGAAAGAGGTGTCCCTGCCTTCTTCCTCTGTCGTAAACATTGCTGATGTTAGCGGTTTGACCCGTAGCGGTCGTGTATTTTCAGCTCCGTTGAAACCTCAAGTTGATACTCGAGGAAGTGTTGATGCTGATTTTGTCGAACGCCCGATTGGGAATGCTGTGAGCACTCCGAATCCGACACTTGTTGTTAAACCCTCTATAATATTGAAAACTCCTGCTTCTGCTGACCCGAATGGCAATACGAAAGAAGATTGTGATGAGATGTTGAGGCTCATCAAGAGAAGCGAGTACAATATTGTAGACCAGCTTCTACAAACGCCATCCAAAATATATGTGTTATCACTACTATTGAATTTAGAACCACACCGAGAGGCTCTGCAAAAGGTGTTGGATGTGGCGTACGTAGATCATGATGTCACGCTAGACCAATTTGATAGCATTGTTGCAAACATCAGCGCTTGTAACAACCTGAGTTTTTGTGATGCTGATCTCCCCGAGGAGGGAAGAGACCATAACTTGGCATTACATATATCTATGAGCTGCCAGGATGACGCCATGTCCAATGTGTTGGTGGACACTGGATCATCATTGGATGTATTGCCGAAGACCACTCTCGTGAAGTTGTCATATCAAGGGCCTCCCATGAGGCAGAGTGGAGTAGTTGTGAAGGCTTTCGATGGGTCTCACAAAACTGTGATTGGTGAGGTTGATCTCCCAGTCAAAATCGGACCAAGTAATTTCCAGATTACCTTCCAAGTTATGGATATTCACCCATCGTGTAGTTGTCTCTTAGGCAGACCATGGATTCACGAGGCTGGTGCCGTGACATCCACCCTACACCAAAAACTAAAATTTGTAAAGAATAAGAAGCTGGTGGTGGTAGGGGGAGAAGAGGCTCTCCTGGTTAGCCATTTGTATTCCTTCTCATATATAGATAATGAGGATGATGTTGGAACTCGCTTCCAAGCTTTATCTATTTCTGAACCTATTGAGAAGAGAACTTCTTCATTTGCTTCCTACAAAGACGCAAAGTTGGTCATTGAGCATGGTGCAACTGCCGGTTTGGGGCAAATTATCAAGTTGGAAGATAATAAGTCCTGGGCTGGCATAGGCTATTCTTCTGGGGTATTCAACAAACAAGGTTTGTTCAAGAGTGGAGGATTCATCCACACTGGTCAAGACGAAGAGGCTGCTGCCATTTTGGAAGAGGACGAAGAGGATTCTGCCAATTTCATTATCCCTGGAGGGATTTGCAATAATTAGGTCGTTGTGGATATTCCAACAGTCATCCATACTTCAAAGTAATGTTCATTGTGTTTAAAAACCCTTCCCTCATGCCAAAAGGAGAAGTGATGACATTGTTGGCGCATAAATACAATGATGTTTTCATTCAATAAATTCATGTTAAATGTTTGTTTTTCCAATTATTTTCCCTTTTCGCTTTTTGCATGAAATTGGTGATCACATAAAACTCTTTAAAGATAAAATAAAATCAATCTTTTCATCTGCATAATGATTTGCCTTGCTTGAATTCTAAAAGCTCTTTATATCCAAAATCATTATGCAGGTTGATCAAACCCATTGAACATAATGATCCAACACCATCTCCCAACTTTGAATTCCCTGTATTTGAGGTGGAAGAAGATGATGTTGAAGAGATTCCTGACGAGATTACCCGTCTACTTGAGCATGAAGAAAAGATCATTCAGCCGCATCTTGAGAATCTGGAAACAGTCAATTTGGGGTCTGAAGATTGTGTGCGAGAAGTGAAGATTGAGGCACTCCTGAAAGAGTCTGTTAAGAAGGGGTTGATTGAGTTGCTATGAGAATATGTTGACGTCTTTGCCTGGTCGTATGAAGACATGCCTGGCCTAGATACAGATATCGTGCAACATTTCCTACCTTTGAAGCCAGAGTGTGTGCCTGTGAAGCAAAAGCTCAGAAGAACTCATCCCGATATGGCAGTAAAAATCAAGGAAGAAGTTCAGAAGCAAATTGATGCGGGGTTTCTTGTGACTTCTACATATCCTCAATGGGTGGCCAATATTGTGCCCGTGCCTAAGAAAGATGGAAAAGTCCGGATGTGTGTGGACTATAGAAACTTGAATAAAGCTAGTCCGAAAGATGATTTCCCTCTACCACATATTGATATGTTGGTAGATAATACAGCTAAATTCAAGGTCTTCTCATTTATGGAGGGATTTTCCGGATATAATCAGATTAAAATGGCACCCGAGGATATGGAGAAGACAACATTCATCACACCTTGGGGAACATTCTATTATCGAGTGATGCCCTTCGGTTTGAAGAACGCCGGAGCCACGCATCAACGAGCTATGACTACCTTATTTCATGATATGATGCATAAGGAGATCGAGGTATATGTTGATGATATGATTGCTAAGTCGAGAACGGAAGATGAACATGTAGAACACCTGTTGAAACTTTTTCAGCGTCTGAGGAAGTACAAGCTTCGTCTGAATCCCAACAAGTGTACATTTGGAGTCCGTTCCAGCAAGCTATTGGGCTTTATAGTTAGTGAAAAAGGTATTGAGGTTGATCCTGTAAAGGTCAAAGCGATACAAGAGATGCCTGTGCCCAAAACTGAGAAGCAAGTCCGAGGTTTTCTTGGCCGCTTGAATTACATTTCCAGGTTCATATCCCACATGACTGCCACATGTGCACCGATATTCAAGCTCCTCCGGAAAGATCAGTCCCATGATTGGACCGAGGATTGCCAGAAAGGTTTTGACAGTATTAAAGAGTATTTGTCTGAGCCTCCGATTTTGTCTTCTCCTGTGGAAGCAAGACCATGGATTATGTATCTGACGGTTCTTGAAGACTCAATGGGTTGTGTCCTTGGTCAGCAGGACAAATCAGGAAAGAAAGAACATGCCATCTACTATTTGAGTAAGAAGTTTACTGATTGTGAGTCTCGATACTCAATGCTTGAGAAAACATGTTGTGCTTTGGCTTGGGCTGCTAAGCGTTTATGCCAGTATATGTTGAATCATACGACTTGGTTGATATCCAAAATGGATCCAATCAAGTAAATCTTTGAGAAGCCTGCTTTAACAGGGAGGATTGCCCGTTGGCATATGTTGTTATCTGAGTATGATATTGAGTATCGAGCTCAAAAGGCTATTAAAGGTAGTATCTCGGCTGACCACTTGGCACATCAGCCGATTGAGGATTATCAGTCAGTTCAATATGACTTCCCAGATGAGGAGATTCTGTATTTGAAAATGAAAGATTGTGATGAGCCTACGCTCGATGAAGGGCCAGAGCCTGGTTCCAAATGGGGTATGGTATTTGATGGCGCTGTAAATCAATATGGAAATGGTATTGGGGCAGTGAATATTACTCTTCAGGGCACACATTTTCCTTTTACAGCAAGGCTAACTTTCAAATGCACGAATAATATGGCTGAGTATGAAGCTTGTATTATGGGATTAGAGGAGTGCATTGATCTTAGGATCAAACATCTCGATGTTTATGGTGATTCGGCCCTCGTTGTTAATCAGATTAAGGGTGAGTGGGAAACGAATCAGCCTGGCCTCATTCCATATAGGGATTATGCAAGGAGGATTTCAACATTCTTTACTGAGGTTGACTTCCATCATAGTCCTCAAGATGAGAATCGGATGGCAGATGCTCTTGCTACACTTGCTTCAATGTTTGTGGTAAGACTTTGGAATGAAGTTCCCAATATCACTGTGATGCGCTTGGACAGACCAACTCACATATTTGTAATTGAAGAAGTGAAAGATGATAAGCCATGGTATTATGACATCAAGTGTTTCCTGTAGAACCAGATTTACCCGCCTAGGGCATCTGTGAAAGATAGGAAAACTTTGAGGAGATTGTCAGGCAGTTTCTACCTTAATGGCGATGTGCTTTATAAGAGAAATTTTGATATGGTACTGCTCAGATGCGTGGATAGACACGAAGCAGACCTGTTCATGACTGAGGTCCATGAGGGTTCATTTGGTACTCATTCCAATGGACATGCCATGGCTAGAAAGATATTGAGAGCAGGCTACTATTGGCTGACAATGGAGTCTGACTGCTGCAAATATGTGAAGAAATGCCATAAGTGTCAGATCTATGCGGATAAGATTCATTGTCCTCCGACACTTCTGAATGTGATTTCATCACCATGGCCCTTCTCCATGTGGGGAATCGACATGATTGGCATGATAGAGCCAAAAGCGTCCAATGGACACAGATTTATTCTCGTAGCAATTGATTACTTCACTAAGTGGGTTGAAGCAGCGTCAAATGCAAACGTGACAAGGCAGGTGGTTGTGAAGTTTATCAAGAATCAACTCATATGCCGATATGGTGTGCCAGATAAGATCATTATTGATAATGGATCTAACTTGAACAATAAGATGATGAAAGAGCTGTGTAGTGAGTTCAAGATAACACATCATAATTCTTCTCCTTACAGACCCAAGATGAATGGGGCTGTTGAAGCTGCTAATAAGAATATCAAGAAAATTATACAGAAGATGGTTGTCACGTATAAAGATTGGCATGAGATGCTACCGTTTGCTTTGCATGGATATCGTACATCTGTCCGCACTTTAACAGGGGCAACTCCTTTCTCTCTCGTTTATGGCATGGAGGTCGTGCTCCTAGTAGAGGTGGAGATCCCATCGATGAGAGTCTTGATGGAAGCCAAGTTGACTGATGCTGAATGGGTTCAGAGTCGTTATGACCAGTTGAATTTGATAGAAGAAAAGAGATTGACTGCCATGTGCCATGGTCAGTTATATCAGCAAAGGATGAAGAAAGCCTTTGGTAAGAAGGTCAAGCCTCGTGTGTTCCGAGAAGGTGACCTTGTGCTCAAGAAAGTCTTGTCTTTCGCGCCCGATTCCAGGGGCAAGTGGACTCCAAACTATGAAGGTCCATATGTTGTTAAGAGAGCCTTTTCCGACGGTGCATTGATACTTACAACTATGGATGGGGAGGATTTCACTCGTCCTGTGAATTCAGATGCAGTCAAGAAATACTTCGCCTAAATGAATAAAAACAGAATAGTTCGCTAAGTTCAAAACCCAAAAGGGAGACTTAGGCAAAAATGAGCGTCTCGGTGGATTGAAAACCCGAAAGGGCGATCCAGGCAAAAATTAGAGACATAAAAAATAATATATGTAACCCGCTAGATTGAGTACCTCACCCTGGGGCAATCTAGGCAAAAATTAGGGATTTGGCAAGTAACTGCATCCTGACAAGACTTTGTTCTACAATTGTCATCCATTAGAGATTCTCGCTCATTCATCATCAACCAAAGCTTAAAATACATCGGATTCAGAATTGGTGGAGAAATGGTCATTATGTTCGATGTAGCCCTTTTCCAATATATATCACCAATTTCAAAATTGTAAAGATCTATGGAGTTTCGCCATTTGCAGACTACCATTCCATCAAATAAATTTGAGCCTTTATCCAATTATTTGCACTCTTATTTGTTTCTATTCGACAAATATTTTGCATATTTTAGTTGAAAAAATATCATTGTTTAAATAATCAATTTTTTTTTCATAATTTGTTTTTAAACAAAGTGAACATTCACAATGACATAGGGATACTGGGAATGCCTGCAGTGCTCTCCCAAGGATGGTAAGATTCTCGACAGGGTAAAGCGCTTGTTCGTATTCCTGTTATGCTCATGTCCTCTTTCTCCGAAGCCTGTTGTGGTTCTTTCTCTCGAGCAGAGTATTCGGTAAGAATATTCATCCCTCATTCCTTCAGCAGAGTAGTGATCCTCCTTCCTTCAACAGAGTAGTGATCCTTCTTCCTCAGCAGATAGGATTCTTGGTAGGACAATATTTGATGACCTTTGGAAGCTTCTGGTTTATGGTTGCTCCCTCCCAGAGATCCATTTTCCTCTTTGATAACTTCCCCGGTAGAGCTGCTTCTATGTCAGAGTTCATCCGTGCAACGACTTTGCCCCCAGTTGGAATGATTGATGCTCATCCCCCTGCAGAGATATTTGTTTCCTGGTATCTCTTGCCCATCATCAGATTAGATATCTTCCACTGAGCCTGATTTTCTCTCTTGAGATGTAGTACCGGATGTTCGTTCCTTGATCGTTGGACTTGTTTGTGTTAAAAATGTTTGTTTGTCAGCATTCATCATACATAAATCACACATGTGTGCATATAATTTTCAAACATTCAGATATTCATGTTGCATTCTTTACCATATACCTTTGATTGATATCTCCTGCTAGTTGGTAATACATTTCCCCAAGCAGATGTCGGTGTCTGATCTCCCCATATAGAGTCAGCCCCATAAGCAGAAAGTGTTTATCCTTCCTTCCATATTCCCCACCGAGATATGTCCTCGTGGATGATGGTTGTTTCTGTTTCCTCCCAACACATATATTGGGATGGAATTCCCCATTGAGGTATATCGTCATTGGGACGAGTCTTGATTCAGCTTGCCTCTCTAGTTTGATCCTAGATTGGCTTCTTGTGACTGTTTCCTGCACTCCCCTGAGGTGTAGATGAATAGTTGCTCAGTAACCAGTAATTATCCATCTTTGCCCCGGCGGAGTCTGTGGTTTTCTACCTTTATACCAGTAGTTGTAAACCCTATTTCATCCCCTTGCAGAGTTAACTTTTTGTTCATCCTAATCGATGACGGTTACTTTTCCGTGGTTTTCTACCCAGTATTCGGTAGATGTAATCCCTTCCTTGACGGTTATCTTTATCCAATATTCGGTATTGATATTCCGTCACCCCTTTCCTTTTTTGAGCATATCTCCCAATAACCGGTGATATATCTCTTGGATAATTGCTCTGATAAAGCAATTTATCCCCAGCGAGTCATCTCTCATTTACCCTTTGTTGGTAATGATTGTTTCTCCCCTGGATTGGTCGTCATTATATACTTAGTTCTCGGTATCCCAATGACCTCTTTGTTCGGTCGATTTATCCTTTATTAACCCAGTAACCGGTTGTGGATAATCTTCCATGCGAGTATGTTATCTACGTTCTGACGGTAATAGATAATATATCTCATGCACTCTTTGGTCGAAGCCTTTTGTTCTTCCCCAGTCGAGTAAGATTCGTATCCCTTTTTATGGGAATCGAATGTCCATCCTATAATCGAGTTTTGCTTTTAGCCCTCTTTTGGATGATGAGTGTCTTGGGAATATTCCCCAATTCACGCTTTGGTTGGTCACCTATTATATGCCCAGTAACCGGTATCCCTAGTGTTCCTTCCTCCCTGCTCCCTATTATGACTTTTTGTCCCCTTGCGGAGTCAGGTTCTTCTGAGCTGAAGTTTACCTTTTTAGGTCTTCCTTAGATGATTTTTGGATGTTTGATATCTCTCACCTTTATACCGGTCTTAGATATTCATTCTCCCAGAGCATGTAGTTCTCTCACCCTTATACCGGTGTTCAGATCACATGTCTCTTTGAGCTTATTACCCAGTAACTGGTAATACCTCATCCCGTTGCTTCCCCAGAGGAATTTTGTTTGGGTGTTTCCCCAACGAAGTCCCTTAGTGGATTCTCTCAGCCTGAGAACGGATTTTTATCCGAAGTATCCGTTACGGATAAATTTTTGCTGTATTGGCATATTCCCCCAACACATGCATCTTTGAGTCAGCTCAAGTCTTTCCATGGATTTATTTCATGGATTTCCTTCGTGTCTCTCAATAAGTTTCAAGTCGTGACCTGCTCACGCATTTTTTATCCCTTTGCTCCCCAGTAATGTCCCTAGGGTCTCTGTCCCACTTGTGAGCATGTTACTCCAGTGGATTTTCAGTTATTCCTGTTTTCTTTCTTTGTGGTCACATATCCCCACAAAGTGTTACCAGGTGCATACATACATCTGCATCATGAGGTCTCTTAAGGACCAAAATTCGTCTCTTTGTTATTATTTAAGCACATTCTACCTCGTCGAGACGAAGATTTTAACCTTCACTTCTCCGGCTAGAATGACCTTAAATAGGGGCATCTGTAAGACCCCAATTTTGGCCCTAAGATCCCTCATGGCATCATAACATTGCATTTGCAAAGCCTCAAGGATCATAAGCATCTTGGTTCCCCTTGCCTTTGGGTGGGACCTCTTGTGAGTGGTTTGAGATCACTAAGCATGCTTGAATTATATATCATTGCTTTTCTCATTTTATTTACTAACCAAAAGCACAAAAATATGTCACTAACATTTCTTGTTTGTAGCTTGACCAATCACAAGGTCAAAAGCTTCTAGGTGATCCTTTGTGCAATAATATGGCCAAGAGAAGATGAAGGCTAGCATGGCAATGGTTCCTAAAGCTCTCATCCACCAAATATGCCTCCCTAGTATCTCAATTCATCATTTTGATCAAAGCAAATCAAAGAGTTTGAGGATTGTGTCCCAAAGAGCCCTAATTCATCTGTGTACCAAGTGTGCCTTGCCCATGAAGCAACCTCAGCCCATGGTCAAATAAAATCAAGGGAAGTTCTTTAATTCATCATTTCATGCATATTTTAACTTATTTGAGTATCCTCAATCATCAATTCATCAAGATATGAGTTGTGGACTTGAGAAGTTGATCAGTCAATTCACTTGACTATTTTGAAATGCACTGAGACTTAACGTTTTATGTGTTGGTCAACTGGAGATGATCCCAAAAGCAAAAATGTTCTTAAGGACAATATTAACAACTTTCATGTTCATCAAAAATTGATTTGAATCTTGGAAGGTCATCTCCCATTCCAAGACATTATAGGTCATTTTAACTAAAACCCTAATTTTGGGTCAACTTCCCAAGGACATAACTCATTCATTTTTTATGATTTTTAGGTGGAATCAAAAGCATTGGAAAGCTTATTGTGTCTACGTCAAATGTTATGTTGAAACAAATATCAAAATATCAAAATAAATACATTTGATAATGCAAAACATTATCGGTCACTTTGGACCAAATGCATTGAAAGGCAAAAAAGTCCAACTTCAAGTGCCCATAACTTCTTCATCAAAAATAAAAATGATGCAAAATTTAAGTCCATCTTGATTGTCTTGAAATTATATACAACTTTGATGTTGGAGGGTTTTCCATTGGAGGCTTGCATCATCAAACTAGAAGGGCTTGAAGCTGGTTCATTTTGACAAAATTCTCAAAGGCATGTTTTGCACTATGAACTTCATGGCCTATTTTCATAAATTTCCACACTTCAAATGAGTTTTTGTCCAACATAACATTTGTTCCTTATGTCAAGACCTTTCCAACCATTACCCATATGCTTATGTTTGGATTTTCTAATCGGCATTTTCGAAGAGGTGAAGTTTTATGCTCATTTATGCATAACATGTTGAAACTCATTACCCAAGCCAATTCAATCACATGTACATGTCCATTTTATCTTGCTTACATCTGAACACTCATTTACCATTGCATTTGGGCCTCCCATGCGCCTGTACAGGCCCATGCATGGAGGCCCCCTCACTTCATGCACACGAATTCTACATGCCTTGCATCACTTTGTGCTATAAATAGAGCTGCTCAGATTCATTCTAAACCAACCTAAAGGCTCCTGAAATGCTGCAAGAGTGAATTCCCAACCATACTGTAGCACCTCAAATTTGCACCCCCCATTCATGCATTCATTTCATTTTTTAGGTCATTTATCATTCCATATTACATTGCATCTTGGCAGTCAACATTGGCATCAAGAGATTCATCAGTACAAAAGAGCAAGTTTTTCCTTGAGATGAAGGCCACATGATTATTCTTAAAGAGCTTATATGAGCCAAGGTTCATTTGGAAGCAACTTTACCAAGTGGTAGAGGCCCAAATTTATCAGTGCATCTCCAGGTCATCTGAGGCCCATAAAAGTCAACTGTGCAGTCAACTGAGGGCTTTGAGGTGGGGAAATGAATTTCTTCATCCCATTCATGTTCAAACAAGGCCTATTCATCCTGACAAACATCTACCTTGAAGATTTTGAAGTCAAATCAAAAGTTTCCAAAAATGGAAAGTGACCTGTAATTCAAAGTTTCCAAAAATGGCAAGTTTTTAGACCACATTCAACTTGACTTTCCAACATCAAAGAAGCTTCCAATGAAATTTTGGTGAACATGAAAGTTGAAGATCTTTCTCTCCTCTTTTCAAAAGGTCCATTATCATGAGCATCTGATGAAGGGTTGAGAAGTTATGAGCAAATGATCACCAAGTGTGCATGGAAGTTCAACATGGCATAACTTTGGCTACAAAACTCCAAATTGAGCCACTCTTTTTGCAAAATGCTTGTCATGACCAATAGTTTTCAAATCAAACATTGCATTGCATGAAATTAACTCACATGATCATTTTTTCCATGCATGTATATTTTTGAGGGAAAATGGAGAATTCAAATTCTATTGATCATACATGAAAAATACCAATGCCATTGTGATCTTTGGATGATTTTAAGTGACTCTGAACCATGCATGTGCACTGTTCACGTGTGAAATCTCCATGCACCACTGTCACATCCGCGAAAAACAAACGGCGGGAAAAGACAAACAAACAGAGCCGCCACCGTGTGTTATTTATCCCAAAGGAGGGAAAGGAAACGCTCGAAGTAAACCTGGAAAAGGAATGGTCTTACGTCCGGAGATTGCAAGGATCGGGAGTCGGTTACACAAGGGGAAGGTATTAGCACCCCTCACATTCGTCGTACTCGACGGGATCCACGCTCAGAAGAATAGAATAAGGTTGCTAAATAACTGCTCGAAGAATGCACACACTAGAATAATAAAGCAGGCGGAAGAAGATGGAGGAAGGAGACTCGGTAGGATGTCGCATCCTGGGCCTACGTAGTTTGTCAGAAACAAACATCAGAGTCGATGTAGTTCGGGAAAATGGGGAACGGGCTCGCTAGGATATCGCATCCTATGCCTACGTATCTCATCTGGAATGAGAATCAGAGCTACCGTAGTTCGGCTAACGCACGCCGAAACAACACACAACACCAAGACGTTGAGACGTCAAAAGAAACTCGCAAATGGAAACAGACTGCCAATGGCTGGTCTTACGTCCGACTCTGAACAAAAGAAACACAAACAGGAAACCGAATGCCAATGGCTGGACTTACATCAGACTCCAAACAAAACAAACAAACGCACACAGGAAACCGAATGCCAATCGCTGGGCTTACATCAGACTCCAAGCACACCATAAAAGGGAAACCGAATGCCAATCGCTGGGCTTACATCAGACTCCTAACACACACAAAAAGGTTATCAAACAGACAAACTAATAGGGAGTCTGGAACTCGAGCCTAATAGCCGTCAAGCAAACACACACAAAAAAGAAAAGGTTGCCCGGAGAGATCTCGCACGATCTCCTGCCTACGTACCTCATCTGGTATGAGGATCAGAGCGACGTAGTTCCCCTTAACAGGGGAGAAAGTTTCTCCTAACCAGAGACCGGGAAATAACAAACTAATAGGGAGACTGACTCGAGCCTAAAAGTTTTCATGCAATCCACAATAGTCCTAGGTTGAGGTTTCTAACATAACCTAACTCGCACAGGAAGCAAGCTAGCCTAAACATCAAGTAAGCAAACACAAGCATATGAGAGCAAGCACACACACTATATGCAAACAAGTAGCTCATACAAGGTTGGGCTTTAGTCAAGGGGTCAAATCAACCTCGACAAACAAGCCGGTTCTGTTATGGGTGTTTTGAGCTCTTAACCCTAACATTGAGAGTTAGGGTGAAGCAGATGAAAAGGTAATGAGGGTAAGACCTCATAGCTCTTAACCCGGGCCTGGGTGAGCTTCAATCAATGAAAACGTGGGAGTCCAGAATGTGGGACTCTACTCCACTTGACCGACTCTATATACAAGATTTTGGGTGTTTATTCAAAATGCATCAGTATGTAGTGCGAGCAAGATGAAAGACTCAACTGAATAGCAGGGGATGGATTGCACATCCCTTCTATCCGCCAATGCCTCTTCACTTAGGAGGTCTTTACATGTACAAGGCACAAAGATAAACAAGCACAAACATTGCCTCTTAAGGAGGGCTTCAGACAGGTGCCTGCCAAAATAACATGACAGGTCTTCCAGACTACATGGAGAATAGGAAGTTACCTAAGTGGTATGCCAACCACAAGCAAAGCAAAGCAACTCAAGCAATAAGTTAAAGCAACTAAAGTACCTGTGTAAACAGACAAACAGACAATGGTTCCAATAGACACCACAAGTCAAGCCAACAAGTAAACAACTCAAATGAGTTCATCTCCAACGAACCTACAACACAACAAATGTTAGTGGAACACATCATTTTGCATCTCAATTTATGAGATCAACATCATCCATCAAGACTAGAAGCTTGAACCTGAAATGCACAACTCAAATGTGAGTACAAACCCCTAGGGCCAAGCCTAGGGTCAAAGGTGAATCAAAAACTAAAAACAGAACTCAATATTCAACATGAAGCAACTACATTCAATCAAGAACATGTCTGTAAGAGCCCAATTTTGTCCCTAAGATCCCTCATGGCATCATATCATATCATTTCATTGCCTCAAGGATCATTGTACACCTTGCCTCCTTCCCTGTGGGTGGGTTATCTTTTTGAGAGTGGTTCTTGATCACCAAGCATGTTTTGCATTTGTATATCATTTGCTTTTCTTTTCATCACTAACCAAAAGTACAAAAATATGTCATCTAACTTTTGTCTTGCAGATGAAGCAATAATAGGTCAAGACAGTCAAAGGCAGTCATTGAGCAATAGATGGTGGCCATTCTTGAGAATTTGGACCCCACAATCATTCACAAGAGTTCATATGAACCATGATATCATTTTGAAGCAAAATCCCAAGTGGTAGAGGTTTGAACTTCATCAGAACATTTCCCAGTGAACTGAAGGCCTAGAAAGTCAACTGACAAGTCAACTATGGATTTGGCGGTGGGAAGTGATTAGAAATACTTAATTCATGTTCAAACAAGTCTCATTGGACATTTCAAACATCAACATTGAAGAATTTAAAGTCAGGTCAAAACTTTCCAAAAATAGAAAGTGACCTATAATTCAAACTTGCCAAAAATGGAAAGGTTTTAGCCTAACTTCATCTTTAAATTACATCATCAAGAAAGCTTCAAATGAAATTTTGTTGAACATGAAAGTTGTAGATCTTTCTCTCCCATTTCCAAAAAGTCCAAGATCATCAATTTCTCATGTGTGGTTAAGGAGATATGATCAAAACATGGCAAAGTGTACTTGAAACTTCAAATGGGCATAACTCCTCAACCAAAGCTCCAAATTGGATGGCTCTTTTTGCATTGTTCTTCTTTTGACCAATAAATTCCAAATCATGCATCACATTACATGAATTATATTCACATGATCATTTTCTAATTCATTGGATTTTTGGAGGGAAAACATGAAATTTAAAATTGGTGCATGGCTTGATCTTTTTACCATTTCCATTGGCTCCAAAACAAAATTTTAAGTGAAATTGGAAGGAAATTCGTGCACTATTCATGCATGCATCCCATGCATAAGGGTGAAAAGCTAATTTGCACTTACACCTCATTTTTGGTTAATTCCATTTGCATTGGCTTAAACCTGATTAGAGAGTGATTAGCATTGCATATATAAACCAAAACCCTAACTGTTTTTCAGAATTAACAACTCATTTTTCAGATCTAGATCAAAAACTCTCAAATTTTTCTCTCAAATTTTTCTTGAAAATTCTTCAAACAAGAACCATTTCCATTGCTTGATCATTGATCCTGAGGTATTGTGGAGCAAGTTTGCACGTGAAATCAAGAGAATTGGTGCTGTATGGAAGCATGCTCGAAGCTTTGAACAACAATGGTGATCTGAAATTCTGGTAGATTCGTACACAATTAAGTCTCATTTTCTTCTCCAATCACTTGTACAAGCGTCATAGAGGAGTATTGGAGCCATTACAAGCCTTGAATCCATCCAATTCCAGATCTGCTCTTCAAGAGGTTACAAATCGCATCTCATAATTTTGATTTTCCTTGCCATGATATTAAAGATCTTGTTATGCTGATGAATTTGAGCTTTGAATCATAAAAATCCATGCTGTTTTGAGTGAGATACGATTGATTAAAGTTTTGATGATGATTTTTTTATTTTCTTCGATCCATGCATGTTTGACTGTTTCTTGATGAAATGTTTATGGATTCATGATGTATGAAGCAAGACCTACACGATGCTATGCGCCATTTTGATTTTTGGACACTTTTAGTTTTTCTGGAAAATTCTGGATGAAGATCTTCATGATCTTCATCATGTTCATAGCGTTTCCAGGTTTCCTGCGAATTTTGTTAGGAAACGCATAGGCTTTGTTGCGGATTTTGTTACGAGTTCATCATGATTACCTGCGGATTTTTTGAAAGCCATGCAGCGCGCGCTTAGGGTTTGTATGGTCAAACGGTGTCGTTTGGCTGTAGGCACGCATATTCAAATTTTTCCTGACTTCGATTCCTGGCCGTGCCATATTTTCAAATGCTTCACTTATTTTCCTTTTTCCTCCATACATTTCTATACATTCTTCATATCATTTTTTTCATTTTTTCTCATCTTGCAAAAATCATAACAATTTGAAAACTCATCCAAATTCATCCCAATTTTTTGCATCATGATCCTTGATTTGTCTATTATATTTTGATCATTTTTTCCAAAATTGTGCTTGGCTGGATTTTGTTTTGTGCTAGGGTATTTGATCATGTGTCCTATTGATACCTTGCCTTGCTTATTCATTTGTGAAATGCTGGTCTTTGATCCAATGATTTTGAAAATTTGCATGATGAAACTAGACTCATTGCTTGACATTTTGGTGTTGATTTGGTATTTTTACCATTTATCATTTCGGTTTTATGATCATGTTAAGTTGGTGTGACAATTTGTGTCACACCTTTGCTTGTCCAACTTATGTGATGTGTTTGCCATGCCAAATGATCTCCAATTGTCCTGATTTTTTTGTGTGATACATGCTATGAATGTCTTGATTGCTCATGAATTTTCTTGGAATTATTTGAATCATTTCTGATTTAATTGAGATTTTTCATTCTGGTCGATCACATTTGAGCTTTGAAATTGCCTTGAACTTCAATTGATCATGAAATGCTTTTGGTATATGATATTGATGTGAGACCTTTTGGATTGTTTCAATATGTGTTTGAAGTTGATTCATGTTAATTTTCAGCTTCTGTTTTGAATTTTTTCTCCATCTTTGACCCTAGGCTTTGACCTAGTGGTTTGCCTCTCACATTTGAGCTTTGATTTCAGGTTGAACATCCAAGTTCCATGGTTATTGATGCTCCATCATTTGAACATTGATGTTTGCCTTTGATTACTAACCTTTGTGTGTTTTGTAGGTTGATGTTGACTCATTTAAGTTTGACTTTTGGCTTACACATTTTGTACATTGGGATTGTTGGTTGCTTATTGACTGTTGTTTGATTGTCTGAGTATTGTACTGATTTGTTTGATGTTTCCACAGGTACATAAGTTGCTTTAAGTTCATTTTGAACTTTGCTTTTGCTTGGTTGCTTAACCACTTAGGTATAACCTCTAATCTTCATGTAGTCTGGAAGATCTGTCCTGTTATGTGGGCAGGCACCTGTCTGAAGTCCTCCTTAAGAGGCAATGCTTGTGTTTGTTTATCTTTGTGCCAAGCAGGAAAAGTCCTCTTATGAGGCAATTGGCAGATAAAAGAGATGTGTAATCCATCTCCTGCTATTCAGTGTGTCATTCACTTTGCCCACACAATGTGTTGATGCATTGTGAATACTAACCCAAGATCTTATAGAGTCAGATCACTTGTGGAGAAGAGTTCCTACTTTCTGAACTCCCACATCTTCTATTGTTTAAAGCTCTCCCAGGCCAGGGATAAGAGCTATGAGGCACACCCCTCATCTCCATTTCATCTGCTTCACCCTAACTCTCAATGTTAGGGTTAAGAGCACAAATTACCACATTCCAGTTGGCTGTAAAGCCTAACCTTGTTTGAGCCTAATTGATTGTATATAGTGTGTGCTAATTGATTTGGTTGATTGCTTACTTGGTTCATCTGTACATGTTTGCTTATGTGTGCCTCTGTGCATTTATCATCATTAATTATACATAATTTCATGATCATTGTTCATATCTTTGTGACACTTTTGTTTGTCCATTGAGGAGTCAATTGTAAGTCCATTTATTGGCAGTTGTTTCCTATGATCTAGAAGGAGTTGGGACTAAGACCATTTATTGGCATCCTATTTCCTTGGAGTCGAGTGTAAGACCATTTATTGGCAACTTGTTTCCTCTTGCTTATTGCATTGGTTTTGTTTGTTGTATGTGAGGAGTCAATTGTAAGTCCATTTATTGGCAGTTGTTTCTTATGATCATTCTTGTGAGACTAGTGTAAGTCCATTGATTGGCATCTGGTATCATTATTTCATTTTGCTTTTGGAGATTGGTATAAGTCCATAGATTGGCATCTGATATCCATGTTTGTTTTAGGAGATTGGTGTAAATCCATTGATTGGTATCCGGTATCCATTTTGTTTTAGGAGATTGGTGTAAGTCCATTGATTGGCATCCGGTATCCATTTGCTTTGTTTATTTGTTATTTCTCATTGCCTATTCCAAAGGAATCACTTGGATCATCTATATATGATCTCAAGAGGTGAACATCTAAGAAGTTTTACTTCCTCACCCTCCCACCTTTTGTTTCTTTAAACCTCCATCTTTGCATGTTAACTCAAACTTGAAAACTATTGTGCAAACATTCTCATCTCTTTTCAAATTAGAAACCTAGCCCTTAAGCCTTTGATTTTCCAAACTTCATTTTCATAATACTTCTTTGGAATTAAATCCTAATCATACTTTGACCATCTTTTATGAATAATCCTAATTGGTTAATTTCACTCATTCAATTGTTTTGTGGCTTTGTCCTTTCTTGATAAGTTTTCATACATTAGCCATAGATCTCAATTATCTTAGTGGTTGATGTTAATCTCACCTTTTGTCCTTAGTGATTGAATTGTAAGACTTCCTTGCTTATTATAGGGTTAACCCCTCACTAGCAAGTTGAAGCTTTTCTCACATGGTGGACTTGTTGTTTGTATAAGGTTGAGTTTTCTCCCGTGGATAATGAAAGACCTTAGGGCTTTTGTTTAAAATGAACCCACTCATATTTTGGAAATCTTTTAGCCGAACTACGAGGTTTTGATCCTGTAAAGGTACGTAGGCAATGGTTATCCATCCAAACACAAAAATAATAAATTGTATATTCTTTTCTCATCCCTTCAATCCACGTTTGCACTATAAATATTTCATAAACAAATAACATTTCGTACAACAAGTGTGAAAAGGGCTCCCTAGGAGTACCTAGGACGTTTTGGGTGCCTAACACCTTCCCATTGCGTAATTAACCCCTTACCCGGATTTCTGATCTTTTCATTAGTTTTCTATGTGTAAAACTTCTTAGGCTTTTGTTCGCTTTTTAGCCATTCCTTTGGATAAATAAAAGTGCGGTGGCGACTCGATTCTTTGTATGCTTTGCTTTTGGTTTAATCAATAAATCATAAAGTGACGAATACACCGCTACAGAAAAGTGGCGACTCTGCTGGGGACATATTCCTTGGTGGTATTGCCTACTTTTCACCCTTGTTGTATGATATTGTTTATTTGTTATTTGACATATTTTTGTACAATTTGGGATAACTGTATTGATTATAATGTTTGAATTGCTTGATATACAATTGTTGTTTGCTTGGTGATCTCTGTGAGATGAGTTCTATACCCGAACTCGAGTGCACCGTAGGATAGGGGAATGGCGTAGTCTTGTCGACTTGTGTGGAGTATTCCTTAGCAAGTTGACTTGCAAGTCCATTCACTTGGTGGAGGTCATGTTGGATTAATAATGTCACACAAGTTATTTGTGGTTAGGCATTATTCTTTTAACATGTGCCTTAGAAGCCAAGGACCTTAGTTTACCAAGCCCATCTTGGCCTATTTTTAGGACGTAGTGCGGAGGTCGTTCAGATGTAAGATCTGATGCGATTGTTACGCGATACTACACTCATAAGAGTCTCTCTTGAGAATATTTTTGGAATACGAGTATTCGTTCCTCTGATAATATTCAAAAGATGGGATGATGACTATGGGAACCTCTGGTAGAACATGTTCGGCAGGTTTAAACCCTAGTACACTCCCTTTGGGTGGTTCTTACCCGAGACTCCATGCTCGTGACTCTCAACAACCCCGTGATTCATGGTTGAGTCGTTCAGACATCCTTAATATCAATGGAACCTGGGTGTTGATAAGGTGTAAACCATAATCCACCAAAATGGATGATTCATATTAAGGATTATTGAGCCGGTTCATGTACTGTTAATATCAATGGAACTTGGGTGTTGATAAGGTGAAAACCATAATCCACCAAAATGGATGATTGATATTAAGGATACTATGAGCTTTCCCATGACCTTTATCTGGTGTGCTTTGCTTGATCCTTGAGTGTGATTGTTGCATTCATACATTCATCTGCATTCATGTCATCAGAAAAATCAGAAAATTTTCAAGGAACTTAAAGGGTTTATTTGCAAAATTTTCAGACATGGAAAGACCAAAAAGGCATACAAAGAAGTACAGCTTTAGACAGCCCGATGTGAAAGAGTTAAGGAATCTGACATCCTATGGTTTGGTATTTGAGGCCATTTATGGGAAGGCCATGAGTGAGGATGCCTTTGAGGCCATATTCGTGCTGCTCATCTATGGTTTGGTATTGTTCCCTAACATCGACAAATTTGTGGATGTGAACGCCATTAGGATCTTTTCTGTTCTTAATCCCGTTCGTACTCTGTTGGGTGATGCCTATTTCTCTTTGCATCTGAGGAATGCAAAGGGTGGAGGAGCTATTGTGTGTTGTTTGCCTCTGTTGTATAAGTGGTTTATTTCTCACTTACCGCAGACGGTCGCCTTCAAGGAGAACAAGGGATGTCTACGGTGGTCTACGAGACTTATGTCTCTCACTAATGACGATATCTCTTGGTATGATCGCGTGTATGATATTATTCAGATTATTGATTATTGTGGTGAATTCCCTAATGTGCCTCTTCTTGGTACATGTGGTGGGATCAGCTACAATCCTATCTTAGCACGTCGTCAGCTTGGGTTCCCCCTAAAGGATAAACCTCATAACATTCTGTTAAAGGTGTGTTCTTTCAGGAGGGTAAAGATCCCCAAGGCCTGAAAGCCAGGATGGTCCGCGCTTGGCGCAAGATTCACAAGAAGGGTAGAAATGAGTTGGGTCCGAAGAACTGCATTGCTTTGGAGCCATATACTTCTTGGGTCAGACAGAGAGCCTCTGAGTATCTCATGCCATATGATTATCCGAGACCTACACTGTTGGTTGTGGCTGGGCCTTCAACCCTCCCTAACCAAGGCATAGAGGAGTTGAGAGACGAAGACCTTTCACGTGCCTGGATCCGTGAAAGAGAAGAGTTGCTTCAGCAAATCAAAGAGAAGGACGCTTTGATCGAATTCCTCGAGCATCAGGTGATAGATGATCCTAATGATACCTGGATTTCTCTGCTTCTTCAGTCTTCCAAGTTTTGGAAGAGGAAGTATGATCGACTTGCTAAGGAGAAAGCGGATATGGAAGCAGCATATGAGAGAGAGATCAAGAAGCTTTGTGTTTCTCGTCTTCCAGCATCTCGAGCTTCTAGGGATCCATAGGATGTTTATTTTCCTTTTCCCTTGTAATAATCAACAATGTTGTACTTCTTCGTCTCGAATATATTTGGATGAGATATTTTTCCATATGCTATTAAATGTTTAAATATTTAAAATTTGCAAATAGAACCCTAAAAGTTCCTTGAACATAAAAACAAAGCATATGCACGAGCATTGCATGCATCATTTTGCATAAGCAGGTATTGTTCTGGTCTTCTTGTCTGCGGCCTAACTCTGTGCTCTTCATTTATTTTGAAGACAAGCTGACTCATCGATACTACACCAGAGCCAATTCTGCAAGAGTGATGGATCAACTTGAACAAGAGAACCGTGAACTGAAGGAAGAAGTTGCCAGATTAAGTGCTCTGATGGAGCAGTTCATGGCTGCTCAGAATCAACCGTCTCCACCTCCTGCAACTCCTCCCCAGAGGACTATTATATCTGAAGTGGTTTCTTCAACTGTGCCAGCTGCCAGTGCCCACTTCGTGCCAGCCATGCCAGCCGGGTTTCCGTGGGGTATGCCTCCAGGTTTTATGCCAGATATTCCAGCTCCTACCTTTGCTTCCATGCCGGCATCTAGCCCGGTCCTTGCTATGCCTCCTCCTGTCGTGCATACCATTCCCAGGGTAGACGACACCATCTATCATTCTGAGCCGTCTGAGGGCTCAGATGTTAATGAAAAGATGGAAGCTATGAATGACCTATTCCTCGAGCTCCGTAAGGAATTGATGACCCTTCGAGGGAAAGATTTGTTCGGCAAGTCTGCTGCTGAACTGTGCTTGGTTCCCGGTGTGAAGATACCTGTCAAGTTCAAAGTCCCTGACTTTGAGAAATATAAAGGGAATACCTGCCCTCTCGCTCACCTGGTCATGTATGCCAGGAAAATGTCTACTCAGACTGATAATGATCAATTTCTGATTCATTATTTTCAGGATAGTTTGTCTGGTGCAGCTCTTCGTTGGTATATGAGCCTTGATAGCGCAAACATCTGATCCTTCAACGATCTTGGCGAAGCCTTCGTCAAGCAATACAAATATAATGTTGATATGGCTCCTGACCGTGATCAACTCAGGGCCATGTCTCAGAAGGATAAAGAGACATTTAAGGAGTACGCTCAGAGGTGGCGAGAGCTGGCAGCTCAGATTACTCCTCCGCTGGAAGAGAAGGAGATGACTAAGATTTTTCTGAAGACTCTTAGTTCATTTTATTATGAGCGGATGGTCGCGAGTGCTCCCTCTGATTTCACCGAGATGGTGAACATGGGGATGCGTTTGGAGGAAGGTGTCCGTGAAGGACATTTAACCAAAGATGAAGGCTCTTCTAAACGATATGGGGCGTTTAAGAAGAAAGATGGGGAGGCACATGCTGTGCAGTCCCATGCCAAACCTAGAAGACCCTCTGACAAGAGGAAGCCAGTGCGTCATCAGCACCAGGTGGCTAGTGTAGCACCTGTCTTCAGGGACAATTATCAGCATCAGCAACATCAGCATAATCAACAACAACCTCAGTATCAACATCAACATCGTCCACAGCAACAGGCTTACCAGCCTCGTGGCAGCACCCGTAATCAGGCCAATTTGAATTATGATAGGAAGAAGATCAGTTTCGACCCAATTTCTCTGTCATATGCTGAGTTATATCCCTCTTTAATAGAGCGGAAACTGGTTACTCCGAGAGAGCCTCTGGCTGTGCCTGCTAACCCGCAGTGGTGGTACAAGCCCGATCAACATTGTGTTTATCATTCCGGTGCTCCGGGTCACAATATTGAAAACTGCTATCCATTGAAGACTAAGGTTCAAGACCTTATGAGATGCGACATTCTGAGCTTTGAGGACATAGGCCCCAATGTTACGAAGAACCCATTGCCCGAGCATGGGAAGTCGGTTAACATGGTCCAGGGTTGCCCTGGCAAATATAAAGTCAAATATGTGAGCCATATTCGACAGTCATTGGTCGAGTTGCATCGTCTACTGTGTCAGTACAGTCATATGGAGCACGACCATGACAGATGCCGTATCTGTTCTGTTAATAGATTGGGTTGCCGCCAAGTGCGAAGAGAGCTTCAAGAGCTGTTGGATGAGGGTACCATTGAGATTCTTCAAAACAGAAATGTTGATGAAGACGAACCAGAAGTGAATGTGATTTCTCCTGTGTTCAAGCTTCCTGAGCCTGTTCTCATCCGTTATGATGGTAGTAAGCCGAAGGTCTCTCATTCTCTGGTAATCAAGCCTGCAGGCCCTGTGCCTTATTCTTCGGATAAAGCTATTCCCTTCCGATACAATCGCGTTGCGGTGGAAGATGGGAAGGAAGTGCCGTTGCCTTCGACTTCCGTTGTTAATATTACTGACGTGAGCGGGTTGACCCGTAGTGGTCGTGTGTTTTCTGCGCCTAAGCCTCAGGCTAGGGCTGTCGTTTCGGATTCTGCTGAGCGTCCGGTTGGGACTGCGGTGAATGTTCTGAATCCGGCACCTGTTGCGAAACCCTCCTCTGTACAAAAGACTCTTGCTTCTTCTGTTGGCCCTAGTGGCACTGTGAATGAAGATTGTGATGAGATGCTGAGGCTCATCAAGAAGAGTGAGTACAACGTTGTAGACCAGCTTCTACAAACACCGTCCAAGATCTTCGTGCTATCTTTACTGCTGAATTCAGAACCCCATAGGGAGGCTCTGCAGAAAGTTTTGGACCTGGCTTATGTTGATCATGATGTCACGATTGAACAGTTTGATAGTATAGTTGCAAACATACTTGCTTGCAACACTTTGAGTTTCTGTGACGCTGATCTCCCTGAGGAGGGAAGAGACCACAACATGGCTTTACATATTTCTATGAACTGCAAGACTGATGCCATGTCCAACGTGTTGGTGGACACTGGGTCATCTTTGAATGTATTTCCGAAGACCACTCTTTCGAGATTGTCATATCAGGGGCCTCCCATGAGGCAGAGTGGTGTTGTTGTGAAAGCTTTTGATGGGTCGCGTAAGACCGTGATTGGGGAAGTTGATCTCCCAATCAAGATTGGACCAAGTGATTTCCAAGTTACCTTTCAGGTTATGGATATTCGCCCATCTTATAGCTGTCTCCTTGGTAGACCATGCATTCACGAGGCTGGCGCCGTGACATCCACCCTACACCAGAAGCTGAAATTCGTTAAGAATAAGAAACTGGTTGTGGTAGGGGGAGAAAAGGCTCTCCTGGTTAGCCACCTGTCTTCTTTCTCATATATTGATGCTGAGGATGAAGTTGGAACGCCTTTCCAAGCTTTGTCTATAGCTGAGCCAATTGAGAAGAAGTCTCCTTCATTTACTTCCTATCGTGATGCGAAACTGGCCATTGAATGTGCTGCAGTTGCTGGTTTGGGGAAGATGATTGAGCTTGAAGATAATAAATCCCGGGCTGGCATTGGCTATTCTTCTGGGGCATTCAACGAGCAAGGACTGTTCAAGAGTGGAGGTTTCATCCTGCTGATCAAGCTGAGGAAGCTGCTGCTATTCTAGAAGAGGATGCAGAAGATTTGAGTAACTTTGTTATCCCTGGCGGGATCTGCCATAATTGGGTCGCTGTGGATGTTCCTACGGTCATTCATAAGTCAGCGTAATTTGTTCACTTTGTTCAAAAAACCCTTCTCCCATGCCAAAAGGAGAAGTGATGACATTGTTGGCAGCATTTATACAATGATATTTCATCCAATAAAGCATGTTAAACATTTGTTTTTCCATTTGTTTTCACTTTTTGCTTTTGCATGAAATCAGTGATCACAAAAAACCCTAAAAACAAGAATAAAAGCAATCTTTTCATCTGCATAATGGTTTGCTTGTTTAAATTCTAAAGCTTTTTATTATCCAAAATCATTATGCAGGTTGATTCTAAAACCCATTGAACATAATGATCCAACGCCATCTCCCAATTTTGAATTCCCTGTATTTGAAGCGGAGGAAGATGATGTTGAAGGGATTCCTGATGAGATTACCCGTCTCCTTGAGCACGAGAAGAAGATCATTCAGCCGCACCTCGAAGATCTGGAAACAGTCAACTTGGGGTCCGAAGATTGTGTTCGTATGGTGAAGATTGGGGCACTTCTTGAAGAGTTTGTCAAGAAGGGGTTGATCAGTTTGCTACGAGAATATTCCGATATCTTTGCTTGGTCGTATGAAGACATGCCAGGTCTAGATACAGATATTGTGCAACATTTCTTGCCTTTGAAGCCTGAGTGCGTGCCTGTGAAGCAGAAGCTTAGAAGAACTCATCCAGATATGGCAGTGAAGATCAAAGAGGAAGTTCAGAAGCAAATTGATGCGGGGTTTCTGGTGACTTCTACATATCCTCAATGGGTGGCCAATATTGTGTCTGTGCCTAAGAAAGACGGAAAAGTCCGTATGTGTGTTGATTACAGAGATTTGAATAAGGCTAGTCCTAAAGATGATTTCCCTCTACCACACATTGATATGTTGGTAGACAATACAGCTAAATTCAAAGTCTTTTCATTTATGGACGGATTTTCCGGTTATAACCAAATCAAGATGGCACCCGAGGATATGGAGAAGACAACATTCATCACACCTTGGGGAACATTCTGTTATCGAGTGATGCCCTTCGGTTTGAAGAACGCCGAAGCCACGTATCAACGTGTTATGACTACCTTGTTTCATGATATGATGCACAAGGAGATAGAGGTCTATGTTGATGATATGATTGCTAAGTCCCGAACGGAAGTTGAACATGTTGAGCATTTGTTGAAGCTTTTTCAGCGTTTGAGGAAGTTCAGGCTTCGTCTAAATCCGAACAAATGTACATTTGGAGTCCGTTCTGGCAAGTTATTGGGTTTTGTTGTCAGCGAGAGAGGTATTGAGGTTGATCCGGCAAAGGTCAAAGCAATACAAGAAATGCCTGCACCCAAAACTGAAAAGCAAGTCCGAGGTTTTCTTGGCCGCTTGAACTATATTTCCAGATTCATATCCCACATGACTGTCACATGTGCGCCGATATTCAAGCTCCTCCTGAAAGATCAGTCTCATGATTGGACCGAGGATTGCCAGAAAGCTTTCAACAGTATCAAAGAATATCTGTCTGAACCTCCGATCTTGTCTCCGCCTATAGAAGGAAGACCTCTGATCATGTATCTGACTGTTCTTGAAGACTCGATGGGTTTTGTACTCGGTCAGCAAGATGAATCAGGGAAGAAAGAATCTGTTATCTACTACCTCAGTAAGAAGTTTACTGATTGTGAGTCTCGATACTCTATGCTTGAGAAGACGTGATGTGCTTTGGCTTGGGCTGCTAAGCGTTTACGCCAATACATGATAAATCATACAACTTAGTTGATATCCGGAATGGATCCAATCAAGTATATTTTCGAGAAGTCTGCTTTAACCGGGAGGATTGCCCGTTGGCAGATGTTGTTATCTGAGTATGATATCGAGTATCGAGCTCAGAAAGCTATCAAAGGTAGTATCTTGGCTGACCATTTAGCGCACCAGCCTATTGAAGATCATCAGTCTGTTCAGTACGACTTCCCAGATGAGGAGATTCTGTATTTGAAAATGAAAGATTGTGATGAGCCTACACTTGATGAAGGTCCAGAACCTGGTTCCAGATGGACGATGGTGTTTGATGGCGCTGTGGATCAGTGTGGAAATGGAATTGGGGTTGTAATCATTACTCCTCATGCCACGCATATTCCGTTTACAGCAAGGCTAACTTTCAAATGCACGAATAATATGGCTGAGTATGAGGCCTGTATTATGGGACTAGAAGAGTGTATTGATCTAAGGATCAAACATCTTGATGTATATGGTGATTCGGCCTTGGTTGTCAATCAGATCAAGGGAGAATGGGAGACGAATCAGCCTGGTCTCATTCCGTATAGAGATTATGCGAGGAGGATTTCAACATTCTTTACTGAAGTTGACTTTCATCATATTCCTCAAGAGGATAATCGGATGGCAGATGCTCTTGCTACACTCGCTTCAATGATTGCGGTGAAATATTGGAATGAAGTTCCTAACATTACCGTGATGCGCTTGGATAGACCAGCTCACATATTTGCAGTTGAAGAAGTGAATGATGACAAGCTTTGGTATTTTGATATCAAGAATTTCCTCCAGAACCAGGTCTACCCGCCTGGGGCATCTGTGAAAGATAGGAAAACTTTGAGGAGGTTGTCAGGTAGTTTCTACCTCAGTGGTGAAGTGTTGTATAAGAGAAATTTTGACATGGTTTTGCTCAGATGCGTGGATAGACACGAAGCAAACCTGTTAATGACTGAGGTCCATGAGGGTTCATTTGGTACTCATTCCAATGGATATGCCATGGCTAGGAAGATGTTGAGAGCAGGCTACTATTGGCTGACAATGGAGTCTGACTGCTGCAAATATATGAAGAAATTCCACAAGTGTCAGATTTACGCGGATAAGATTCATATTCCTCCGACACTTCTGAATGTGATTTCATCACCTTGGCCTTTCTCTATGTGGGGAATCGACATGATCGGCATGATTGAACCGAAGGCGTCCAACGGACACAGGTTTATTCTCGTAGCAATTGATTACTTCACCAAATGGGTTGAAGCCGCCTCGTATGCGAATGTGACCAGGCAGGTGGTCGTGAAGTTTATCAAGAATCAGCTGATTTGCCGTTATGGTGTGCCTGATTAGATCATTATTGATAATGGATCTAATCTAAATAATAAGATGATGGAAGAGTTGTACGCTGAGTTCAAAATTGCACACCATAATTCCTCTCCTTACAGACCTAAGATGAATGGGGCTGTTGAAGCTGCTAACAAGAATATCAAGAAGATTATCCAAAAGATGACAGTTACGTACAAAGATTGGCATGAGATGCTGCCATTTGCTTTGCATGGTTATCGTACATCTGTCCGCACTTCAACAGAAGCAACCCTTTTTTCTCTTATTTACGGCATGGAGGTTGTGCTCCCAGTAGAGGTGGAGATCCCATCAATGAGAGTCTTGATGGAAGCCAAGTTGACTGATGCTGAATGGATTCAGAGTCGTTATGATCAGTTGAATTTGATTGAAGAGAAGAGATTGACTGCCATGTGCCATGGTCAGTTATATCAGCAGAGAATGAAGAAAGCATTTGATAAGAAGGTCAAGCCTCGTGTGTTCCGAGAAGGTGACCTTGTGCTCAAGAAAGTCTTGTCTTTCGCGCCCGATTCCAGGGGCAAGTGGACTCCAAACTATGAAGGTCCATATGTTGTCAAGAGAGCATTTTCAGGCGGTGCTTTGATGCTTACAACAATGGATGGGGAGGATTTCACTCGTCCTGTGAATTCAGATGCAGTCAAGAAATACTTTGCCTAAAAAAAAAGAATATATAAAGAAAAACAGAATAGCTCGTTAAGTTGAAAACCCGAAAGGGCGGCTTAGGCAAAAATGAGCGTCTCGGTGGAGAACCCGAAAGGGCGATCCAGGCAAAAGTTAGAGACATGAAAAAAAAAAGGAATGAATTTGCATCCCGCTAGATTGAGTACCTCATCTTGGGGCAATCTAGGCAAAAATTAGGGATTTGGCAAGTAACTGCATCCTAACAAGACTTTCTGTTCTGCAGCTGTCTTTTCGTCAGAGATTCTCGATTCATCGTCAACTGAAGCTTCGAATACATCGAGATTCAAATTGGTAGAGAAAGGATCAATATGTTCAATGTAGCCCTCTTCCAATATATATCATTGATTTCAAATTTGTACAGATCTATGGAGTCTTGCCATTTGCAGGCTACCATTCCATCAAATAAATTTGAGCTTTTATCCAATTATTTGCACTCTTATTTGTTTCAATTCAACAAATGTTTTGCATGTTTTAATTCATAAAATGTCATTGTTTTAAACAAATAAGTTTTTCAAAATTTGTTGTTTTAAACAAAGTGAACATTCACAATGATGAAAGGATACTCAAGAATTTCTCAATGCTCTCCCAAGGGTGGCATGATTTCCAACAGGGTAAGACATTTGTTCATATTCCTGGCATGGTTGTATCCTCTTTCTCCAGATTGTTGTTGGGGTTGTTCCCCAAGTAGAGCTTTTGTTGGGGTTGTTCCCCAAGCAGAGTGTTTGTTAGGACTTCATGGTCCTCTCCGACAGTATTTCACTTCTCAACATGGGTGTTTTCCTTTGGAAGATTCGGTAGTTGGTGGGTTGACATCCCGGCACTTCATCATTTTCCTCAGCACAGTCGCTGGCAGAGTGTATGTATGATATACTGCAATTATGCTATATCTCCCCATCAGAGCGTTTGGTGAGATTTTCACCTCTTTTTCCCTTCAGTGGAGCAGTGATTATTTTCCTCCTCAGCGGTTGTTGGTTTCCTCTTGGAAGGTCCAGCATTTGGTGGTTGATCCCCAGCTCTCCTCCTCATCCCTAGTAGAGCCACCAGTAGATTTGTGGTATGTTGGATGGTATCTGTGATGTTTCCCTACGGAATCCCCGCCAGAGTTGGTATTCCCAACAAAGTTGCTTTTGTGGCAGTTTCTGCCTGTTGAAAATCTCTGTTTCCCCAGTGGGGTCGGTTGGTGATCTATCATCCATAGATTTGTTTGATTCCCTGATGCTTTTGATCCCTAGTAGAGTGGCTTGTTGCAGAATCTACTTTTGTGTGATCTATTTTCCCTCAGTGGGTTTGTCCCCGTTCGGAGTGGCTGACAGTGTTCCCAGTAGAGTTGCTTGTGCGGCTAGATTCTACTTGTGTGTTCTGTTCTCTGCAGCGGTTCCCGCTTGTGCAGTGAACTCTTGTTTCCCAGTTGATACTGAGGATCCCCCTGCAGAAATCTCGGGATTTCTCCATTTCCTCAACAGATTTGTCTTTGTGGCTGTTTATGCCTGTTGTGACTTTCTGTTCCCCCAGTTGGGTTGATTGTTGATCCATCACTCAGAGATTTTGTGATTTCTTTGATATCTCTAACATCTTTTGCCTCCCCGCAGATCTTTGCTTTTTAGCATGTAGATTTTCAGCAGATTGGCTCTCTAGTTGGATTTTTCCCCTGGAAGTGTAGTACCGGGCATTTGATTCCTGGGCCTGTTTGTGTTAGAAATGTCTGTTTTGTCAGCATTCATCAAACATAAACTACACATATTCATGCATACTCATAAACATGCAGATATTCATGTTGCATTTTTTGCCATATATCTTTTGTCTGTTGTTCCCTGGTATGGGTGATGTAGATCTCTCCAATAGATCTTCCCAAGCAGATGTCGGGTGTTTAATCTCTCAATATAGAGTCAGCCCGTAAGCAGGAAGTGTCTGTCTTTCCTTTTGCAGTTCCCCACTGAGATATATCCTCGTGGATGACGGTTTCTTCCGTTTCCTCCCAATACATATATTGGGATGGATCTTCCTATTGAGTTATATCCTATTAGGACGAGTCTTAATTCAGTCTGTCTTTTCGGTTTGATCCTGAATAGGCATTTGTCAACCGTTTCTTTTTTTCCCTGTGGAATAAATGAATAATTGCCCAGTAACCGGCAGTAGTTCTTTTTATCCCCAGCGGAATCTTTTGGGCCTCTACCCTTATACCGGTAGTTGTAAGTCCTATGTTCCCCTTGCCTCTTGGCGGAATTTGTGGGTATATACCTTTTATTCCTCGGCAAGAGTCGATGGTTTTCTACCCCGTATTCGGTAGTTGTAAGTCCTATCTCTTTTCCCCTAGCAGATGTAACCTTTGTGGTTCAGTCTGGTTGATGATGGATTTTGCGGTCTTCTACCCAGTAGTCGGTAGTTATAAATCCTATGTTGTTGTGGTTTTTATCCCCAACGGAGTCTGTGCTTTCTTGTGGATGATTGCCGGTTGCTAGCAATTTTATCCTTAGCCAGAGTTTTGGTTTTCTACCCCGTATGCGGTAGTTATAAACCCTAATTTCTCCCCTTTGCAGAGTTAACCTTGTTGTTCATCGTAACCGATGATAGTTACTCTTTGTGGTTATCTTCATTCAATATTCGATGTTGATATTCCCTCATTGCTTTTGGGTAATTGCCGTATGCTAGCAATTGTATCCCCAACAAGTCTTTTGGATAATTGCCGGATGCTAGCAATTTTATCCTCTGTGGGTCCTTTCACCGTATGCCAGTGATTTGTTCCCCGGATCATTGATGTTTATCAGTGCATCCCTTGTGAGTCTTCTTTCATTTACCCTTTTGCTTGGTAATGGCGTTGCTCCCTTTGATCGGTCATCTTTATATACCTAGTTTTGGTATCCCGATGCCTTTCTTTTTGGTTGATTTATCCTTTATTAACCCAGTAACCGGTTGTGGATAATCTTCCATGCGAGTATACTATCCACGTTCTGACGGTAATGGATAATATATCTCATGCACTCTTCAGTCGAAGCCTGTTGTGTTTCCCCAGTCGAGTAAGATTCGTTATTCCTTTGTGGAATCGAATATTTGTTGTTCTCTTGGATAATTTCTGGATGCTTGTAATTTATCCCATGTGAGTTATCTTTCGTATACCCTGTTGTTGTGGTATCGATCCTCTCTCTTTTTTTGTTAAGTCACCTATTATATACCCAGTAACCGGTATCTCTGGTGTCTCTCCGTTTTCGAGTATATTATTCACGTTCTGACGGTAATGAATAATATATCTCTTTCACTCTTTGGTTGGAATCCTTTGTTGATTTTCCCCAGCGGAGTAAGATTCGTATTCTTTGTAGAATCGAATATCCATCCTTTGATAAGTTTGCGTTTTGCTCTCTTCAGGATGATGAGTGTTTTGGCATATATACCAATTCACATTTTCGGTAGGTCACCTATTATATACCCAGTAACCGGTATCCCTGGTGTTCCTTCCATGCGAGTATGTTATCTACGTTCTGACGGTAATAGATAATATATCTCATGCGAGTATACTATCCATGTTCTGACGGTAATGGATATTATATCTCATGCACTCTTTGGGTTTGTTTCCCAGCTGAGTAAGATTCGTTCTCCTGTTGTGGATTCGAATGTCCATCCTGTAAGTCAATTTGCTTTTTCAAGCCCTCCTTTCGGATGATGAGTGTTGGCATATATACCAATTCACGTTTTGGTCGGTCGCCTATTATATACCCAGTAACCGGTATCCCTGGTGTTCCTTCCTTTTTGCTCCCTATTATGACCTTGGTCCCCTGTGGAGTCAGATTTTCCTGAGTTGATGTACCTTTTTCAGGTCTTTCTCAGATGGTTGGTTGATTGATATCTCTCACCCTTATACCGGTCTTAGATATTCATTCTTCCTGAGCTTGTTACCCTTATACCGGTAACACCTCATTCTTTGTTGCTTCCCCAGGAGAGTCTTTTTGTTAGACCTTCTCCAGTGGAGTTTTCCGTTGTGATTTTGCCCTTTTGCTGTATTGGCGTTTTTCCCAATATATGCAGTTTCCCCGGCAGGGAGGTTCTGTGTGAACCTTTTCCCTAGTCCGAGTCCAGATTTTTATCCGAAGTATCCTTTGTGGATAATTTGAGTCAGCTTGAGTCCTTTCCAATGGATGTGTCTTCCTTTGGAATTCTTCTTTTCCCTGTTCGAGTCCTTTACTCCCCAGTGAGGTCTCCAGTCTGGTCGTGTCTTGTTCACGCAATGTCAGTTTTACCCTAATTCAGAGTCGTGTCCTGCTCACGCATTCTTTTATCTTTTTCCCCATGAGAGTCTTGTTAGAGTCTCTGTTCCTGGTGAGTGTATTACTCCGATGGACTGTCCTTCCTTCTTTGTGGACCCATTATTCCCCACAGAGTTTTATTTCTTTTGCATGCATACATTTGCATCATGAGGTCTCTTAGGGACCAAAATTCGTCTCATTACTGTTATTTAAGCCCATTCTACCGCGTCGAGATGAAGAATTCTAAACTTCACTTCTCCGGCTAGAATGACCTTAAATAAGGGCATCTGTAAGACCCTAATTTTGTCCCTAAGATCCCTCATGGCATCATATCATATCATTTCATTGCCTCAAGGATCATTGTGCACCTTGCCTCCTTCCTTGTGGGTGGGTTATCTTTTTGAGAGTGGTTCTTGATCACCAAGCATGTTTTGCATTTGTATATCATTTGCTTTTCTTTTCATCACTAACCAAAAGTACAAAAATATGTCATCTAACTTTTGTCTTGCAGATGAAGCAATAATAGGTCAAGACAGTCAAAGGCAGTCATTAAGCAATAGATGGTGGCCATTCTTGAGAATTTGGACCCCACAATCATTCACAAGAGTTCATATGAACCATGATATCATTTTGAAGCAAAATCCCAAGTGGTAGAGGTTTGAACTTCATCAGAATATTTCCCAGTCAACTGAAGGCCTAGAAAGTCAACTGACAAGTCAACTGTGGATTTGGAGGTGGGAAGTGATTAGAAATACTTCATTCATGTTCAAACAAGTCTCATTTGACATTTCAAACATCAACATTGAAGAATTTAAAGTCAGGTCAAAACTTTCCAAAAATAGAAAGTGACCTATAATTCAAACTTGCCAAAAATGGAAAGGTTTTAGCCTAACTTCAACTTCAAATTACATCATCAAGAAAGCTTCAAATGAAATTTTGTTGAACATGAAAGTTGTATATCTTTCTCTCCCATTTCCAAAAAGTCCAAGATCATCAATTTCGCATGTGTGGTTAAGGAGATATGATCAAAACATGGCAAAGTGTACTTGAAACTTCAAATGGGCATAACTCTTCAACCAAAGCTCCAAATTGGATGGCTCTTTTTGCATTGTTCTTCTTTTGACCTCTAAATTCCAAATCATGCATCACATTACATGAATTATATTCACATGATCATTTGCTAATTCATTGGATTTTTGGAGGGAAAACATGAAATTTAAAATTGGTGCATGGCTTGATCTTTTTACCATTTCCATTAGCTCCAAAATAGAATTTTAAGTGAAATTGGAAGGAAATTCGTGCACTATTCATGCATGCATCCCATGCATAAGGGTGAAAAGCTAATTTGCACTTACACCTCATTTTTGGTTAATTCCATTTGCATTGGCTTAAACCTGATTAAAGAGTGATTAGCATTGCATATATAAACCAAAACCCTAACTGTTTTTCAGAATTAACAACTCATTTTTCAGATCTAGATCAAAAACTCTCAAATTTTTCTCTCAAAATTTTCTTGAAAATTCTTCAAACAAGAACCATTTCCATTGCTTGATCATTGATCCTGAGGTATTGTGGAGCAAGTTTGCACGTGAAATCAAGAGAATTGGTGCTGTATGGAAGCATGCTCGAAGCTTTGAACAATAATGGTGATCTGAAATTCTGGTAGATTCGTACACAATTAAGTCTCATTTTCTTCTCCAATCACTTGTACAAGCATCATAGAGAAGTATTGAAGCCATTACAAGCCTTGAATCCATCCAATTCCAGATCTGCTCTTCAAGAGGTTACAAATCGCATCTCATAATTTTGATTTTCCTTGCCATGATATTATAGATCTTGTTATCTTGATGAATTTGAGCTTTGAATCATGAAAATCCATGTTGTTTTGAGTGAGATACGATTGATTAATGTTTTGATGATGATTTTTTATTTTCTTCGATCCATGCATGTTTGACTGTTTCTTGATGAAATGTTTATGGATTCATGATGTATGAAGCAAGACCTACACGATGCTATGCGCCATTTTGATTTCTGGACACTTTTAGTTTTTCTGGAAAATTCTGGATGAAGATCTTCATGATCTTTATCATGTTCATAGCGTTTCCAGGTTTCCTGCGAATTTTGCTAGGAAACGCATAGGCTTTGTTGCGGATTTTGTTACGAGTTCATCATGATTACCTGCGGATTTTTTGAAAGTCATGCAGCGCGCGCTTAGGGTTTGTATGGTCAAACGGTGTCGTTTGGCTGTAGGCACGCATATTCAAATTTTTCCTGACTTCGATTCCTGGCCGTGCCATATTTTCAAATGCTTCACTTATTTTCCTTTTTCCTCCATACATTTCTATACATGCTTCATATCATTTTTTTCATTTTTTCTCATCTTGCAAAAATCATAACAATTTTAAAACTCATCCAAATTCATCCCAATTTTTTGCATCATGATCCTTGATTTGTCTATTATTTTTTGATCATTTTTTCCAAAATTGTGCTTGGCTGGATTTTGTTTTGTGCTAGGGTATTTGATCATGTGTCCTATTGATACCTTGCCTTGCTTATTCATTTGTGAAATGTTGGTCTTTGATCCAATGATTCTGAAAATTTGCATGATGAAACTAGACTCATTGCTTGACATTTTGGTGTTGATTTGGTATTTTTACCATTTATCATTTCGCATGGGAAACAAGCTAGCCTAAACATCAAGTAAGCAAAGACAAGCACATGAGAGCAAGCACACACACTATATGCAAACAAATAGCTCATACAAGGCTGGGCTTTAGTCAAGGGGTCAAATCAACCTCGACAAACAAGTCGGTTCTGTTATGGGTGTTTTGAGCTCTTAACCCTAACATTGAGAGTTAGGGTGAAGCAGATGAAAAGGTAATGAGGGTAAGACCTCAAAGCTCTTAACCCGGGCCTGGGTGAGCTTCAATCAATGAAAACGTGGGAGTCCAGAATGTGGGACTCTACTCCACTTGACCGACTCTATATACAAGATTTTGGGTGTTTATTCAAAATGCATCAGCACGTAGTGCGAGCAAGATGAAAGACTCAACTGAATAGCAGGGGATGGATTGCACATCCCTTCTATCCGCCAATGCCTCTTCACTTAGGAGGTCTTTACATGTACAAGGCACAAAGATAAACAAGCAGAAACATTGCCTCTTAAGGAGGGCTTCAGACAGGTGCCTGCCAAAATAACATGACAGGTCTTCCAGACTACATGGAGAATAGGAAGTTACCTAAGTGGTATGCCAACCACAAGCAAAGCAAAGCAACTCAAGCAATGAGTTAAAGCTACTAAAGTACCTGTGTAAACAACCAATCAATCAGTATGGTATTCAGACAAACTATTAACAGACAAACAGACAATGGTTCCAATAGACACCACAAGTCAAGTCAACAAGTAAACAACTCAAATGAGTTCATCTCCAAGGAGCCTACAACACAACAAATGTTAGTGGAACACATCATTTTGCATCTCAATTTATGAGATCAACATCATCCATCAAGACTAGAAGCTTGAACCTGAAATGCACAACTCAAATGTGAGTACAAACCCCTGGGGCAAAGCCTAGGGTCAAAGGTGAATCAAAAACTCAAAACAAAACTCAATATTCAACATGAAGCAACTACATTCAATCCAAAACATGTCCTAAAAAGGACCAAATCAAAATCATCAAGCAAAGTCATCATTCAACCAAGAGAAGGCAATGTAAGCAAAAGGTGCATACAATTGATCATCAAGAATGAAAATTCCATATCAAAACAGAAATGACTCAAACAATTCTGGAAATTTTTATGAGCATACCACACATCAAGCACAATCATCATGCCAAAAATCATAAACAGAGAAGCTTATTTGACATGGAAATAAAAATGCACAAGCTAGACATCCAAATGTGTGACACAAATTGTCACACCTAAAGTACATGTGTCCCAAACAGTGAAGACAATAGCAAAAAATGCCAAATAAAATCACACAAATCCATCATTATGTTAAGAATCATCATGCAAAATTTCATGGCATTTGGATAATGTATGAGCATCTTATGATCGAAAGAATGAGGCAATGTCACAAAGGCATACATGTTCACATAATCAACCACAATTCAAAATCCAGAAATGGTAAAATCATAAAATCAAAACCATAAAATTCTAGACATTTCACGGATCATGTATCAAAAAACCTGGAATTAATTTGATCATTTTTCAATTTGATATGAATTTTTGAAGTTGGTAAAAAAATATGAATAAATGAAGAAACATGTACATATCAAGTTGGAGGGAAAAGATAAATGTGAAGTGAATTTGAAAAATGTCTCATGCTGGAATCGAAGTGAGGAGCGCGTTTTGGCCAAAACGTAGTCGTTCCGTTAATGCGTTGGCGTGCCAACGCAGCAGTCCAAGTACATGTGGACTCGGTCAAACGCATGAGAGCCTATCGCTCTGCCACTGGACGCTCGCGTGGCAACTGACTGGACCAAGCCCTAACATAAAACCAGAGGGCGGCGCATACTATACACGCACGGTGGAAACCACCGTCTTCTTCATGAAGACGGTGGATGAACAGTGTTCGTCCAAATTTTTTTTTCCAGAATTCCAAAATAATTATATCATTTGAAAGCTTATGCAACGTACATCAAGAATCCAATATCAATTCATGCTAATTCATCACATACATTGCAAATCGAACCAAAACAGTTTGATGCATAAAACATCAATCAAGCATATCTCAATCAATAGGCCACCATTTCACACGAAATTCCCATCAGATTAATCAGCATGATAAGAACTACAAGATCATGGCAAAAGATTTGAGAATTAAGAGGTTCAAAAAACCTACCTCTTGAAGATCAACTACTGGATTCAGCTATTTCCAGGCCTGGCAAGCTTCAAATCCACTCCTCTATCACTGTTATGAAGCTTTATGAAGAAATTGGAGCTTGTAGTGGCTTAGATCTTGCTCAAATCTGAACTTCCATACTTGTGTTCTTGAGCTTGCACCACACGAATCTTGGCCAAATGCTGCAATTAAGGGCTTGATCTACACCAAATCAATGTCACAGAACAAGAATATGCAAGAAAATAGCAAGGTTATGTGGAAGAAATTTGAATTTGGATTGAGAGAAGAATTTGGAGGGAAGAAGATTTTAGATCTAGAAATGGTGAATAATGAACAATTCTGTTAGGATTTAGTATTTATATGATGTCCTAATCATGCTGAGAAACTTAATTAAGCTTGGTTAATTGTGATTAAGTGAAATATAGTGTGTGACCAAAATTTGGAAAATGGAGGTGTATGGAGCATGCATACGTGAACAGTAACCAATGAGAGCTCAAATTCACTTAAAAACACCTCATGCACACAATGGCAATGGAAATTAGTTCATGAAATGCATCAATTTTAAATTTAGCATTTTCCCTCCAAAATGAGCATGAATATGCATATGATCATATGATGAATTTTCATGTAATGTGATGAATGATTTGGAAAGTTCATGTCATGAGAAGAATTTGGCAAAAAGGAGCACTCAATTTGGAGTTATGAGCCAAAAGTTATGGCCTTTTGAAGTCTCATGCACACTTGACAATGATTGGATCATATCTCCTTAACCATTCATCAGATGCTCATGATCTTGGACTTTTTGGAAATGGGAGAGAAAGGTCTTCAACTTTCATGTGGGACAAAATTTCATTTGAAGCTTATTTGATGATGTAAGATCAAGTTGAATTTGGACCAAAAACTTTCCATTTTTGGAAACTTTCAATTACAGGTCACTTTCCATTTTTGGAAACTTTTGATCTGGCCTCAAATTCTTCAAGATATGCATTTGACATGATGAATAAGCCTATTTGGGACATGAACGAAGTGTTGAAAATCATTTCTCCCCTTCCTAGCCCTTAGTTGACTTTCTGTTGACTTTTTGGATGATAGATGACTTAGAAGTGCTCTGATCAGCTTGAGCCTCAACCACTTGAGGAATTGGCTCCAAAATGAAACCCTAGCTCTTGTAAGCTTCACATAATAATCATATGATCCTCATCCAAGCAAATAACCTCATCTCCTTGAAAATCCCTGGTTGAAAGAATGGCACTGATTAGGGTTGACCAGATGTCAAAACCCTAATCCAGAGGAATCTGAGCATGAACAATGAGCCCCTTGAGAATGACATAACCATGATGATGATGATGATGTTCCCTTGCCAATAAGATAATGCTCAACCTCCTTGAGAAATCAAGAAAACCCTAATTGAAGCACATACCTTCAGATGGTTGGTGATCAATTCAATAAGACCCTCAGGCTTGAACCTCTTAACCTCTCTATCTCTGACAAGACCTCAGAGGATGACCTGCTTGTTCTCATATGCTATGCAATATGCAAATGCCTAATGTCCTACAAAATAAAATGCATTATGCTAAACTAGTCCCCAGAAGAGGAGGGCAAATTTTTAGGTGTTACAGCTGCCCCTATTCAATCCACTGTGAACCTGTCGATATGAACAACCTCGGCTTTCAGATGATCAGGGTGAAGAGTGATTGAATACCAAGAACAGACGAACAATTTGCACTCCGTTGGGGAAATAATTAACAATGCCCGTCAGAATCGGCAAAGAAGCAATCTCAAAAGAAGAATCCGCCCGGTGCGTTGAGAGTCGGCCTGAGTACCAAAAAGAAAATCGACCTGGATACCAAAATAAATGGTAACACAGGAGCCACCATGGCCTGAACGCCGCTTGTCAGTCTGAATACTGAGCCTCGGAATCTGGGAGTATGGATATCGGTCTGAACACCGAGAGATTGGCCTGAATGCCCGACAAACTGGCCTGAATGCCATTTCGGTCTGAATACCGGAAAACTGGCCAGAGTGCCACAAGTGCGTCGACCTGAACGTCGGAAACTTCTTCGATCTGAACATCAGAAACTGGCCTGAACGCCACAAGTGCTTCGACCTAATCGTCAGAAACTTCTTCGATCTGAAAATTGGAAACTTGGCCTGAACGCCACATCCGTCTGAATATCGGAAACTGGCCTGAACGCCACATCGGTCTGAATACCCAAAAACTGGCCTGAACGCCACATCGGTCTGAATACCCGAAAACTGGTCATGCCTGTCAGCATTGGCAGAAATAAGGGACAGTGATAAATGAGGCGGCACGCGTGCCAACGACCCATGCTGGGGATAACAAGCCATGAACGTGCTACCCTCTATTCAACCCTAGCAAACGAACAATTTGCGCTCAGCTGGGGATTTTTCTCTCTTTACTTTTCTTTTTGGACCCCGAAACTTCTTTGATTATTATTTCCATCTACGCCCGACAGAAACCCTTCCTCCAATATCGCACTACTGGGGAATACTGTTGATTCAAAATCACGATGCCGAACTCCTCAGAGTAACATCTTCACCATCTGGCGAAACCAATCCTCAAACAGTAACCACGACTTGAGACCAGCTTATGCTTGCAATGCTTATGCATGATGATTTTCTTTTAGCGTAATGCTCCATAATCATGGAAATGCTACGCAATTAAGTATGCAATATGCTATGCTTATCTATATGATGAATGCATAAAAAGTATCCCCCTTAAGGGACTCTTCTAGGGAGCTCGAGGCACTCTGCTGAGGAACTCGATACCACTCCAATCTCCACCCTACTGGGGAATAGCACTGCGGCTGGGGAATAGGCAACCCTCACCAGGGATGACCTCCGCTGAACCCGATCCGCTTGGGGACTTCGCTGGGGAATAAACCACTAACGCACTCTGCGGGGAAAACAATAATCATCGACCTGCTGGGGGAAACTAACAAGCTCCGTCGTGTTAGGGGAAACAACTACCAACAGACACCTCTACTGAGGAAATAGCAACCTTCAGGCCTGGCTGCTGAGGAAATACCAGTCTCGAAACTGCTGGGGAGATAACAATCCCGACTCTGCTAGGGAAGACACAGACCTTGAATCTGCTGGGGAGGTAACAATCCCGACTCTGCTTGAAGAAATAAGGAAAGTCTGGCACAGAACACCCGTCGATTCGTCGAACCCTGGTATTCCACATCCAAATCCAGTGTCAGCTTTCCACTTTTGAGAGCTCCCAGGCTCGTCTGGACTTTTCTGATTCATCACCTTGTATTCACGCCTTCTCCGCACTCCACGGAGATCGAACTCCCTGGATTCATACAAACTTTCCAGTCCTCAGACTTTGAAGAGTCTTCTTGATTAACCCTCCAAGATCGTCGCACGTCTTTCGCCGTCTTTAATCACTTGTCCCTGACTGGACTCCACGGGGCTCTTTTGTCAAAAGCTTCACATCACAACCTGCAAGTGAGTGAAAACATCTAACAACACCTGCAAAAGAGATCGTTAGATAAAAACGTGCCCCAGGCGTGCCAAGATTTCAACACCTGGGTCACTCAACCTTCCGAATAAAATTTCAAGTTTTCAATCTTATAAACATGCATTGGAAGGGATCTCCATGTCTCAAAATGCAAAGATTCTTTATCAAAATAAACAGATGTTTTTGTCATCAAAGCGGTAATGAAAACAAAAACAAAATTATTTGATTGAATATGCATTTTATTGATTGAAAAAGGTGGCTCAAAACTGAGCAATACAAAGGAAGCAATTCCTGAAAAGAGGTAATTGCGCACAAAAGGAAAAATCTATCCTAATGGAAATGTGAACCCGTGATCTCATCGAGTTCCAACTCGGTTACACCCCCTATGTCCTCAAGACTCTCCGCACTTTCCGCCTTCTGAACAAGACGTTTCCGACTGATCCCTGCCGGGGATTATCCATGATGTCATATCCAAAACACAAACAATCATGCTAGACGCAGTTGTTCGTTTCAATCCCTCTTTTGCCTGGACCGCCCTTTCGGGTTTTCAGTCCACCGGGATACCCTTTTTTGCCCAAGTCGCCTTTTCAGGTTTTCGACTTGCCGGGTGTACAATTTTTTCTTTTTATCCCTAATTTTTGCCCGAACCTTTTCCTTCTTTTTTTTTCGGTTCGCCGGGATGCCCATTTTTGCCTTGACTATTTTATTCTTTTCGTCCAGCGGGTCTCTTATACGAAGTAGTTTTTAACTGCGTCCGCATTCACAGGGGATGGAAAATCCTCTCCATCCATGGTCGTCAACAACAAGGCTCCACCAGAGAAAACCTTCTTGACCACGAATGGACCTTCATAGTTGGGTGTCAACTTGCCCCTACGATCGTTTTGAGGAGGAAGGATCCTTTTCAACACCATATCTCCCACACGATATACCCGAGGTCACACCTTTCGGTCAAAAGCGCGCTTCATTCGCTGCTGGTACAACTGCCCATGACAGATGGCTGCCAGCCTCTTCTCCTCAATCAGGCTCAACTCTTCATACCGAGTCCTTACCCATTCAGCCTCTTGCAATTTCACGTCCATCAGGACCCGTAATGACGGAATCTGAACCTCAACTGGTAGCACCGAGGTTCGATACCCATGCAATGCAAACGGCAACATCTCGTGCCAATCCTTATAGGTCACGACCATCTTCTGCACAATCTTCTTAATATTCTTATTGGCTGCCTCGACCGCCCCATTCATCTTCGGACGATAAGGAGAAGAATTGTGATGCTCAATCTTGAATTCCCGACACAGTTCTGCCATCATCTTATTGTTTAAATTAGAACCATTATCAGTAATGATTCTTTCGGGAACCCCATATCTGCAAATGATGTCTCTTTTCAGGAACCTGGCAACGACCTGCTTCGCCACGTTTGCATAAGAGGCTGCTTCCACCCACTTGGTGAAGTAATCAATAGCCACTAATATGAACCGATGCCCATTCGAAGCCGTAGGCTCAATCTTCCCAATCATATCAATGCCCCACATAGCAAACGGCCACGGAGACGACATCAAACTCAACGGGTTTGGAGGTACGTGCACCTTATCAGCATAAATCTGGCATTTATGACATTTCCGCACGAAGTTGAAACACTGGGCTTCCATTGTCATCCAATAATATCCAGCCCTCAACAATTTCTTCACCATTGCATTCCCACTGGTATGGGTACCAAACGACCCTTCGTGAACCTCTTTCATCAATTGGCTTGCTTCTTTATCATCAACACATTTGAGCAAAACCCAATCAAAATTTCTCTTGTACAAAACCCCATCCTTATTCAAATAGAACACCATGGCCAACCTCCTCAGAGTCTTTCGGTCCTTCTTGGATGCTCCCTCAGGATACTCTTGGGTTTCTAGATAGCGCTTGATATCAAAATACCATGGCTTTTCATCATCAGGCGTTGTATCAACAGCAAACACATAAGCCGGTCTATCCAGACATCCCACCTCAACACTAGGGAACTGATTCCACCACTGCACCTTAATCAAGGCAGCCAGAGTAGCCAAAGCATCTGCTAACGGATTCTCTTCTCTCGGCACATGGTGTAATTCCACCTTGGTGAAAAACGTCAACAATCTCCTCGTATAATCCTGGTATGGAATTAAATGAGATTGATGCGTATACCATTTTCCGTTAACCTGATTCACAACCAAAGCTGAATCTCCATATATAAGAAGGTTCTTGATCCGTAAATCAATAGCCTCTTCGATCCCCAGATACAAGCTTTGTATTCAGCCACGTTGTTGGTGCATTCAAACGTTAGTCGGGCAGCAAAAGGAACGTGGGATCCTTTCGGCGTAACCAAAACAGCACCAACACCGCTACCATTCACGTTAACGGCCCCATCAAACATCAGAATCCATTCGGATTTAGGGTCAGGCCCCTCCTCCGGGATTGGTTCCTCACAATCTTTCGATTTGAGAAACATGATGTCCTCATCAGAGAACTCAAACTTCATCGGTTGATAATCCTCGATGGGTTGTTGGGCGAGGTAATCAGACATTACACTCCCCTTTATCGCCTTCTGAGAGGTATATTGGATATCATATTCAGTCAAAATCATTTGCCATCTTGCAACCCGTCCGGTCAATGCTGGCTTCTCAAAAATATACTTGATCGGATCCATCTTGGAAATCAACAAAGTGGTATGAACCAGCATATACTGTCTCAGTCGGCGAGCAGCCCAGACCAAAGCACAACAAGTTTTCTCGAGCAGTGAATATCTTGTTTCACAGTCGGTAAACTTTTTGCTAAGGTAGTATATGGCATGCTCTTTTCGACCAGACTCGTCATGCTGCCCCAGTACACACCCCATAGACCCCTCGAGGACCGTCAAGTACAGAATTAACGGTTGTCCCTCCACAGGAGGCATCAGAATCGGAGGCTCCTGCAAATACTCTTTTATCTTTTCAAATGCCGCTTGGCAATCATTACTCCACCTGACCGTTTGATCTTTTCTCAACAACTAGAATATAGGTTCACACGTGGCAGTTAGGTGAGATATGAACCGTGAAATGTAGTTCAATCTACCTAAGAAACCACGAACCTCTTTTTCTGTCCTCGGTTCAGGCATTTCTCGTATTGCTTTTACTTTCGCAAGATCAACCTCAATTCCTCTTTCACTCACTATAAACCCCAGCAACTTACCGGACCGCACCCCGAAAGTGCACTTATTCGGATTCAACCTCAGTCTGAATTGTCTTAGCCGGTCAAACAGCTTGGCCAGATCTACCAAATGCCCCTCTTCTGTTTGGGACTTTGCTATCATGTCATCAACATAGCATTCGATTTCATGATGAATCATATCATGAAACAAAGTCACCATGGCTCTCTGGTAAGTAGCACCGGCGTTCTTGAGACCAAATGGCATCACCTTATAGCAAAAAGTGCCCCATGGTGTGATGAATGTTGTTTTCTCCATATCATCTGGCGACATTTTAATCTGATTATAGCCAGAAAAGCCATCCATGAAGGAAAACACCGAGAATTGAGCTGTATTATCTACCAATACATCGATGTGAGGTAATCGGAAATCATCCTTCGGGCTAGCTCTGTTCAAATCCCGGTAGTCCACACACATTCTCACCTTCCCATCCTTTTTCGACACTGATACAATATTTGCGACCCAAGGCGGATAATTAGTGACAGCGAGGAACCCAACATCCAACTGCTTCTGAACCTCCTCTTTAATTTTCATGGCCATCTCAGGTCGAGTTCTGCGCAACTTCTGCTTCACTGGAGGACAATCTGATCTCAACGGTAGCTTGTGCACAACAATATCGGTATCCAACCCTGGCATATCTTGATAAGACCAGGCGAAGATATCAACATACTCTTTCAACAGCGCTACCATTCTGCTCTTAACACTCGCCTCCAAAGCAGCCCCAACTTTCACCTCTTTCCTGACCTCCTCGGTACCCAGATTCACAACCTCAACTTGCTCCTCGTGCGGTTGAACCACCTTCTCCTCTTGTTTCAACAACCTGGCTAATTCCTCCGGCAGTTCACAATCTTCTTCGCCTTCTTCTTCGGCATGATAGATCGGATTGTCGAAGTCATATGAGGGTGTAACAGGATTGTTATCAATGAGATCCAGAGAAAGATCACATCTGCATGAATGTTGATTCATGCATTGCTTTAGAACCGGCGCAAAGCAAATTAAAAGGAAAATGAAAACAAACATTGCCATTTTTATTTTTGTTTTTATTAAACTGCAAAAATAAATGAAAAACAGGGAACACCGCTTTTAATGAAAAACATCCTTTTATTAATGATGCAAATTTTGAAAAAATGAAACATATGAGGTGGCCCTTACAATGGACCATTACATTTCGGGCAAAACGTATGGTTTTCATGCAGACAGAATTGAAAAACAAGAAATATTACTCTTCACGTAGAGTGACAGTGATGATCTTTTCGGCCTTTCAGTTCTGGATCTCCATCCCTGGTACGCACGGTTTTATCCATTGGTTAAGCTCACAGTCACGGTCGACCTCCTCATCCATCATACAGATGTGATCTGGATCCAGCATTCCAGCACTGGTGAACGTGAATGTTTGGCGACGGCCCTTATTCTGCCCAGACGAACCTCGGCCCGGTTGATAACCAACCCCAAATCTGTCTTTCTTGGCGGTGATATCCATCATCTTCCCCCAACCAGGAGCTTCTCCATTCTTCACCACCTCAGTAGCCTGTTTGTACGAAGAAATGGACGGCTTCTCCTCTTTAGCAAAAATAGCATTTTCCACCTTGACGGTTTCAAATGCTTGACTTGGTGTTTCCCATATTTCACCGTCCATTTCCACGTACTTGAACGATGATAGGTGGCTGACGAAGATGTCTTCCTCTCCGCAAACTGTGACGACCTTCCCGTCCCAGATGTACTTCAGTTTCTGGTGCAAAGTCGAAGTCACTGCCCCAGCAGCGTGTATCCATGGCCGACCCAACAAGCAACTGTATGCCGGCTGGATATCCATGACATGAAATACGGACTTAAACACCTTGGGCCCGATCTTTACAGGGAGCTCCACTTCCCCAAACACAGCCCTTTTAGAACCATCAAAGGCTCTAACTATTAGGTCCGTGGGCCTCAAGATCAACCCCTCACAGTCCAGCTTTGCTAGGGCTTTCTTCGGCAATACATTGAGTGATGATCCGGTATCCACCAACACGTGCGAAAGCACTGCTCCTTTACACTCCATTGCAATGTGTAATGCCCTATTATGATTACGCCCATCAACCGTCAGATCCAGATCAGTGAAACCCAGCCCATGGCTGGCATTGACGTTTGACACCACCGTCTCCAACTGATTGATTGTTATCTCCTGAGGAACATAGGCTCTCTTTAGTATTTTCAACAAAGCCTCCCTATTCCCCTCGGAGCTCAGCAATAAGGACAAGATTGAGATCTTGGATGGGGTCTGCTGCAAGTGGTCAACAAGCTTATACTCTGACTTCTTGATGATTCTCAAAAATTCTTCAGCTTCATCATCAAGTTCTCTTTCCGACCCACCAGGCGCCGGTGTCACCACAGGAGTACCCTCATTTACCACTTGCTTCCCTCTTGCCCTGGCTAAAGCCTCGGCCTTATCTTTCTTTTCTCTCTCTCCATCCCCACTCCTCAAAGCGTCAGGTGCAAACAACCTTCCACTGCGAGTGAAACCACTGGGTCCGGCATTATCCACCTTTGAAACGGTGGTTTCACGTGCAGTCTGATCGTCCAACTTCTCCCCATTACAATAAACCTCCCCACCATAGTTCCACGGCACGGCGTCATCATTGTCATAAGGAATTGGCCCAGGTACCGTGAAGGTAACCGGAGCCGCATCTGCCAGCATTGACAAATCAATCGGATCAAAATAGATGGTTATGATGGAGACGTCTTCTTTCCCCAAATCCACCTTCTCAAATCTGAGGCTTCCCTCATTCATCATCCTCTGAACAGCTTCCCTCAACAATACACACCCATTGGGAACAACGGTGCAAGCAACACAAAAACTATCACAGCTCGGGAAAACCCCATTCTTCAACAATTGCCTCTTGACCTCAGCCAAAGGAGTCTTCAACTGGTCTACCTCTGTCATCCCAATTCGGCCCTTATCCTCAGAAATTGCATTCACCCCCATTTGACCATGCGCCGGCATGGGATTAGCATTCACATTTGGAGATGGAGCAAAATTGATAGCCTTAGAATCCACCAAGTCCTGGACAACATGCTTAAAAGCTTTACAATTTTCCACATCGTGTCCAGGGGCACCGGAGTGGAAATCACATTTGGCATTCTCATCAAAACTGGTCGGCCTCTGGTCAGGTCTCAACGGAGCCAATGTTCTCAACTGAACCAACCCTAAATCTTTCAATTTCTTCAGCAACAATGAGTATGTCACAGGTGGTCTATAAAATTGACGATCATTCATTCGCCCTCTCACCTGATACCCGGCCCTCTGCGGTCTCTGTTGAAATGGTTGTCGTTGTTGCGGCGGTTGTTGTTGTTGCGGTTGTTGTGCGGGTTGATTATCAGCGGGAATTGTTACCGCAACAGTGTGTTGGTAGTAACGATCCCTACCTTGTCCTCTTTGGGTATACAAAGCACTTGTATCACCCTCCTTCTTGCGTTGGCCATTACCAAAGGGCTTCTTTGACCCAGACGACGAAGCGCTACCCTGGATCTTCCCCATCTTTAACCAGCTTTCTATTCTTTCTCCGGCCACCATAATATCAGCAAAATTGGTAACCGGGCATCCAACCATCCTCTCTGCAAACATCCCCTGAAGGGTACCCATAAACAGATCAGACATCTCCCGATCTACCAACGGAGGTTGGACTCTGGCCGCCAACTCCCTCCATCTCTGTGCATATTCTTTAAACCCTTCACTAGGCTTCTAAGACATACCCTGCAATTGGGTACGGCTAGGGGCCATATCAACATTAAATTGATACTGTTTAAAGAACGCATCTCCGAGATCCTGCCAGCTCTTGACATCAGATGACCTTAATTTGGTATACCATTCCAAAGACCCCCCAGACAGATTGTCGTGGAAGAAATACATCCAAAGCTTCTGGTCCATTGTATAAGCAGAAATCTTTCGGACAAAAGCCTGAAGATGAGTTTCCGGGCAAGAACTCCCATTATACTTGTCAAACGCAGGCTCTTTAAACTTTTGCAGGATCACAATCCCCTCAACTAGCCCCATGTTCGACATGTTAACAACCCCCGGAGTAGCATAGCTTTCAAGAGCCCTGATTTTCTCCGCCAGCACCTGAATCTCCTTATTTGGCGGTTGGACACCGTATTGACCAAACTGTTAATTAAGCACGGAGAACTGGTCTTCCTCTCTATCCTCCTCGGCCCCAAAGAAAGGAGGAAACAGGTTATCTTTCAGATTGTTTCCCATCGGACCTGGTCCACCGCCTATGGCAGCACCAAAACCCCCACCATTATTAATCACTACGCCAGCAGTTGTCTTTTTTTTGAGATCTCCTCCATCCCTTGAACCACCAAGGCCATTGTTGGACACCCCCTCCTGATTGTTACCACTGTTGGCAGCTGAAGCCCGCTCGAGCTTCTCTACTTTATCAGCAAGTGCTTTTTTCACCACGACAAACCCTTGCATGACGTTGATCAGTTCGCTCATTTTCTCCTTCAGCTCGAGAATATTTGCGTTGGGTAGATCCATCAGCCTGGATGTGTTGTGTCTGGTAGGGTATCTGTGTGGACATTAGAAACCAACACCTGCAAGCAATGATTCCTGCAAAATAGAAGACAAGTTATTATGATTCATGCATGAATGCAATGTCTATCCATATGAGAAACACTCTGTCTTTCGATCCTGGTTTCATCGAGACAGATAATAATTTGCCGACAACATTCTGACATCAATCGTTTGATTTCACCATACATAGCAGAAATATATGATTTAGCAAAGATACCACCCAACCATGTGTGTGATGTGTGAGTGCATACAGGAAAGCAAATAAAGCTTGAAGATCAATCAATGAATGAAAACAACCACTGTATATCAAAAGTGCACTGCAAGTGCAAAAGTCATACATCAAGTATGATACAAATCAAATTACAATTCTCCAGAATCAGAAAGAAAATACAAGCAAGTGAATTCCGTCAACATGCCTGATGGTAATCCAACACAAATAAGAAAGGTCTAATCTGACGAAGGTCCCACAGACGGCTCTGCATCATCAACCATCTTGGTAAACTTCACAGCGAACCTGAGCTCGGTGTTCTCCTGTTGCAATCTCCCCACCTCCTTCTGGTGAATATTCATCTGTCGGAAGTAATGATCCCTCTCAGCAAGATAATGATCTCTCTCAGCGATATAATGATCTCTCTCAGTAATGATCTTCACGTTCTCTGCTTCCTTAATCTTCAGCTTTGCTTGCCATTCTACGGTAAGGACTCTGACTCTGGCTTCCCTCTGATCCCTCACAAGGATCTGCCTCCTCTTCTCATCCTCAATGACCCTCAAAGCTCTAACCAACTTCTCCTTGGTAATGTCGTGCACCTTTGTAGATGACTCCAAAGCTTGGCTGACCTTGCCATAATAAGCGGTGCCCATCTCAAAGCGCTTCACCACAAGAGCATGTCTCTTATCCTGGCCTTCTATTTTCCCTTTAATTTCCTGATTAGCCATTTGGATTCTAGCAACACTCATCTCCAATTCATTCTTCTCTGCATGAAGCTGATCTCTCTCCCTCTTCATCTCCAGGAACTCTTCCATACTGACAGAAGAATGGGATTCCTCAATCAACGGATACCAAGGATCACCCATAGGAAATGGTAGATGCGTGAGCTCCACTCTCTTGCTGAGCCAATCATCAAACAGAGGAAAAGACCTTTTATTAGCTCTACCCCAAGAAAACTTGCCTTTCCTTTGAATACGGCGCCATGCATCAGACACTTGCCTCAACAATGACTGGTTACCCTCAACCGGGAAGTAAAAAGTTTCCTGAATCTCACTCTTGAGAGGAGGAACCTCCATAGCGAATCCCATTTGTCTCTTAAGAAGCGTCGGGTTATAATTAATGCAACCCTGAACTCCTATAAGAGGCACATTGGGAAAACTCCCACAATTGCAAATGAAATCCTATCCAGCCCCACTACTATGAGTCCAAGCTATATCTTTGGCTCGCAAACCCATCAACTTGGTTGCCCAATTTACAGTATGGTCAAGAAGAACAAAAGCACCCCTGGAAGGCAAATACCCCATGAACCATTTGTATAGTAGCTGAGCACAACACCTAATCAATCCCCCACGCCTCTTCTCGTTCCGATTATGGACCGAGTAATAAACATCCCCAACTAAGGTAGGAATAGGATTCCTTTGAACGAACACCCAAATGGCATTAATATCCACAAAGTTCTTCTGATTAGGGAACAGGATGATTCCATAAATGCTCACAGCAATCAAAGCAAAGACAGTCTGCCAATCACCCAAAACAGCGTACTCCTTGGCTTTAACCTCCAGGAAACTCAGATGAAAAGTCACTTCAGGGCTCAAATAAAGAGCACGGGAGATCCCACCAACATCAGGTTCTTCCTTAGTAGCATAGAAAGGAACCTGATTTCTGATCTGAATACCCAGGATACCAGCATAGTCCTCCATCAAAGGCCCCAACAAGTAATCCGGGAAGACAAAGCATCTCAAACCAGGATCATAAAACTGGAGAAAAGTATGGATGGCACTCCTATCCCTGTCAGTGAGCCTGAAAACCATCTTCAGAATACCCCCATAAGTCTCACGGAACATCCCCACATGGTCAGGCGTAATCAATGCTATCATCTCTTTTAGCACACTGATCTCTGGATCAAAGAAACTGTAGACAACATCGTCCTTCAAACCGGGCCTCATATCTGAGTAGAGAAGTCTCTCAACCAGGATCTTAATCAAGAATGTCCCCTGCATATGGATAAACATGAGTTAGATGCGGATAAATGCAAAATGAGGATGATGTTGATGCATGAATGCAATGCACTGTGCCATCCTCCAAGTCATCTGAACATCCACTGCACTGAGTTACGGCCTCTGAACTGATCACAACCATCTGAGGTACTGAGTAATCACAAATCCGACTTGGGAGTTCCGAAATAAACGGAACCTGAGGATATACCACCATCATCACCGGAGAAATCACTGCTCTGATAACAACAAAATCATCTGAATCAACCCAGGGAATCCTGAAATAAACGGATCCCCACTGATAAATACCGTGGACAGAACTCCGGCGTCTCATAAATAAATCCACAAATCCAACTCATAAATAGGACCCAAATCAATAACTGAACCAATAGTCACCATTAGAACATCACCACCAGGACATGCATCTGTAGGAATCAACCTTCCCCTCATAGGTGATTTCTAAAAAGGTCATCCTAAGGTGGATAATGGTCTCGACAATCGAACAAGATACTCAACGGGTTTGCCCTTTCGGGTGTGCCGCTGCAGCTCTCATAAGATCATCTAACCCAAAGATCCGGGAAAGAACGGTCACCGAAGTCAACAGCTCTAAAGAGGTAACCCGACCAAAGTGGAATACTCCATAATGGAAGAGCTCTCTCAGAAGAACCTCGTCCGGCTTGTGGTATATCACGTCGCAACAACATGCCCAACCAACATGTGAGGAACGTGAGACCACGCTAATCCTAGGTGTGTACTCGGGCCTGGGTTTTAGCCCCACTCAGAACACCCACCCTAAATCAGAGGAACCAACCTGTACAGAATCTAGCATAATGATAATATGATGCATGCAAACATTTATGCAAATATATACACAACATAATAATCATAAATGCAATAAATAAAACAACACAAGCAACCAAAGCCATCCTAGAAAGCGCTAGGAATGACTCGCTTAGGGAAGACGGACCAGCAGGAGGTCAACTTCTGGATCCCCAGCAGAGTCGCCAGCTGTCGCATCCGCGAAAAACAACCGGCGGGAAAAGACAAACAAACAGAGCCGCCACCGTGCGTTATTTATCCCAAAGGAGGGAAAGGAAACGCTCGAAGTAAACCTCGAAAGGGAACGGTCTTACGACCGGAGATTCCAAGGATCGGGAGTCGGTTACGCAAGGGGAAGGTATTAGCACCCCTCACGTCCGTCGTACTCGACGGGATCCACGCTCAGAAGAATAGAATAAGATTGCTAAATAACTGCTCCAAGAATGCACACACTGGAATAATAAAGCAGGTGGAAGAAGATGGAGGAAGGAGACTCGGCAGGATGTCGCATTCTGGGCCTACGTAGTTTGTCAGAAACAAACATCAGAGTCGACGTAGTTCGGGAAAATGGGGAACGGGCTCGCTAGGATATCGCATCCTCTGCCTACGTATCTCATCTGGAATGAGAATCAGAGCTACCGTAGTTCGGCTAACGCACGCCGAAATAACACACAACACCAAGACGCTGAGACGTCAAAAGAAACTCGCAAATGGAAACAGACTGCCAATGGCTGGTCTTACGTCCGACTCCGAACAAAAGAAACACAAACAGGAAACTGAATGCCAATGGCTGGAGTTATATCAAACTCCAAACAAAACAAATAAACGCACACAGGAAACCGAATGCCAATCGCTGGGCTTACATTAGACTCCAAGCACACCACAAATAGGAAACCGAATGCCAATCGCTGGGCTTACATCAGACTCCAAGCACACCACAAATAGGAAACCGAATGCCAATCGCTGGGCTTACATCAGACTCCTAACACACACAAAAAGGTTATCAAACAGACAAACTAATAGGGAGTCTGGAACTCGAGCCTAATAGCCGTCAAGCAAACACACACAAAAAAGAAAAGGTTGCCCGGAGAGATCTCGCACGATCTCCTGCCTACGTACCTCATCTGGTATGAGGATCAGGGCGACGTAGTTCCCCTTAACAGGGGAGAAACATTCTCCTAACTAGAGACCGGGAAATAACAAACTAATAGGGAGACTGACTCGAGCCTAAAAGTTGTCATGCAATCCACAATAGTCCTAGGTTGAGGTTTCTAACATAACCTAACTCGCATAGGAAACAAGCTAGCCTAAACATCAAGTAAGCAAACACAAGCACATGAGAGCAAGCACACACACTATATGCAAACAAATAGCTCATAGAAGGCTGGGCTTTAGTCAATGGGTCAAATCAACCTCGACAAACAAGCCGGTTCTGTTATGGGTGTTTTGAGCTCTTAACCCTAACATTGAGAGTTAGGGTGAAACAGATGAAAAGGTAATGAGGGTAAGACCTCATAGCTCTTAACCCGGGCCTGGGTGAGCTTCAATCAATGAAAACGTTGGAGTCCAGAATGTGGGACTCTACTCCACTTGACCGACTCAATATACAAGATTTTGCGTGTTTATTCAAAATGCATCAGCACGTAGTGCGAGCAAGATGAAAGACTCAACTGAATAGCAGGGGATGGATTGCACATCCCTTCTATCCGCCAATGCCTCTTCACTTAGGAGGTCTTTACATGTACAAGGCACAAAGATAAACAAGCACAAACATTGCCTCTTAAGGAGGGCTTCAGACAGGTGCCTGCCAAAATAACATGACAGGTCTTCCAGACTACATGGAGAATAGGAAGTTACCTAAGTGGTATGCCAACCACAAGCAAAGCAAAGCAACTCAAGCAATGAGTTAAAGCTACTAAAGTACCTGTGTAAACAACCAATCAATCAGTATGGTATTCAGACAAACTATTAACAGACAAACAGACAATGGTTCCAATAGACACCACAAGTCAAGTCAACAAGTAAACAACTCAAATGAGTTCATCTCCAAGGAGCCTACAACACAACAAATGTTAGTGGAACACATCATTTTTCATCTCAATTTATGAGATCAACATCATCCATCAAGACTAGAAGCTTGAACCTGAAATGCACAACTCAAATGTGAGTACAAACCCCTTGGGCAAAGCCTAGGGTCAAAGGTGAATCAAAAACTCAAAACAGAACTCAATATTCAACATGAAGCAACTACATTCAATCAAGAACATGTCCTAAAAAGGACCAAATCAAAATCATCAAGCAAAGTCATCATTCAACCAAGAGAAGGCAAGGCAAGCAAAAGGTGCATACAATTGATCATCAAGAATGAAAATTCCATATCAAAACAGAAATGACTCAAACAATTCTGGAAATTTTTATGAGCATACCATACATCAAGCACAATCATCATGCCAAAAATCATAAACAGAGAAGCTTATTTGACATGGAAATAAAAATTCACAAGCTAGACATCCAAATGTGTGACACAAATTGTCACACCTAAAGTACATGTGTCCCAAATAGTGAAGACAATAGCAAAAAATGCCAAATAAATTCACACAAATCCATCATCATGTTAAGAATCATCATGCAAAATTTCATGGCATTTGGATAATGTATGAGCATCTTATGATAGAAAGAATGAGGCAATGTTACAAAGGCATACATGTTCACATAATCCACCACAATTCAAAATCCAGAAATGGTAAAATCATAAAATCAAAACCATAAAATTCTAGACATTTCACGGATCATGTAGCAAAAAACATGGAATTAATTGGATCACTTTTCAATTTGATATGAATTTTTGAAGTTGGTAAAAAAATATGAATAAATGAAGAAACATGTACATATCAAGTTGGAGGGAAAAGATAAATGTGAAGTGAATTTGAAAAATGTCTCATGCTGGAATCGAAGTGAGGAGCGCGTTTTGGACAAAACGCAGTCGTTCCATTAATGCGTTGGTGTGCCAACACAACAGTCCAAGTACATGTGGACTCGGTCAAACGCATGAGAGCCTATCGCTCTGCCACTGGACGCTCGCGTGGCAACTGACTGGACCAAGCCCTAACATAAAACCAGAGGGAGGCGCATACTGTACACGCACGGTGGAAACCACCGTCTTCTTCATGAAGACGGTGGATGAACAGTGTTCGTCCAAATTTTTTTTTCCAGAATTCCAAAATAATTATATCATTTGAAAGCTTATGCAACGTACATCAAGAATCCAGTATCAATTCATGCTAATTCATCACATACATTGCAAATCGAACCAAAACAGTTTGATGCATAAAACATCAATCAAGCATATCTCAGTCAATAGGCCACCATTTCACACGAAATTCCCATCAGATTAATCAGCATGATAAGAACTACAAGATCATGGCAAAAGATTTGAGAATTAAGAGGTTCAAAAAACCTACCTCTTGAAGATCAACTTCTGGATTCAGCTATTTCCAGGCCTGGCAAGCTTCAAATCCACTCCTCTATCACTGTTATGAAGCTTTATGAAGAAATTGGAGCTTGTAGTGGCTTAGATCTTGCTCAAATCTGAACTTCCATACTTGTGTTCTTGAGCTTGCACCACACGAATCTTGGCCAAATGCTGCAATTAAGAGCTTGATCTACACCAAATCAATGTCACAGAACAAGAATATGCAAGAAAATAGCAAGGTTATGTGGAAGAAATTTGAATTTGGATTGAGAGAAGAATTTGGAGGGAAGAAGATTTTAGATCTAGAAATGGTGAATAATGAACAATTCTATTAGGATTTAGTATTTATATGATGTCCTAATCATGCTGAGAAACTTAATTAAGCTTGGTTAATTGTGATTAAGTGAAATATAGTGTGTGACCAAAATTTGGAAAATGGAGGTGTATGGAGCATGCATACGTGAACAGTAACCAATGAGAGCTCAAATTCACTTAAAAACACCTCATGCACATAATGGCAATGGAAATTAGTTCATGAAATGCACCAATTTTAAATTTAGCATTTTCCCTCCAAAATGGGCATGAATATGCATATGATCATATGATGAATTTTCATGTAATGTGATGAATGATTTGGAAAGTTCATGTCATGAGAAGAATTTGGCAAAAAGGAGCACTCAATTTGGAGTTATGAGCCAAAAGTTATGGCCTTTTGAAGTCTCATGCACACTTGACAATGATTGGATCATATCTCCTCAACCATTCATCAGATGCTCATGATCTTGGACTTTTTGGAAATGGGAGAGAAAGATCTTCAACTTTCATGTTGGACAAAATTTAATTTGAAGCTTCTTTGATGATGTAAGATCAAGTTGAATTTGGACCAAAAACTTTCCATTTTTGGAAACTTTCAATTACAGGTCACTTTCCATTTTTGGAAACTTTTGATCTGGCCTCAAATTCTTCAAGATATGCATTTGACATGATGAATAAGCCTCTTTGGGACATGAATGAAGTGTTGAAAATCATTTCTCCCCTTCCTATCCCTCAGTTGACTTTCTGTTGACTTTCTGGATGACAGATGACTTAGAAGTGCTCTGATCAGCTTGAGCCTCAACCACTTGAGGAATTGGCTCCAAAATGAAACCCTAGCTCTTGTAAGCTTCACATAATAATCATATGATCCTCATCCAAGCAAATAACCTCATCTCCTTGAAAATCCCTGGTTGAAAGAATGGCACTGATTAGGGTTGACCAGAGGTCAAAACGCTAATCCAGAGGAATCTGAGCATGAACAATGAGCCCCTTGAGAATGACATAACCATGATGATGATGATGTACCCTTGCCAATAAGATAATGCTCAACCTCCTTGAGAGATCAAGAAAACCCAAATTGAAGCACATACCTTCAGATGGTTGGTGATCAATTCAATAAGACCCTCAGGCTTGAACCTCTTAACCTCTCTATCTCTGACAAGACCTCAAAGGATGACCTGCTTGTTCTCATATTCTATGCAATATGCAAATGCCTAATGTCCTATAAAATGAAATGCAATATGCTAAACTAGTCCCAAGAAGAGGAGGGCAAATTTTGAGGTGTTACAACCACACACTTGCCAAATTGGTCATACACCTCATTTCTCATTAAGTTTCCATTAGCCAAGCTTAATTTGGATTAGCATGGTAATTAACACAGGGTATAAATAGATAATCCTAACTGTTTTGCTCAGTTTTTCACATTCTAGATCTAGAAATTGCATTTCCCTCCAAAAATTCCCTCAATGCAAACTTGAATTTTCTTCACATAACACATCAATATTATCGCATAATCATGTTCACAATGCATCATTGAGTATGAATCAAGGCTTGATTTGAAGAAATTGGTGCAAAAAACGTGCATACACAAAGCTTGAAGATGAAGATGGTGTTCTGAAATTTAGCAAGATCCAAACCATTTCAGCTGAAATTTCGTGCATAAAGCTTCACCACGAGGTTGATAGAGGAGATCTGGAGCATTTGAGGCCTTGAACACACTGTTTCATCACACTGCATAACAGGTTGGTGAAAATTCGAATCTCATTATTTGCCAATTCATTGCCATGATCTTGTAGTGCGTGCTCCATTGATGATTCTGATATGAATATTATTGATTTTGGTTGGATATTGAGTAAGTTATGTCAATTTAAAGTTTGTATGTTCAATTTGTTCTTGCTCGATCCATGAGATATATGATGATTTAGAGTGAATTAGGCATGGATTTGAAACGTACGTTACGAGACCTTTCGAATGGTGTGCTTTTTAGCAATTTCTGGAAAAAAAATTCATGCACGTCGTCGGCGTTCAACCGGAGAAGGTGACCGGAATTACTATTCCGGCCATCTGGTGCGTGCTTGGGGTTTCACTGTTGAGCGCTCTTGAACCAGCACGTCCTGCGTTCGAATCCAGCGCGGAGCATTTTTCATATTCCAGTTCATTTTACTCTAGCGCATGTAGCCAGCATGTCCTGCGTTCGAATCCAGCGTGTAGCATTATTTCAAAATTCCAATTGATTTTCTGAGCGCGCTTGTAACATGCATGGCCTCTATTCGATTCTTGGCATGGAGATTGTTCCAATTGATTTTCATTTTGAGCGCCTCTTTTGACCTTCAAGTCCTTGGTTCGAATCCAGCGCTTGCCTCTTCTTTGATTGCCAATTGATTTTATTTCCAGCGCTGCCTTGGACCTTTGTGACCTGAGTTCAATCCCTGGTGGAAGCATTTTCCAATTCATTTTATTTTTTACATGATCTTCATTTTATTTCATTATATTTCATCAACTTGCAAAAATCACAAAAAAGTAGAAGATAGGTCCAAATTAATGCAACTTTTTTCCACATGATTATTGTGATGTCTATTATTTTTTGATGTCATTTGCCTGATTTTATTGTGGCTGGATTTTTAAATGTGTTTGTGTGATTGAACATGGTGCAAATGTGACATGTGGTGCTAATTGATTTGTGAAATACTCATATTTGATCCAATTGCTTTGAAATTTGACATGCTCATTCATAACATGCAATGTGATGTTTTGGATTTTGTTTGGCATTTTTATCATTTTCATCCCTGTTTTGGACAAATGGACATATGTTGTAGCATTTGGTGTCACACTCTTGACCTTGCTTGTGTTCATTTTTCATACACATGTCATTTGATATCTTCTGGTCCTAATTTTTTGCATGAGGCTTGCGTTTAACATGTTGATCTCTCATAAACAATTTCATGATCATTGGATTCATTTCTGTTTTAATGTGGATTTTCTATGTTTGATGTCCAAATGTGATCACATTGTTTGCCTTTGCCTTATCTTGATTAATTGATGGACTTGCCTTATGATTTGGCTTTGATCCTTTTGAGGATTTCCTCTTATTTGATTGATTGTGCTTCATGTGAAATATTGACTTCTGTTTTGGTCATTTGACTTACCTTTGACCCTAGTCTTTGTACTAGTGGTTCGTACTCACCAATTGTGTTTGTGTTTCAGGTAGTTAGCACTAATGATTGGTGTGGCCTTATTATTTGAGATGCCATTTGCTTTGATCACTAACTCTTGTTGTGTTGTAGGTCCATTGATGTGATGAACTCACTTGAGTGCTTGCATTTGAGACTTGCATTGTATAGATATTGGAAAATTCCATTGTGTTGTCTGTTTTGGTTTTCCGAATGTAAATATTGACTGTTTGGCTTTTGTACAGGTACATTAGTCGCTTTTAGCTCTCGCTTGAGATTTGCTTTGGTTGTGGTTGGTATACCACCTAGGTAACCACTCTCTAACTCCATGTAGTCTGGAAGCCCTGTCGTTTCTTTTGGCAGGCATTTAGCTGAAGTTCTCCTTAAGAGGCAATGATTGTGCTTGTTTATATTTGTGCTAAAGACCTCCTTGTTGAGGCATGTTACTTGTTAAGTCCTCCTAAGTGAAGAGGAAATTGACAGATAGAAGGGATTAGCAATCAATCCCCTGTTATTCGTTGAGTCGTTCATTATGCTCGCACTACATGCTGATGCTCTTGAACATGACCCAAGATCCTTGTATAGAGTCAGTCAAGTGGAGTAGGGTCCCTCATTCTGGATCCCCACGTTTTCATTGATTCGAAGCTCACCCAGGCCAGGGTTAAGAGCTATGAGGTCTTATCCTCATTACCATTGTGATTTGCTCACCCTGACGGTCAATGTCAGTGGTTAAGAGCTTCAGAACACCCATACAGTTTTGGCTTGTTTGTCGAGGTTGATATGACCCCTCTTGACTAAAGCCCAACCAACTTGTCTGAGCCTCTTGGTTGCATATAGAGTGTGATACTTGTTCATTGGTGATTGATGTTTATTTTCTGTTTGAGCTAGCTTGCTTCCTGTGTGAGTTAGGTTCTGATTAGAGACCTCAACTTAGGGATCGTTTGCATGACAACTTTTAGGCTCGATTCGTAGTCTCCCTATTAGTTCGTTATCTCCCTAGTCTCTGGTTAGGAGAGAGTTTCTCCCCTGTTAAGGGGAACTACGTCGCCCTGATTCTCATACCAGATGAGATACGTAGGCAGGAGATTGAGCGAGATCTCTCCGGGCGCCCTTTTTCTTTTTTGACCCTTTTGTTTTTGTTGTGTGGGTGTGCACCCTTTTCTGTTTCGTTTCCTGTTTGTTTGAGGAGTTAGATGTAAGACCATTGATTGGCTATCTGTTTCCTGATTTGTTTTTGGAGTTAGATGTAAGACCATTGATTGGCATTCCATTTCCAATTTTTGTTGTTCTCTTATGAGACTTGCTTATCGTATCCCCATAGGTTTGCTAGACTTCGTATAGTCTCTCGTTTTCATGTCAATTAAGGTAGCACGGTTCCTTCGTCTAGGACATCCTTTCTTGCGTGAGCATTCCTAAAACACAAACAAACTCTACCTTCTCTTAAGGACACGTTGACTCCTTCTACTACAGGTGAATAAGTCTCCAAAGGTCGAGCATCCGGTAGATTGCGTAGCAACGTTGTTCATCTAAAAAACACAAAATAAACAGAAATAGTTTAGCCGAACTACGGCAACTCTGATTCTCATGTCCAGATGAGATACATAGGCACGAGATGCGATGTCTTGCCGAGTTTGACTAACGACTAACATGTAATCCTTGCTGGTTTTCGCCCTCGTTGCGATTGCTTTCTCTCGCCCTCGTTGCGATCGAGACCTTCCTTTTCTCTTGCCCTCGTTGCAATCTGTTTCCTTTTGTGTGCGTTTGGAGTTGGATGTAAGTCCATTTATCGGCATTCTGTTTCCTGTTTGCGTTTGTTTGTGCGGAGTTGGATGTAAGTCCATTTATTGGCATTCTGTTTCCTGTTTGCGTTTGTGCGTTCGGAGTTGGAAGTAAGTCCATCTATTGGCATTCCGTTTCCAGTTGAGTATTTCTTGTGACGTCTCAGCGTCTCCTTTCAGAGTTTGTTTCGGCGTGCGTTAGCCGAGCTACGAGTGCTCTGATTCTTACTCTGGTTAGAGAAGATACGTATGCATAAGATGCGATATCCTAGCGAGCATGTTTCCCATTTCCCCGAACTACGTTGACTCTGATGTTTGTTTCTGACAAACTACGTAGGCCTAAGATGCAACATCCTGCCGAGTCCCCTTCCTCCGTCTTCTTTCACTTATTTTGTTACCCCAGTGTGTGCATTCGCTTTGAGCAGTTTATTAGCAACCTTATTCTATTCTTTTGAGCGTGGATCCCGTCGAGTACGACGGACGTGAGGGGGTGCTAATACCTTCCCCTTGCATAACCGACTCCCGTACCTTGCAATCTCTGGTCGTAAGACCATTCCTTTCCCTTTTTAAGGTTTACTTTGAGCGTTTCCTTTCCCTCCTTTGGGATAAATAACGCACGGTGGCGGCTCTGTGTCGTTTCCCGCCGGTTGTTTTTCGCGATGCGACACATACCAAAGGAACTAAATCCATTTTCTTCAAAAAAGTTCAGATCTAAAATTCAATTGAATTTGGTTGAAACTTCAGATCTAAAGTTCCTAAACCTTCATCATCTGATCCATTGAAGTTCTGTTTTGCAAAAGGAACCAAGGAAAGTGACTCAAAGCTTCACAATTCAAAGGTGTTCATCAACTGGTTTTTTTCTTCGAAACTCCTTATTCTTTGATCTGTTGGCCTTGATATTGTGTTGTCTGAAGTCCTCTCTATAGAGGCATCATTGTTGTATGCTCAATTTTCAAAATCAAGCAAGTTCATGATGAACACCATCAAGCTTTTATCTCTGATTTCTCTCTCAATAGGAATCTAGAGTGGAAGTGAGTGGTATAGGACTGATGTACATCACTTCCTCTTTCGATTGATGCCTAGATCGTCCATTTTGGTGAGCATTTGAACCTCTGTGTTTTTTTTCCCTCGCCGGAGCTCACCGGAGAAGACGGTGGCGCTGACTACCGTCTCTTTGCTAGATTGAATCTGGACCATTGGATGCGCTTCCCACGATCTAATCATGGCCCTTGTTTTGTTTGACTCCATTTAATGCATGGTACCACGCGCTTGACTCATGTACATGGTAAGCGCGCACTTGTGGAGCGTTTGATCAACCACGTCAATTAATGAGGCTTGATCAGACGCCTCTCCTTTTTTCTGATTTTCTTAATTTCCATTTTATTTCTTTTATTTCATTTAATTTCAAAAATTCATAACTCTCTCATTTTTAATCCAAAAAATATGGGACAAATTGCATTATTTCTCTTTTTAATTCTAGTTTCTAAAAATGATTTTTAATATTTTTTATTTCATCATTTGATATTTTTTGTGAATTTTCTCTTTTCTGGTCATTTTTAATTCATTTTAAATAGTTTTTGATATTCAAAAAATACAAAAATATTTTCTCAACCTATTTGAATGATGATGGATCTATGAAAAATATTCTCATCAATTTATTAATTGATTTGAGATATATTTGAGATTTTAGTTCAATTAGGTTATTTTTATTCATTTTTTAATTGTTTAAAAATAGTTTCTGACTTTTAAAAATGCTGAAATTTTTTGTCAAACTTTGTTTGACCTTGTTGAACTTGGGATAAATCACTTGGACTTTCCAAAGTTGATTTAAAGTGATTTTGAAGTTTGACCCTCCTTTAATATTTTAATTCAAGTTTATTTTGAATATTAAAAATGCCGAAAAATATTTTGTTCATTTCTTGACTTCCAATCTTCATCTCACTTCTGTTTTTGATTGTTTGACCATGATCCTCAATGTCATTGGTCAACACTTGTTGATTGGTACATTCCATTTCATTTAATGCACTTTATTCTTTCCATTTTCATTATCCATTATTCTTCTTCTTTTTCTTTTTCTTTTCTCTTTGATTAATGAGTTAAAGGTTGATAAGTTAGCATTGATTAGGGAGGCTTAATCTTCCTTGATTCAAATCTAATTCATCTTGATCAATTGATCAAGTGAATGGCTTTGCATTAATGATAGGTTGCTTCCTAAATCATGCAAAGGACTTAAACCAATACAAGATTAATTCTCTTCTTCTTTTTGGCATGGTAAGTTGTTGAAACTTGGTTCACTAATCAAGACTTCTAACTTGTGTTGTTGCCTACATTATTATTGACCGGCCTCAGATAGTTGTGACTTCTACATAAGTCCAATTACGATTGCTTAACATAGCGCTAAATTTTCCTGATGGCACACTAACTACTAACATTAACCATTAACCATTAACCATTAACATTTACTTTTTGCACTTTACTTTTATGCAATTTACTATTCTTGTACATATTATTCATTTGCTTTTTTTTCCTTTGCTCATTTGAACACATGTTTATGTTAATGCAATTTGCCTTTTGCTCACTTGAGCACATAATTGTGTATATACTTTTGTGCTTGTGTTTTGTTTGATTGTTGTTGACCACAATGCAAAGAAATGGACAAATGGACTTAGACTTTAGGACCTTCCCTATGCAAATTTGGAGTCAAAGAGCAACTAGGAATTGGGCCTTTAGAGTGCTATAAAAGTCAAAGAGCAACTAGGCATTGGGCCTTTAGAATGCTTAATGTTGAAAGATGACCTTGAAAGGACCAACTTCTAAACTCTTCTTGTCCATTCCTTGTTTATTTTGCTAGAATCTTTTGATGTGTGTGTTCTTGTGCTAGGGATTCCAACTTGATCCAAATTGAGGAACCATTACCACGAGCTTCTAAGAGAGAGGGACCCAAGATACATTGAGGAGCTTTCCAAGGGTTCATTTGATTGTTGATTGCTTGAGTTTATGCTTATGTGTTTGCTTATTCCAAAGGATAGGAGCTACTTGGATCATCAATAAGATCTCAAAAGAGGAACTCCATTTGTGGTTTTATCCTCTTATCTCTTACCTCTTGTATGTTTAGGACTTTAGCCATTCTTTTTCTTCCCTCCACTCTAACCCAAGCCAAAACCTTTGTGCAAACATTTAACACTTGTTTTCAACATTAGAAACCTAAGCCTTATGCTTTTGATTTTCAAACTTTTCTTTTCATAACACTTATTTTGAATTGAACCTTTAAATCAACTTTGACCATTTTTTTTATGAATACTTTTCATTGGTAAATATAACCCATTCAAATACCCCTTTTTTGTGGTTTCAATGGCCACTCTCTTAATCAAATTTTTTCACAACCTTTAGCTATTAGGTTTGAGTTATCCTTGAGATAGATGTAATACTCACCTATATCTTTAGTGATGGACAATGAGTCTTCCATGCTTATCATAGGGTTAACCCCTCACTAGCATGTTGAAGCTATCCTCACATGGTGGATTTGTGGTTTTAGGTTGAGTTTTCTCCCTTGGATAACAAAAGATCTTAAGGCTTTTGGACCAATCAATACACCAACTCATTTTGAGATTTTTACCCTGAACTACGAGGTTTTGATCCTAACCTTTTTTAAGGTGGTACGTAGGTAATGTGTTTATCCATCCAAACATAAAATGTAAATAAACTTATATATTCTCTTCTCATCTCTTCAATCATGTTTGCACAAATAAATTTTCACAAAATACCAACATTACAACCAATGTGAAAAGGGTTCCCTAGGAGTACCTAGGATGTTTTGGGTGCTTAAAACCTTCCCATTGCATAACCAACCCCCTTACCCAGATCTCTGACATTTTTACTAGTTTTTGATTCGATAAAACTTTTAGGTTTTTGTTCGCTTTCTAACCATTCCTTTGGATAAATAGAAGTGCGGTGGCGACTCGACTTGTATGGTTTACCTTGGATTTAGTCAATATCTCTAATGGTAACGAATACCCCGCTACAAGTAGCCCCAGGATGAATACTCAGACCACTTTTATGCCCTTCCTCAAGAATCCTCTTCCTCAACTCCGCAATATCCGAAACACAAACTCGATCACGACACCTCATGATACCATTCCCATCAATCTGAAAGTCACCACCTTTGCCTTGATTAATCAATGTCATAACATCGACTAATTTCAAATCTGACTTCTGACCTTCTCTAATCTCGTCAATAATGCCACACGTAAGCTTCAACATACTAAGCTTAACACACGAAGGTGTCGCTTCACAAACCAAACTCAAATCTCTAAATTGCTCCAACAATTCAAACTCTCGAATCATCAACATAGACATGTGCAATGACTTCCTACTCAATGCATCGGCTACAACATTCGCCTTTCCAGGATGATAATTCAAACCAAAATCATAATCTTTCAAGAATTCCAACCATATCCTTTGCCTCATATTCAATTCTTTCTGATCGCACAAGTACTTCAAACTCTTGTGATCACTAAACACATCAAATCACGATCCAAACAAGTAGTGTCTCCAAAGCTTCAACACAGACACAACGGCGACCAACTCTAAATCATGCGTCGGATAATTCCTCTCATGAACTTTAAGTTGCCTTGAACCATAAGCTACCACTTTCCATTTTTGCATCAGAATACCTCCCAAACCCAACAAAGAAGCATCACAATACACAACGAAAGTTTCTAACGGATCCGGTTAAATCAAAATAGGAGTCATAGTCAATCTTCTCTTAAGCTCTTGAAAATTCACTTCATACTGCAAAGTCCAAATGAAAGCTTGACCTTTCCTAGTCAACTGCGTCAATGGTAACGAAAACTTAGAAAATCCTTCAATGAACTTCCTATAATAACCAACCAAACCAAGGAAACTTCTAATCTCACCAACAGACTTAGGAGCTTCCCACTGAGATACAACTTCAATCTTCGTAGGATCCACAGAAATACCACCACTTGAAATCACATGTCCAAGAAAACTTACTTCACTCAACCAAAACTCACATTTAGAGAGTTTAGCAAACAACTTCCTCTCTTTCAACACCGATAACACAACCTTCAAATGCTCGGCATGATCCTCTTTACTCTTGGAATAAATCAATATATCATCGATGAACACAACAACAAACTTATCCAGATAATCATGAAAATTCTATTCATATACTCCATAAATACACCAGGTGCATTAGTCACACCAAAAGACATCACGGAGTACTCGTAGTGACCGTACCTTGTCCGAAAAGCAGTCTTTTGAATATCCTCAACCTTTACACGAATCTGATGATACCCAGACCTCAAATCAATTTAAGTGGAGTAGAAGATTCTCCCTCACTTGGATTCTTGCCAAAACTAGATTGTCTCCTCTTGTCATCATACGGTTTCCCACGATCCTGGTTTTTCCCCTTCAAACTCTTGTAGAAAGAAGCACTTTCCCTACTATCCTCATCATAAATCCGACTCTTGTTAACCAACTCCGCAAAACGAGTAATCTGTTGGTAACCAATGGCCTTCTTGATATCATGTCTCAAGCCATTCACAAACTTCAAACATTTAGATCTCTCAGCATTAGCAGTATTGTAATGAGGACAATACTTGATAAGCTCCTGAAATATAGCAGCATATTCAGCAACGGTACCATTTCCTTGCTTCAACTCAAGGAACTCCACCTCTTTCTTCCCACGACAATCTTCTGGAAAATAGTTCTCCAAGAAGACATCATGGAAAAGAGCCCAAGTAACCTCAATGTTGTCTCCTTCAAACCTCTGAAGAGTGTTACTCCACCAATCTTCAGCTTCCTTCTCAAGCATGTGAGTACTGAACTGCACTTTCTGAGCATCAGTACAGTTCATGTCTCTGAAGATCTTCTCAATTACCTTCATCTCGGTTACCAGCATTCGCTTGAGGGATCTGACCAATTGAGTCAGCCAACATCCTCAGCGCCTCAGAAATGGCATCATCATTCCTGCCTGCAACCATCGTCCTAAACAACCAGACAAACAGTATCGATCGTGTCAGATACACAAATCAAATACCACCGGATTAACGACTATTGACCAACTGGTCGACCATGCTCTGATACCACTAATGTAACACCCCTTTTTCTACCCCAAAATACTTAACATATAATCAGAGTAAATAAGCACGCATATAAACAAAAGGGCGTCACATCGACATTTTCAAAAACTAAAAGCTTTCAAAAACCAACATCATTCATCATCAATATACAACACACCTAGTCATTTAATATAACACATTTCAATTATCATGAATATTCAAGAATATGCGTTCGCAGCGGAAAATAATGAATATCCATGCATTTCATAAAATGATTCATGTCCCATACCATGATCATCTCTCAATAATCTCTTCAAGATAAACTAAAACCATATCCCGGATATTTGGCACTGTGGCCTCTCAAACAGTGAATTTCAAATAAACACATTCACAAGTAATAATATAATACGTATCCAAATCAGATATGAGTTCAATACTACTAATCTACCCCGTGTTACATGACCAGAGCATTGAGTCACTACTTAGTCTCTAAAACAAAGCACCGAAGCTCTCCAGCTAATCTCGAGTGAGCTATCGTCCACTTACTTCAGCAATACTACTCTGGAGTATCTGCACGATGCCATGTAAAGCAACATTCAAACAAAAGGGTGAGAATTCAAATCATTATGAAGAAGTATAATAAAGCACAATGATTAAATCAACAATAAAAGGAATTCATCACACTTCGTATAACCATGTAAATAATATTAACCAACATTTATTTCACATGTTTCAAACATCCATCAAAACTCAAGGAGTATAATATTAAAATCCAATACTATATTCCCAAATATACGCGTAACTACAATTATCACATAATCACATATTTTTCCAAGTTATGTATCCAAACATCACCAAATTCAATTACCATATCTCATACACACATCACAATCACAACAGTGCATACACTCCATTATCACATAATTCTAATGTAACTCAATGCAAGACATGTGACTCTATTCATGTGGTACCGCAATGTGAACCCAATGTTTCACCGTTTTCCGATTCAATATCTAGAATCCAAGCCACGCTTCCGATCCGGACAAGATCAAAGCCACTACGCCTATTTCCAATTAAGGATCAACGTCTGCTACGCCTATTTCCATTCAAGGATCAACGTCTAATACCATGTGAACCCACAGTTTCACCGCTTCCAACATGAAGCCGACCATGCCATGAATGAATGTACAAATACCAATACATATGCAATTAAGATCATCTCTACCATCTTAACATTCCATATATCACCATAATTCAACTCTATGAATTATCCACCAATGGTACATATACACATTCATAACAATATATCATTCACAAATATAGGCTAATTATCAACTACGCACGCTTAGATTGCATTTCAAAATGAATACAACTTTTAAAATCTCAATTTTTTTTTCATTTTTTCAACAGTGGTAACCGGTTAACGCTCTTAGGGTAACCGGTTAACACAAAACAGAATCAACTTATGGGCAGGTTTTTAGCAAGTAACCGGTTAACGCTCTGAGGGTAACCGGTTAACACAAAACAGAATCAACGTATGAGAAGGTTTTTAGCAAGTAACCGGTTAACGCTCTGAGGGTAACCGGTTAACACAAAGCAGAATCAACTTCTTGGAAGGTTTTTAGCAAGTAACCGGTTAACGCTCTGAGGCTAACCGGTTAACACAAAACAGAATCAACGTCTGGGCAGGTTTTTAGCAAGTAACCGATTAACGCTCTGAGGGTAACCGGTAACACAAAACAGAATGCAAAATTTTTTGGCAGGTTTTTAGCAAGTAACCGGTTAACGCTCGGAGGGTAACCGGTTAACACAAAACAGAATGCAGAATTTTCTGCGTTTTTCATCGTTGGAGGACTTTCGGACCTCCGATTTCGATTCCGTAAAAAGCCAAATGCTCAGAAAATTATAACTCATACAATACTCTAAGTGTATAAAGTTAATTCATAGTTTTAACACAATTAAATCACCACAAATCAAGAATACTCATCAAAATATAACAATTCCAAAAACCATGAAATTTAGGGATTTCAACGTCAACATATTTCTACCCATTGACCCCATCATACTAACCCATAATAATAAGGATTCTCTCCCTTACCTCTTCAATTTTCTGGAAACCTTAGCTTCTCTCTTGTTCTTCCCCTCTTCTCCTTACTTTTCCTCTTTTCTTTCTCTGTTGCCGTCAAATGATCAAAATAATCCTACTCCTCACTCTCCTCGCCTCTTATATCCTAGTATTATATTTGGGCTTAAATAATGATACCTCTAATTTAATTATTAGGCCCAATAATAGCTAGTATTATAATATCTCTATTTAATTCAAATAAATTAAACCAACACAATATACACACCAAGTTAATTAATATAATCAATTATTCAAGTATATCTCATATCAACTAAATGATTAATTAACACACCAAATCAATTAATATAATCAATTATTATACTATCTAACAACCAATTAATTACTTAACACTCCAAATAACTAAAATAAAATATAATAATAATAATATAAGAAATAATTACTAAAATTGGGTTGTTACAGGTCCAGTCCCGTATGCATCCGATAAAGCTGTCCCGTATCAGTATAATGCTACTATGGTGAAAGATGGTCAAGAGGTTCTGTTACCTACGACCAGTTCTGTTGTAAGCATTGCTGATGTGACCAAGGTGACCCACAGTGGTCGTGTGTTTGGGCTTGTGTTCCCAAAGAACGTAGAAGATTTATCTGTCAGTAAGAAGGTGGATGTACCTATTGTGGATTCAGTTAGTGTTCCAAGGTGTCAGTATGGTGAATCCAGTGGCTTGAAGACTAACAATGATGATGAGTACTCAGGATGATTAAGAGAAGCGAGTTCAACATGGTAGTACAGTTTCTCCAAACCCCCTCGAAGATTTCAGTACTGTCTCTGTTGATGAATTCAGAAGTGCACAGAGAAGCACTGCAAAGAGTTCGTGAGCAATCTTTTGTGGAACATCATGTTACGGTAGATCAGTTTGATCATATTGTAGCTAACATCACTTCCTGCGATAATCTCAGTTTCTACGATGAAGAACTCCCCGAGGAGGGTAGGAATCATAACTTGGCTTTGCATATCTCGATGAACTGCAAGGATGACGCTTTGTCAAACGTGCTAGTGGACATCGGGTCTTCTTTGAATGTATTGCCAAAGACAACATTGCTGAAGCTGTCATACCAAGGAGCGCCTATGAGATATAGTGGCGTGATCGTCAAGGCTTTTGACGAGTCGCGCAAGACTGTGATTGGTGAAGTGGACCTTCCGGTGAAGATAGGTCCGAGTGACTTCCAGATAACTTTGCAAGTAATGGATATCCACCTGGCCTACAGTTGTCTATTGGGAAGGCCATGGATTCACGAGGCGGGAGTTGTTACATCCATGTTACATCAAAAGCTCAAGTTTTTCAAGAATGGGAAGCTAGTTATTATTGGCGGGGGGAAGGCGTTATTGGTCAGGCACCTGTCATCTTTCTCTTATGTTGAAGCTGAGGATGAGGTTGGAACTCCGTTCTAAGCCTTATCTATTGCTGTTGAAAAGAGAGTTGGGGCACCTATGTCCTCATTTAAAGATGCAAGGAAGATTGTCGAAGATGGAAATGTTGATCAGTGGGGGAAGATGGTAGATGTCTCCGATAACAAAAGCAGAGCCAATTAGGGATTTCAACAAGGCTCGTCAGCAGTCAGATCTGAAGATGTACAACTCAATTTCCGTAACGGAGGGTTGATTCATGGTAATGAACAACACTTAGCTGCTGTGCTAGAGGATGACGAAGAGGAAGAGTGCACCAATTTTGTGACGCATGGAAAGGCTTGCAACAATTGGATTGTTATTGATATTCTTATTATTATGCATCGATCTAAGTAATTACTTCTATTTGTTTTTGAAAATCCTTCTCCTACACCTAAGGGAGAAGTGAAAATTGTTGGGCATTTCAATTTGATCATTAATAAAATATAATTCTATTCATCCACATCTATGATGTTTTTTATTTTTACTTTTTGCTTTATTCTGAAAATGGTAATCACAAAAAACATAAATAAATAATATAATTGTTCATCTGCATAATATTTGGTCATAATTCACTTATCTAAAATAAAAATATCAAATCATTATGCAGGTCCGTTTCTAACCCCATTGAATACAATGATCCTTCTCCTTCTTCAAATTTTGAGGTCCCTGTGTTTGAGGCTTAGAAGGAAAGTAATGAAGAAGTAAGTGATGAATTGTCTCGTCTTCTTTAGCATGAAGGAAAACCCATTCAGCCATTCGAAGAGCAGATTGAGTTAGTCAACATGGATTCCGAAGATGATGTGAAGGAAGTTAAGATTGGATCTCGAATATGTTCAGATGTTAAGAAGGGGTTGATTGATCTTCTTCGAGAGTATTCAGATGTGTTTGCTTGGTCCTATCAAGACATGCCTGGGTTGGATTCTGAGATTGTGGAGAATAGATTGCCGTTGAAGCCAGAATGCCCGCCAGTCAAGCAGAAGTTGAGGAGAATTCATCCTGATATGGCAGTGAAGATCAAAGAAGAAGTGAAAAAGCAGGTTGATGCCGGTTTCCTTGTGACCCCTGAGTATCCGCAATGGGTGGCCATTATTGTGCCCGTTCCTAAGAAAGATGGAAAAGTCCGTATGTGCTTCGATTACAGAGATTTGAATAAAGCCAGTCCGAAATATGATTTCCCTCTACCACATATTGATATGTTGGTAGACAAAAGCTAAATTCAAAGTCTTTTCGTTTATGGACGGATTTTCCGGGTATAATGAGATGAAGGTGGCACTTGAAGATATGGAGAAGATCACATCCATTACACCTTGGGAAACATTCTATTATAGAGTGATGCCTTTCGGTTTAAAGAATGATGGTGCAACTTACTAGAGACAATTGACCACTCTTTTTCATGAAATGATGCATAAAGAGACCGAAGTCTATGTCGATGATATGATTGCCAAATCCATTGATGAAGAAGAACATGTTGAACATTTGTTGAAGCTATTCTAGCGTTTGAGGAAGTATAAACTCCGCTTGAATCACAATAAGTGTACTTTTGGTGTTTGTTCTGGTAAATTGTTGGGCTTTATTATCAGCGAGAAGGGTGTTGAAGTTGATCCTGCCAAGTTCAAAGCAATACAACAGATGCCTGCACCCAAGACTGAGAAGAAAGTCAGAGGTTTTATCGGCCGCTTGAATTATATCTCAAGATTCATTTCACACATGACTGCTACACGTGCACCTATATTCAAGCTTCTTCAGAAATATCAGTCTTGTGATTGGACCAAAGATTTCCAGAATGCTTTTGAAAGTATTAAAGAATATCTGCTTGAACCTCCGATCCTGTCTCCACCTGTTGAGGGAAAACCGTTGATCATGTATTTGATTGTGCTTGAAGAGAGTATGAGTTGTGTTCTTGGCCAGCTAGATGATACTGGAGAGAAAGAATTTGTAATTTACTACCTCAGTAAGAAGTTCACCGACTGTGAGACTCGGTATTTTATGTTAGAGTAGACTTATTGCGCATTGGCTTGGGTTGCTCAGCGTCTACGTCAGTATATGTTGAATCATACCACTTGGTTGATATCCAAAATGGATCGATTCAAGTATATATTTGAGAAGCCTGCTTTAACTAGGAGGATTGCCCGTTGGCAGATGTTGTTATCAGAGTATGATATTGAATACCGATCTCAGAAAGCGATTAAAGGTAGTGTCTTAGCTGATCATTTGGCTCACCAACTGATTGAAGATTATCAGTCAGTACAATATGACTTTCCTGATGAAGAGATTTTGTAATTGAAAATGAAAGATTGTGATGAACCATTGCTTGAAGAAGGACCAAAACCTGGTTCTCGTTGGGGCATGGTATTTGATGGAGCTGTTAATCAGTATGGTAATGGCATTGGGGAAGTGATTATTACTCCTCAAGGCACGCATTTTCCGTTTACAGCTAGATTGAATTTCAAGTGTACAAACAACATTGTTGAGTATGAAGCCTGCATTATGGGGATTGAAGAGGCCATTGATCTCAGAATCAAGTATTTGGACTTCTATGGAGATTCAACTTTGGTTGTGAATCAAATCAAAGGTGAATGGGAGACGAATCAACCCGGTTTGATACCCTATAGAGATTATGCGAGGAGGATTTCAACTTTCTTTACAATGGTTGAGTTTCATCATATCCCTCGAGATGAAAACTGGATGGCAGATGCTCTTGTAACATTGGCTTCAATGATTGTAGTGAAGTATTGGAATGAGGTTCCGAATTTGACTGTGATGTGTCTTGATAGGCCAACTCATGTGTTTACTATTGAAGAGATCAAAGACGAGAAGTCATGGTATTACGACATCAAATGTTTCCTCCAAAGTCAGATTTACCCGTCGGGGGCATCTTTGAAAGATAAGAAGACTTTGAAGAGATTAGCCGGCAACTTCTACCTAAATGGTGATGTATTGTACAAGAGAAACTTCAATATGGTTTTGCTCAGATGCGTGGATAGACACGAAGTAGACCTGTTGATGACTGAAGTTCATGAAGGTTCCTTTGGTACTCATTCCAATGGACATGCAATGGCAAAGAAGATGTTGCGAGCAGGTTACTATTGGCTGACAATGGAATCTGACTGTTGCAAGTTTGTGAAGAAATGCCATAAGTGTCAAATATATGCAGATAAAATCCATGTTCCTCTAACACTGTTGAACGTCATTTCTTCCCCATGTCCCTTCTCCATGTGGAGAATTGATATGATTGGCATGATTGAGCCCAAAGCTTAGAACGAACATCGTTTCATTTTGGTGGCGATTGATTACTTCACAAAATTGGTTGAAGTGGCATCGTATGCAAATGTAACCAAGCAAGTTGTTGTGCGGTTTATCAAGAATCAGATTATATGCCGCTATGGTGTGCCAAGTATGATCATTACTGATAATGGATCGAATTTGAATAATAATATGGTGGAAGCTCTTTACAAAGACTTCGAGATTGCACACCATAATTCTTCTCCCTACAGACCTAAGATTAATGGGGCTGTTGAAGTTGCAAACAAGAACATCAAGAAGATCATCCGGAAAATGGTTGTAACATATAAGGATTGTATATGGTATGGAATTTATGCTCCCATTTGCTTTGCACGGGTATCGTACATCCATCCACACTTCGACAGGGGAAACCCCTTTCTCTCTTGTATATGGTATGGAATTTGTGCTCCTAGTAGAGGTTGAGATTCCTTCATTACTTGTGCTCAGGGAAGCAAAGTTGATTGAGGTTGAATGGTGTCAGACCAGGTATGATCAGTTGAATTTCATTAAAGAGAAGAGGTTGACTTTCATGTGTCATGGTCAGTTGTATTAGCAGATAATGAAGAAATCATTTGATAAGAAGGTCAGACCTCGTGTGTTAAGAGAAGTTGACCTGGTGCTCAAGAAGATTTTATCTTTCAAGCCAGATTCTAGGGGAAAATGGACTCCTAATTATGAAGGCCCATATGTTGTTAAGAGAGCCTTTTCAGGCGGTGCTTTGATCCTTACAACTACGGATGGTGAAGAGTTCACTCGTCCTGTGAACGCAGATGTAGTCAAGAAATACTTCGCCTAAAAAATAAAAGAACAGCTCGCTAAGTTGAAAACCCGAAAGGGCGGCTTAGGAAAAAATGAGTGTCTCGGTGGATTGAAAACCTGAAAGGGAGATCCAGGCAAAAATTAGAGACACAAAAACATAAAAATTATCCCGCTAAATTGAGTACCCCACCTTGGGGAAATTTATGTAATAATTAGGGATTACCGCAAGTAACTGCGTCCTGCCGATCTACAATCTTTAAGACGTTCTTGAGCATAATGTTTGATTTTGATTCATCGTCCCCAGTAGCGGTGAAGAGCGCAGTGGATATCAAGAGGCGGTAGAAGGATTAGTGATCATTGTATTCAATGTAACCCTATTCCATGTAAATTACCATTTTCAACTTTGTAAAGATCTATGGAGTCTTGTCATTTACATACTACCATTATATTAAAAAAAGTTGAGCTTTTATCCAATTATTTCTACTCTTATTTAATTCGGCCAAATAGTTTTAATTTTATGGTGATCATTTTGAAAATTAAAATTTTAAATCAAAATCATATTTTCTTAAACATATCAACAAAGGTTCAAAAGCAGTAAGCCCTAAGTGTGGAGCATTATTGGTTCTCCCCAAGCAGTAGGCGCAATTTCTCTTTCATCCCCTGGTTGCATTGTTCATCACTCGGTGTTCATTAATTTCTTTAGATGTTAATTTCTCCATCGTCCCCAACTGAGTTGGTTGATTATTCCCCAGCCAAATTTATACTTGGTCTCCAAAAGAGTTCGAACATTTCGATGCAGCAGTTCGCATGGTTCCGGCAGATCTCCTCCTTCCCCAGTTAGGGTTGAGCCTTTGGGACATTGATCTCTCTTTTCTCCAGCAGTTGTTTCTCTCTTTTGTGGATTGGCCGAGAATTGTATCAATGATTCAAATTTGCGACATCTTTGTATCCTTGGAGATCGTTTTGTCAGCACAATCATCATGTACACATACACATATACATATACATATACATTTATAATTTCATTATTGCATCATTGCACCTGTTGACTCACTCTGGTGATTCTTATTCTCTGTTATGGTGGTACTTTATTCCCATACAGGTTTGGTAAGTCTGTCCTCTTGAATTGTAGAGTGTCAGCCCCATAAGCAGAAAGACTTTAATCTTTCTCCTTTCCCCACTGAGTTATCTCCTTGTGGATGATTATTATTTCAGTTTCCTCCCTAGTTGATTGTCTGGATGGAACTTCTCCCCTTGAGTTATGTCCTCATTGGGTTGAGTCTTGATTGATAATTTCTTTCTAGATCTTACCTAGATAGATGCTTTTGGTCCCCTTGGAGTTTATTACCCAGTAACTGGTAATATTCTTATTAGTTTACACTTTGTTACTACTTGCCCAATACCCGGCAAAAGTAACCCTTTTTCTCCCCAGCGGATTCGTTTTTCACATTCCCCCAGGAAGTATATCCTTGATATGTTCATCCAAACTGGTGACAAATATTTTCTTCCCTTGCTTTGAGTCTATCCTTGATATGTTCATCCTAACCGGTGACGGATATTCTCATCTTTGGTATTCTACCCAGTAAAAAAGGTAGTTGTAATCCCTATTTTGTTCCCCAGAGGGTTAATCCTTGATATGTTCATCCTAACCGATGACGGGTTTCCTTTTCTTTGCGGTCTTCTGCCTAGTAAACGGTAGTTGTAAATCCTGCTTTTCACCCCTTTGCAGAGTTTATCCTTGATATGTTCACTTTAACCAGTGACGAATATTCTCTTGTGGTTTTTTATCCAGTAACTGATAGATATAATTCTCATTCTTCCCCTCATATTCTATCTTTCATATGTTCATCCTAAACGGTGACAAATATTCTCCCTTATGCTATTCTATCCAGCATTCGATAGATGTAATTCCTACTTTTTTGTTTAGGTGGTTTATCCTTGATATGTTCATCCTAACCCGTGACAGATACCCTCCTGAACATCCTCAGGCAAGACTATCCTTGATATGTTCATCTTAACCAGTGACGAGTTTTCTTTCCTTTGAGTCTATCCTTGATATGTTCACTTTAACCAGTGACAAATATTCTCTCCTTTTGGTCTTCTGCCCAGTAACCGGTAGTGGTAAATCCTATTTTCAGTTTTTCCCCAGCAAGTCTATTCTTACCTAGTAACCGGTAATGAATACATTTCCTAGCGACCCTTAGTGAGTCATCCTTGATATGTTTACCCTAACTGGTAGCGGATGTCCTCCCTGTTAGACTTTTATAATCTCCTTACCCAGTAACCAGTAGTGGATAATAGATTTCTGCTCCTCCTGTGTTGAAGTTTATTTCTTCCCCAATTGAGTTGAGTGAGTATTTCCTTAGATGAAATCGCTTTTCTGGCATGATTCGAGTATTTCAGTTTATTCTGATATACCCGTTTCTCCTACAGGCTTTCCCTTTGTTTCCTGGCTGACTCTTTCCATTTTTCATGGAATTCCTCTAGTCCCCCAACTGTTTTTTAAGGCGTAGCCTGGCATATGCTTAAACTCTTTTCCCCATAGTCTCTGTCTCCCCAGTGAGTTTTCCTTACGGAATGCATTATACTCCTCCATATTTTCGGTCTCCTTGATTTCTTTTCCTTTGTTGCAATATTTCTCCACATAGAGTTTATTTTTAGCATTCATATCATATGCATCATGAGGTCTCTCATGGACCAAAATTTGTTTCTATATGTTGTTATTTAAGCCCATTCTACTGAGTCGATACAAATATTTTAACCTTCTCCTCCTCAGTTAGAATGTCCTTAAATAGGGGCAGCTGTAAGACCCTAATTTTGACCCTAAGACCCCCCATACTATCTCATCATTTGCATTAGCATTGGGATCATACCTTGGCATCCTCCTTACCCCTCTTTCATTAGGTTTGCATTGGGAGAGATCACCAAGCATCATGCGGTTGTATCATACTTTGTATATTTTATCATTTACTAACCAAAATACCAAAAATATGTCTTTGCGTTTGTCTAACTCTTTTGTAGGTATGGCATGATCGTCTTTGATCTATTACATTCACATCCAAGGTTTAAGACCTTCATTGCTAAAAGATCTCAACCAAAGAATAATCCATAATGGCTCTAGGCATCATATATGAGTCCCCATGATCTTTACATGTTATTACGATCAAGCATTCTTCAAGAGTTGGGAATTGGTTTGCCTAGGAAACCCTAATTCATCTGGGTATCTTGTGTAATTTCTTCAACAAGATTCTTCACCAATTGATAAAATACTTCAAGGTAAACTTAAATATTCATCATATTATGCATATATGATCTCCCATGAGTCCCAAAAGTCAAGAGAATTGCAAGTTAGCAAGGTGGTTGATGGTGGTTGACTAGATGAATTCATCTGATAAAAACAGGGTTCCCCTAGACCCTATCTCCTACAATTTGCATCATATGAAAATTATTCCAAGATCAAAGTTACTCTAAATGACATTCCAAATAACTTTCATGTTGAGGTCTAGAGCTAGTTTTTCTTGGAAAGTCATTTTTTATGTTGAAAGATTATAGGTCATTTTGTCTGAACCCTAATTTGAAAGTCAACTTCCCAAGCCCATAACTTGCTCAATTTTTATGATATGAAAGACTTACAAGTTGCAAAATCAAATTCAAGGTGTCTACTTCAACTTTTATGTTTCAAGTGAGAGCTAAATGAACTTTTACGAGCATCTGATATGAGGATACATTATAGATCATTTTGGACCAATACCATTGAACAAGTGATTTTTCTCAACTTCAAAAATTCATAACTCATTCATCACAAATCCAAATGATGTCAAGGTGGAATAAGTGCTACAACTTTGATGAAGACACTTTTCTCATTTGAAGCTCACATAAAAAGTTAGCCAAGGTGGAATAAGTGAACATATGGCTTGACACTTAGAAAATATTTTGACATGTTGAAATTCAAAACTTCCACCTCAAAATTCATCATGATACAAGTTCCAAATGGAAAAGTGTTCAACATGAGAGTTGTTCCTCTTGATCTAACCTTTCCAAAGAGTCTAAATTCACTCATTTTGGACAAAGTTTGAATGGTTTACGCATGGCTTGAACAATGTTGTATCAGTTGGCAAGAATCATGCTTCAAACATCCAAACATATTTGCCTTGCATTACAATCTTCATTCAGACTTCATTTCAATTGCATTTGAACCTAATTGAGTTGCTTCATGGTCCCGTACATGCCCATGCAAGCGTACACCTCACATTGCCAATTTTGGAAGTATTTTCAAGTGTGCAAATAACACTTACCATTTGCTATAAATAGAGGTCCAATGCTTCAATTTGAAGGAACTTGCGCACCAGCTTTGCCTCCAACCATTTAAACCCTCACAATTCAAAGGAAAACCTGATAAATTTCAATTTAAATTTGAGTTTGAATCTCACTGTTTGGAGATTCAAAAACTCCAGGATCCAAAGCCTTACATCATTCTTAATCCACTTCTACAAGCTCCATAAGCAAGATCAAGCACGAATTGAAGCAAGAGAGATCCATTTCTGCATAACATTGAAGGTATTTTGTTAGATTTTTCTTCTCTTCGATTCTCTCTCAATTCTCATCAATTTTCTTAGATCCTTGGTTGTCTGAAGTCCTACCAATGTAGGCAAGAAGATTAAGTTGCTTTGAGGTCAAACCAAAATAACTCAGTTCACACACCTCAAAATTCAACTCCACGTATCTCTATATATATTTGGAGTTAGGTTAAATTGAGGTGATATTCGTGATCTATGCCATTATTTCTTTAAGATCATGTACTCCTTTTTCATTTATGTTATGGTGATGAAAGACCCAGTCCAGCCAGGGTCATTAGAGAAGATGATCGGCCTTTGGCTCCGGCGATGCGCTGAATGTGTTCAGAGCCATTGGATTGATTCAAAATGTTTTAATCATGTACGTTGCTTTTGATGACCAAACGCGTGGAGCGATGACTAGCATGTACCATGGAACACACGTTTCTGACCACTTGATCTGCCACCCCAATTAATGAGGGAGATCAAGTGGTCCACGTTTTTTTGTTTATCTGAATTTTCATTTTATTCCTTTTATTTTCATTAATTCATATTAATTTTAATATTGATCCAAAAAATATGAGAGTTTCACCAATTTTTTTTTAAATAAAATCCTCTTTCAATTTCTGAATTTAAATTATTTTTTGGATCATAATTAAAAACTTTCATGATTTAATTGATTTTTTGAATATTTTTAATTGTTTAAAAATACTTTTATGTTTCCAAAAATTATGAATTTTTTTCTCCAAGGTCCTTTGATCTTGTTTGACCTATGATAAATATCATGGCCATTTCTTTGGTGTTTTGATGAGGTTTTAGGAATTTGACCGACCATATTTAATTTAATATATTATATTTATTATATTTAATTGATTAAATGCCAAATTAATTGTGTAGAGCCATTTTAATTGACTTTGTGAGTTGGACTTATGTTGTTGGGCCTTGGTCAAGGTTGATTTGACTTTGCTAGTTTAAGATCATTGGATTTAGGGGATTGATGGAATGTACATTCCATCTCCCAAAAAGAATGAATGATCTTAACTTGGTAAAAGTCCTCCTTTATCCAATTTGTGTTTGATCCATTCCCCCTCCCTCTTCATCTCATTCCCTTTCTTTATGCATTCATGTCATTGACCTATAATATCTCTATATCCTAAGGCTAGTTGATTGCAAAATCAACATAAGTATGAATGAGATTAGGTCCCCCGCTTTGTATATTCCTCTTGTGTGTGGTATGTTTCATGAGCATAGTTCATTATATTATGTCTCTAACATGCATTAACACCAAACTTCTATTTCCCGGCCTCAAATAGTTGTGACTTCTACATAAGTCCAATTACGATTGCTTAACATAGCGTGAAATTTTGACACAAAAGCATAGAATTCTAGTTAGTGAGATTGTAAGTCTCCCCTCTTTCATGGTAATATGTGGAAACTTGATCTTTTTTCCTTCCTTTGGAAGATGTCTTGGTCCAAGGATCCATGCTTGTGATAAGTGGGTTGAGTATTCTCCAAAGAATGACTTAAAACAAAGCAAAAGCAATACTAACTTCTAACTCATTAACAACTAACATTTGATTTCAACTCCTTTAATTTTTAATGCACTTTACTTTTTAAGCTTTATTCATTTGCCATTATTCATACCATTCAAATTGTTTATGTTAATGTCATTTTCACTTTGTCCACTTGGACCATATTTTGTGATATATTGTGATTGTGTATATTGTGATTGTTTGTGTGGTCTTTTGACCTTAATGTACATAATAAGAACAAAAACTCTAAAAAACATTTTGTGTGGACTGTTGGTTTGATATGAGACAATTGGACTTAGAAGTTAGGAAGTACTCCCTATGCAAAGGACTTGGCCAATGCCAACTTTTAGGAAACCAAGTGCTTGTGAAGTGAACATTCATCTGATACAACATTGAAGATCCATTTGAGTTCATCTGTAACATGATCATCGTGAAGTTGTTACTTTGAACCTGTGTCTTGTGCCATTTTTGAAGTCATCTGATACATGAGCAATTTTTTGAAGAAGATCATGGAGTTGCTAAGCTTGGATGTGTCCATCTTTATTTGATACTTGTCTCTTCAACTTGCTATTTGTGTATTGATATTGCTTGAATCTAAAGTCCAAGGGAAATTTGGGTTTCTATATGACATTCTTGTCTATTGGATTGCAGCGTATTGGTCAGATCTTTTCAACTCTTAACTCTTAATTTTTTGCTTAGGATTAGTCTCTTCATCGCCTCCCCACATCTTAAATTTCAAAATCTCTCCCTCCTTTTAAAAATCTTCTTTGCTTGTGTTTGTTGATTTCTAAACTTTGATCATTGTTGCAAACTAGAAACTTTGGTCTTATGCCATTGCATTTTCAAACTCATTTTCTTAATCAAATTTGTAAATGAACTTAATTATACTTGACTTAAAATTTCAAAATCCACAAAGAATTAACACTCATGCAAACCATTTTAGGCCGTTTGTGCCTTTTAAACTTAAAATTTGTTAAAAGCAATGCATCCACTTTGAAATTGTTACCACAAACAACGAGGTTTTGATCCCTCATATTTATGTTTGTACGTAGGCACAAGTCCAAAGGTCTTGTCAAACACAAAAATATAATTAACAAATTCTTTTCTCATCCCCCCATTCTATTAATTTGCAAACATCATTTTATACCAAAAACACATATGCACACAAAAAAGGGCTTCCTAGGAGTACCTAGGACACTTTGGGTGCTAACACCTTCCCCCTGTGTAACCAACCCCCTTACCTGTAATCTCTGGCATTTTATTAGTTTTGATTTGAAAATTTCTTATCTTTTGGGTTTTGTTTGTACTTTTCCCCTTTCCCTTGGAAACAATAAAAGCGCGGTGGCGACTTTGGTTTTATTGACGTCTAGCTTATCCATAGCTTGATGGTCTTGAATTTACCGCTACACTATCCAGTAACTGATAGATATAATTCCTATTTATCTCATTTGAGTCTATCCTTGATATGTTCATCCTAACCGATGATGAATATTCTTTTTTCGGTATTCTATCCAGTATTCGATATATGTAATTCTTACTTTTTAGGCAGTTTATCCTTGATATGTTCATCCTAACCGGTGACGGATATCCTTCCTAATATCTTCAGGCAAGTCTATCCTTGATATGTTCATCTTAACCGATGATGGATTTTCTTTCCTTTGAGTCTATCCTTGATATGTTCACTTTAACCAGTGACGAATATTCTCTCCCTTTGGTCTTCTGCCCGGTAACTGGTAGTTGTAAATCCTATTTTGGCTTTTCCCCAACAGTTTATTCTTACCCAGTAACCGTAATGAATACACCTCCTGCTTGCCCTCAGCGAGTGATCCTTGATATGTTTACCCTAACCGGTAACGGATGTCCTCCCTGTCATATTTTGTTATCTCTTTACCTAGTAACTAGTAGTGGATATTATACTTCTGTTACTCCTGTGCTGAAGATCATTCCTTCCCCAGTTGAGTGTGAGTGCGCATTTCCTCAGTGAAATCACCGTTTCTTGCTTGGCCAGAGTATTTTAGCTTTATTCTGATCTACTCGTTTCCCTCACAGATGTCCTTTTATTCCCCGGCTGAGTCCTTCCATTGATTTATTTTCATGGAATTCCTCTAGTCCCCCAACAGTTTTTAAGTCGTAGGCTGGTCTACGCATAACCTTTTTACCCTCTCAGAGTCTCTGTCTCCCTAGTGAGTTTTCCTTACGGAATGCATTGTACTCCTGCGGATATTTCCAGTCTCTCCGGATTCTTTTCCTTTGTGGAAACATTTTCCACAAAGAGATTTATGTTGCCATTCACATCATATGCATCATGAGGTCTCTTATGGACCAAAATTTGTTTATATATGTTGTTATTTAAGCCTATTCTACTGAGTCGATGCGAATATTTTAACCTTCGTCTCCTCAGTTAGAACGTCCTTAAATAGGGGCAGCTGTAAGATCACAACTTTGACCCTAAGATCCCTCATGCTATCTCATCGTATGCATTGGCATTGGGATCACATCTTGGCATCCTCATTACCCCTCATTCATTGGGTTTACATTGGGAGAGATTACTGTAGCGGGGTATTCGTTACCTTTAGATTTATTGACTAAATCAAAAGTAAATCATACAATTCGAGTCGCCATCACACTTCTATTTATCCAAAGGAAAGGTTAGAAAGCGAAAAAAAACCGAGAATTTTTATCAAATCAAAAACTAATAAAAATATCAAAGATTTGGGTAAGGGGGTTGGTTATGCAATGGGAAGGTTTTAAGCACCCAAAACATCCTTAGTACTCTAACGGAGCCCTTTTTACAAATGTTGTATAGTAGGTTGGTATTTGTGAAAAAAATATTTGTGCAAACATGATTGGGGAGATGAGAAAAGAATATACAAGTTATTTACAATTTTGGTGTTTGAATGGATAAACCCATTGCCTACGTACCATCATAAAGGTAGGATCAAAACCTCGTAGTTCGGGGTAAAAATCTCAAAATGAATTGGTGAATTGATTGGTCAAAAGCCTTAAGGTCTTTCGTTATCAGAGGGAGAAAACTCAACCTAAAACCACAAATCCACCATGTGAGAAGAGCTTCAACATACTAGTGAGGGATCCACCCTATAATAAGTATGGAAGGCTTATAATCCAATCACTAAGGATAAGGCGAGGTTTACATCAACCCCTATGATAACTCATACCTAATAGCTAATGTTTATGAAAAGCTTTGGCAAAAATGGTCATTGGAACCACAAAAACAATTTGGGTGAGTTGTATTTACACATGAAAAGTATTCACAAAGTAAAGTCAAAGTTGACTTAAGATTCAATTCAAAATAAGTGTTACGAAAAGAGTTTGAAAAATCAAAGGCATAGTGCCTAAGTTTCTAATTTTGAAAGCAATATTAATGTTTGCACAAAATAAGTCTGGCTTGGGTTAGAGTGGGGAGAAGAGGAGAAGGGCTAGGTCCTAAACATGCAAAGATGAGAGAAGAGAAATAAAGCCACTTGGAGTTCCCTTCTTGAGATCATAAAGATGATCCAAGTTGCTCCTTTCCTTTGGACTTAGCAAGCAATAAGCAATTAACTCAAGCAATCAAACAAATATTCAATCAAGCTCCTAGGATCCTCCAATTTGGATTTGTCTCTCGTGTCTTGAATGCTCATGACAATGGTCCTTCTAAATAGTTCAAGTTTGGTATCCCTATCACAAGAACACACAAATCAAAAGGTTCCACAATGCAATAAAAAGAATGGACAAAAGTGAGTTTAGGATTAGGAGTCCTTTCAATTCATCTTTCAAGATTAAGCATTCTAAAGGCATGAGGCCTAGTTGCTCTTCAACATATTTAGCATTCTAAAGGCATGATGCCTAGTTGCTCTTGAAACTCCATTTAGCATTGGTATGTTCCTAAATCTAAGTCCTTTCTCCATTTGCATTGGGTTCACACAAACAAAAACAAAACAAGCACAAGGAAATAGTATATACACAATAATGTGCTCAAGTGAGTGTCGCACCCCAAAATTTGACTTTGGCTTTGTTGACCACATCTTGATTAATCTCGTTGTCTCGTATTCATCTCAATTTCTTAAACTTCACGTGACAACTGGTTTGATTAGGTTTTGTGTGTTTTCGTTGCTTACCGTGTTGTATTTCGTTGTTTTAGCAAAACCTGGCCGATATCGTTGCCTCGTATTTATCTCGCTTATCTCTTTTATGCGTGGCATCGCTTCGATTAGATTTTGTGCGTTTTTATCTATTTAATTGTTTGTTTGTCGGTATTTTGACTGTATTTCGAATATATTAGAGTTTTCGTATTGTCCGATTATTTGTGATTGTGTTTGTCAGCGTTTTCGTGATGTCGTGTTGATTTTATTATTGCCTAGGGTTGTTTATTTAATTACGTGTTGTGCCGTGTGATTTAATCGAGTCTGTTTGAGTCGTGTTGTTGATTTTACTGGTTTACCGGTTTATTGGTTTATTGGTTTTATCAATTTGTCTGTTTTGCTGTGCAAATTGTCATCGTTTTTATCGCGTTCGTGTCGCTCGATTTTATCGTATTTTAATCGTGTGCCGTTTAATATTATTTGTGCTTAATATTAATTGTGTTTAGTTGTTAATTAGTTTATTTAATTAGGATTAATATTATATTAGTTTATTATTATTATTATTATATAATATATAAATTATATTATTAATTTATGTTAGATATTTTTTAGGTTTCTTATTGTTTAAGTAATCTAAATATATATTATTAATTTATGTTAGATATTTTTTAGGTTTCTTATTGTTTAAGTAAACTAAATATATATTATTAATTTATGTTAGATATTTTTTAGGTTTCTTATTGTTTAAGTAATCTAAATATATATTATTAATTTATGTTAGATATTTTTTAGGTTTCTTATTGTTTAAGTAATCTAAATATATATATATATATATATAGATGTTGTTAGTAAGGAAAGAAAAGAAAAAAGGTGGATCAGTAAGGAAAAAACGTGTGGTGAGAGAAACAGAGAATTGAAAAGAAATATTTTTCCAAAAGCATTACCGTATTTCACTTGTTCTTCATTTTCGGTAACCCAAAATCGTCCCGATTATTCACCGAAACACAAAACCAATTTCATATCTTTGAAGTTCGTTGAGTCCAGGTCACAAATATCCAAGGTTCATTTCATTCCGGCGTCGTTTCACCGATCAAAAGCGACGTTGAAGTCAGGTACTCACAAAGGCAGCAAGCACTGCGTCGGTGACGGTTTCCAACTTTCGGTCGATCATTTGGACGATCAGAAGTTCATCCTCTTCACACAAGGTAATATTCTTCACTTATCTTTGAAATCGGCAAAGTTCCGGCTTGCCGACATGTGTTTTAATATATTATTTATCTATCTATCTATCTATCTATATATATATATATATATATATATATATATATATATATATATATATATATATATATATATATATATATATATATATATATATATATATATATATATATATTATTTTTGTCTATTATATATTATTTGTCTAAATGTACATATATATTATTTTTGTCTACTATATATTTATTGTCTAAAATATATATATATATATATATATATTACTTTTGTTTACTAAATATTGTTTATCTTTTATTATTATTTTGTATATATGTTTTATTTAAATGTTAGTTAAATTAATTATTTGTTTAAATGTTTATTTTAATTAAATGTTTATTTATATCAAATGTTTATTTTGTCTAAAGTAGATGTTTATATTGTTTTTTTATATTTGTTTATGTTGCAACTAACCGTTTCGTTTCAGTTTCAGCTCGATTAACTCCACTAACTATTCGTAATACTAACTATTCATAGCTAACTGTGTTGTAATAATTTACTTTCTCGCATTTTTTATGTTCTGTATTGTGTGTTTAATCGTATTGTTCACATTTTATGTTAAAAAATCGAAAAATCCAAAAAAGAGAAACCCGATGCGATTCCAACGGTCGCCGATTAAGAAACCCTTTTCACACACTCACAAGCTTACTCTTGGGCTTCCTTATAATGAGCCCATTTATTTATTGTTTCAGGGTTTAGGCTCATTCAAATCTTTTGCCAGCTTTGGCTTTTCAGTTTAAAAACATTTTCAAAAGGACGTGTCAGTCTCGAAGCCTCCCGCCTAGGTCGAGCAAGAGATGACAAGACACGCCAATCTAAAATCAACAAAACAGACTTTACCCTTTTCTTTTGGGGGAACTACGTGGATTCTGATTTCTCCATTGCGCCTTGGAGATACGTAGGCATGAAGTCTACGACTTTATCGAGTCCAAAAGCAATAAAATCAAGTTCTTTTCTCATCTCCCCAATCAAACGATCAAAGTGAAAAAAGCAAAGTATTCACATAAACATAAGCAAAAAGGTTCCTGTGGAGTACCACAGATGTAGAGGGTGCTAATACCTTCCCTTTGCATAACCAACCCCCGAACCCGTAACTCTAAAGGGATTTATCGTTATTTTTCCCTTCCTCTTTTTGGATAAAATAAAAGACGGTGGCGACTCTTGCATTTAAAATATTTTTCAAACGGGTTAAGTTCAATCAATACTTAATCTCATGAAAAATCCCGCCGCGACAGTGAGCAAAAGGCAAATGGCATAAACATAAACATGAGCTCAAGTGACAAAGGGCAAAGACAAATGAATTCATGAGCAAGAAATCAAATTGCATTAAAGTAAATTGCAAGAATTAAATGCTTGAATTAAAAGTTAGTAATTAGTAGTTAGTGTTAGTGTGCCATAAGGCAATTTAGCGTTATGTTAAGCAATCGTAAGTGGACTAATGTAGTAGTCACACCTATTTGAGGCCGGTTAATAAAACTACAGGCAAATAAACACAAGTTAGAGATCATGACTAGTAAGCCAAACTCCTACAACTTGCCATGCCAAAAGAAAAGAAGAATGACCTTGTATGGATTTAGGTTTTTTGCTTGACCAAGAAGCAACCTATCTTTAATGCAAAGCAATTCACTTAATCCTTGATCAAGATGAATTTGATTTAGATCAAAGAAGGTTAAGTCTCTCATGTGTCAAGGCTAACCACCAATCATTAACTCATTGGTCAAAAAGAAAAAGAAGAAGAAGAAGAATGGAAACGGAATGTACAAAATTAAAAGTCAAAAAGCATAACCAGCCTCCATTGACCAAACATGAATGGAATCAACATCAATCAATGGTAAACAAAAGTGAAATGAAAATTAGAAGTCAAGAAATAACAAAAATATTTTTGGTATTTTTTTGGAATTAAAATAATACTTGAAATAAAATGAATAAATAAAGGTCAAAATTCAAATCCAATTCAAATCAACATGGAAAAGTCCAATTGGATCATCATAAGTCTAACATGGTCAAACAAGGTTTGAATAACTTTTTCATCATTTTTCGAAAACAGAAACTAATTTTTAACAATTAAAATGAAGAAAAATAACATAATTGGACTAAAATCTCAAATAAATCTCAAATCAATTAAGAAATCGATGAGAATGTTTTTCATAGATTCAACATTATCCAAAGATGTTAAGAAAATATTTTTGGCATTTTTGAATATCAAAAGGTATTTTAAATGAATTAAAAACAATCAGAAATGAATTAATTCACAAAAAATATTAAATGGAATCACAAAAATAATTAAAAATCATATTTAGAAACTAGAATTCAAAAGAATTTTTTTGCAATTGGTCCCATATTTTTGTGATTCCAAATAAAGAAGTTATGAATTTTTAAAATAAAACGGAATAAAAGAAAATTAAAACAGAAATTTAAAATAGCAAAAATCCAGAGGCGTCAGATCCACTCCATTAATTGACGTGGTTGATCTTGTGGATGAGAAGCGCGCGCTCATGGTAATCCTCAGTCAACAGCGTGGCACATGGATTTAAATAAAGTCATAACAATGAAGCGCTAGGATTTGATCTGGAAACATGGATCCAAGGGCTAAGGCTAGGACGCGTGGGGATGGGGGTGGAAACCACTGTCTTCTCCGGTGAGAAGTCCAGTTTCAGCCACCAGTTGCACGTTTTTAAACCTCAACCATAGCACGTGATCTATATACCATTCGAAAGCTGGGGTGATGTACATCACCCCTGTGACCTTAGTTTTTGCTCAAGACTCTCATAGAAGGAGAAATCTCAGATGGAAAAACAAGGTACTCAATCTGAACTTGTTCAATTCTCAAAATTAAAACCATAAATCAATTGCCTCTCACATGAGGACTTCAGAGATGCCAACGAATACAAATAATGTTCAATATCCAAAGAGATTCGAAGGAAAATAGTTGGAGTGAAAACCTTTGAAGTGCAGTTTGTGTGAGCTTGATCCAATCCAAATGTTCAGTGCAACTTGATCTTGAAGTAACAAGGAAGCAAGGCTAAGGAATTTGGAAGCCAAAGATCAACCAATGAAGTTGAAATTTGAGCTTGAAAAATGAAGAAAAAAATCAGAATTCCTTTAATGGAGGGTTGGGGAATCAATTGTGCAGAGCTTCAGGCACCTTTAGGTTGGTTTTCAAATGAAGCGAGCATGTCTATTTATAGCCAAGGCTGATGCAATGTGTGGGAAACTCGTGTGTGCATGAACTTGGGTCCTCCATGCATGGGCCTGTACAGGCGCATGTGAGGCCCAAACTCAATTGCATTTAAGTGATGATGATCAAACAAATGCATTTGGACGTGCAGATGGCAATGCATTGGCTTGTGCATGGAATTTTAACATGTTATGCATAATTGAACCTAAAACTTCACCTTATCAAAAATGCCATTTGCAAAATTGAAACATAAGCATGTGGGTAATGGTTGGAGAGGTCTTCACATAAGGAACAAATGTTATGTTGAACAAAAATCCATTTGGAGTTGGGAAAATATTGAAAACTGGCCATGAAGTTCAAGGTACAAAACATGTATATGAGAATTTTGCCAAAATGGACCAACTTCAGGCCCTTCTCTTTCAATGATTCAAGCCTCAAATGAAAACACCTGCAACATCAAAGTTGTAGATAGTTTCAATACAGTAAACTTGGACTTAAATTTTGCATCATTTGGATTTTTTATGAGAAAGTTATGAGCACTTGAAGTTGGACATTTTCACATTTCAATGACTTTGGTCCAAAGTGACCTATAATGTTTTGTGTTATCACATGTGTTTATTTTAGGATTATGAAATTTTTTCCAACATAAAACTTGAAGTAGACATCTTAAAAGTTCCAATGCACTTGGTCTCACCTCAGAATCATAAAAAATGAAGGAATTAGGTCCTTGGGAAGTTGACCCAAAATTAGGGTTTCAATCAAAATGACCTGTAATCTTTTGAAATGAATGGTGACCTTCCAAGTTTCAAATGAAATTTTTATGAACATGAAAGTTGTTCATATGGTTTTTAAGAACATGTTTTCTCTTGGGGTCATCTTCATTTTACAAACACATCAAAAGTTAGGTCTCAGTGGATTTCAAAATAGTCAGATGAATTGACTGATCAACTTCTCAAGGCCAAACTTCAAATCTTGAAGAATTAATGATTGAGGTCACTCAAATAAGATCATATATGCATAAAAGGATGAATTAAAGAACTTAACTTGATTTTATTTGATCATAGGTTGAGGTTGCTTCATGAGCAAGGCACAGTCAATGCACATTTGAATTAGGGTTTCCTTGGAAAACAATCCTCAAGCCCTTTGGTTTATCTTAATCAAATTGACAAATTAAGATATTTGAGAGGCATATATGATGATTGAGAGCTTTGGGAACCATTGTCATGCTTGCTTTCACTTTCATCTGGCCACTTCAAGGGGTATAGGAGCCATCCTAGGAGCCTTGGATCACATTAGTGCTTGAGCTTCAAAACAAACAAAGTTAGTGACATATTTTTATGCTTTTGTTTAGTAAACAAAATAAGAAAAGTAATAATATACAATTCAAGCATTCTTGGTGGTCTCACACCAACTCACACAAGTCCCAACCCAAGGGTAAGGAGCCAATATGATATGATCCTTGAGGCAAATGCAATGAGCAATGATATGATGCCACGAGGGATCTTAAGGTCAAAATTAGGGTCTTACAGATGCCCCTATTTAAGGTCATTCTAGTCGGAGATATGAAGGTTAAAATCTTTGTCTCGACAAGGTAGAATGGGATTAAATAATAACAAAGAGATGAATTTTGGTCCCTAAGAGACCTCATGATGCAAATGTATGTATGCAAAAGTTAATACTCTATCGGGATATATGTCCACAAAGGAAAAAAGAAATCAGGAGAAACTGAGAATCCAAAGGAGTAATACACTCACTAGGGAGACAGAGACTCTAGGGAAGTAAAGGGTAAAAATGCGTGAGTAGGTCACGACTTGAAACTTACTGGGAGACCTCATGATGCAAATGTATGTATGCAAAAGTTAATACTCTATCGGGATATATGTCCACAAAGGAAAAAAGAAATCAGGAGAAACTGAGAATCCAAAGGAGTAATACACTCACTAGGGAGACAGAGACTCTAGGGAAGTAAAGGGTAAAAATGCGTGAGTAGGTCACGACTTGAAACTTACTGGGAGACACGAAGGGATTCCATGAAAATAAATCGAAGGAAAGACCCGAGTTGACACAAAGATGCATGTATCGAGGAATATGCCAATACAGCAAACTATCCACAAAGGATACTTCGGATAAAAATCCGAACTCATATGGGGAATATCAAGAAGGGGATTCAGCCGAGGAAGAAACAATGAGATATTACCGGTTACTGGGTAATAAGCTCGAAGAGACATATGATCAAAACACCGGTATAAGGGTGAAAAGGCAACATGCTCAGGGAGAAAGATTATCTAAGACCGGTATAAAGGTGAGAGATATTGATCGTCCGAACATCTGAGGAAAACCTAAAAGGTATATTTCAACTCAAGAAAATCTTACTCCAAAGGGGACAAAAAGTTATAATAGGGAGCAGAAAGGAAGGAACACCAGGGATACCGGTTACTGGGCATATAATAGGTGACCAACCAGGCGTGAATTGGGGAATATTTCCAAGACACTCATCATCCGAAAGGAGGGCTGAGAAAGCAGACTAGATTACAGGATGGACATTCAATCCCATAAGGAAATATGAATCTTACTTTTTGACTAAAGAGCGCATGAGATATATTATCTATTACCGTCAGAACATAGATAATATACTCGCACGGAAGATTATCCACAACCGGTTACTGGGTTAATAAAGGATAAATCAACCGAAAAGATAGGACATCGGGATACCGGCTACTGGGTATAAAATGATGACCAATCAATGGGAGAAATAATCATTACCAAGAAAGGGTAAATGAAAGATGACTCGCTGGGGATAAATTGCTTAATTAGAGCAATTATCCAAGAGATATATCACCGGTTACTGGGTTATATACTAAATACTGAAGGAATATCAATACCGAATACTGGATAAAGATAACCAACAAGGAGGGAATTACATCTACCGGTTACTGGGTAGAAAACCACAGAAGAGAGTACCTGTCATCGGTTAGGATGAACAACAATCAAGGTTTCACTTTGCACGGGGACAAAATGGGGTTTACAACTACCGGTTACTGGGTAGTAAACCACAGAAATAGGACTTACAACTACCGGTTACTGGGTAGAAGGCCATAACATCCGTTGGGGAGAGAATGAACAATTACTGTTTATTGAGTAATTGATCACCTGAACCACAGGGAAGTGCAGGGGAAATAACAAGAAAGGAGTCAGTTTAGGAACAAACTAGAGAGACGCAATGAAGCAAGACTCAAACCAATGAGGATATAACTCAGGGGAGTAATTCCATCCCAATACTTATTCAGGGAGGAAACTGAAACAAAAATCATCCACGAGGACATAACTCAGTGGGGAATATGGAAGAAAGGATAGACACTTTCTGCCTATGGGGCTAACTCTACATGGAGAGATCAAACACAACCGTCTGCTTGGGGAATTATGTATCACCCAATAGCAGGAGATAATAAGCAAAGAATGCAACATGAATATCTGAATGCTATGATTATGCATGTATATGCAAGGTTTATGTATGATAAATGCTGATAAACAGACATATCTATCACAAACAGGTCCAAGATCAATGGACAGACAGTCGGTACTACATCTCAAAAGAGAAGCAAATCCAGGCCCACAGGGGAAAATCCAATCTGGTGGGGATCCGTAAATACTAGAAAACACCAAACACCATTGAGGATCGAGCAGGGTCGCTGTCAGGGACAAAGACCACTGCTAGGGGAACAAGCAGGATCACCGGGGATCAGAGACCACTGTTGGGAATAAGCAAAGGGTCACAACTACCAAAGCTGGGGATCTTCCAACAGTACGCAGAGACATGGATAAGATCAGTCAGAGAAGAAATCTATTGGGGATCTTATCAGGGGGTGATGTGGAATTCTATGGGGAACAACCACCAAACAAAAGCACATCAAATCAAACATTCACCTCTATCCACCAAGGGAAGCATCTCTGTTGCGGAGAAGGAGAACCAGTCACTCCACTAGGGAAGGAATCAACACATCTACCTCGAAGTTCCAGAGCCAAACTAGGATCAGGTAGAGCCTTAGCTGGGGGAAGCTACCCAGCCATCACCAGGGAGCTTAACACGGCTAAGATCCACCGTAGAAGTAACTCTTTTTGGAAAAAACCAAGGAAAGATATGAAACTTTGTGGGAAATAACCACCAAACAAAAGTTCCAATAACCATCACATTTCCTCATACTACTGGAGAAACAATCTCTGCCGAGGAGAAGAGAAACACCGCTCCACTGGGGACAGAAAATAAACATTTTCATCACCCGCTCTTCTAGGAGAGAACTATCCAAGAAGGAGGAAGTAACAACAATCCGGCTCCGATTAGGCAACTCCACTATGGAAAAATCGCTGATGACTGAACCGGGGATAACCTGTAGGCGATCAGCTAGAGATAACCTGCTGTGACCAAACTGGGGAAGTCTAATGTGAGCAACCCTGTTTGGGTTGAACGGTAGGCAAACCTGTTGGAGATCAATGTATGCGAATCCGCTGGGGATAAGCTACAAACCAAGTTGTTGAAAATTCCGCTCATGCTGGGATTTCCTGCTCACTCTACGAGAGATTTCCAATCTGAATGAAGGAAGACCAACTTCCTCGAAGGGATAGCATATCAACTTTTATCAATTTATAAGGGATTTTAGGTCAGTCCACACAAGGTATGAAAACCCTATAATTGATAAAAACACAGATGGTAGACCCAGAGTTTGCTGGGGAGTTAGAAGACTAAGACCAAACTCCAGACTCTCTGGGGACTTTGGTGGTATATTAACTTTCTGTGCTCATTGAGGAGATAACCTGAAAGATGATGAAGAGGACACAAATATGCAAGGAATATGAACAAATGCCTTACCCTTTTGGAAATCGTACTATCCTTGGGAGAGCACTGAAGATATTTCATTTATCCTTTCAGTCATTGTGAATGTTCACTTTGTTTAAAACAGTTTATAAAACTTTATTTGTTTACAACAATGATATTTTTCAATTAAAACATGCAAATATTTGTTAAACAGAAAAAAATAAGAGTGCAAGGAATTGGATAAAGGCTCAAATTTATTTGATGGAATGGTAGTCTGCAAATGGCAAGACTCCATGAATCTTTACAAATTTGAAATTGGTGATATATATTGGAAAAAGGCTACATTGAACATAATGACCGTTTCTCTACCATCTCTGAATCCAATGTATTTGAAGCTTCAGTTGACGATGACTGAGCGAGAATCTTTGACAGAAGACGGCTTGAAAAACAAAGTCTTGTTAGGATGCAGTTACTTGCCAGATCCCTAATTTTTTGCCTAGATTGCCCCATGGTGAGGTACTCAATCTAGCGGGATATATATTCATTTTTTTATGTCTCTAACTTTTTCCTGGATCTCCCTTTCAGGTTTTCAATCCACCTAGATGCTCATTTTTGCCTAAGCCACCCTTTCGGGTTTTCAACTTAGTGAGCTATTATGTTTTTATTTTAGGCAAAGTATTTCTTGACTGCATCTGAATTCACAGGATGAGTGAAATCCTCCCCATCCATAGTTGTAAGTATCAAAGCACCTCCTGAAAAGGCTCTCTTAACAACATATGGACCCTCATAGTTTGGAATCCACTTGCCCCTGGAATCGGGCGCGAAAGACAAGACTTTCTTGAGCACAAGGTCACCTTCTCGGAACACACGAGGCTTGACCTTCTCATAACTGATATAACTGACCATGACACATTACAGTCAATCTTTTCTCTTCTATTAAGTTCAACTGGTCATAACGACTCTGAACCCATTCAACATCAGTCAACCTGGCTTCTATCAAGACTCTCATAGAAGGGATCTCAACCTCCACGGGGAGCACAACCTCCATGCCCTAAACAAGAGAGAAAGGGGTTGCCCCTGTTGAAGTGCGGAAAGATGTACGATAACCATGCAAAGCAAATGGCAGCATCTCATGCCAATCTTTGTACGTAACAACCATCTTCTGGATAATCTTCTTGATGTTCTTATTAGCAGCTTCAACAACCCCATTCATCTTGGGTCTATAAGGAGAAGAATTATGATGTGCAATCTTGAACTCGCTACACAGCTCTTTCATCATCTTGTTGTTCAAGTTAGATCCATTATCAGTAATGATCTTGTCTGGCACACCATAACGGCATATGAGTTGATTCTTGGTAAACTTCACAACCACCTGCCTGGTCACGTTCGCATACGATGTCGCTTCAACCCACTTGGAATCCACTTGCCCCTGGAATCGGGCGCGAAAGACAAGACTTTCTTGAGCACAAGGTCACCTTCTCGGAACACACGAGGCTTGACCTTCTCATAACTGATATAACTGACCATGACACATTACAGTCAATCTTTTCTCTTCTATTAAGTTCAACTGGTCATAACGACTCTGAACCCATTCAACATCAGTCAACCTGGCTTCTATCAAGACTCTCATAGAAGGGATCTCAACCTCCACGGGGACCACAACCTCCATGCCCTAACACAAGAGAGAAAGGGGTTGCCCCTGTTGAAGTGCGGAAAGATGTACGATAACCATGCAAAGCAAATGGCAGCATCTCATGCCAATCTTTGTACGTAACAACCATCTTCTGGATAATCTTCTTGATGTTCTTATTAGCAGCTTCAACAACCCCATTCATCTTGGGTCTATAAGGAGAAGAATTATGATGTGCAATCTTGAACTCGCTACACAGCTCTTTCATCATCTTGTTGTTCAAGTTAGATCCATTATCAGTAATGATCTTGTCTGGCACACCATAACGGCATATGAGTTGATTCTTGGTAAACTTCACAACCACCTGCCTGGTCACGTTCGCATACGATGTCGCTTCAACCCACTTGGTGAAGTAATCAATTGCTACAAGAATAAAATGGTGACCGTTTAACGCCTTTGGCTCTATCATGCCAATCATGTCAATTCCCCACATGGAGAAAGGCCATGGGTAGGAAATAAAATTCAGAAGTGTCGGGGGAATATGAATCTTATCCGCATAGATCTGACACTTGTGGCCTTTCTTCACATACTTGCAGCAGTCAGACTCCATTGTCAGCTTATAGTAGCCTGCTCTCAACATCTTCTTTGCCATGGCATGTCCATTGGAATGAGTACCAAATGAACCCTCATGGACTTCAGTCATCAACAGGTCGGCTTCATGTCTATCCACGCATCTGAGCAGAACCATGTCAAAATTCCTCTTATAAAGCACATCGCCATTGAGGTAGAAACTGCCAGATAATCTCCTCAAAGTCCTCCTGTCTTTAACAGATGCCCTAGGCGGGTAAATCTGACTCTGAAGAAAACACTTGATGTCATAATACCATGGCTTATCATCTTTTACTTCTTCTACTGCAAATACATGAGCTGGTCTATCCAAGCGCATCACAGTAATATTGGGGACCTCATTCCAGAACTTCACCACAATCATAGAAGCAAGCGTAGCAAGAGCATCTGCCATCCGATTCTCATCTCGAGGAATATGATGGAAGTCAACCTCAGTGAAGAAAGTTGAAATCCTCCTCGCATAATCTCTGTATGGGATGAGGCCAGGCTGATTTGTCTCCCATTCACCCTTAATCTGATTAACAACAAGGGCCGAATCACCATACACATCGAGATGCTTGATCCTAAGATCAATACACTCTTCCAAACCCATGATAAAGGCCTCATACTCCGCCATATTATTCGTGCATTTGAAAGTTAGCCTTGCTGTGAAAGGAGAATGTGTGCCCTGAGGAGTAGTAATCATTGCCCCAATACCATTTCCATATTGATTTACAGCGCCATCAAACACCAGGCCCCATCGGGAACCAGGTTCTGGCCCTTCATCGAGCGTAGGCTCATCGCAATCTTTCATTTTCAAATACAGAATCTCCTCATCAGGGAATTCATACTGAACAGACTGATAATCCTCAATTGGTTGATGTGCCAAATGGTCAGTCAAGATACTACCTTTAATGGCTTTCTGAGCTCGATACTCAATATCATACTCAGGCAACAGCATATGCCAACGGGAAATCCTCCCAGTTAAAGCAGGATTTTCAAAGATATACTAAATTGGATCCGTTTTGGATATCAACCAAGTCGTATGATTCAACATATACTGGCGTGAGCGCTTAGCAGCCCAAGCCAAAGCACAACATGTTTTCTCAAGCATTGAGTATCAAGACTCACAATCAGTGAACTTCTTACTCAAATAGTATATTGCGTATTCTTTCTTCCCTGATTCATCTTGTTGACCAAGGACACATCCCTTGGAATTATCAAGCACGATCAAGTACATAATCAATGGTCTCCCTTCCACAGGCGGAGACAAAATCGAAGGCTTGGACAGATACTCTTTGATACTGTCAAAGGCCTCCTGGAAATCCTCGGTCCAATCATGACGCTGATCTTTCCGGAGGAGCTTGAATATAGGCGCACATGTGGCAGTCATGTGGGATATAAATCTGGAAATGTAATTCAAGCGGCCAAGAAAACCTCGGACTTGCTTCTCAGTTTTGGGCGCAGGCATTTCTTGTATTGCTTTGACCTTGGCATGATCAACCTCAATACCTCTTTCACTGACAATAAAGCCCAATAACTTGCCGGAACAGACTCCAAATGTACACTTGTTCGGATTCAGATGGAGTTTGTACTTCCTTAAATGCTGAAAAAGCTTCAACAAATACTCTACATGTTCAACTTCCGTTCTCGACTTCGCAATCATATCTTCAACATAAACCTAGATCTCCTTGTCCATCATATCGTGAAACAAGGTAGTCATAGCTCATTGATACGTGGCTCCGGCGTTCTTCAAACCGAAGGGCATCACTCGATAACATAATGTTCCCCAAGGTGTGATGATTGTTGTCTTCTCCATATCCTCGAGTGCCATTTTGATCTGATTATAACCGAAAAATCCGTCCATAAACGAGAAGACATTGAATTTAGTTGTATTATCTACCAACATATCAATATGTTGTAGAGGAAAATCATCTTTCGGACTAGCTTTATTCAAGTCTCTATAGTCTACTCACATTCAGACTTTTCATCTTTCTTAGGCACAAGCACAATATTGGCCACCCATTGAGGATATGTAGAAGTCACAAGAAACACCACATCAATTTGTTTCTGAACTTCTTTTTTAATCTTTACTGCCATATCAGGATGAGTTCTTCTGAGCTTCTGCTTCACAAGCACGCACTCAGGCTTCAAAGGCAGGAAATGTTGCACGATATCAGTATCCAGACCAGGCATGTCTTCATATGACTAGGCAAAGACGTCGACATATTCTCGTAGCAACTCAATCAACCCCTTCTTCACAAACTCTTCCAGGAGTGCCTCAATCTTCACCTCACGAACACAATCCTCAGACCCCAAGTTGATTGTTTCCAGATTCTCGAGATGTGGCTGAATGATCTTCTCTTCGTGCTCAAGCAGACGGGTAATCTCATTAGGAATCTCTTCAACATCATCTTCTTCGGCCTCAATTACAGGGAACTCAAAGTTGGGAGATGGTGTTGGATCATTATATTCAATGGGTTTAATCAACCTTCATAATGATTTTGGATATAAAAGAGACTTTAGAATTCAAACAAAGCAAATCATTATGCAGATGAAAAGTTTGATTTTGTTCTCTTTTTTAGGTTTTTTTAGTGATCACCAATTTTATGCAAAAAAGCAAAAAGTGAAAATAATTTGGAAAAACAAACATTTAACATGTAATTATTGAATGAATATCATTGTATTAATGTGCGCCAACAATGTCATCACTTCTCCTTTTAGCATGGGAGAAGGGTTTTTAAACAAAAATGAACATTACGTGGACTTATGGACAACTGTTGGAACATCAACAACGACCCAATTATTGCAGACTCCTCCAGGGATGACAAAGTTGCCAGAATCTTCCTCTGCATCATCCTTCACTATAACAGCAGCCTCTTGGTCTTCGACCGTGTGGATGAAACCACCACTCTGAAACAAACCACGCTCATTGAAAGTGCCTGAAGAGTACCCTATGCCAACCCGAGATTTATGTCTTCCAGCTTAATCATTTGTCCTAAACTAGTAGTTGTACCATGCTCAATGGCCAAGTTCGCATCATTGTAGGACGCAAATGAAGAAGTTCCTTTCTTAGAAGGCTCAACAATAGATAAGGCTTAGAACGGAGTCCTAACCTCATCCTCAGCATCAATGTAAGAAAAGGAAGACAAATGGCTTACCAAGAGAGCCTTCTCCCCCTACCACCACCAACTTCTTGTTCTTGACGAACTTTAACTTTTGGTGTAGGGTGGATGTCACGGCGCCTGCCTCGTGAATCCATGGTCTGCCAAGCAAGCAGCTATATGATGGGTGGATATCCATGACCTGGAAAGTGATCTGGAAATCACTAGGTCCTATCTTGATTGGGAGCTCAACCTCACCAATCACAGTCTTTCTGGATCCATCAAAAGCCTTGACTACCACTCCACTCTGCCTCATGGGAGGCCCCTGGTAAGAAAGTTTCTCCATAGTGGATTTTGGCAACACATTCAGCGATGATCCTATGTCTACCAGCACATTAGACAGGGCATCATCCTTGCAGTTCATTGAAATGTGTAGAGCCAAATTATGGTCTTTTCCCTCCTCAGGAAGATCAACATCGCAAAAGCTCAAGTTGTTACAAGCAGTAATGTTTGCAACAATGCTATCAAACTGTTATATGGTGACATCGTGATCCACGTATGCCACGTCCAACACCCTCTGCAAAGCTTCGCGGTGTGGCTCGGAGTTCATCAACAAAGACATCACAAATATCTTTGATGGAGTTTGAAGTAGCTGATCTATAACATTATATTCGCTCCTCTTCATGAGCCTCATCATCTCATCACAGTCCTCTATCAATGTGCCATTCTGGCCAGCAGGGACAGGAGCTCTAACAGCAACGGCAGGTTTGTCAACAACAAGTGTCGGATTCGGAGAAGTAGAAGAAATTCGTACAGGACGGGCCGCATTATCAACAACATTAGTTCTTCTGGTGTCAACTTGGGGTTTTGGCGGCGCCGAGAAAACACGACCACTGCGGGTCATACCACTGACATCATAAATACTTTTAACAGAAGTGGAGGGAAAAGGCACCTCCTTACCAACTTCTAATGCAACCTCATTATATCTATAGGGAACAACTTTGTTAGAAGGGTAAGGTACAGGGCCAGTTGGCTTAATAACGAGAGTAGGAGAGGCCTTTTGCTTGCTGCCATCATATCTGACAACAACAAGCTCTGGTATTCTGAAGACAGGGGATATAACATTAATTTCATCCTCATCACGATTCTAAAGTATCTCGATCACACCCTGATCTAGCATTTCTTGGATGTCCTTCCTAACTTGACGACATCCCCTCTCATTGATAGTGCATACACGACAACTGTCATGGTCATGCTCATAATGACTGTATTCACATAATAGACTATGCATCTCGACCAACGATTGTCTGATATGGCTGACATATCTGACCTTGTACTTGCCAGGACAACCCTGAACCATATTAACAGCAGATTTCCCATGCCCGGGCAATGGGTTCTTCTTCACATTAGGACTTACGTCCTCGAAAAACAAAATACCGCTTCTAACAAGGTCTTGACCCTTGGTCTTGAGAGGGTAACAATTCTCCACATCATGTCCGGGAGCACCGGAATGATAAACACAGTAAAGCTCAGGCTTGTACACCACTGAGGGTTGGTCGGTACAGCAGGTGGGTCACGTGGAGTAATCAGCTTCCTTTCAATCAGTGAATGATATATCTCTGCATAAGTCTTTGGAATTGGATCAAAAGTGACCCTCTTCCTATCATAGCTAGTGCTGGTTTGATTGTTGTTTTGAGGCTGGTAGGCTTGCTGTTGGGGACGATGCTGTTGCTGTTTATATTGTTGATGTTGTTGTTGCTGGTTCTGATGCTGATAATGTTGATTTACCCTGAAGGCAGGTGCTATATGAGCCACCTGGTGCTGGGTATTGGCCGGGCGCACAGTCTTCCTCTTCATAGAGGGTCTTCTTTGTTTGATGTGGGAGGTCACAACATGTGCCTCTCCATCTTTCTTCTTGGAAAACTCCCCATAACGTTTGGTAGAAGAGCCTTCTTCTCTGGTCAGGCGTCCTTCCCCTGACTCCTTCTTCTAGTCGCATCTCCATGTTCACCATCTCGGTGAAATCAGAGGGAGCGCTAGCAATCATCCGCCCGTAGTAGAAAGAGCTTAAAGTCTTGAGAAAGATCTTCATCATTTCTTTCTCTTCGAGCGGGGGAACAATCTGTGCAACCAATTCACGCCACCTCTGGGCGTACTCCTTAAATGTTTATTTCTCCTTCTGGGACATAGCCCTCAGTTGGTCCATATCGGGAGCCATATCAACGTTGTACTTGTACTGCTTAACGAAGGCTTCACCAAGGTCGTTGAAGGAGCGAATATTCACACTATCCAACCCCATATACCATCTCAATGCAGCACCGGACCGGCTGTCCTAGAAGTAGTGGATCAGGAGTTGATCGATGTCAGTTTGGGTCGACATCTTGCGTGCGTACATCACAAGATGGTTGAGCGGGCAAGTGTTTCCTTTGTACTTTTAAAAGTCAAGCACTTTGAACTTGATAGGAATCTTGACATTTGGCACGAGGCACAGCTCAACAGCATATTTGCCGAAGAGGTCCTTCCCTTTGAGAGTTTTAAGTTCCTTGGGCAGATCAAGGAATTGATAATTCATTTTCTCGTAGACATCTGGGCCCTCAAACGGCTCAGAGTGGTAAATGGTGTCATCAACTCTCGGAAAAGTATGCATAACTGGAGGTGGCACAGCAAGGACCGGGCTAGATGCCGACAGAGAAGAAAAAGTAGGGGCGAGACCCTCTTGGACAAAATTAGCGGGCATCCCCTAGGGAACCCGGCTGGCATAGCAGACGGAGCAAAGTGAGCACTGACAGCAGGCACGGTAGAGGAAGATACCTCGGAAATGACCGTCCTCTGGGGAGGAGTTGAAGGCGTTGGAGAAGACTGGCATTGGACGCCCAAGAATGACTCCATCAGGGCAGTCAATCTTGCCACTTCCTCCTTGAGTTCTCTGTTTTCTTGCTCGAGGTGATCCATTAGATTTGTAGAGTTGGCTCTAGTGTAGTACCGGTGCGTCATCTTGTCTTCAAAATAAATGAAGAACACAGAGTTAGACCACTGATCAAGAAGCTTGGAACAAAACCTGCTTATGCATATGATGCATGCAATGCCTGTGCATATGATTTTATTTTTAATCAGAGGAACTTTTTGAGATCTATTTGCAAATATTTGGAAATATTAATCATTTAGACATATAATGGAATATTGATATCAATAATATCTGGAAAAAAAATTTACACCAAAGAAGTACAGTCTTGGTAACCAAATACAATACAAGAGAGAAGGAAAATAAACATCCTATGGAACCCAAGAAGCAATCGTCCAAAGCTCTCGAGACTAGAAGATAAGCTGCACGAAGCCTCGCACCTCTCTCTCATAGGCTGCCTCCATATCTACCTTCTCCTTGGCGAGTCGATCATACTTCCTCTTCCAAAACCTGGATGACTGAGGAAGAAGAGAAATAACCATATCATCAGGCTCATCGATAACCTGATGCTCCAGAAAGTCTATCAAAGCATCCTTATCTCTGAGTTGCCGAAGTAGCTCCTCTCGCTCACGGACCCAAGCATGCGAACGGTCTTCATCTCTCAACTCCTCTACTCCTTGGTTAGGGAGGGTTGAAGGCCCAACCATAACCATAGGTGTAGGTCTCGGGTAGTCATAGGGCATGCGGTACTCAGAAGCTCTCCTCCTTACCCACGAGGTGTAGGGTTCCAAAGTAATACAAATCTTCAGACCCAGCTCTTTCCTTCCCTTCCTATGAATCTTGCGCCAGGCGCGAACCATTATTCCCTTCAAGTTTTAGGGATCTTTACCCTCTTGAAAGAACACACCTTCTAACAAAATGTTATTAGGTTTATCCTTTAAGGGGAACCCAAGTTGATGATGCGCCAAACTATGTTGTAGTTAATCCCACCACATGTACCAAGAAAAGGCACATTGTAGAATTCACCACAAGAGTCAATAATCTGCACACCATCATATATACAGTTGTACCAAAAGATATCATTATTAGTGAGAGACATAAGTCTTGTGGACCACCGTAGACATCCTTTGTTCTCCTTGAAGGCAAGCGTTTGCGGCAAGTGCGAAATAAACCACTTGTACAACAGAGTCAAACAGCACACAATGGCACCACCACCCTTTGCATTCCTCATATGCAAAGGGAAATAAGTGTCACCCAATAGAGTAGGAACATGATTAAGGGTAGAGAAAATCCTAATGGCGTCCACATCCACAAAATTGTCGATGTTGGGGAATAACACTAGCCCATAGATGAGAAGTACAAATATGGCCTCAAAGGCGTCCTCACTCATGGCCTTCCCAAAATGAGTAGCTTGAGCAATGAGGAAATCATATGGGAGACCTTGAATTCCACCTCCAGTATATGAGCACCAATAATAGATTCATCTATATGCAACAGATCAGCAATCTCTTGGGATGAAGGAACTCTTTCCAAACCACTAAACGGCAACTACTCTAAGATAGGTATACCCACAAGGTAGGCATACTCCTAAAGTGTAGGCAAAAGCTGGAAATCTGGGAAAGTGAAGCAATGGTACAAGGGATCATAGAACTGCACCAACACATTCATCAGTCCTTCATCCACCTGAGTAACAAGAATAGACAGAAGCTTCCCATGGCGAGCTTTGAACTCCAAGGGATCCAATACATAGGATGTCAAACCCCTTAACTCTTTCAAGTCGGGTGGTCTGAAACTGTACTTCTTCGTATTCCTTCTTTGCTTATCCATGTCTGAAAATTTGCAAATAGACCTCTTAAGTTCCTTGAAAATTTTCTCATTGTTGATGATATGGATGTGTATGAATGCGTGAATGCATGGATGCAACAATCAAACTCAAGGATCAAGCAAATCACACCACACAAAGGTCACGGGATGGATCAAGCCATCCTTAATATCAATCATCTATTTGGTGGATTATGGTTTACACCTTATCAACACCCAAGTTCCATTGATATTAAGGATATACGAGAACGGATCAACCGCGAATCAAGGGTTTGTTGCGAGTCACGAGCATGGAGTCTCGGTTAAGAACCACCCAAAGGGAGTGTACTATGGTTAAACCTGACAATCATGTTCTACAAGAGGTTCCCACAATCATCATCCCATCTTTCGGATATTATCGGATAAACGACTACTCGTATTCTAAAAATATTCTCAAGAGAGACTCTTATGAGTGTAGTATCGCGTAACAATCGTATCAAATCTTACACTTGAACGACTTTCGCACTACGTCCTAAAAATAGGCCAAGATGGGCTAGGTAATCTAATATCGTTGGCTTCTAAGGCATATATTGGAAAGAGTAATGCCTAACCATGACTACTCGTGTGACATTATTGATCCCAACATAACCTCCACCAAGTGAACGGCCTTGGAAGTCAACTTGCTAAGGAATAACTCCACACAAGTCAACAAGACTATGCCATTCTCATATCATAAGTGCACTCGAGTTCGGTTATAGAACTCATCTCACAAGAGACCACACGACACACAAGTAATTGATATATATCAAGCAATTCATACATTATAAACAATACAGTCATCCCAAATTTGCACAAAAATATGTCACAAATAATATAAACATACAATACAACAAAGGTAAAAAGTAGGCAAAACCCACTAGGAAAATTCTTTTCCCCAGCAGAGTCGCCACTTTTCTGTAGCGGGGTATTCGTTACCTTTAGATTTATTGACTAAATCAAAAGTAAATCATACAATTCGAGTCGCCACCGTACTTCTATTTATCCAAAGGAAAGGTTAGAAAACGAACAAAAACCGAGAAGTTTTATCAAATCAAAAACTAATGAAAATGTCAGAGATCTGGGTAAGGGGGTTGGTTATGCAATGGGATGGTTTTAAGCACCCAAAACGTCCTTAGTACTCTAACGGAGCCCTTTTTACAAATGTTGTATAGTAGGTTGGTATTTGTGAAAAAAATATTTGTGCAAACATGATTGGGGAGATGAGAAAAGAATATACAAGTTATTTACAATTTTGGTGTTTGAATGGATAAACCCATTGCCTACGTACCATCACAAAGGTAGGATTAAAACCTCGTAGTTCGGGTTAAAAATCTCAAAATGAATTGGTGAATTGATTGGTCAAAAGCCTTAAGGTCTTTCGTTATCAAAGGGAGAAAACTCAACCTAAAACCACAAATCCACCATGTGAGGAGAGCTTCAACATACTAGTGAGGGATCCATCCTATAATAAGTATGAAAGGCTTATAGTCCAATCACTAAGGATAAGGTGAGGTTTACATCAACCCTTATGTTAACTCAGACCTAATAGCTAATGTTTATGAAAAGCTTTGGCAAAAGTGGTCATCGGAACTACAAAAACAATTTGGGTGAGTTGTATTTACACATGAAAAGTATTCACAAAGTAAAGTCAAAGTTGACTTAAGATTCAATTCTAATAAGTGTTATGGAAAGAGTTTGAAAAATCAAAGGCATAGTGCCTAAGTTTCTAATTTTGAAAGCAATGTTAATGTTTGCACAATATAAGTTTGGCTTGGGTTAGAGTGGGGAGAAGAAGAGAAGGGCTAGGTCCTAAACATGCAAAGATGAGAGAAGAGAAATAAAACCACTTGGACTTCCCTTCTTGAGATCATAAAGATGATCCAAGTTTATCCTTTCCTTTAGACTTAGCAAGCAATAAACAATTAACTCTAGCAATCAAGTAAATATTCAATCAAGCTCCTAGGATCCTCCAATTTGGATTTGTCTCTTTTGTCTTGAATGCTCATGACAATAGTCCTTCTTAATAGCTCATGTTTGGCATCCCTATCACAAGAACACACAAATCAAAAGGTTCCATAATGCAATAAAAAGAATGAACAAAAGTGAGTTTAGGATTAGGAGTCCTTTCAATTCATCTTTCAAGATTAAGCATTCTAAAGGCATGAGGCCTAGTTGCTCTTCAACATATTTAGCATTCTAAAGGCATGAAGCCTAGTTGCTCTTGAAACTCCATTTAGCATAGGTAAGGTCCTAAATCTAAGTCATTTATCCATTTGCATTAGGTTCACACAAATAAAAACAAAACAAGCACAAGGAAATAGTATATACACAATAATATGCTCAAGTGAGCAAAAGGCAAATGGCATAAACATAAACATGAGCTCAAGTGAGCAAAGGGCAAAGACAAATGAATTAATGAGCAAGAAATTAAATTGAATTAAAGTAAATTGCAATAATTAAATGCTTG